>NC_142590.1:62352700-62977700 GCF_965207765.1 Zootoca vivipara | reverse complement strand
TCTTTTATGTTTCAAATTATGAGTAATGACAAAGCAATGAAATCACCTTTTTTACAGAACTGCAAAATGAAAGGAGTAAGATCTCAAAAGGGAAACAGAGTATCACAGATCACAAGGGAAATGTGTATAAGTGTGAAAACATTCCAGCCAGGCACAGTGAGAATTATGAGTTGTTAATAGTTGGAGCACATTTTGGCTCTTTCAGGTTATTAACAGGAACATTTTAGAACTCATGTTTGCATAGGAAATAGCAGCTTATCAGCATTCATATCACATAATCTGAACCCCGCAGAAAGTCAACTGTGCTACATTTTGAATGCATATTCATGAATCTAAATGCAGATGTCTATGATTTTTCAGCTAGAAGCAAAAAAGAGAGGGAAGAAAGTGGGAGAGATTCTTTCACTTGAAAGGTCAGCCATCAGAGCAATGCTGAATTTTCATTCTTTAACATTTACAAGGAGTAAAAAAGTATTCTCCAAAGCTTTGCTTTCAACATTTTCATGTGGTTCTTCATGTCTGTTCAAAACCATTGCTCTCATTCTGCTTCTGTCTGGTGTCACCTTTAAAAAAATTAACTGTGCTGCTTCTTTCTCCCCCAGTGCATGATTTTAGCTGGTCATGGTGAACATGATCACATATAGTGAGTATGAGAACATCATGTAGTCATTCAAATGTATGTATTTGCTGACACCAGTGAGTACAAAAGAGAAAGCTATTGCCATTGAATGTGCATTCAAGTACACATCCTACTTATAGCACTAATTGTCAGAATCCATTCTCAGCTCTACATATCAGTGTTCATTCAACTGCATTCCAAGGCCAATGTTCTGTTTGGTAGCTTCATTGCCACACCAAAATGTTGGCAAAACAGAGAGCATCATTGCAATTGCTGAGGCACTAAATGTAAATACATTTTGTTTCCCTTTCAAATGCCCCCAGTATCTCTCTGAAAATAATAACACTTTTGAAAGGGTATACAAGACTTGGGCACTTTGTTCAGCTCATCTCTCCTATACTGTACACAACTTCAGTATATTTGGAGCCTAAATCTAGTCTCCTACCAACAATGTGAAAGCAACATTAGAAAAGTTAAACAGGTTATCTCATTCAAACTGACCATACAGATGATAATAGTATGCTTTGTGTAAATCATTACATTTTACTGAGTGGGAGATGTTACCTAGTAGTGAACAAATAATTTGAGATACAGTTTTTCATTTCCACTATATATTTTCTACAGCATCAATAGGCATATCTAGCTTGGAAAATTGAATATCTACAAAGGGAAGTATCTAGGGATGGACAAACGAACCTATTTCAATTCTACGTCAGTTTCATTGCTACTCAGTCATACGTCTATTCTGGCCTGGAGTTTTGAAGATATTTTGAAAGAGTACATTAATTTATATTTAAATTGTAAGCATTTTATACACATTCTTCTCTTAAGATGCATGTTCTTGTATGTACTCTTTACAAAAAAAAGAATGTTTGTGCATTTTTCATACTGAATGCACCACAAAATATGGAAAAAAATAGTATTTTGGCTGATAGTTGTTTTATAATGTGCAAGCAAGTTGAAGGCTCAAAAACTGGGCTGATCCATTGCAAAAAGCAGACCAAACTTCTCCTTCACGCTTAGAAATAACTAACTCAGGAAGAGTTACCTTCAACAGTATTAAGCCTGAGATCATAACATGGAAGTAAAAAGCTACATTTTTCAACATAGTTGAATTGGAGTTCTTTCAGCACTTGAATTCCGCGTGGCATGACTGGTTTAGGGGTGCTAGCACACTCTTTATTAAGACGTTACACTGATTTTTCTTTCCCCAAAATGGGTGACTAAGCTCTGGGCATTGGCTATAATTGAAACAAGAAAGTCAGTACAGAGAGGGAGGGCATCTGCAGTTTCTGCTGGGAATTGTATGAATTCATGTTCCTTTGAGTCTTAAATATCTAAATTGCATGGGGTTAGTGGTGAGGGAGAGAGCGCCTGGTTTCCTTCATTCTATAGGTGTGGGAAAAAAAGAAATCTGCTCTTAATCTCAAGGATTCTCTTACTCAAATAAACGGAGTCTCTTGAGGCAGATGGGTTCTATGGAGCTCTTGTTAACCCCAGAGCCAATTCCCTGGGTGGAGAGCTGTCCTTTGTTCATGATGTCATGGTCAAATGGAACCAGAAACACGAAACACTAGAAGATTGTGAGCTTTTTTGTTTTTGAAATGTAATTATATGTGTATCGAGGAAATTTAGGATAGCAGGTTTTCATCTCCCCCCTGACCTTTGCTACTGAGTTAATGAAAGGGTAGATGGATCCACTTTGAATATGAGCTTCAAACAACCCTTGATAGCTCAGTCTTTATTACACTAACCATGCTGTTGACATTTTGTCAGATACCAAAGGGTGTGTGTGTGTGTGTGTGTGTGTGTGTGTAAATAAATATAAACATTTGTATGCTGTTTCTTCAGGGCTTGAGGCAATATCACATTTGTATGCTGTCCCTTAAGGGCTTGATGCAATTTCTAGCAAATAAACCGTCAACTGTAATAAAAAAGAAACATTTAAAATAACAGTGCGCTTTCTAGCAGCAGCACTATAGGACCGAAACACCCTTTCCACAGCTGTAGGACTCCTGGATGAGGTAGACTTTATGTCCATTTGCAAAAACCACCAGAAAAGTACAATTTTCTGTCTCACTCAGCAGGTTGTTCCATAACATCAGAGCAACTGCAGTAAGAGTCCTGCTCCTCTTCACCAGTTATTCTTTTTTCATGCACTACAGCCAGTCCGAGCCAGGACAGAGATTATTTTGCCATATCCTTCAATAGCTATCTAAATTTTATTGAATTATCTAAAAGCAAAACTGGGATTCTGAAAACCAAAAAGAAGAAAGGAAATGTAGACTGGATGCCAGCAAAGCTCCTGTTGGCCTCAACCTATAAAAGTGAACAACTAAAAGGGGGGGCATGGGGAGGTTAATAATGGAATTATAATCAAGGATCACCACTACATAGGGACTGACAAATACATGTGAAGCTCTTGGATGTAAAGAAATATTTGTATTATAAATGTGTAAACAGGCATTGCAAGGACAAATACAATTTATACAACAGTCAATTAGCAGAGTGTTTATGGGAAAGTTGGAGGTGTTGCAATGAGTTACACAGGTAATTATAGTAAATAAAACATTCCATTTTATTAGTTACAGGTAGGTAGCTGTGTTGGTCTGATGTAGTCGAAACAAAAAATAAAAAAATTCCTTCCAGTAGCATCTTAGAGACCAACTAAGTTTGTCATTAGTATGAGGTTTCATGTGCATGAACACTTCTGTATCTGAAGAAGTATCTGAAGTGTATCTGAAGAAGTGTGCATGCACACAAAAGCTCACACCTATGACAAAGTTAGTTGGTCTCTAAGGTGCTACTGGAAGGATTTTTTTTTTTTCGATTCCATTTTATGGTAGAGTCAACCTATTAATCCACGTTGAACTCTGCTCTGAATTATGAATTATTATGAATGGAGCAACTAGTTGAAGTAGAGGCAAAAGGCAAAAATTATTGGCTTACAAACCTGGTGGGTTACCGATTTAGTGACTTGATACGGGCAGCAGTTTTCTTCTTGAGCTGTGCAAAGTTCAGCAAGCATGCCTAGAAATTGTGTTCTGGCATAGTAAAAACTTCTCTCTCAACAGAGAAAATCAGTGTAGCAATTTTAATCCACTCACAAATTTTGCAACGTGTGTGTGTCTGAGGGGGGAAGCAAGTAAGGGAAATCTAAGAGCCTACTACTGCAAGATACCTAGACAAACCTACTTTCACTGGCATGGATATAAAAGAATTATTGTTCTATTTACTTTATCTTTTGGCAGAATTTAACAGCATAGGACTATAATGTGTAATTGCAGAAGCACTCAAGATACCACTCTTAGTTAAGTTTGCCATCACTGAGGTCCACTGAGGCTCATTATCCTTAACAACTACCATCTAATGCCCAGAGAAATAGAGAATTCAAAGGATTTGACATAAATATTATGTACTGGCATTCATCTTGGAGAAAACACATACTGTGATCATGCATACAGTGCAGTATTAAATATGGAATAGCATTCCTTAAAGGCAGTTGGATTTTATTTTTAGTGGTCTTCCGATTTTGGTTTTCCCTGCCTAATTTTTGTGACCTTTGTCTGGTTTTGTCCTCTGCATGAGCAAAGAGAACAAACCTTTTTTGGGGGGGGGGGTAGAAGCATATAGCTGCTTGCTATTAAACTGAATGGATTTCAACTAGCTCAAATAGCAAGCGGGGGAAATAATTTATATCTGGATTGACAACTTGCAAAGAAAGTTTTCATTTCAGTGAATGATGTTAATCCCTGAGAATTGGACTGACAATGGAAACACTGACAGATTTTATCCTTAGTATCGTTTGCTTGACACTGCTTCGTTTACTGGATTTAGCCTTCATGGTGAATCCAGAAAATATAGACGAAAAGAACATTGAAAAAAAACTGCTGAAACTGGAACTTTTTTCTTGTGGTTAAAACAAGCTGCCAGTTGAAATGCAGGCTCTGTTTTCTTAGGGTGGCAGTGCTTGGAAATCCAATGAAATTATTTTTGGCCTAAACCCGTAATAGTAGCTCTGTGGTTATCATTGCTTAAAGTGGTGGACCTAGAGCAAAACCATTGTTTTAATAGGATAGTCCTACAAAGAATGTAATTTTGTACATTCTGTGTGGCATGAGGTTTTTCTGTTTTGTGGGAAGAGAACAGCAGCCAGCTTTTGTTCTGAAACAATTCTCATTGATGAAAATTGAATTCCAGAACATTGGGAACAACAACCTATCTATTTATCTACTTTATTTCAGAAATTTGTAAACTGCACCTTCATCCAAAAATGGATTTTAGGGCAGTAAATGATCTATAGATATAATATGAAACATAAAAAATACAATAAGATTTAGAGGAACACAACTATTTAAAGAAATATAAAAAGTACTACAGCATAAAATGGCTAGTCAAATGAAAAGCATGGCTTTCCCAGCATTTTCAGACTGAGGAAGACTCCCCTATAGCTTCTCCTTCACAGCCATGCAGGAGAAAAGGCTGCAGCTGGTTATACAACCAAAGCTGATGAAAGGTGCTTTGGGCCACTGAAGTCACTTGAGTCTCAAGCAACAGAGGCTGTGCATCTGCTCCTTCAAGGTGATTGTGTGTTGGCAATCATCTGTCTCTGGAGACGATGGAGGAGTGCACCTTTGGGGGGTGGGTGAAGTCAAACTAATCCTATCCAAAATAAGAAATAAACAAACTTTAGGGACTCAAGAACCACCAACCCACAGTGCCCCTGTCTTGTCAGTCTCAGTCACTTCTTGCTGCACAGGCAATTGTGACTAAGATTGGGTGCATTATGCCAGCTGGTTCCAGTAAAGATCTTGCTGGTGGAGCAACTTTCTGGCCAACACCCAGATAGATATAAGGGACTACCCACATCCTCCTAAGCTTAGTTTCCCAAGGGAGGAGGAGGAAGAACATAGTAGTGCAGAAGAATGTACAGGTTAGTGCTGTACTGAAACCTATCCTCTGGCCTACTTAAAAGTTTGCTTCGCCTGTGAAAGAGGCTTCCATTTTTCTGCTTCATTCACATGGCACTTTAGAAATTTAGTGGGCAAAGGACTGGACCTACTTTTTAATTGCAAGGTAGCCATGGGTGGTTTGTGGTTTTTCTTCCAGTTAAAGGTTTCTCCAACATTCTGCTCCCTTGCCATTCCTGATCCGATCGGGAAAAGCCCCATGTGACAAGTTATCTCACAATTCCTTCCCCTGGGCTTTAATTGAAAGCAGGTCAGGAGTAGAAGTGGAAGAGAAAGTGAGTTGGTTATTGCTTACTGAGAGGAGGAGGCGCAAGGCTGTGAAGAGGTCGTCATGGTGCAAACACACTGGCAGGAGCACTGGGTCGGCTCCGCGGGTGCATTTGCACCACTACAGCAACCCCACCATCTCACTCCCATCTCTCTCCTGCCTAGTAAGCAGCAGTGATCCATCTGCTGGGAGACTAGTTTAGTGGCTGCAGCTCCATCCGGCAACCCACTTCTGCTGGGGAGGTTGACTGCTCAGCACATTTGTTTTTAAGCGGATTCCTTCCTTTTACTCTTAAACTTTCAGCACCAGTTTCTTGAAAAATAAAATAACTTTACAAAACAAACAAAAAACGAAAAAAGCCCCAAACCAGTAAACAGTTGTCAGACACATGGTAGGCAGCTGCCTTGGACTTAAAGGAAAGTCCAGCCTATGGGGTTTCCATGGGAACTTAGGACAGCTGAGGTGTAAAGACATGGCTTATTCCTATCTTCATTTGTTAATTGGGCTCTTTTGGTTCAGTACCTATATTTTCTTAGTGTGAGCTAAGTACTCATACAGAGAAGTATGACCTGACAACCCCCTGCAGTGTAACTGTTGGCTGTTTTCAATAGGAAAAGCTAAGCAGTCTACTGTTAACATTTACCCTTAGAAACTTGCTTCAAGAATTTCCTGCTGTGTAGTTGGCTCCACAGATTCAATAAGCCTTGTGAATGATATGTCTGCCATTACTTGCCTTTTCCCACTACACTTAATACACTGCTGCTCTTTGTTCTGGATATCATGCTTGTTCCAACCTTGCTATAAAAGAGTGATGCAAGCAACTTAAGTCACACATTTTGGGAAGTGACAGCTCTTACATTGTCAGTCATCCTGGAAAAGCTGCACAATCTCCTCAAAGTTCCACTTTGCCAGGATGAGGAGTCACCTAGACTCTGGCCAGCAGGGAGAAGTCTGAGGCATCCCCTCAAACTTGATGCTGCAGGGCATTTTTTAGGATGAGGAAATTCCCTACCAGAACTCAAAGTTCCCCATCAATAAAGTGCCCTTTTGTGTTCACACAGCTACTTTCTCAATATAAAGACATGGATCCCTTTGCCTCTCTGCCCAGTCCTGTGCCCCTTCTCAGTAAACTCAAACACACCCAGCACTGCTCAAGTGCCTTTTTCACAGTGTCCCTTCCAAAATATTGTTTATAGCACCACAGAGTCAGAGGGTGTATTAAAACAAGTGGAAAAAATGCACATTGAAAACAATGGGACGATCCCCGAAAGTTTGTTGAAGATAATTGAAATTATTGTCAGTTGAAATAAATACAAACTTGAATATTAAATGTGATTAAAGCTTGTGCACTGGAATAATTTGCTATTTTAACAACAGGAAGAGGACAGAAAATAGTCTGGAAAAATTCCTTATGTCCACTCGTTTGTATTGCTGCTGATGCTTTGCTTGCTTCTATGCTGAGGATTCTCATACTTTGCATGCATTCTTTGGTTTAATTTGTAACTCTTTGACCTGCTGCATACTGGTCTTGCCTCACTTTAATAAACATGCAGCCCTAAAGGCCAATATAGATATTTTACTGAAATGCAAGAGCCAATCAGAGTGCAAGGAAACACCTCTAAGCACTCTTACTGTATTGTCAGAGAAAGGAAAGCCTAGATTGGAGTCTGGGGTCACTTCCGGCTGATCTGATAATTGAGCATTCATCCTGATTCGTTTGCAGAGTGCTTAGATGCCATTGTATCATGAAAACGTTATCCTACACTTTCCAGTCATTTTCCCCATGTACATTTCTCGTGCAAGCGATCCAATATGTGGGGGGGGAGAAGCAAGTTTGTTGCATAAGATCTCTAAATAAAATTTTAGTGCACAAATTGAGTTTGCCAGTATGTGACTGAATCCCACCCAAAAATAGCAACACTCTGGAAGTGTCCTGCATTGTGAAATTAAGTTGGTAGTCAGTCAGTGTAAGAGACTTGGATGGGTTGTTGGTATGATGGCAAATGCTAAAAGAAATGCTAAAAGAAGCATACAAAAGTGCAAGAGACTGCTGAAAAATGTCTTAAATTGACATGTCTTTTTGCCAAGTGCTCATCAGCTGCTACTATTTCTACCAACACTTGAGAGAAAGCTATTTTGGAATTAGGCACTCACTAGCTGTACTTCTGGAAACAATTCCAGATGTGAATATCTCTGCCTAGGTATTGTTTGTATGCCTATATTTGGTTGTAGGGATGCGGGTGGTGCTGTGGTCTAAACCACTGAGCCTCTTGGGCTTGCTGATCAGAAGGTTGGCGGTTCAAATCTGCACAACGGGGTGAGCTCCTGTTTCTCTGTCCCAGCTCCTGCCAACCTAGCAGTTCGAAAGCATGCCAGTGCAAGTAGATAAATAGGTACCGCTGTGTCAGGAAGGTAAACGGCATTTCCGTGCACTCTGGTTTCCATCACGGTGTTCCCTTGTGCCAGAAGCGGTTTTGTCATGCTGGCCACAAGGCCCAGAAATCTGTGTTTGTCTGTAAATCCCTTTGGGTATGAGAAGAAAGATAACCCAAAAACTGACCCACAATGCTGCATAAAAGAGACAACCAATGGAAAGGGAGATGGTTATTATCTTGAAGCTGTTTAAGAATGGCGGGGGGGGGGTATTTGTTGCTTGTAAACCGTGGCAAGACTTTAGAGGAAGTGGGGGGAAGCACTCAGAGAATAGGACTTTTCTAACTGCTAGTGGTACAAGAGCTGAATGGAAAAGATTGTTGTATGTAAGGACTAAATTTATCACAGTACAGTATACCTTTATTATATAATTTGTATTTTTATGAAAGCTTAGCCATGCTCCTTTTCATGGTTAAAAGTTCCCCACTGAAAATTGGAAGATCCTTTGCTTGCCACTTTAAAGAAGACTTAAAGTTCTCAAAAATCTGGTGTCCAAGCTGGCTTGTTTGGCCTGATCTTGGGCTCAGCTGCAGTTATGGTTAATGGAGGTGCTGGAACCCAGCCAGAAAGGCTGTTGGTGAGAGTGCAGCAGCAGCAGCAGTGGAAAGAATTCTGTATCGGGGTGCAGTTTGCAATGGTACTGCTCAAACCTAGGGCTCCTTCTTGTGCTTTTGTGAAAGAAAGAGGGTGCCTGTGTCCCATCTTATTTGCTTGGGGAAGAGCCATTGCTCCATGGTAGAACATCTGCTTTGCACACAGAAGGTCCCAAGTTCCGTAATTGGCATCTCTAAATAGGGCTGGATAATATTCCTGTCTGAAAGCTGGAGAGCTTGCTGCCAGTCATTGTGGGCAATACTGATTTAGGTCCAATGGTCTGATTTGGTTTAAGACAGCTTCTTACATTCCTATGCTGGTGTGTTGGGGGGTGGGGGGAATGGCAGTGCAAACACACGGGCAGGAGCACCATATTGGCTCCTCTAGTGCGTTTGCACCACAGCAGCTTCCCCGCTGTCTTGCCCCACCCCTCTCCCTCCCAGCTGGTTGCTTCTCTTTGTGAATGTATGTATGAAAGTGAAAGGGTGTTGGTGTGTGTCCTGTATATATATGTATGAAAGAGAGATTAATAAATAAAGTGGCTTGTATTTGTATTTGCCAAGGATTCAGTGACTGACTTTCAGGTTTGCTTCTCAGACACAGTCTTCTCCATCAGTTGTTCCAGATACAAGTTTTCTAGAATGTCTCCTGTATGTTTTAATTATTTTCTGCTGTAGCTTGGCTTATCCTCTTGAACTTTGCATACATTTCACTAGTTGCTGATTGTGACCTAATTGTAGCATGGATAGTGTTGGTGGTCTTTGAAGTCCCTTTTTAACAAAGGTATCTCAGTGTGTGGAGAGTTGGACAGACCAGCTATTTATCTTATTATTGTTCTGCTGATTGAATAGATTCAAATGACCTTTCAGAGATAGATAGAGATACATAGAGATAGAGTAGAGATAGAGATAGAGATAGAGATAGAGATAGAAAACACAAGCTTAATGGGCATTTATAGATAAGCAATATTCAGATAATAAAGACTAACAGACTGATCCTATGCATGTTTATGTGGAAATAAGTCTTGATACATTCAGTGGGGCTTCTGAGTAAACAGAAATAGGATCAGGGTGCAATTTGCAGCGAGCTTTCAAGCTGGTAAAGGTAAAGGTAAAGGGACCCCTGACCATTAGGTCCAGTCGTGGCCGACTCTGGGGTTGCGCGCTCATCTCGCATTATTGGCCAAGGGAGCCGGCGTATAGCTTCCAGGTCATGTGGCCAGCATGACAAAGCCGCTTCTGGCAAACCAGAGCAGCACATGGAAACGCCGTTTACCTTCCCGCCAGAGCGGTACCTATTTATCTACTTGCATTTTGACGTGCTTTTGAACTGCTAGGTTGGCAGGAGCTGGGACCAAGCAACGGGAGCTCACCCCGTCACAGGGATTCGAACCGCCAACCTTCTGATCAGCAAGCCCTAGGCTCAGTGGTTTAACCACAGCGCCACCTGGGTACCTTATAACAATTTCAGTCTTTCTCAATGAAACGGTCTTTCTTTTAATAATTTTGTGTTTAATATCTAAGGGGGAAGAGCTTTGCTATTGGTATGAGGAAACTGATTACTATTTCATCAACAATTCAAATCTTTACTACTGGGAAAGGAAAGCCCCACATTTTACTAGGACAGCTTTAGCAATATGGAGAGTTCAGTAAGTTTATACTTCAATATTCTGTGTAGCAACATGTTAAAAGGCTTGGGGGGGAATGCACATTTAAATATGCTCTTACATTTATTCATCTCAAATAATACTGTCCCCTATTCCGTATTCACAATTATTTCTTCATAACAAAATTCCCAATTTACCCATTAAGGATACATTATAGAAATGGTATACAGGGTCAACATCACTCTGGTTTTGAGTGCAATAGTCATTAAATTAGAAGCAGGGGTGTAGAAGTCATTAAATGATTTTTAATCATTTGATCAATTTTGAAATAATGGATAGAGTATCAAACGAGAACGAGACTGGTTCAGTGAATTGTGTGCCCTTGAATTTTATAAAAGGGAGCATACATGAGCCCACTGATTTCAAGCTAATTATTCTTTCTAAGCATCTTTTAAAGTATTTTGGTATTTAAGCTGATTTTTGTCGTGGAAAAGTGATAAAGGATGCAAAAAACAGGATTCTAGTTGTGGGAAAGCACCACTGGGAGGGGACCAAGGTTTTCCTCGGAAATGGGTGGAGAGAGACAAAACTTGTTCTTCTGCTTGTTCTTCATACAACAAAATGCTTTGGGACAGCCATGATTACACTGCAATACATGCAATTAGTTAATTACGGCAATAGGAGCTTATCCAGTTGGCATTACCATATGCCAGACTATATTTTCTCCCTGTTGATAAAACTGTGAATTTTTTCATGCTGAAGCCATTGTGAAATTCTACTTGATAAAACTTACAATGAGATATGCTTGCAAGCTATGCCTGCCGTTGGCATTATTGCTCTCCTTGAAGATAGATGCATCTGTGAACAGCATGCTCTGTGAATATTAATAAAATTTCTTACCAAGAAACAATAGTGCTATAGGGGCTATGAATGGAAGAACAGAAATGACCTTTGATGTGGTCCCCATACTGAAGTGTACTCATTGCAGATGGTGCACAGAACTGTACCAGCTTGAAACTCCATGTGACAATCATACCTGACCTGTGTCCTTGCTTTTTAATTATTCCTCTTTCCTCTGTTAATCTATTTCATCAACAAGAATATCCAATTTGATTTTTTTTAATGTTAGGAAGCTGACGTGGAAGCAAATACCCTAATACTATCTAAACCAGGCATCCCCAAACTTCAGCCCTCCAGATGTTTTGGACTACAATTCCCATCATCCCTGACCACTGGTCCTGTTAGCTAGGGATCATGGGAGTTGTAGGCCAAAACATCTGGAGGGCCGCAGTTTGGGGATGCCTGATCTAAACTATGCAATAAAAAGACCCAAAGGAAGGGAGATAAATCCTTTCTTGAATGTTGCTACAGTTCAAAGCAGCAAATCTGTCCATGCATTTAACCCCAAACTGCATTTTATGGCCATCCCAAACCTCCTTTTTGCTATTCAGAAGGGAGTTAAATGCCATGGGATTGTATTTAAACAACAAAGGCCGAGATGCTACTATGTGCTGGTGTCTGGATTTTGTTGTGCAAACCTTTTTTCATTAGCATCCCTATTGACATCAGAAAACTCGTTTGAGCTGTCCTGACACATCTGACTTTAATTTGAATTGTTCAGGAAATGGGGCCTGCATATTCCTTCAGTATATGGCTGGTGTGCTTCTTTTGCCCTTGCGCAAGAAACATCTGCCACTTGCTGCCACACAGCACAGGGCTTCACTCTGGGTCTTAACATAACTTGATTTGAGGTGTGGCTAACAAGTGCTAGGAGGGCTTTGCAACTGATGCCTAGTATCAGAGTCTGAACCATTTCCTTATGAGAGCTTGAGACTTTTGTCCACTCAGTATATTCAGCCAAAACACAACACAAAGAAGAAGGGGAAATCAATCTTGACAACATTTACTCAGTTTACATTTGTGATTGCAAGTTACATGCATTTCAACTCCCTGAAATCAATGCCCTTAAGCAGCAAATGGCTTTCAACATTTGAGATGTATATTTTTAGGACCCTCCATTCTTTTTGTGGCTGCAAGTTGTTCCAAACAGTTTTTAATATTGTGTTTTCATGTTGTAACCTGCCCTGGGAATTTAAAGCGAAGTGTTGGTAATAAATTAATAATAACACCATGATATATCAATGCTTCACTACTGACAAAACTGACAAATGTAGATGGGTTAATGGTCAGATCAGGGCTTATATATTAGTTTTTAATTTAGTATATCATTTTTTTGCAAGTTTCTTACATGTTATTTGGATATATTTTTAGCAAAGCTGATTATGTCCATACTGCCCACCCAAATGTGTGTCTAGTATCTTGTTTGGAGATATTCCAGTTCTGGCCTCCCTGTGGAAATATTTAATTTAATTTAATTTATTAAGTTTGTATACCACCCTTCATCCGAAGATCTCAGGGCAGTCCACAGCATAAAAATGTAAAATAAAAACACAGAATACATAATAAAAATGAAAACAAAACCATAAGCCCCTCTCCCACAAATTTAAACACATTTAAAAGGACACAGAATGTTAATCAGCCCTTCAAGGCCTGGTTGAAGAGGAACATTTTCACCTGGCATCTAAAGATGTATAATGAAGGCACCAAGCAAGCCTCCTTTACCCATGTTTGCTATCTTTGTGGCTCATTCCAATTTAGGAGAAGAAAATAATTCTTGTGAGATAGATAAATATCTTTCTCCAAAAGTTCCCCTGTAACCGGTGGAGAGTCTTGCCAGGAGCAGCACTCCACATTAAAGCCGCCAAACAATGGCTCTATAAGTCATCTCCTAATAACAAAAACCACAGGAATTAACAATAACCCAGTTATGATTTCCTAGTGTTCCCACTTTATGAAGCACATCACTGCTATGTGAGTTAGTCTTTCTGAAAGGGGTGGGGAGGAAAGCCACATCTGGCATCCACATGCAAGGCCCTCATGAAGAAGATGGAGTATTTTAACAGTGTGTTTTCACCGGGACTGCCTTATCAGCACATATCTATTGACTAGGCTTGAAATGGAACCTTTTGCATGTCGCCTTTTTTTGTGTGTGCGCTCACAGTAATGTTCCTGGTCTGTTCTCTCCTAGGTGCATAGCGTAATGTCCATGCTGTGCTACACTCTGATTATAGCATTTCTGATCGGCATACGGGCAGCACCAAAAACTGAAGATAATGCACCACTGGGGTCTCCTGCAACATCTGGCATTATGAAAACGTCTCAGCACAGAGACCCCAGCCAGCCTGTTACTGGGAAGGTAGTGAACAGCAAATCCGGGCAAGCTGCAAGCATCATAGTGGATCCAAAGGTTTTTCAGAAGAGGAGGTTCCAGTCACCTCGGGTTTTGTTCAGCACTCAGCCTCCACCTCTGTCAAGGGATGGGCCGAGTGTGGAGTTCCTAGACAGCACAGACTCTACGAACAGGACGATCCGAGCCAAGCGCGCAACTCACCCTGTGCACAACCTAGGAGAGTACTCTGTGTGCGACAGTATTAGTGCGTGGGTTGCCAACAAAACCACAGCGACAGACATTAAAGGCAAAGAGGTGACTGTGGTGGTGGACGTAAACTATAACAACTCCCCTTACAAGCAGTACTTTTTCGAGACCAAGTGCAGAGACCCTAAGCCAGTGTCCAGTGGGTGCAGAGGCATTGATGCCAGGCATTGGAATTCCTACTGCACCACCACACACACCTTTGTCAAGGCACTGACAATGGATGGCAAGCAGGCATCTTGGCGCTTCATTCGGATTGACACTGCCTGTGTATGCGTAATCAGTAGGAAAACAGAGAACCTCTGAGATAGACCAACCCTCCATCCTATACCCACCTCCTCCCAGCCCCCTACCTCAGCCTGTAAATTATTTTAAGTTATGAGGACTCTATGGTATATTTATAGTTTATACAGTAAAGAAATGAATCCTCATTATTTATTAAAATCTTTGAAACTGACGATGTGTTGTATATTTTAATTGCATCTCTTTCCTTTTAAAAGCAGGAGCTTTTTTCTTTTCTTTTTTTACAATTTTGTTAGCTGCAACTTTCCCTTTTAACATGATTGTCATAGCAAGATTTTGAAAATGGAATACTTTGCAGTTTTGCCTTCCACATCCTGATTTACCACGAAACAGCAGTTTTTATGTGTGACATTCTATAGTCTTAAAATAGACAAAAAGCAAAAGCTGTCATATTAGTCCATTGAAAGAATTCCAGATATCCTTCAGTTCCTCATCCAAGCCAAAATTAAACCCAAGTAAGCTAACTTAGATATTTTAATTTTTGCATTCATTCAGGCCACATATCAGAAGATACATAATTCTGCACCTTCAGCCATTCCATAGTGGTCTTCATGTTTATACATCCTCATAGATTTCAGCTGACATCTTACAAAGCTTATTTAAAATCGTCAATTTTCACCATCTTTCATTGTGCCTATTAGAAGGTAAAAAACCTTTTTATTTAAGTTGGTTGGTGATGCCCTTTTAAAGGAAACAATTGAGCAAATATTTTGTAATAAGAGAAATTATCTAGTTTGTAATATGGAATGAAACCACCAGTCCTTTCTACATTTCATTTAGGTCAACTGCAGCTAAAATTAAGATAGATCCTAATCATGCTCAATTTAGTTCTAATGACACCCCACACAAACTAACATGAGTGATGAATTATTTGACTGTTGCATTCAATGGGACATGCAGCTAAATCTATTTTTACTCCAAAGTAGGCCTTACTGATTTTTTTTTCATTTGTTTTAATAAATTTGTATACTGCCTTTATCCAAAGATCCCGGGGCGGTTCACAGCATAATGAGATATGCACAATATTATATGCATCATCATTTTAATGTGATATGCTCCCAAATAAGTGTACCTGGAATTACTATCTTACAGCACATGCCTAATAATGTCCATTGGCAAAGGGCTGCAGCTCAGTGGTAGAACATCTATCTGCCTTGCATGCAGAAGATCCCAGGTCTGATCTGCAGCATCTTCTGGCAGGGCGAGGAGGGAATCCTGCCTGAAACCCTGGAGAACTACTGCCAGTCAGTGCAGACAGTAGCGAGCTAGATGGACCAAGGTTCTGCCTCATTGTAAGGTGGTTTCTATGTTCTTAGTCCCACGTCAGTGGGTATACGTACAACAAAACTGTATGTTGCAACCTGCTCCGAGATCCTCTTTATAATGTAAGGTGGAATATCCATTTTGCTTAATAAGTAACTAAAATGCCTTAGCTGGATTGGGACCAATGTAGATAGGAATTGATTGGCAGTTCTGTTGGATTAACCTGAATACAGTTTATCATTCAAAGCTTTTAGGGCTGGAAGGTAGGAAAATCTGAAACAATCTTCCTATGATCATGACCCAATAAAAAAACAAAAAGTTCTAGTGGGTGCTTCAGACACCCACTTTTTTTCTGCAGTCACAATAACAAAAAAGCACACAATCTTAATGGCATTTAGGAATGCAACTATGTAGGTAGCATCCTGGTGCTTCTGAATAAAATGATACTCAAACTGCCCAGCAGTTTTTACTAAATGAGACACTATTCGTGCAATTAGCAGACGTCAGGTTCCAGGGGTGGGGTGGGGATTTGGATCAGACCCTAACATTCAGGGTTACAAGGCTTTAGCCCTTTGCTCCCTTTTGTGGTCCCAATCCAGACACTATTTGCGTCAGAGGGGAGAAGCTCCCATTTGCACATTGCTGGTGTGTGTGGTAGGAGATAGAGAGGAAGAGGAAGCAATTCAGATTGGGACCATAACAGGGAGCATAGGGTTAATCTTCATGCCAGGACCCTGATCTAGACCACCACCAGTTTGCATCTGTAATTTGCTTTTTAAAAGCAATGCACACAATTACTAATTGCTTGAATGGTCCTCAGAGACTAAATGAACTTGAGTGCTTCAATGAGAGCAGCCAAAAACTGTAAGATTGTCTGGAGAAGTTAAGAACCTTATTCTGTTTGTACAAGAGCATTTATGGATTGGGTGACAAAAATGTTACTATGATTAATAATCTTCTTTTATTTAAAAGGATGGGCCTTCAAGCATTTTTCTTCCTACCATAGCTGTAAAAACGCAGATGGCTTCCTTTTGCCAGCTAATAATGGGGATGGAAATGAGTGTGTTTACACAGGTTTTTTGTTTTTTTAGGAGTATTTTGGCCATTTTTTAGGTAATATAATCCAAGAGAAACCCTTTTTTTCTGGTGCCTTTGCTCCCACGCTGGAGAGACAGCTTGTTCAGCTTGAAGACCTCCACAGTGTAGCCTTTGGGCTTAGACCTATAATGTGTGTTCCAGCCCGTAGGGGCTGCAAAGAATAAAACTCTTCATAGTTCTCTTGTTTTCTTTGAAAAAGCAACTGCTGTCTGTTCAACAAACCAGTTCAAGATAAATATCGCACAAACTCTTTAAGTTATAAAGTCTTTCAGAACTCAGGAGAGCAACTAGTTTCAGCTCCCTTTTTCTACTTGCACACTTATTTCCCATCTTATTGTTCCCACCCACAGCCAAGACAAAGGATCTCTGCAGGACAGTGTTTCTGTTCTAAGAATAGTTGTGTTTTAGAGGGGAGGAAACAGCAACCCAGCTTTTACAACCACATTGGTATTTTCAGCAAGTCACAATCTTATCCTTGGCTCTTATGCGTGTACTGTAAGCAAGAACTGTCCAAATTCAGACAAAAATGTGCTTTGCCAGATATTTCCACTTGCTGTGTTGCTCGTCTGCTGGATAGGTCCTGGGCAGTAGCTAGTTTGGTTTGAAAGTCTGTTTCAAAAGAGAAATAGAGGGTAGATGGCATAAGCCCCAGGGTATGGTCTGAAGCTATTTGAAGCCATCACCTTACTGATTGTAGTGGTCAGTGTGGTGAAGCAGATCTGCCTTTCTGACACCACTACTGCTTACCTGAATAGGGCTGGGATAGGGCAGTGGCTGAGGCTACATGAAAGCCCTGGTGGAGCCAATCTCGTGCGCCTGAGCATCCTGACCACCAGTCCCATCCAGGTAATCTATTGGGAGGTGGTTTTGCAGCTGTGCCTCACAAGACTGGGTGCTACTGCCAGTCTAGTTAGTGGCTGGAAACAAATATACTACATTGGGTTCCATGATGGAAGAAAAATGGCAAAAAATTATAAGAAAATAAAGTCCATAACTCCTGCCCCTCCAAATATACTTTCAGTGTGTCCCATTGATATAGTTGCTTCTCCCTTTCATGGTCCTCTTTCACCCAGCATCATGCCTCCAAGGGCCAAATTTGTCTTAGGAGTTTCCAGTTACTGATCCCTAAGCTATACAGTACACAAAGTCATAGAATCATAGAGTTGGAAGGAACTCAAGCGCCATCTAGTCCAACCCCCTGCAATGCAGAATTCTCGGCTAAAGCCTCCATGAGAGATGGCCATCCAACCTCTGCTTAAAAACCTCCAAGGAAGGAGAGTCAACCACCTCTCATGGGACTCTCTTCCACTGCCGAACAGCTGTTACTGTTGGAAAGTTTTTCCTAATGTTTAGTCGGAATCTCCTTTCTTGTAATTTCAAGTCCTACCCTCCAGAGCAAGAGAAAACAAGCATGCTCCCTCTTTCCATGTGACGGCCATTAAGATATTTGAAGATGGCTATTATATCTCCTCTCAGTCTCCTCTTTTCCAGCCTAAACATACAAAGTGCTACCCATAAGGCTTGGCTTCTAGACCCTTGATCATCCTGGTTGCCCTCCTCTGCACACGTTCCAGCTTGTGAACATCCTCCTTAAATTGTGGTGCCTAGAATTGGACACAGTATTCCAGGTGTGGTCTGACCAAGGCAGAATAGAGTGGTACTATTACTTCCCTTGATCTGAACACTATACTTCTGTTGATGCAGCCTAGAATAGCATTAGCTTTTCTTTTTCTTTTTCTTTTTGCTGCTGCATCACACTGTTGACTCATGGTCCACCAAGACCCCCAGATCCTTTTCACATGTACAGCGAGTAAGCCAGGTGTCCCCCATCCTATATTTGTACATCTGGTTCTTCCTGCCCAAGTGCAGAACCTTACATTTGTCCCTTTTGAAATTCATTTTGTTAGCTTGCACCCGGTTCTCCAATCTGTTAAATTCATTTTGAATTCTGATTCTGTCTTGCGCGCCCTCCCAGTTTGGTGTCATCTGTGAATTTGATGAGCATCCCCTCAACTCCTTCATCCAAGTCATTTATAAAGACGTTGAACAACAACAGGCCCAGGATCAGAACCCTGGTGCAGGTTCCTTGTGCTGCTGCTATCTATAGTCCTACCTCGGGTTGTGATCGCTGCGGGTTGGGCGTTTTTGGGTTACAGACACGCCAAACCCAAACCCAGAAGTACTGGAATGGGTTACTTTTGGGTTTCGGTGCTCTCCCATGTGCAGAAGTGCTGAAGCACCGAATCGTGTCACGCGCATGCACAGACGAGGTGCTGCAGGTTGTGAATGGTGCGGGTTGCGAACGTGCCTCCCACATGGATCAGGTTCGCAACCTGAAGTTCCACTGTATTCTATTCTGTTCTGTTCTGTTCTGTTCTGTTCTGTTCTGTTCTGTTCTGTTCTGTTTCTATTCTTTATCATGATGGTTTTGTTTCTCCTCAAAGAAACATGCAGGCTGAAGTTTCAAAAGGCTGTAATTTTAGCCCTGATTTGGGTGTGAAAGTGGAGTAAAACCACTGCTTATATTTTGCATGTTGGCTAGACCTTTCTGGTGGGACAGCTTCAAAGCTCCATCAGGCTTGTGGTGGTTTTAAATGTACCAGAACACCCCATTCTGAACAGCAACCGGGGGGGGGGGTGTCACAAAATGGCAGCCTCCACTAGTGGCATTTTGGGAAATCTGAAATGACTGTAATTTTACAACTAATGTAAAAGTAAGGGTTTTGGCTGAGTGATGACCCTTAATATCCCTGGCCCGATATGACATGCTGCTCACTTGTGTGTATTCTTGGCTGTGCTACCTGTTCCAGCTCTTGTCAAATTCTGTCTGCACCCATTCTCTCTCTCTCTCTCTCTCTCTCTCTCTCTCTCTCTCTCTCTCTCTCTCTCTCTCTCTCTCTCTCTCCCTCTCTCCCCTTGTGTTTCTTTCCAGTACAAGGTGGATAAATCTATTGCTCCAAGCTCATTTGTATTTTTTTTTAGTAAGCATCTCCCAGCCTGCCATAATAAGCAACATGCTTAGACATTTACTCAAGTGTAACTGCCCTTAGGTAGGCACTCCAGTTGGCGCCCTTCCTCACCAGCAGATCCTAGCAACAATCTCACTTTATTCCATTTATGGCTTTGTTAGTCTCATTCCCAAAGTATAAAGAAAATTTAGTACAGCAGACTGTAATATTCCCTGCCAGTGAATCTGTTGACATGCTTACTTGCTCATGTAATGGGTTGCTTGTCAGCTTCCAGAGTGACATCACAGGCTAGGATGCTTAACTGTAAAGGCAGTTCATTTCAAGCAGCAACCTTGTAAGCTTAGCATGTCTGCCTGCCTGTAGTCTAGACAGGTACTGGAAGGAACAGAAATACATGCTGAAGGAAATATTCACTGGCTGTCACAAATCCCTGAAGCTGAATCTGGGACATGACCCTGGACATGGCTGAAAAAGTAAAATGGTTGAAATCTTAAGGCTCAGCCTTCGACAGGATTAAGCATACAATTTGGGTGGTGCATGTAGTGGGTGGTGCTTTTCAAACATTATGCTTCCTGCATGGAGCACAGTCTTGTGAAAAAGCTGCTCAGCAGCTCCCACACTGGGGTTGTAACAACATTTAATTTGGCCCCCTGAGACAGCTTCTGACTTGGGGAGCTGAGACAAAGCAATCACTGCTTTTCAGCACCCTCTAGTGGCAGGTAATGAATGCCAAGAGGGTGGGCTGAAGCAGCTACTGTCTCAACAGCTAAGTAAAATGAATACTGTATATGCATGGCACCTTGTTATGTTGTTGAAGGGTTGGTAGCTTCTTACTTAATGCAAGGCTGCCTTTTGACGAAGGGGAAGTTGTGCACAAGGTGTTATATGAAAAGGAAACATTAGGGGGAGAGGCTAGGGAGCCATAATAGGAAGAGATGCCACCAATGTGGAATATTCATATATTCAAGGATAAAGGCATTTTCACTTGCAGATACCATGAAAGCATTGCCCTAAAATACTTAGGAGCATTAAATTGATCTTCCAAATTGATGGAAGGTATGCAAACCAACTTCCAAGTCTGAAGCTTTACTGCATTGGAGTTAGGAAAGAAATGCGGTCCTTGCATGGCTTGAGATTTTTATTTTATTTTTTGTTTACCAAGCCTTAGGTTGACATGAGAAAACCACAGCTCCAGTGCTGTCTTCAGATTGTATTAATCGGAAACATGTGCAAGACCTGGCGGCTCTTCAAAGAGCTTGGAAACTCTGACACAGGCTTGCTCTCCAGATTGTTGTACTAAGCGGAGGACCGGCATGTGTAGGGCATCCAGCCTATTCAGACGGCTTCCAGTTCCACCTACTCTTCAGATCCTTTCCAGGGAGGAAGATAGCTGCCTATCAAGTTCATCTGCAGATTATGTCTGTTAAAATCACCATCCTTTCTTGCCCAGCTGAACTCTTAACCAAATATTTCCAGCATTATAAAATCCTACTTTAAAAAGAAATGAGATGTACTCTTATGCCTGCACCCATGGCAGTGAGATAAAGACTGTTTCTGCGGTACATCTGCATTAAATCATGAACTTCAGAGGAAACTGAAAATATAAAACAGTTGCATCTTTTTAGATATCCTCGCATTCCCTATTGGAATCCCAAATTAAACTCTTTGGTATGAACCTCGTCACTATCTTGCTCCCAGCCAATGAGAAAGACAGCATAAATAAATGCAACACTACAGCAATACCTTGTACTGGGCCAGCCTCTTTTGATGATACAAATGTTTGGGTTGCAGAGGATTATCCTTTGAGAAGAATTAAAAGGTACCAAGTGTTGTTTGCAAATTGTGTGCTCCTAACTAGGTAGAGAGTTTGGCCTGAATGCACAGATTTCACACAATAGTAGCAGGTAATGGGTAGATTGTTGCAGGCTTGTCATAATAAGTCTGAAAGTCGAGACTTACATTCAACCCAATGTTCTTTGCATTTAAGAAAGACATAAATTTTAATTTCCAGACAGGTGAATTAGTACTTACAGATAAGCCCTGGGGTCACAGGTGAACTAGCTAGCAAGGAAAAAGAATAAGTGGTGATATGGTTTTATACTAAATTTCCAAACTTCTGGCACAAGCTAGACCATATTCTATATTTGGAATGATGCTCATGGACAGATTTTGCATAAAACCAGTCCACTCACACATTTTAGCTTATTTGCCACAAGGCAAAAGTTAAGTGGCTACAAAGTGAATAGTGCTGCAGATCTGACACTTCTCAGCTGCCATTTATTCACTCTAGGCCACATTCATGTGTGGATAGGGTTTAGCATACATGCACAAAAAAGCTGTGAATGACTCCTGTGGTGTGTTGACCATGTGGGAGAGCATCTGTCCATGCCAAGAGGAAAACTGGGGGAACTCAGAATGAGAAATATGTGGGGAGGATTCATGCTATGTCATCTGGGTGGCTGTTTTCCAGACTGGAGATGATGTAACTCAGCAAATGCAAAAACTACTGAGATTCCCCCGCAAGTATGTGTGGGGAAAGCTAGATGCAAGAACGGACTGCAGATGAGTAAAAAAATAGATTTCCTAACCTCAGGAAGAGGATATGGAGCTGTGCAGTCCCCGAAGCATGCCTGAGAAAATTTACTTCCAGATTCCGTCAGTGAAATCAATTGGAGGAAATTGCTCATCTTCTAACATTGTGTATGCCATCAAATGCCAACGATGCCCTTCAGCTCTCTATATTGGACAAACAGGCCAAACCCTACGCCAAAGGATAAATGGACATAAATCTGACATCAGGAACCATAAGACTGAAAAACCAGTAGGAGAACACTTCAATCTCCCAGGACATTCTATACAAGATCTCAAAGCAGCTGTTTTATTACAGAGAAATTTCAGGAACAGACTGGAAAGGGAAGTTGCTGAATTGGAAATCATTACCAAGCTTAAAACCATGGAAGCACCTGGGATGAATAGAGACATCGGATTCTTATCTCATTATGCATGATTAAGCTTTCTTTAGCACCTCAGCCCAGGACTAATTGCAGCCATCAGCAGCCATTAACAGCCATCCACAGGTTTACCACTCCCATTAGCCCATCTCCCATTCCCACCCACCCCCACCACCCTCTGTATATATATAGGGTCTGACACTTCTGTTTCTAGTGTATCTGAAGAAGTGTGCATGCACACGAAAGCTCATACCAAAATATAAACTTAGTTGGTCTTTAAGGTGCTACTGAAGGAATTTTTTTATTTTAATTGGAGGAAAGTTCAGGACAGCCCAAAGGAAGTACTTTGTGACACAGGGCACAATTAATTTACAGCACTCACTGCCACCAGGTGAGGTAATGGCCACTCCTTATGATGGCTTGGAAAGGGGGTTACATAAATTAATGTGGGATCATTGTTTTTTGCTGGAGGTTTAATTATTTTATTCTTTTCATAAAGTGTTTTTAGGTTTAACTTTGTTTTGTTTTTACAAACAAGTAGTATATGAATTTTGTGAAATAAATAAAATGAGACTTTGGAGCAACAATAGGAGTGAGCAATTGTCCTTTGCCCTGCTTATGGACTTCGAGAACACATCTCATTGGCCATTGTAAGAAACAGTCGTGCTAAACTATATGGATTTTTGGTCTGTTCCATGGAGCTCTTGTGTTCTCTATAGAAACTTGCACTGAATTTCATAAATAGCCCAGAATTTGAATACTTGAATAATTACTTTGATTTTAATTTTATGTAAATCCATTTGTTGCTTCAGAATGCTCACATGATATATGTGTGTGTGTGTGTGTGTTTAATTTTCCCCATAGGAAATTTACATTTTTATGTTACCTATTTATTTTATAAAGGGCTAAAACAACGATCAGGAATTTTAACCAAAACCTGCTTAAGAAAATCAAGTCACACTAGTCCTGTAAAGCACTCAAAGTGTTATTTTTTAATGGTGGTTGTGTGTTATCTTCTGATAATGATGAGAGACAGAACTGAGAAGTAATGACTTTCTCAATGCTGCCCAGCAAGCTTCATAGTTGAGGAGAGGTCTGAACCTGAACTTCCCATACCCAAGCCTAATACAACACTGCAGATGCCAAGCTTGTCTATAAGAGGTGGTGGCAGAACTTTTAAAATCAACTTAAAGTTCTTCGGAAATGACAAAAAATGGAAATGTAAGCACATGAGGGTGTGTGTGTCAGGAGTCCAGGTTCCCAGCTTGCTAACACAGTAAGTGTAGGTTATTAAAAAGAAGGATCTATTGCAAAAACAGACAGATATCTCTGGATGGCTCTGACAAAGCCTCCGGCACCATTACTCAAGATGACCCTTCTGAAGACTTCTTTTGGCGTCTACAGAAGATATTGAACTCACGACTCTTACATCTCTTGTTTGCTTCCTATCTAGGAGCCCTGCCATCTGCTGACTCTTCGGTCTTAGTGGATCAGCTCCAACCTCTTCCTATTCTGAGAGGTTGAGTCTATTTGTGCCTATTTGTGCTTCCTGTGAGTTTTAGCCATGTTCTAGCCTGCTCTCAGCTACTGCCTGATCAGGACGTACACACCGTCAAGGTCAGGAAAAGCCAAAGTCTGCAGCTGCCGGCTCTCCCCTGCCTGACTAACATCTAAGGCTCTCTGTTCCTGGCTGCTTTCTGCAGTTAGCTGCAAACCTTTGCTTGGAGCTGGCTCATTCCTGACAGGGGACAACAGAGATGAGTGCACCAGCTCAGGGCAGCCCCCACATGCAAAAGACAGTATCCAGCTAACTCATTACACTTTCAAAATAGAACTTCCTCCCTTTCTTTTCCCCTTTCGCCCCCCAAATATGTTATTGGGGTTTCTCCAGTCCTCCAGAAGAGATTTGGGTAGGGCACAGGGCAAGGAGGGAATGCTCAATCAGCAGACATATTGCACTGACAGAATGGGGGTGGTTGTATTCTGCCCACACATGCCATTTTCATCACCTTCCATTCATGGAATATTACTGTCTGCACAGTGCAGTGGGAGCCTTTTGTATCCATGGAGCCTCTCCTTGCATTTCAGAATGCCAATGTGGGGAGCGGTCATGGATACGGAATGTTCCCCACTGCAGGGAGAGTCACATTCAACAAGCTGAAGAGTGACAGATATGGTCATAGGAGGGCAGAGCGTATCATGCTCATCCCCACTCCCGCTGCTCACATTGCCCTCTTCATTGCATCGAGGAGGTTGCAGCTTCAGCTGAACCAAGAAGACCCCTCTAACTGACTCTCCTCTTGATTCCCAGCTTGTTCGTGCAGCCCCATTTCCCCCAAGGTTATGAATTAACTGGCTGTTGGGTTCAAGATACTGGATCCATCTGGATACGGATTGGTCAACAAAGTGTTTCCATCAGAACATTTGGTTCACCAGTGAACTTTGCTACTGAACAAGGGCACTTGGGTTTATAAGACCTCAACCACAGCCTTCCTTCTCCCCACTGCAGACCACATCCTCCCTATTCTGGGCTCAGTCATAAAATAATTAGTCCTTTTTGAAGCCACATTCAAGAAAATTTCCTAGGATGTGTTCATTTTAAGGAGAAGAAGCAGCAGCAGCCAAAAGGGTGGGGGTAGTAATTGCCATCCTTTTAAATTGTTTATCTAGAACAATTTGTTGTGTAAGATTCTCTTTCTTGACATCTGCACACTGGTTGTTGCAAACCTTTGTGAGAATCGGATGTTTTGATCTTTACTAAAGAAGACCAACTTTCAAGTAAAGTTTTGAGAAGGTTCTGGAAGGACTAATAGGAAAAGAAATGGGTCTAACAAGGAAATGTAGTTATTAAAGAGATGGGGCTAAAGCAAGCCCCACAAAAACCTCAAATGACCCCAGGCAAAAAAAAAGGCTACATTTATGCAGAGAGGGGCAAATATCAGCTCCGGTGCAGTGAAGCATAGGCAAAACCATTATTTCTACATTTGAGTAGTTATTTGTGTACTTGTTTCTTCACGTCTGCTAACTGCAAATAGTTTATTTTGCTTAGCAAAGAATCTAGACCATACCTACAGTCCAAGCCTTGAATTGAATTGTGTGAAGGTAAGTTGAGACATACAGTATGTCTTTCTAAAACTTGGCTTAAGTGATCAGTGTATCCTACACACACACACACACACACACACACACACACACACACCCCAAATATTTGTAGCTTCAATTTTTACACATCATTTACCTTTGCATGTAACATTTGTACAATTGCATTTGTTGTCATATTTCTGATTTAAATTACTTCAATGCCTGTCTAAGGTTGGAACTAGATGTTCTCTTGGCAAATGTGTTCCAAAACCAACATTTGCCAAGATAACATGAATGCGAAGGAGGCACTTAGAGGGAAAGATCTATGCACTGGCTGTGCACAGGGTGAGAGGCACTTAACCTAAGCAATTACCTCTCCATGGACACTTCCTTCCTCTCTCTACCACCTACCCCACCCCACCAGCAGACTTGCTTCTGGCTTCAGAGGCTGGCTGTGGGAGAAACATATTTAACATTTGGGGGGACATTGGGGGGCAGAACTGAGGAATAGAGGTTAAGCACCACCTCTCCAGCGCACTAATTTTTTCCAGAAATGCATTAGCATTATGAAGGAAAAACAGGCTTGGGGACACAGTGATTTCCCCATAAATTTTAGTTCCACCCTGAGCAGGTTCTCTGAAGAATGTGGGATTTACTTCTCACTATCGGGGTATTGTTGGCAAAGTTCAATGCAGGACCCTATGCAGAGTCTGAAAATGAATATTTGGTGGGTGCAGAATCCAGTACAGTAGACATCCAATCCTAAGCTCTTCTCCAATGCCACATATATTGCATTAGGGAAGTGTTTGTTAAAATGTTCAGATCTCAAGTTCGGATAGTGGGTATAACTGAATACAAAACCAGGAACATTGTGCAGACTTGTGAGGCTTTCAGCAGAGCTTCAGGCCCAAGAACAAACAATTAATGGATTGAGAGGAGGCACAATTATAATAGTTTAATCAGCCACGGATTAACATCTTGCTCCTGAAACGTTGAGTGAGGTGTGCTGCTTCAGGTGAGTTCAAATGAAATACCCCCCCCCCCCCAAAAATGAGCATGTTTTCAATATCTATTACCCAACCTGCTTCTCCTCACTTAAGCTCCTAACAAAAGCTGTTTTAATGGTAGGCATTTGTGCATTTTAGTTAGTGTGTTTTTATTAATTTTTACTTTCTTATACAGATAGTTACTCTCCCATCTACCTATCCAGCTTTCACTATAAAGCAGGTTTCAAAACTGCTGCCTGGGTTCTTGTGGCCAATGAAAATTTGCCCGTCTTGTGCTTTTCTACCCCCAGATGCCAAAAGTCTTCCTTGTGAATGCACAAACTGGTACAGAGTGTTGCAACTCCTGAATCGTTGTCATTTGTGACTCCCCAGCTTCTCCCTGTCAGGGCTGAATGTTGCAACAAACTTTTGAGAGTTGACACTTTTGGTTCCTCATTAGCTTATACCTCAGTGGCTTCCACAAAGGTTGTGTCAAAATTGCAGAGAAGAGGCAACTGAACTTAAAATTTCATATGATTTGGATTCCAACCACAAAGGGTGCAACCTCATCCTTTGTGGTGGTGATGATTTGCTGATATGTCCTGTTTTTGTTATGAGTGATGCTTATTCTTGAATCAGTTCAGGTTTTTGATGATTGGCAAAGCAGAGGCAGGGAACTTTGCTCCAGATTTTTATTTCACAATATCAGAGGATGATGGCTGGAGAAGCAACAGTTTACACTGTAATTCAACAAGGGGGCAAACATCTTAATTTGGAAAAAATATACATAATATTGCTGATTTCTCCATCTTTTCCCTCCATGTTTTCTCTGTACACAGAACAGAACAAGCTATGTGGCAGTGATAGCTTTCTTTTTCCACCTTGCTGTTTAAGATGCATTAATGTACAGAAAGTGTTGCTGCTTCTGTCTGGTATGTTTATCATTATCTTTATATACTGTGGAATAATGAGAATCGCATTCTCTACATATCAGGAAGCTGAAATGACAAAACAAGTATTAGTACTGCTAAGGCATATTATTGGAAGTGCTCCTAAAATAAATAGCGGCAACAAGTTGGGTTGATTTGCGCTTCTAGTGACCCTAGAGTGCCACATGTTCCATGTTCCCATCAAACTGTTTTTCCAGTACCAAAAATTCATGGTACAACTGCCAGATGCTAATACCCACCAGCGGACCAAAATGGAAACTTTTCATCCTAAATTTGTCCCTCTCCCAATACAAGCTGAGTTTGCTTTAACAGACTTCTTTATTTTATTTTTGTGTGCTGAGCGATGCCTCTGTTGGCAAATATCATCTCCAGTCCTTTTTCCCCTTTCGTTTTTGTTTAACAGCAACAGCTTAAAGTTCAAAAGCTGTCTCCTTGACTCGTTGCTGCCAAAGACAAATACAGTTTTGTTAGAAATGAAAATACCTGAAGGAGGAGACTTGTTTGCTTCTGAGGCAAGAGTCCAAAGGCAAAAAGAAGCATCTTTACAGGCCTTCTGGAAAAAGCAAGCCCAGTGTTTAGATCACAGGTGTTCATAGAACACTCAACTATGGGTCACACCATATGTTTAAAGCCCTATGTCAGAGACCAGGCTGAGGAGTACCCTATGATGCCACTTTAAACAGTCATGGGTTCTGGAGACTGAGTCTGTACTACAAATTAGGCATCCCGAAGAACTACATTTCTAAGGTTCCTTGTGCCTGGGACACTATCACTATCCTACCCATGGTAGAGGTTGAAATGGGGTGGGGGAAGGGAATCAGGGGAGACTGTGGGCCCAGAGAATCCTAAGCCCCCTTGTTCCACAAGCAGGCTACAAAACTATGCTAGCCCTAGAGCTGTCAAAGTTTAATTTCCTACTGCAGTCAAATGAAGATTTAAAACAACAACAACACCACCATGAGAAAGACGAAGAAGCTGCTCCTGCTCTGGCCTACACAAGCTACTAGGGCTTGGAAGTGGCAGCTTCTCCATCATGGAATTTCCCACCCTTTGGTTTGTTATGGCCTTTATTTATAACATTTTGACTTCACCTTATCACTTGATGGCTTTCAATGTGTTCTGCAATAACAAAATTTGGAAAAAAATAAGAAAGCTGTGAAGTCAACAGATAGAACACTGAAGCAGGGCTCAGGAACCTGTAGCCCTTCAGATGCTGGACTACGTACATATCCCATCATCCTTAATTGCTGACCCTGCTGGCTGTGGGCGATGAGGTTTGGAGTCCAACAACATCCAAAGAACCGCAGGTCTCCCAGCCCTATCAATCAGCTGCAGAAAAGTGAAGTTAAAAGGTTCCCTGACAATATTAAAAGCCTTCCTTATTTCAAGCTTACAGAAAGGTCAGGAAAGCAGAATAACTCTACATCACTGGTAGTGAAAAGAAGGCATGTGTGAATCATTGCCAACGACCAGATGATAAGATTATTCCAAAAAATTATCACAATGTGTACTTAAGACAGTTTCCGAGTAGTATTTCAATGTAGCTCCTCCTAGACCCAAAGCAAATGACTTTCTCCCAGCACTTGGGGTTAACAGAGAAAGTGGAAGTAACAAACAAAGCCTCTTCAAAATAGGTCAGGCATAGCCAAGGCAAGTCTAGGCAACGTCAAAGCATGTCTCTCTAAGCAGGTCAGGTCAGGACCTAGGGCAGCTCCTAGTGGGCTCTGCTGGCTGAGCTGTAGAGGATGTCTCAGCCAAGAGAGCTGAGGCTTTACGTAGGCTGGCAAGGCCTCTACTGCTGTTGGCATGGACTCCTTGAAGAACGGGTATGTGCTGAGCTCTTGTTCAATTGTGCCAGTGCTGACTTCTATTCTGTGGAAGCAATTGTTGTTCTCCAAGTCTGGGGAAAGCAGGAAAGCTATGCCCTTAGGGCACAGGGAGAGGCACTGAGACTCCCACCCCAATAAGTGGATCTGCCAGTCTTTCATCCATGAGAGGCCAGGTTCTGGGTGGGAATTACGTCATCCTGGCTCTCTGGCATCTCTCCTGGAGGCATTTCAGAAGACTGGCCTCCAGTGGAGTGGAGCTTCAAGAACAGGAATCAGGGGAGGGGGGAAAAACCTCACTTGCAGCAGCATGATGTGGGTAACAGATGGGAAAAGAAATGGTACCTCCTCCATCTGGCCTAGCCTAGTTCTCTATGAATAGATGTTACAGCTGGGACCAGGTAGCTCTGCTGCCCTCCATAAACACAAATTATGGAGAAGAGGGGGGAGGCCTCACCTGGAGGCAACATGCCTGACAGCACTCAGGGTGATAGCTGGTGGTAAAGCTAACAAGGGGAAAATGTTTTACATATGTATGGTCAGGACCAGATTAGAAGTATGAGGGGATTATGGCAGAGAGGATGGAAGGTCTAAATCAGGCTTCCTGGACCTCAGCGCTCCAGATGTTTTTGGCCTACAACTCCCATGATCCCTAGCTAGCAGGACCAGTGGTCAGAGATGATGGGAATTGTAGTCGCAAAACATCTGGAGGGCCAAGGTTGAGGAAGCCTGATCTAAATTGTATGCACTTCATGTTACAATAATTGAATAAATAGAAGTAATCAAACAAATTATAAAAAGAACACCACATGTGTTTAAATCAAGCCTAAAACCTTCAAATATCATTCACTACATGCATTTCTTCAAACCATTTTTTTCTTTTCCTGGCTTCAGCAAAGTCAGAAATGATGTTATTCCTCCAAGGGGATCAACGTAGCATACAGACATACATGCATTTTTTTTTCTGACTTCCTCATGACAACCTCCTGAGGAAGTTAAGGCAGAGAGAGCTGGACTGGTGCAAGGTCACTCAGAGAACATTGTGGCTGAGCTGGGAAGTTTAAAGGCCTAAAAAATGGGAGCCTAATTGTTAATCCAGCCGTACATAACATGTGTGTTCGGATAGAGGCCACATTTACACCAAACATTTAAAGCACTTCTTGTTTATTACTTGGCACTATTTCTAACCTGCCAGGGATGCCAACTTGAATAAAATATTGTGGGGGGCCTAGGTAAGCACCACCCCACATAACTGATCATATGATACAGTGCACAGTATTTTATTGTGGGGGTCGCAGCCCCCACAAGTTGGCTCCTATGTAACCCGCTCTTTGTTGTTTACACTATCGCAGTGAGAGGAACAACATTAAAATACAACTAAACAGTATTTAATTTAAATACAATATATGTAAAACTGAACAAAAATGTATGCTAACATCATATAAGTATACTAACTAGAAATTAAACTAACATCAAAACTACGTCATGCAAGTGAGGAGCACCACTTGAGCATCATAATGCTATGCAAATCTGTGTCCTCTTCTATCCTTTGTGCGTGTGTTGCATTTTGTCTTTGGGACAGGGGATGGCAATGTATAGGTGGCTATCCTAAACAAAAGGCAAGTGGAAGGACCAGTCCCTGAGGGGAAATCCCACAGATGAGCAACTGGACATGCAACAAAGTGAGATGTGCACACATACAGTGAGCTTGAGCAGTCGGGCAGATATAGTCAAGAAAAAGCTGCTTGTCACTCAAGCGAAGTACAGGCTTGAGCTGAAAGCCTTCATAACCCTCCCAGATCTGGAGAAAGCACTGGAGTGCCTTTCTGAGTCAGGCTGAGCATCACTGCATCATAATCCATGGAACCTTCAGAGCTGTTTAGCCCTGGGCAGCTCACCACATGGGGTGCAGAAAGCAAGGATCTGAAGTCTCCGAACTCTAGCCCTGTTGGCTCCTGACATCAAGGGCCTGGTAAAGTTGAAATAAGAGACACTTAAAATTCTAATATCTTGGGATCGCTTTTATATGACCAACATTAAGAAGGAAAACAGACTTAATCCTTCTCTTTGGTTTGCTTGCATCACTGGGGTGAGCTGCCTCTGCAGCAACAAGTGTTTGTTTTTGATTAAGGCAGAAACAAAGAAAAAAGACAGTTTCCAAGGGAAACAGCTTATTTTCTTCCATTTCAAAATAATTTAATTAGTGGTCTGATTTCCTCCACTGAGCACTGCATTTTTTTTGAAGAAGGAAAAAACTTCATTGTGACTGGTATAGCTCAAAGGCATAAAGTGCTATATAATGTTTAACAAGTTCTTTGTAAAAATCCACTGCCATTCCCACCTATCAACAGGATGCTGTTTCTATATAAATCATCCCTCCTTGTGGGCTCTTGCTAGATAATTTTCAACAGCAGAAATGCAAGTAAACGCAGGCCTGCACTTCATTAATCACGCACAACTTTCCTCAAGGAACAGCACAAGGGCTCAACTGATTGTATCTACTTAAGAAGCAGGCATTAGCCCAAGACTGCCCTACCATTAGAGCAGGGGTTCCCAAACTAAGGCCCGGGGGCCGGGTGTGGCCCAATCACCTTCTAAATCCGGCCCGCGGACGGTCCGGAAATCAGCATGTTTTTACATGAGTAGAATGTGTCCTTTTATTTAAAATGCATCTCTGGGTTATTTGTGGGGCCTGCCTGGTGTTTTTACATGAGTAGAATGTGTCCTTTTATTTAAAATGCATCTCTGGGTTATTTGTAGGACATAGGAATTCATTCATATATATATATATATATATATATATATATATATATATATATATATATTTCAAAATATAGTCCGGCCCCCCACAAGGTCTGAGGGACAGTGGACCGGCACCCTGCTGAAAAAGTTTGCTGACCCCTGCATTAGAGGCATTCACTTCAGGTGGTAGATGTTGCGGGGTAGAGATGTAGCCTCTCACCGTTCCTTCTGAAACATCTAACTTGGTCTACCCTGCAGCCCATAAGCTGGTCTGCTGCCCCCAGGTGTGGTATGCTGGTCCTGTCACCAGCACTGAATTAAAACTCAAATGCCAGTCTCTGGAATGTGAGGGTGGCATCATGTCATTTGCCTCAGGCAGCAAAATTCCATGGATCACCCCTGCAGCAGCTTCCTAGTAGCACAGTTTGTTAGAGGTGGCCTGAGCAAAACTATAAAAAGTAAGCAATGTCTTAACCAAAGGTGGCATATTGTGCAGGTACTATGTTTCTTTTGCACACAACCCTAGGCACTGAAGACAAAGGATTTTTTATGCAAATTATTATTTTTTCATTCTTTTTCATGGTTAGGAAGTCTTTGTTGGCAATATGATTAAAGCTAGCTGGTTGTAACTGGGTTTATAGCAGAATAAATATTTCACTAGTTGTTATTTTTGGATGTGTATAATATTTGAAGACTTTGAATGATTTCTTCTTGCTGTTGTTCAGTAGCACAACCGGACACATTCATCTGTTCCAGATGCAACAAAACATGTCTCTCCCACATCCGTCTCTACAGCCACAGCAGGTACTGCAACCTTCCAACTGCTAGACCTCGTCCCCTCATCTTCCATTGTCTGCTGAGACAGATGGATGCCAGCTTTGTTGTTCTTTCTGCTGAATTGACCATTCTTCATATGACTTTGATTTCTAGCAGTGCCAGCTCCAGGTATTGGAGGGTCATTGTACAAGACCCTCTCCATGGGCGTCCCTCTCTCTAAGTACATGATTGGCAGAGAAGCAATGAGCATTCAGGCAGAGTCATCTACTGCTTTTCCTTGTCACCACCACTATTGCCAGGATGAGAGCAACAGGAGAATGAACAATGCAGTCGCAGGCAGGAATACTGCTGAATACCAGTTCCTGGAAATCACAGGAAGATAAGATATCTTTATTGTCATTGTCCCCTTGCGGAAATTACTTGGTTGCTACATCCACTCAGATAAAGCATTTCACATAATCCAAAATTACTACAAAACCTAATTAAAAACAGTAAATATGATACAAAATAACAAGTGGAATAAGATGACTTCAAAGTCCAGACTTTCCATTTAAGGCCAAAATCGCTCTAGAGAAGAAACTGTTTCTGAGACGGCTCGTTCTTGCCTGCATTGTTCCAAATCTCCATCCCAATGGCAGGAGCTCAAAGAAATACAGTGGTACCTCTACTTACGAATTTAATGTGTTCCGAACACACATTTGTAAGTCGAAAAAATTTGTAAGTCAATTCCCATAGGAATGCATTGGGAGAAAAAAATTCGTAAGTCGGAGCAACCCTATCTAAAAATTCGTAAGTAGAAAAAATCCTAGCTAAACCGCATCCAAGATGGCGGACGGAGCTCCATTTGTAAGTAGAAAAATTTGTAAGTAGAGTTATTTGTAAGTAGAGGTACTACTGTAGTGACCAGGGTGCATTGGATCTCTTGACATGTCTAGTGCTTTTCTATGGCACCTGGTGGCGTAGATTTTTTTCTAAGGTGGAGAGTGAGCAGACAATAATGCTGTCTGCTGTTTTAATAATTCTGCACAGCCCCGCTCTATCCTGAGAAGTACAACTTCCATACCACACACATAAACCATACGTGAGCACGCTCTGTATGGCACAGTGATAGAAGGCAAGCAGCAGCTTTTGTAGAAGATGATTTTTCCTTAAAATTCTCAAAAGATACAGTCTCTGCTGTGCCTTCTTCACAAGCCCCCTTGTATTAACACTGCAGGACAGATCCTGCAGGACTCAATGCCTAGAAATATAAACGTCGTTACCCTCTCCACACAGATTCCGTCAATCAAAAGTGGCTGGACCTTGTTCCTCTGTCTACTAAAGTCCACCTCAAGCTCCTTTGTTTTCTTTGTATTTATGAGCAAGTTATTAACTCTGCACCACTCTGTCAGCCGCTCCACCTCATCTCTATAGTCCGTTTCACCCTCCTTATCAGAGATGAGCCCGATCACGGTTGTGTCATCTGCAAATTTGACAACCCTATTACTAGGGTGGGCAGCGACACAATCATACGTATAAAGAGTATAAAGGAGCAGACTAAGCACACATCTCTGTGTTGTTCCTGTGTTAGTCCTAAGCATATTAGAGGTATAAGGGCCCAACCGGTCTCTCTGGGAGCGTAAAGAAAGTCCAGTATCCACCCACAGAGTGATAGTGGGAGCCCCAGATTTCCCAATTTAGTCATCAGACGTCGCGGTAGAATGGTATTAAATGCCGAGCTGAAATGTAGAGCGCTTTTGAGCTCAGGTCCTGCTTGCAAGTTTTCCACAGGCATCTGGTTAGCTACTGTGAGAACAGGACACTGGACTAGATGAGCTGTTGGCCTGATGTTCAGCAAGCAGGCTGAACAGAAGCAAGTCCAAAGAGTTCTTCTCACTGGGCCCTTTACTGGGCTGAAGAACTTAAAGAGATGCTCAGAAGTCATGAACTTTCACAATGGTTGTGAGGGACGAGTGCTGCTTAATCCGTCCTGTGTGAGACAATTCTCCCCTGTAAATGCCCCCTTGTGGTAATTTTCCTGGGTTTAGAGCCCAATGGGGGGGCATTAATTAAAAACAGTCAGAGGAAACCAGCACAACCCCTTTAAAGACCTTTGAACATCTAGCTGTTTAGCTAAAAGGCCTGTTGCACAAAGGAGAAATTCCTCACCTACTTCTTCCTACTAGAGAATCATTTGCATTCATCACAGAAGGTCCAGGTAAAAGACCTACAGGAGAACAGAGAGAACAGGGTTCCCTGTGGTAAAAGCAGGCCATTTTTCTTTTTGTAGGAAGAAGTGGGTGGGGATTAGCAGGGCATCCTATCTCTAACCAGGGGAATCACCTTCTCGTCAGTTCTCTTTGTAATGAGTTTTTGGAACCTTTGCAACATCAAAGAATTAATGCATGGATAGTAATTACCCAGCTGACAGTATTCCTTTGCCCTGAAGTAAAGAAGCAGATTACCAGGCCCTGGACAGTGCCTCAAAATTTATTGCCATTTAAAGAAAGCAATATGCCGTCTCTGGGTGAAAACCCCATGCAGTGAACATGCTGCCTTTTCACCCTGCAGTTACCTGCCTAACCAGGAGATTAAAGGAAAGGGAACACCCTGCCCTGTCTACTCATTTGCCAACTGCACCTGACACATTGTGTAACATGCCTAATAGCTTCCTGGAACTACATCTGAAATTAGACTTCACTTGGTGCTTCTCCCTCAATTTGCATCTTTTTGGCTGCCAGGGGACTTTCCTCATGATTTTTTTTTAAAGCCTCCAGAAATGCTGGCCAGGATTTGTTAATGAAAATGACTGATCAGATCCAGGTGCTTTGTGGAACAAAATAGCAATTAACCCAGATCAGGAAAGTCATAAAAGTTTCTAAGGTTTGGGATTCCACCTTGGCAGGATGACTGTAGTCTCCTTGGTTAATTGATACTGATCACTGAGCATTTTTTTTTCCATTGGAAATGGGCACTTCAAATGAGCACTGCTGTGTGTGGCACAGATCACCGTGCATATTAAAGGCTGTGGACGTTTGGTATGGTAAGAACATGTTTTAAGGAATTTTGAGAAAGAGATCTTCCACGAGAACTGTAACAAGTTACTTGGACAAGCTTCAGGCCAAACACCTGCAGACTAGAGAACAGTGACAATCTGCTAAAATGTTATTTGGCTTTGGCTGAAACCCGCCCAGCAGATGTAAGAGGGATGGCTTGTATAAGCAACAGAAAGGTCTTGTTCACTTGCTATACTCAGCGAGCTCAAAATCAGACAACTTCTCAGCGATAGATATTACGAAAGCTTCAGCATGTCATTGACTGAAGTCTTAATGGCTCAATGTGTCCCAGCGGGACTTCTGCGCAAGGCTGTGTTTCACAAGATGTTTACAGCAGTGTTGACTTTGCATGATGCTTAGTTATGTATCTAGTGCTTGAGCTCTTATCAACAAAGTTTAGCAAACTTTAATTAATCAAGTAAACTGGGGCCTTGCACTTTCGAAGATAAGTTTCTGGTTTTGCAACTTTTTTCAGTTTTGCGTTAGTGCTTTCTATTATTATTTTTTCATTAAGAAAGCCAAGAAAAGTATTTCTAAGGTAGCAAAAAGATGGATACTGATATAGTTTGAACGAGGCAGAGTATTATCCCTACACAGTATTAACAGCAAGGAAAGTGCAACCTTATACATGTCAGAAACAAGTCCCATTGAGCTCAGGCTGATATGTCTAGGGTGGAATCTACACACATTTAAAAATGCTGTGAAAATGCCGTTTTAAAAATGTTTTGAAAAATGCACTGAATTTGGCATAGCTCACTTTCGCCATCTAGTGTCACATTTGTATAAACATTTAAAACGTTTATTTGCAGCTGTATAGCTGAGTCCTAGGTTTTCAGTCTAGTTACTTTTAAATAATTATCGTTGTTGTTGTTGCACTATTTGAGTCATTATTTCTGTTACAGGGGACTTCTAGGACCATTATACTGTAAAAGAGATCCCACAAATCTGATTTATTTGCAGTGCAGGGGCCAGGATCCTGAAAACTATTCAATTTGGTGTTACAGCATGCTCCATCATATTCCTGTCCTACAAACAATAGAGCCATCCCAGCCCTGTGCATCTTTTCCCCTCACCTGAAGATTTCCCAGTTTCTTTTGGGGAAAGGCATGGATAGTATTTGTTGCACACTAGAACAGAGCCTAGGGCTTGCCGATCAGAAGGTTGGCGGTTCAAATCCCCGCTACGGGGTGAGCTCCCATTGCTCAGTCCCAGCTCCTGCCAACCTAGCAGTTCGAAAGCATGTCAAGTGCAAGTAGATAAATAGGTACCACTCAGGCGGGAAGGTAAACAGCGTCTCCATGCGCTGCTCTGGTTCGCCAGAAGCGGCTTAGTCATGCTGGCCACAGGACCCAGAAGCTGTACGCCGGCTCCCTCAGCCAGTAAAGCGTGATGAGCGCCACAACCCCAGAGTCGTTCGTGACTTTACCTTTAGAACAGTATAATACAGGCATCCCCAAACTGCGGCCCTCCAGATGTTTTGGCCTACAACTCCCATGATCCCTAGCTAAGAGGACCAATGGTCAGCGATGAATGGGAATTGTAGTCCAAAACATCTGGAGGGCTGAAGTTTGGGGATGGCTGGTATAATAGCTATGATCACTAGTATCCCATGACTGCTAGTCATGATGAACATATATAACCTGCAGTGTCAGAGGCAGTATGCCTTTAAATATTATATTCTGGGGAACAATAGCTACTGCCCACATATTATTATGCCATAATATTCATATGGGCTTCCCATAGGCATCTGGTTGACTATTATGGGAACAGAATACGGAACTGAATAGGCCCAACAGGGCCTTTCTCTGTTCTTAGAAAGCAGCCTCAGATAGGGGACTTGACAAGTCTGGTTGTGCATCCACAGCAGTGACCAGAGTAGGAATGAACACAGCATAGCTGTCAAGTTTTCCCTTTTCTCGCGAGGAAGCCTATTCAGCATAAAGGAATTTCCCTTAAAAAAAAGGGAGAACTTGACAGCTATGACACCGAGTGAAGGAATACCACAGTGCATCTGCACAACTGGATGGCTTCAATTGCTTCTGCTTCAACATTCAGAAATTCTTTAAATATATTTTTGAAATTATGATTTTCCCACACAGACACTGTTGCGTCTCTCTGGTGATCTCCTAGCTGTTCAAAGTTGTGGAACGTTGGAGAAGGGGGGCAAAACTGCCTACATGTTTTGCCATCCTGTAAAGGGGGAGGGAGGGAGGGAGAGTTTAGCTTTGCTTTTTAAACTTGGTTCACATGGACACTCCCATTAGTTGTTACGGGGGGGGGGGGCAAATGTCATTACCCAATGGTATCCATGTTGTGTAGATGCTGCATTTACCCCATGGCAAGAGCTGTAGAATGAAAGACTCATGTGTGAATTGGAAAGACAGGCTTTCTTAAAAAAATAAAAAACCCAGAACTAAACAGTGGTGTTATTATTGCTTTAAACACAAACAGCTTTTTTTGCTTCCCAAATGTTACATTTGACAGCCTGTTTAAATTTCCAAAACATCTGTGCCGTTAACTCTTGGAAAACACTCCCTTCCAGATCCTGGCTAATTCTGTTGGCCTGCTCAACACTGGCAGCAGCAACAGAAAGGGAGAAAAATGTTTGTAATGAGTGTTCCCATTTCCACAGCATTGTACACATTGAGAGCTTGATTATCCTGTTACAGTTGTTCTCATCATCTGGTCGTGCCTCGGATGCATCTATTGTGAGAACCCAACATGTTTGCTTCCCTCAAACCGATGGCTGTTGCTTATTTTGAAGCTATCCAGAGGCCTTCGTACTCTGGAGCTTCCAACACTCATTGCCTTTTACCATCAATAAACTGGCTTTCACAAAATACAATTGAGGAGTCTGCTACCTAAAAGGCAGCAACTGAGAAACAAATCAAGCTGACATAATCTATTCTAAACTATTTCTGACCCCAGGTCCCCCAAATCCATACTTCACACTTTGCAGGAGGCCCGGGGCAAACAATGACACACCCAAGAGTAAATAATATGTGATTTCTGACACCTTTGTAGCAGGGGGGTGTTTTGGGGATGATAAAAATGTCCCCAAAAAAGGAAGTATTCTCAGCTGAAGCATCCACATACGAAAATGGCTGGAGCTGGGCTTTTTAAAAATAAAGGTTTTACTTCTGAGACTGTCAAAAGCCTTGAATTATGTGTTGTCTTCCAGGGAAATCTTTTTCTAAAAAATTGTCAACACTACACAGGGCAATATTCAGCTAAATAATTTCACAAGTAGTACAACTGCTTGTTCCACCATATAAAGTGATGGAGAAAGCGTGGCTTGGATTTGATGGATATACCTGGTATCTTCAAGTTAGCCTTTAATTCCAGCATACAGGTAACAGTCATATATATATATATATCTATGAAGAGGTTAAAAGAACTGCTCATTTTCACTCACTCCCTATTCTAATCTTGAATCACTAATCTTATTCTAATCTTGAATCAGGAAAAGACATTCCACAGAGGAGGATAATCTCTGACTGTTCCAAGGGAAATGCTCTGAAAATAAAATAAATCAATTTGCCCGTTGTAGTAGCCAAATCCTGGTGGCATTTTCTGTGACAAAAGAGCAGAACGAATTTGGTGTGTGGCAGGGGGAACCTTTTCAGGCTTCTGGGCTCTGAGAACACCAGCTCTTTGGTTATTACATTGTGGGCCACATTCAGCCATCTCCTTCTGTACTAATTACATGAACTTTTGGCCAAGCAGAGATCAAGGCACCCTGCAGAGAGCTAGAAGAAGCTGATACTTCGTATACTTCGTTAAAATTCCTCTCTCCGTCCTACACGCCTCTCTGTTCTATGTTGCTCATAAAAGAGAATTAGGTGACCAGGAGGTGACTTCAATAGGTTTACAGATCTCCCAAGAGTCCCTTTTCACTCACAGACAATCACCACTTGTTCTCATCTGGGAATCCTTGCTCACACTAAGCTCTTAGCTACTGATCCTCATGCTCATTTACCAGTGGCTCAAGCTTCCCTTTCCTGTGCAAATGAAGAAGAAAAAAATATCTATGGACAACCTTGGCTGTTTTCCACTCTTGCAAGCATGTTAAGTTTTAAGAATAAAGCAGAAATTCACACTGGGCATTTAATAGTTCCCTCCCTCTCATCTCCTTGCCTGCTACATAGATTGTAGCCCCGTCCAGGCCTGCCTAGAGCTGGGAACAATTTGCTTGTAATTTCACATATCAAAGGGGCTCCACATGCAGTTAGTCATTGCAGTGCCTTTTTGCAATTTATATATTTCATTCATGAATTACTTCCTAATGATTCACCTCAAAGCAATTTCACAAAACAATTAAGACATACATAAAACATTATAAAAACTATATATATTTATGACTTAGTTCTCAAAACGATGTACCATCTATCATCTCTGCCCTTGATGCAACCCTGTTATATAAGCAACCATAAGCCCCATTTATAGATGACACACTGAGGCCAGGAGGTTCAAGAGTTAACCATTATAGGGTCCTTTTCTTTGGAAATAGAAAACAGCATAGATGCATGTGAGGTTGCTTTTTAATTCTCATTTACATAAGTTGAGCAGAGGGGCAATCAGTTATTCAGCCATACAGTGCTGCTCTTTGTAGATTTCGGCTCGGCATTCAATACCATTCTACCGCGACGTCTGATAACTACATTGGGAAATCTGGGGCTCCCACTATCACTCTGTGGGTGGATACTGGACTTTCTTTCAGATCGCTCCCAGAGGGTCCGGTTGGGCCCTTATATGTCTAACATGCTTAGGACTAACACAGGAACACCGCAAGGATGTGTGCTTAGTCCACTCCTTTATACTCTTTATATGTATGATTGTGTCGCTGCCCACCCTAGTAATAGGGTTGTCAAATTTGCAGATGACACAACCGTGATCGGGCTCACCTCTGATAAGGAGGGTGAAACGGACTATAGAGATGAGGTGGAGCGGCTGACAGAGTGGTGCAGAGTTAAAAACTTGCTCATAAATACAAAGAAAACAAAGGAGCTTGTGGTGGACTTTAGGAGACAGAAGAACGAGGTCCAGCCACTTTTGATTGACGGAATTTGTGTGGAGAGGGTAACAACGTTTAGATTTCTAGGCATTGAGTTACAGGAGGATCTGTCCTGGAGTGTTAATACGAGGGGGCTTGTGAAGAAGGCGCAGCAGAGACTGTATTTTTTGAGAATTATAAGGAAAAGCCATCTTCCACAAAAGCTGCTGCTTGCCTTCTATCACTGTGCCATACAGAGCGTGCTCACGTACGGTTTATGTGTGTGGTACGGAAGCTGTACTTCTCAGGACAGAGCAGGGCTGTGTAGAATTATTAAAACAGCAGAGAGCATTATTGGCTGCTCACTCTCCACCTTAGAACAAATCTACACCACCAGGTGCCATAGAAAAGCACTAGACATATCAAGAGATCCAACGCACCCTGGTCACCATTTCTTTCAGCTCCTGCCATCGGGACGGAGATATAGAACAATGCAGGCAAGAATGAGCCGTCTCAGGAACAGTTTCTTCTTTAGAGCGATTCTAAGCGATTCTAAGATTCTGGCCTTTACTGTTTTTAATTAGGTTTTGTAATTTTGGATTATGCGGAATGCTTTATCTGAGTGGATGTAGCAACCGAGTAATTTTGTTGTTCCCGCAAGGGGACAATGACAATAAAGATATCTTATTTAAAGCAGGACCAGTTTCTGACAAGCAAAATCAGCAGTATTCCCCCAACTTGAAAACCTGCTTGAAAAACTCAGGCATCTGCCTCTGTTGGTTGCATTCAAATTGCCAGACAATTTCCTCTCAGTCCCCATGCAATCATATGGGGTTTGTGGTGTCACTGGTAGTTTTACCTGCCACCACTGCTTATTTAAGTGAGCATTTGACAACCAACAGTGTCCTCTGCAGCAATGTCGCTAACTTCATCGGACACAATAAATATAGCATCCCCACAGCACTGGACTAATAAGGCACTAGAGACACCGAGGTAGGTTCAGCAAGTTTTCAGCAATCCACAAACTTTATGAACTCTTCATATAGCTGGTGTTTGCTCCTGGCCACATGCATGAAGATGAGGGTTTTCCTTCCCCTGTTGACGCAAGATTTCACATAGCCAGGACAAACAACTGGAATGTTTCAAAGTCTATGGAGATGATTTAAACAGCTGAAGAAAGGAAAGAATGCATCCAATCTCTCAAACCCAAAGCCCTTGTAAGGGAAGACCCACTAGCCAATAAATATAAGGATGTTCATTATTGGCTCTGATTGTGACAGGAGAAGTATTAAATTAGGAATTTAACTATGCACTAACCCAAAATTAGAGGACCTCAAAGGAAAGCAATTATTCACCACCACATTCTAATCACAACTTTTAACTCGGACAATCTTGAAAGGGACCCCCAATTTAGAATCCAGAAAAGGGGCAGCACAATTCACGAATGCCAGGCATCCCAACTACGGCTGGAGCTACATAGTGAATTGAGATGCCCATTTGCCAAGGGTTTGCTAATTTGTGTCAATTCAGGCCATTGTTTCATCTAGATCTATATTGACTTCACTTACATGAAGCAACTCTTCGGGGACTGAACCTGGGCCCTTCTGCAAGGAAATCATGGAGATTTGGCCCTACTCCTGGTTTTCATACAGATCTGAGCTGGACCAGGCAATTGAGGTACACAATGCAAAATGCTCTTGTGTCAGAGGAGCATGGGACTGAATAAATGTATTCACCTTACTACTTTCAATTTTCAGAAATGCAAAAGATGTGGAGGTGCCAGTGAATCAGCCTAGCTGCAATTATTATGCTGTGCGTTCAACTCATTTCCTACTCTATAAAGTTTGGGCATGCCCCCTCAGGTGAGAACTTGGGTAGAATTCCTGAGGACCTGGGATTATAAGGAAATGTAAAGGAAAGGCCTGCTTGTAATTCATTGCTCATGAGTGGCTTCCTTTAGTGCAGGTTTCCTCAACCTCGGCCCTCCAGATGTTTTTTTTTTTTTTTGCCTACAACTCCCATGATCCCTAGCTAACAGGACCAGTGGTCAGGGATGATGGGAATTGTTGTCTCAAAACATCTGGAGGGCTGAGGTTGAGGAAGCCTGCTTTTAGTGTCTTCCCTGCCAAAGCAAAGGGCTCCAGCAACACTAATGAAAAATCCAGCACCCCTTGCCCTCATCCACAGCTATGTCTGAAAATAAAAAAACACAACTAGTAGCTGAACAGTCTGTCTCAAGACAACCACTAAGTATATTAGAAACGCTATGGTTTCCTTTCCAGCTAGAATATACCGTATAGTGTCAGTTTGCCAGAATGTTTCTGCAACTCTTTCAGCTGGGGCAACTAGCCAGGAAATATTTTAGCTAATCAGATTTGAATGATCTATTAAACAAAGCGGATCTTCATTAGCATCATTTTTTCAGTAAGTGGCAAGGTGTGTGATGGTTGGGGATTCTAATCAAAGAAAGAAAACTGAGGGAAAGAAACCAAGATTCTCCAGACAGAAAGAAGAGAAGGTACCATCAACTCTAATTCAAACATTGTTGACTGGTGTGTTGAACCATCAGTATGTGGGGAAGCCAGCAGAGTCCATGGAAAAACTTTCTTCTGGAGTGTGATGTTTATTGACTTTATGGCAACAAGCTTTCATTCTTTGAACTGATGGAGACTGAAGTTTACCCCAGTTCTCTCAAAGCAAAAAGTCTGGAGCCAAATACAACAAACCCCAGAGGGATTACTCTGTTTCTTTAAAGGTAGCAATCAAACAGCCAACTGTTCTTTGATAACTGATTGCACCAGTTCACAGAAATAGAAATCTAGAAGGAATCAAGAGCAGATGCACTTCCACTTTTGTAAATAAAACTCGCCACACGCCCAGAAATGGATACGTAGGTGCCAATAACCTTGGAAGAAGCCTTGTATCAGCTGAAGTACTGATGAGCTAAACACACAACCAAGCTCGATTCAATTGGCTCAAATCCAAAGTCCTGTCTGAATTGGTAATCACTGCAAGTATATTTATCACGAGCTGAACAAAATGTGTGCATATTACTATCACAGGTCAGTTCCATAACCATTTTGAGCATACAACCGGCTTTTCTAGTTTGCTTTCGAGTTGCAGCCAATCTAGCAGATTTCATGTGTTTGTTTCCATTTTACAGGTGGAGAATTTAGCCTGGGAGAAAGTGACTGGCCCAAGCCACCCCAGATACATTGAAGGCTACATTGACATTTGGCATTTGTGACACCTTGATTCAGGATTAACCATTTATATTTTGCATCACAGCATCGTGAATCCAGGTGAAATGACTAAACCTTACCAAATGAAATATTAACATTTGAGGGAAAGCCCCATTGAGTCCTGCTGATCAGAACAGCGGCTCATATGGTCCAGTATCCTGTTCTCACACTACTAAGTCCACTTCTGTTCCTCAACAACTGTTCAGAGGTATACACATACCCATCATACTGGCATGATTGTTTGTCTTGGGGCATGTTGTCCACTGAAACAGCTTCTGGACCTACAGTTAGTTAACCAGCTGTCATCAAACAGAAGTTATTGGATGTTTCTGTAGTAAGAGGATAATTAACATTTCTGCTTTTACCTGTTTTCTATATTTCATTATATGATCACCCTTTTCTTTTGGCCACTTAGAATTGCATATCACATCGAGCTTTTTTTAAAAAATGCAGGTGTTGTCTAAATGTTTTAAATATCAGTCGGTGAATCAAAACTGGGGAAGACCTTAATGAATCACAGAGACATACAATCCAAGCAAAACATTGTACAGTATAGTAGGATTGCACACTACTCTCTGTGCAATCTTAGTGAAGGCAGCAATTGCACAAAACTGGATGAAAGGTTAGATGATTCAGAGAATGGAGCAGTCAGCTTATTGGAGGGGAAAGGGAAGGGGAAAGAAGTCATTTTGCTTATTTAGATTCTCCAGGATGGCTGCATGAATGCAATGGATGAGCTGTGAGTCATTTCAACACACACATGCCTTAGGAGTTGTACATACAGAGCACACATGTCATCATTTTGCAAATGTGGGTGCTTATTGTCCTCAATGTCCAGATGAAGAATGCATAAGAAGCAGAGCACACACTTTGTGGTTTCCAAACATCAGTTCAGTCACAGACCTGGGAACAAAACCCAAGGTTTCCAGATTCCACTCCAGCCGTCAAAACCACAAAGTTGTCTATTTCAAAATGTCCTTTATTTTAAAAATAAAGCCCATTTTGTCTTCAAAGTTCATTGAGGCTCAGCCTCTGGCTTTTAGTCTGTCCTTGTTTCTCCTGCATCCAAGCTCTATGTCTGGAAGAAAGTGCTTCCATGCCCAGGTCACAAAGTATGTTGTCTCAGCAACCATCTGATTTTATTTATTATCAGTTCTGTCTGTGAGTTCCAGGGCCAAGCTAGACAATGCGTATGTGTGTGTGGTTGCATTTAATGTGTCTGTTTTTCCCCTTTATTCTAAATAGCAACCACCAGGAGGAGAAGGGCAGGACATGGGGGGTATGAGGGGGGTTAATTATTTCCTTTCCCCCACCTCCACCAGGGTGCTGTCAAAAATTGCCCCCTTCTATTGAAGCTGTTCATCATGGGGGCGAAGCAGCTGCCTTTGATCACTTTGCCATTTGTTAGTCCATACAGAGGGAAAGGAATAAGCCCCTTCCCATCTGCAGTGGTCTTGGTGCTCCCCCCATGATATGGCTGATATTTAAAACAAAATAATTGGACATGTTAAAGGCAATCTAGTATTTAATGTGGGACGCGGGTGGTGCTGTGGTCTAAACCACTGAGCCTAGGGCTTGTCGATCGGAAGGTCAGCGGTTCGAATCCCTGCGACAGGGTGAGCTCCCGTTGCTCAGTCCCAGCTCCTGTCAACCTTGAAATGATGCCTTATGAGGAACGGTTTAGGGAGCTGGGTATGTTTAGCCTGGAGAAGAGAAGGTTAAGGGGTGATATGATAGCCATGTTCAAATATATAAAGGATGTCATATAGAGGAGGGAGAAAGGTTGTTTTCTGCTGCTCCAGAGAAGCGGACACGGAGCAGTGGATTCAAACTACAAGAAAGAAGATTCCACCTGAACATTAGGAAGAACTTCCTGACAGTAAGAGCTGTTCGGCAGTGGAATTTGCTACCAAGGAGTGTGGTGGAGTCTCCTTCTTTGGAGGTCTTTAAGCAGAGGCTTGACAGCCATCTGTCAGGAATGCTTTGATGGTGTTTCCTGCTTGGCATGGGGTTGGACTGGATGGCCCTCGTAGTCTCTTCCAACTCTATGATTCTATCCCTAACCTTTAATTTCCTAATTAAAGAGAAGAAACTTTCACAAAAGGCCAGGATTTTCCTTTTCCTTCAGCTTTCCACATATTTAGTGAACCTATTATAGCTGAAGACAGAAAGAGATATACAACTCTTCATACAGAATCAGTGTATGCTGCGTCCCATTCACTGCTTAGTCAACTAAAGCTACATATGTGATCCATGATGAATAAATGCATATGCTGCTAAAAACAACAATAGGAGACAGCCTTGCATTGGGTCAAACCCAAGACCAATCCTATCACCTTATCAAATGACATTGCAGTGCAACTGACCATTGAGTAAAGGTGGTGTTGGGTGCTTGAAGCAAAGTAGCATCCCAGCAGAAACGTTTAAAGTTAGCAATGCATCATCTTGGCAGAGAGGGAAAAGCTTCATTGGTTCTTCCACACCTCAGAAGATTTAAATAAAAACCAACAATTTTTGAGAGTTATGGTGAATAAAAGAGTGCTGAGCGTGAATTATGAGTGGCTACAAATAACTCACTGCGAGGAATTCTTTTCTTTTATAAGACTCCCACAGTAAGAGAGACTTTGAATTGACTCTCACTCCAATTCTGCTTGAAACTATCTCTTAATGGGATACTTTTTTGCCCAGCCAGGCATCAGTTTAGTTTGGAAGCAGTCCTAGTAAAAAGCTCACCTAATGCTAAGATGAAACAAAAAAACATGCAATGTTTCTCCTACATTATTTTTCTAAAAGGCTGAATTGGTCACAGTTCTAACAATTCCAGAACACAGTTCTTCTGTTTGCTACTCCATGTACTAAAAGTTATGGTGTGAAAAATGAGTGTCTTGTGTTCTTCTATAGACATCAGTAATTAGAAGCTCACATTGAGCATTGCCTGAAATCAGGTAATTGCAAATCTGGCAACAAATATTCCTGCTCTCAATTTTCTTTTAGCAAACTGTATGAGAAACCAAAAACTTCAATTTGGGGGGTTCTAGGTAGTGACTCTTCCAGCTGCTTCCTAGTGGCATTCAAAGAGGGGTTTGCTCAGCAAGTATATTAGTTTTGAGGTCTGCGTCACAGCATATGGAATACAGAATCTCTCTCGCTCTGATTTTGTATTTTTCACTCTGATTTTGTATCCTGTAACTGACTAAAGGAAGCAATAACCCAACATTGCCAGATCAGCTTTGTTTGCATACAACCAACCAATAGAGGAAGACACAGATTTCCCTGGAGTCTTCTGTTTGGTTCTCATGACAGAGCCAATCCCAAATTGGATCTGCTCCAGTATCATAGCAGGAAGTTTTTAGACATTGACTTGTAATGAAATGAGTACTTTTGGTTTCAGGACAAAGTTTTACTTGAGTAATGAAAGGATATGCAGCCAAAGCACAGCATCTATTTAGGAAAGACAGATGGGGCAAAGAGGCAAATCCAACACTCATCATGAACAAGTGATGTTGGGACACTATAGGATCCATGTAAGAACAAAAGACAAATGGAGGATATGAATTTCACTGAGCATTATGCAGAAGAAGCAGTACTAGATAGATGATAGATAGATGATAGATAGATAGATAGATAGATAGATAGATAGATGATAGATAGATAGATAGATAGATAGATAGATAGATAGATAGATAGATGATAGAGGATAGATCAGAATAATACACATGTAAAAAATAGGTTACCAAATGGCTCATACATGAAGATGTTGGAGAAGAATCCAACCCATGGTGGGTTGGGCATCCATAGCAAGCCCAGTTACATCCTATGCCCTTCCCTCAAAACCAAGTCAAACTCTCAGTTTTGCAGGGACGATAGTCAGATGAACACAGGAAGTGATATTGCCAAGGCATAACTTGCTGACTTCTGATCATGAAACCCTTTCAGGCTATTATGACCCCCATTCTATCTGTGCATTTGCTGATTTGGAAAAGGCCTGGGGGCAATGAGGAAAAGTGCAGCTTGATCCTCTGTAGCATTTTTGCAAGTCTTACATCACCCATCCATTTCCATCATTGGCTTTCCATACACAGACTGATCAAAAGGAAATGAAATAAATAGGATTCTGAGCTGCTGGCTTATTTTTGTTTTTCTTTTAAACCAACAAATCGGAGTCACTGAATGAGTGAACATATGTTGCGAACATGTAGAAGCGCTCCAAAATGTTTAAATCCGCACATGGAAGGGATTGACTATTCATTTCTATTGATATGTGTAATTGTACATGATGTATTTATTGCGCTTTGTTTGTATGTTCCAAGCCAGTACTTGTAATTGTTATTTAAAGGCACAGCAACACTGAATAGTTCTTCACTGATGTGCTTTGCTGTTTATGTGGCCACATCACAAGCTTTTATAACATTCCATGCTTTCTTTTATGGGTTTGCAGATGTTTCTACATAGAAAGCTTTATTAGAAAAGTTTTTAAGGGAACATAACAGCAGCCACAGCACACATACACAAAAGGTATTACTAAAACATTCACAAATAATAATTTGAAAATTTTATAAACAAAGAAATTGTTACGTTTAAGGGGAAATAGAAGCGGGTTAGTGTATACAGTGGTACCTTGGTTCGCGGACGCAATCCATTCTGCTGAGGCATTCGCTCACCGAAGGTACACTTCTGCACATGCGCAAAGCGCCGATAGAGCACATCTGCGCATGCGTGAGCTGTGTCTGCGCATCCGACGCCGTGGAACCCAGATGTAAACACTTCTGGGTCTGCGGTGTTCATAAACGGAGACGTTCCTAAACAGAGGTAGGCGTAAACCAAGGTTCCACTGTACACAGCCTCTAGCATCAACTGTTTAGGCAGAAACAATATGTAATTCCCAATTTGTTCCAAACTGGAGTCTTTTTCATGGAACATTTGCTTTTCTCCTGTTGGGAACAAGCCCCTTTGGTTTGTTCTTTTTCACCCACATTTAAATCCTATTTCTGTCTCCTCACCCATTAAGCACGAATGCCCCTAAAATGTTATTTACCAAACAACTGGGTTTTTTAAAAAGCAGATTTCTTTAAGAATGTTTATTTATCATCATCATCATCACCAGCATGGTTTTCTCCCTGCATGAAACCAGCTGTGGAAGGCTTTTGCTGACCTTTCTCTCATCTACTTAATATGCCAACCATTCATGTGTCCATTCCAGGGATCAGCAAACTTTTTCAGCAGGGGGCCAGTCCACTGTCCCTCAGACCTTGTGGAGGGGCCGGACTATATTTTGGAAAAAAATAATGAACGAATTCCTCTGCCCCACAAATAACCCAGAGGTGCATTTTAAATAAAAGGACACATTCAACTCATGTAAAAACACCAGGCAGGCCCCACAAATAACCCAGAGATGCATTTTAAATAAAAGGACACATTCTACTCATGTAAAAACATGCTGTTTTCCGGACCATCCATGGGCCGGATTTAGAAGGTGATTGGGCCGGATCTGGCCCCGGGCCTTAGGTTGCCGACCCATGGTCCATTCAATGCCTCAAAATAGGCTTCTCAGCAGTGAGAACTGGCTTTATTTTAAGACTGCCATCGCACATGTACTTATTTGTAACTAAATTTATGTGGCATCACTTCTGCTTGTCTGCAAACGAGAGTAAATCACTAGTCTGCTTTGAGTGCCACTTGTTACAAAGTGTGACTGTCCATATGAAACACAGATGGTGAAAACACAGGGATGAGTGTGCATTTTGCTGCACACCGAACTTACAGTTTTACAGTGCCTGTATTAAAAAGGTAATTTGCATGTAGTCCACAGAAAGCTCATGTTACCATAATGTCTGTTATTTATTGCACTCATGTGCATACCCTTAAAAAGTTCAAATACAGTCGTACCTTCCAAGGTGCGGCTTCCGATTGGCTGTAGGAAACTCCTGCAGCCAATCGGAAGCTACGCCAGACTTTCGGCTTCCAAAGAATGTTTGCAAACCAGAACACTCACTTATGGGTTTGCGGTATTTGGGAGCCAAAACGTACAGGTGCCAAGGCACTTGGCTTCCAAGGTATGACTGTATCCTATATGGGGTTATCCAATTTTATTAAAACAACAGCTCTGTGAGGTTAGGCTGAGAATAACTCCCCTCCAGTAATCATACAACACTCTACTCACTGTAACATACTGCCTCTACTTGAATGTTTCATGGCCAAACATTCAAGTGGAAAGCAAACCAGACAGTTTCATCATATAGTAGTTCACACATTAAATGACTGATTTTCAAAGTGTTCTCTCTTGTAGTATATTCATCCCTTCACACCTTTCCACTCCCTACAATATAATTTGATAGGCTTTTGATGAACAGCTGCACTGCATTTATAGGGCCACACACTTCAACACGTTTTCTTCTCTATGTCTACTTTTGTTCCTCTTGGCCTGAAATACCAGTAGGTTGTGTATTTCTCCTCTGTAATACGATTATAATTGGCATAGTTAAAACTGGTGTGGTATCCCTTAGACCTTTAGAACATGGGGAATGGGCGGGGGGAATTGCATGTTCTAGCACCCGTTAATTTAACGGGCTTCAAGATACTAGTACGATTATAATTGGCATAGTTAAAACTGGTGTGGTGTCCCTTAGACCTTTAGAACATGGTGACTCCCTCTATGCCAGCACTTAGAATATTTATCTGCCTTGCTCCTCTTATAAGCACTCCTTCTGATTTTCTGCTGGGCTGATGCTACAATTTGAAAATTCATTTAAGTGATCAAATCTTCAGATCCAGTAGCTCCCAAAAAAACCCCCTGTGTTTTAAAGGAATTTGATTCTTAAAAGCTAAATCCCACATTGAAGTCTTTCAAGTTGTTTGATATTTCATATTTGTTCAGTTAGAGTTTTAATTTCATGTTAGTTTACAAAAATTGTTTAATATATAACAATTTTGTAACATGGGAGAGTCTTCAACCTTGTGATGCGCAGCTTAAGAGAAAATATTTTAGAACTGCCTTTTAAAAAACTGCCCTTCCCTTGCAAATGCATATTTGTGCAAATTTCAGATCAGGGCTATGCTAAAAGGAAAAAAGACTTTGTGCAATGAAATTGCAGAGGTGCCACGGGGAGATCAAAACTGTTGGGCAGAGCCATCCTGTATAATTGCTCTAATACTAAAATTATTTCTATTCATATCTTTGCTATGAAAAAGAACAAGGGGCCCCTCATAAGCTACAGAGCCCAATCAATAGCAAAATGCATAAATAGACAGAGGTGTCAGGGAGGATCATGGCTGCCTAAATGGCTGTGGCCTCCTCATTGTTTATTCTCCAGTGTTTAAATTCACTTCATTTCTGAGTCAAAGGTCAATCTGAAACTCCTTGTATTTATTTTCCCAGTGAATTGGAGTAATCTAAATGCCCTGGTATTTCAAAGTGATGAATTATGTTAATGCACATTTGCAAACAATGTTTTAGACTTTATCAGAGGTGAACTTTGAAGGAATATCCATGTAAAGGTGAGAATATTCTTCCTATAATGATTAGGATACATTGAATATTCAGAATCTGAACCATGAAAAAGGGGGAAAGTGGTATGCAAATCCTTCCTAGTTGACCAAGGGATAGGACCAACTAATGCCATTTTGACACCCTAGGTGCAGTTTATATATATTTTAAAATATCTGCTTAGCTCCTTAGCATTGTCATATTTGGGCACATAGCATGTGCTGTCACAGCCTCCCACATATCATAATCCAATCCAAGCCACAACTGTAGTTTGTAATCAGAAATCAGAGAATGGGAAATAACCTCCAAACACAGCAATCAGCTCTAGAGAGTGAGCCAAGCCACAGATCACTGGACAAGTCACAGATAATGCAATTCCCATCACTACTGGCCATTGTGCATTCTGACTGGATCTTGACTCAAGCAACATCTGGAGGGCACCAGGTTGGGGACAGCTGCTTTAAAAAGACAGGCAAAAAGCTTTTTTGAAGCCTGCCTCTAAAAGGATTCTGTCACATACTCAGCCACTTCCCCTTATTGTGTGTGCTGCTGTCATCTAAACTATTCCAAATCTGATCCTGCCAACGACACAGGGAACCTGCCCAAGGAAAGCTGGGCTATCAGTTTCAGCAGACCACAACACTCCACCAAGCTCTTTCTCTTCTTGTTTTGCATTTCTTTGGCAAGCTGATTATTATTATTATTATTATTTAAATTTATATATCGCTCTATACCCAAAGGTGCTGCTGGGGCATCAGTGCAAAGGCTACTTCCCCACCCCTCCAGTCCAGACATCTCTGTAGCCCAATAATGTGTGCTTTAAATTAAATATGTTCATCATCTAAATTTACCAGTGTTTGCATTGCACCCATCTGTAGAAATGTTGATCCAGACAGAGCTTTAGGTTTTAGCCTCCCATATGAGCTGGGGGCGGCGGGCTGCGCAGACTAGGGCCTCCATGCTATATAAATAGGAAGTGCTACGGAACAAATTTATGCCAATCATTCGGAGAGGATTCATAAATATAGGGCCCTTTTTCTGTGATAAATATAAGCACTCTCAGTTAAACAATTACCCAAGTGTCAGACAAAAGTGAGTAAATTGTCGATCAGTCTTCTTAGAAGCCCTCATCCCTCTGGGCACAAAGGCAGAGGGGAAGCCAAAACTGTGTGCGAGGGGCTCCCAGCTAAATATGCCACATTCCACTAACTTTTATGTTCTACAAATAACGTGTCAAAAACAGCTCAGGGACCAAACGAGAGCAGGAGACAGCAGAGGAAGGAGACCACAAATGTTAGAACTTGGTGACAGCCCAAAACTGAAGCCAAGTATAGGTCTGTTAACTGCTGCATCCCTCTCAAACACAGGGCCCTGGGGGTGTATTACAAGGCGCGGGTCTCCCTTTATGTGGCTGGAGCAACAGTTAGGTTGCTGGCACTGACTTCAAGTCAAAGAGCACCAGCCTGTTATTACATGAACAGTAAGGTAAGCTATGACTCAAGTGTCTGGACCAACAGGTATTAATCATCTGCATTACACATGGTGAGTAACTGACTCAACGAAACAACCTGCCCCGGGGGGGGGGGGGCTAAAGCTGCAGGAAACCTCACTGGCTCTGGATTCCCAAAGTGGAAACATCTTTTTATTTTATGTCTCCTGAAGAAGTTGCTAAATATTGTGCCTGAAGGAAAGTTTGTGAAAGAAAGAAAGATCGACTGGATGTGTTCTATATGATAATGGGGGGTGAATGCAAAGGTGACCCAGTGGTCTAACTGTTCGCAGTGGACATGTCGCTTTGCTGGTTGTTGGAAGTTCCTGCAAAGACTTCCGTCACACATCTGAGCAGAATCTAGAGAAACAGAGGATTGCTTTCCCACCCTCGTCTACACTGCCTGGTTCTCCAGGGTTTCAGGCAGTGTTGAAGCACCAACCCGTTTTTCTCAGCCTTGCCTGGAGATGGTGGGGATTGAACATTGCATCTTCAGCAGATGCTCTACCACTGAGCTACCGTTCTGTTGTAAGAACTGTTCCTGGGACAATCTGTCTCAATGTGGTGCCCTACAGGTGTTACTGGACTACAGCTCCCTTCATCCCTGACCATTGGATGTGTTTGATGGGACTGGTAGCTCTACATTGGCTATCTCTGATCTATGTGAAGCAAGCACTGAACACCCATAAGGTGCCGTGCCAATCCAAATAATTTCCCCCTCTTCCCCAGTGCAGTGATAGAGTAACATGGGAGAAAGTTTAGTAACATATTGAAATGGTCCAGGTGCCCAAGTTCTGTCCAAAGGTATGACTTCTCTGGCACAATGCTCAGAGCTCACCTTACCATTTTCATCATGGATGTGATGATTCATAACTGATTCATCCAGGGTGGGGCACAACTAATTAACATTGGTAAAATACCTTGTGGAAAAGGTGCCATAGATGAGCACACTATTATTATTTCATTAGTCATAGCTTTGTCATTTGGCTCCTCCTAGGCAGCCCTGAGACAATTTCATTACCCACATATCTTCTTCATTTGTATCCGGAGACACCTCTTTGCTTGTGGCCTCTGAGGTTTCGCAGTGAGGCTCCAGCTCTGCTGCTTCTGCTTGCAATCTTGCCTCGTGGTGCAGCAGCAGCAGCAACAGCAGCAGCAGATATTAATAGAATCCTGAAGATTTTTAGTGGTAGAACGGCCAACATTCGCTTTGGCATCATTACAAGTTTCACTTATTTTTTCTTAAATAATCAGACCATGGCTTTTCCATGGCTTCATTTTTCTACTCGCATATTCCCCAAAGAAGGAAAGAGGAGGATTCCAGAGCTCTGAATAAGGATGCATCATTAGGAAAGGAAAATATTTAACCGTTGATGAATTTTCTGCTCCCCTCTATGGATGTTGAGCTATGCACACCGTGTGGTACAGCTGACTGGACCTGTTTCTGCAGTGTTTTGCCGTCCATATACATACAGTAGTTCAACAAAACAGAAATGTAATGTTGGCTCGCAAGGGGTCATTCTTCAATCACGTTTTGTCTAAATGATGGAACGAAGGGCTGCTGATGGCATCTTCCTTCGCTTAGCCCTTGATCCTGGTTTTGTTTGGGTGACTGGTTTATGCTGCAGACCTTGCAGTACATAGGAGGGCCTCTGTCCCAAGTGTCAGTGAGATTATGTGCACAAGGTGTGTGTGGGTGTGTGTGTGTTATTTCCAGTGTGCAAGAGTCAGTTCCAAAAGTCATAGGAACATAGGAATCTGTCTTATACTGAGTCAAATCACTGGTCCATCTAGCTCAGGCATCCCCAAACTTCGGCCCTCCAGATGTTTTGGACTACAATTCCCATCACCCCTGACCACTGGTCCTGTTAGCTAGGAATCATGGGAGTTGTAGGCCAAAACATCTGGAGGGTCGCAGTTTGGGGATGCCTGATCTAGCTCAATATTATCTGCACTGACTCTCCAGAGTAGCCTTTGCCAGCTCTGCCTGTAGCCTCCAGCAACTGAACTTGGGACCTTCTGTAGGCCAAGCAGATACCCTACCACCAAGCTATTTGTCAGCTGAGCCACTCATCTTGAAGGGATATAATTAACCCAGAAGGTTCAGCCATTATTGCCATCATTATTAATTGAAGCAATTAATACCAGAAGATAGTGGATATGCCAGACTGCTGATGGATAGTGGCAGATGTGCCAAATCATTTCAATGATACCATGAACCTGACCCAGAGTCCTGTGTCATATTTCATTTCCAGCAAGCAATCATAGCATTCCTTGGAAATGTGACAAGTACTTTCTTACTGGCCAATGGATCTAGCCAGCTGACTGTCATGGTTGCCAACAAACCAACGAACAAAATAACTTCTACAGATTTGGGGTGAGGGGTGTGTCCGGGACACTACTTGCTAGACAGGAGAAATGAAAGCTGGTTCCCTGACCTCTACCCAGTTTTCCTGTCCCCATATACATATATTTATTTTTGCACATGCTCACTTACTTGGCCTGTAGCCTGCGGCTTGGTTTGGCTCACTTTCTTGAGTGATCTTCAGATGGTCTTTGGGATTGGATTCAGTGTCAGCTTTCTCCATCTGTAAAACACAGTCAAATTTTAGGCCACGTCTTCTTTGAATTTATATTTTAAGTTTTGTTATCTTTTGTAGCATATAGTATTTTTAACTTGTATGTTTTATCCTTTGTATTATATGAAAAGCCCTAAACGGCTTCATAAACAACTATCAGAGTTTTAGAAGGCATCCCTGTTTAGGGAAGTTTTTCATGTTTGAAGTTTTATTCTGTTTTTAGTCCTCTGTTGGGAGCTGCCTGGGGAAACCCAGCCAGATGAGTGGGGTATAAATATTATTATTATTATTATTATTATTATTATTATTATTATTATTATTATTATCATTTGACCCGGAAACTACAACTAATCCAGAATGTGGCAGCTAGACTGGTGACTGGGAGCAGCTGCTGAGACCACATAACACCCGCCTTGAAAGACCTACATTGGCTCTCAATACGTTTCCGAGCACAATTCAAAGTGTTGGTGCTGACCTTGAAAGCCCTAAACAGCCTCGGTCCAGTATACCTGAAGGAGCATCTACACCCCCATCGTTCTGCCCGGACAGTGAGGTCCAGCGCCGAGGGCCTTCTGGCGGTTCCCTCACTTCGAGAAGCAAAGCTACAGGGAACAAGGCAGAGGGCCTTCTCCGTAGTGGCACCCACCCTGTGGAACACCCTCCCATCAGAGGTCAGAGAGATAAACAACTACCTGACATTTAAAGGTAAAGGTAAAGGGACCCCTGACCATTAGGTCCAGTCGTGACCAACTCTGGGGTTGCGCGCTCATCTCGCATTATTGGCCGAGGGAGCCGGCATATAGCTTCCAGGTCATGTGGCCAGCATGACAAAGCCGCTGCTGGCAAACCAGAGCAGCACACAGAAACGCTGTTTACCTTCCCGCTGTAGCGGTTCCTATTTATCTACTTGCATTTTGACATGCTTTCGAACTGCTAGGTTGGCAGGAGCTGGGACCAAGCAACGGGAGCTCACCCCGTCACAGGGATTCGAACCGCCGACCTTCTGATCGGCAAGCCCTAGGCTCAGTGGTTTAACCACAGCGCCACCTGGGTCCCTGACATTTAGAAAATACCTAAAGGCAGCCCTGTTAAGGGAAGTTTTTAATCTGTGATATTTGATGTATTTTAATGTTTGTTGGAAGCCGCCCAGAGTGGCAGGGGAAGCCCAGCCAGATGGGCGGGGTATAAATAATAAATTATTATTATTATTATTATTATTATTATTATTATTATTATTATTATTGCTTTGGTGGGTCTGTGAACATATAATAAATAATGATGATGAACAGGCCAATGTCTTCTAAATGTTTCGTCTTTAGTAAAACGCTGCAAAATGTGTGTGATTTGTGGGTGTGATTTAATGTGCCTGGACTAATCCGTTTGAGTTATCTGCTCTTCGTGTACTCCTACCCCTTGCTTTGAACGATTGCAGGCTGGGCTGCATAGAATTCTTTTGGCCTGGTACCATGTCTGGATGGTATTGCTTAGTGTCTGGGAGCTTGTAAACACATGCAGTCAATGTGCGTCTTAAGATGACTAGAACATTTTCTGTGGGCTCTGCCCTACATTGCTGGGCCCTACCCTGGACCTGACCCATTTACTTATAGGTCACCTCCCTTTCCAACCCCTTGCACTACCAGCCTATTGGCTATTGTTAACCTTACGCATGCATGGCCATCAGGTAGCTCTTTTCTTTAAAACAACAACAACCAGATGCCAAAATGCACTCATTTGCATTCATCATACATATTTGCTATTTGAATTCTGAGCCTTTCAGAAGTCTGTTGCTGAGTTTGTCAAAGTTCACACATGCACAGATGCTCGTGACATCCAGAAATTACCTTTAAAAAATGGATGTGGGGAATCTCAAGTTCCTAAACGAAGAACTCATGAACACGTGGCTCTGACCACAGACTCTCCAAGTGTCCCTATTTTCCAGGGACATCCCTGATTTAGAGAAGCAGTCCCGGTTTCTGATTTGATCCCAGAACGTCCCACTTCTCCATAGGGTGTTCCTATTTTTATTGTAGAAATGTTGGGGTGGGGGTGGGGTATGAAGTTATCCAATCCCTGAGCCATCATCTGAAGGAAATCCTGTATAGGGTGGTTTTTATGCATAATGTTCTATTATTATGTTTTATATATGTTGGAAGCTGCCCAGAGTGGCTGGGGCAACCCATTAAGATGCATGGGGTATAAATACCAAAATTATTGTTATGGAATGGGACGTTCCTATTTTCATCGGAGAAATGTTGGAGGGTATGAGACCAAAGGCCCATCTCAACCAGGATTCCTTTTGCACGGTGGCTAGGAGGATACAAATGCAATAACATCCACCAAATACACACTAAAGTACCCTTCTCTTACTACAGTCAGCTGAGCAGCAGAATGTCATCCTTACTTGGGCCTGGTGGCAGAAAGACAGTGATGTTTTCCTTACGTGAAGGACCTTCAAGGACCAGGAGACAGTGGTGTCTCAACTTACGAAGGTGATCCGTTCTGCGGCGCTCTTCATAAGTCGAAACCTTCGGATGTCGAAGCATCCATTTTGTGCATGCGCAGACCGTGTGTGCCGCTTCTGCGCAGGCACAGAACACGTGCATGGCAAAAAGACTTCCGGGTTTGCCGACTTCGTAAGTAGAAACCTTCGGAATTTGAGGTACCACTGTATAGAGATTTCCCATCCAAACATTGCCTTTTCTGCTGCACAGGACTAGGAAATGTCCCAGGGGGTTCCAAGTAAAGAAGAAGAAGAAGAAGAAGAAGAAGAAGAAGAAGAAGAAGAAGAAGAAGAAGAAGAAGAAGAAGAAGAAGAAGAAGAAGAAGAAGAAGAAGAAGAAGAAGAGGAGGAGGAGGAGGAGGAGGAGGAGGAGGAGGAGGAGGAGGAGGAAGAAGAAGAAGAAGAAGAAGAAGAAGAAGAAGAAGAAGAAGAAGAAGAAGAAGAAGAAGAAGAAGAAGAAGAAGAAGAAGAAGAAGAAAGCTGTTGCCTATGACCCATTTGCAAAGTATGGCCCCTGTCTAGCCTAATTTAATCTCTCACTTTAATATGAGAAAAGAGAAGATTAACATTGCGACCCTACTACTGAGATAGTACTGTCCCACCCATCAGAGCTCAATTCATTGTCACCTGTGTCACACACACACACACACACACACACACACACAGAGAGAGAGAGAGAGAGAGAGAGAGAGAGAGAGAGAGAGAGAGAGAGAGAGAGAGAGAGAGGTGGGGGCTCATATTGGCTCTTGGTTTTACATAAATCTCCCGCTAGAAGGATGCTGTGCTCAATTGAAAACATTTTAATTTTCCCCCCTTTCATTTGATCTTTCTGCAACATACTTTTCATATTAATCTTGGCATTTCTCTCCCATCTGGTTTCAACTTTTGATTAGAAACTTGAAGTTCAACTTTAGCACTTTGAGACAGAGAAATGGGGATCCTAAAACAATTAACCCCTTCAGCAGTTTATTCAACGGTGTTCCCAAAATATTTGACAGGAATATGTGACCATGCTATGTGTATGTGTGTGCAGAGCCAACTGAAAAGAATCGTTTATTGAACACAGGGAAGGGAGGGGGGTGATGGTATTGCAGACTGATTGACCCCGTTGCTGAGGACAAGAACAAAAATAATTGGACAATAATAATTGTGCAACAGCATTGCCAGGAGAGAAGGTACAGAAAAGTGGCACAAGCAAGTGACATGCATAGCGTGGCTGCCAGATTTTGACAAAAGTGGCATTTGGGGCCACTTCCAGATAGGCTGTTTATAAGCACAAAATGAGGGTGTTATTCTGCACTTTCCAGTGCTATTATCCTGCCACTTTTCTAACCGCAAGAAGTCTGATAAGAAAAGCGATGGAAAATTACCCTGAAAATATGTGATAGCAATCACTCGTTGGCAATGTCAAGCACATCAGATTGAATGCTCAGTAAACAGGCAACATTGTATAACTTCCATGCACATGTTCTGTGAGCGTATCAGCACAAATGCTCACAGCCAATCTTGGAAGTAACTTGAGGTGAGTTTGAAGGTCTTGATGAGCAAAACATCTTAAGAATTTTAAACAAAGATAAAGGAATTGAATAAGTTTAGAGGTCAGGAATAGACCAAGATGTTTTCTGGCCTGAAGTGGAGTATCAAATGCTTCTCACCTATACCCACCCCAAGATCAAAGGTGGCCCAATTATTTTGACACCTGATGCAGAAAATCCCTAGAAGTAAAAGTACAATTTTTAGAAAAACAGTTAAAGGTTTAGCAATTTGTTGCCTTTCATGAGAGACAAAATCAGCTGCTTGAGGCACCCACCTCACTCTGCCTAACAATGGGGCCGGCCTTGTTAATGATATTGAGGAAGAGGTGGGTCACATAGCTCCAGAGTTTGCTGCTGAATTTCACCTACAGCGAAATTTTACATTAATTTGGATGCTCCTCCTTTAGGGGGGAGGAGGACACCTGAAGGAACTTTCAATAGGAGTTAAAGGATTTTCAAGTGGTGAAATTTCAAGTGGTGAAATTTCTTAATGGGCTTTTGGACGTCTCTGGCATAACACACAAGATGCCATGCTGAAACAAGATGTGCTCTAATAGAAGAGGAGCAGGGAAGAGATATGAGCGCACGAGACATGTTTGATTACCAGGGTACCAATAATGCTGCTTAACAAAGACAGAGGGCATTCTTAGTAGTGGCGCCCACCCTGTGGAATGCCCTCCCATCAAATGTCAAGGAAATAAACAACTATCTGACTTTTAGAAGACATCTGAAGGCAGCCCTGTTTAGGGAAGTTTCCTATGTCTGACGTTTTATTGCTATTATTATTATTATTATTATTATTATTATTATTATTATTATTATGTCTGTTAGGAGTTGCCCAGAGTGACTGGGGAAACCCAGCTAGCTGGGCGGGGTATAAATAATAAATTATTATTGTTATCATCATCATCATAGGAGTTGGGGATGCTAGAAACAAAAGCCTACAGCTCTGTGCTCTGGCTGGTGGAAAGTTATCAAAGGAAACCTACAGAATGGATGGTGGCAGTAGCACATCAGACTGCCATCTGTAGGGGCCTGCCATTGTTTCCCAGAACCACCCTAAGAATAATGCTACATGGGGCTATCGTGGCAAAATGGATGAGCAATGCAGATGCCCTATATAGCTACCCTCCATGGTTCAGTGTTAGAGCACCCACATCATCCCTAGGAAGGGCTAGAAAAATACAGCAATATCCACTGTCATTCCCTATAGACAATGCTGAGCTAGATGGACCAACGGCCTCAGCATAAGGCAGCTTCTTTTTATGCCCTTCACATCTGAAAAGCCACCCAAATTCTTCTCTATATTTGGGTCAGCCCTACCGTTAACAGTGGCTGCATGTGGTGAGCCGTCAAAATGGCATTTGGGGGTAGCCAACATAACTCCACACATCCAGGCTTGTCATAAGTTCATCTAGCAGGAAGTTCCATCCATAGCTGCCAAGTCTCCCGTTTTCCCCAGGAAATCCCCGTTTTTCCAGCTGTTCCTAGCTGAAAAAATGGATTTTTTTGTTTTTTCCCGGTTTATTCTGGCGCGGCGGCCATTTTGGAACTGGGCGGAGCATGCTCAGAAGCGACTTTTGATGCTGCTCTGCCCAGTTCCAAAATGGCAGCAGCGCTACTTCCGGTCTGCTATTTCTGGCCCGGTCCCTTATTTCTCTGACAGCAACTTGGCAGGTATGGTTCCATCTATTCAGGATTTCCTGTTAAGGTTGGGACTTCGTATGGGCAACAATTGTATTCCTGGCTCTGGTACTTTCTGGCTCCCTCCAGCCCTGGTTGTTACTTCTAGCTTGACCCCAGTGCAATTCCTGGCTTCCAGCACCTGGCTCCAACATTGACAGCTGCTTACAGCTCACCCATGGCAGCCCTTTCAATCAACATAAATATGAGCCGGGGTTCTATAAACTAAACTGTTGCTCCAGATGACTCCCAAACTACAGGAGCCAAAAATCCACTCATTGTTAGGTTTGAGATCAAGTGGGAAGATTCCCCAGGGGCCAAATCCAAGCCTTCCAACAGCAGAAGGTGTCCCAAGGTGAAACATATCAAGCATACCGATGCTGCAAGCAGAAGGCTGCGAGCAAACAAAAAGTATGCTTCAATACTCTACTTCCATGTGCACAGATGCAAGCCCCAGCACAAAATGTGTGCCCAATTAGCTTCCCTATGCAAAAGAGATTTTGTGGATGCAGCTTGATTTGCGGGGGAGCGGGGCAGGAGCTCTGCTTATACGGAAGAGACTCTCCATATATGGCTCAAATAATCAGGTGCCCTGAAGGAAAAGACGGTAAGCATTAGTTAAACAAACAAGTAAACAAACACAATAAGCCAAGAGAGACATCCAGGGTGCTTCCGGAACTGTCACTATTTTCAGATGGAATTAAATCACATTCCAGCAAATTCATGTTGCATAATTTATGCTGATTTGGGGGTCTTGTGCAACAAACCTATTTCCTCCCTGAAACCAGACTTCTTTCAATAAGGAAAGTGACTGGAAAGTTGTTTGGTGTAATTATGCCCTCATCTGCACCATCAGGGCCGTCTCAAGCCGGTCAGGCGCCGTGGCGCGGAGATCGCTCCGGCGCCCCCGCCCTGGTGGCCGGGCGCAGCGCGCAGCGCCCTCCTGCCGCCCAGGCGCCCTGCGCCACTGAGACTACCCCTAGAGCCGGGCCTGTGCATCATACATTTAAAGTACAGTGGTTACAGTGGTACCCAGTGCTTTTTTCTATTAAAAAATGTTTAGGGGTACTCTCATTTCCCTACTCATATTGAAATACTGCCCCTCAACGAGGCCAAACCTAGATGCACAAAATCTTTAGGGGTGTGCGTCCCCCTGCGTCCCCCCAGAAAAAAGCACTGGTGGTACCTCGGTTTTCGAATGTAATCCATTCCGGAAGACTGTTTGAGTTCTGAAACGTTTGAAAAGTGAAAACTCAACAGCCAACAGCTAGGCCTCAGGATCTTGCACTCAGGGGAAGCTGTTCATCTTCCGGGGTGTGTTCGAAAACCAAAGCATTTGCTTCCAGGTTTACAGCGTTTGAAAACCAAAATGTTCGTCAATGAAGATGTTTGAAAACCAACGTACCACAGTACTGCTATACTACTTTTACTGTCATGGCTTCTCCCAAATAATTATGGGAACTGTAGTTTGTTAAGGGGGCTAAGAATTGTTAGGAGAGCCCTGTTCCTCTCACAAAGCTACAATTCCCAGAGTGGTTTAACAATCAATCCCTCTTCCCTCTTCTCAACACCCTTAAACTACAGTTCCCAGGATTCTCCAAGAGAAGCCATGGACTTCTATTATACCACCATATATAGTGGTATAATAGTGCTTTACATGTATGGTGCAGATGTGGCCATCATCTAACCTCCCTGCAGACAAATCAGAAAGGATTCTCAATAAACAGCCAACATCTAACCATCATCTGCAAACTTGTAAAAACAAATTGGGATAACGGCTCAATACACAGGTCATGTGGAAGAGGGACCTGGGTTCCACATTATGGTAGGGTACGCAGTGCCGGACAAAGACTTTTCGGGGCCCGGGGCGACACTGGGGGCGTGCACCCAGGAGCAGGGCATTGCCCCACACGGTGTGCATGTGCGGCATTGCAGCACACGACTATGCGTAGGAAGCGCGTGACGCGTGCGCCGGCTCCATGCATGCGTGCTGTGCAGCAGAGCCGCCGGCAGGCCTCGGCGCCATGCGAGGATGCTGACGCCCGGGATCCTCCACTCACGGCTGCAGCTGCTTCATCCCCACAGCGGCTGAGTCCCCGTGCGGTGCTGGAAATGTTTGCTGGCGGCTCCGCTGTGTAGCGGGGGGACCTCTCTGTAATGGCGGTCACACCAAGGAAGCAGCGGCCATCATCGGTGGAGGTGGGGAGGGGGTGCTGCCCCCCAGAGTGGAGCTTGGGGCGCCCCGTCCCTATCGCTCCTCCCTTGCTACGCCCCTGAAGGTACGGTTCTGAAAGAGGGAACCACCCTGATACGACCATTAGCACAAATAAACACAAATGCCCAATTTAAAAGGATGTCTGTAGTGACGCTTAGTCAGGGCCGGTGTGTCCAATTAGGTGAACTAGGCAGTTGCCTAGGGCGCCAAAATGGAGGGGGTGCTGGCCAGCCTGCCGGGGGGAGGAAGCCTGCTCTTGCAAGAGGTGGCGGCGGGATGAGTGCCCCAAAAGGAGTGCTTTCGGGGTGCTGATCCTGTCGTCACCTCTCACAGGGGCGGGCGGCCACGTCTCCCTTCTCCCCGGGTCACTGTGGGGCGGGGGGAGGGAAAGCTGCCCAGATGGAGCCCTTCCTCGCTGCTTGCCCCAAAGCAAGCCATTCCTTCCTTCCTTCCTTCCTTCCTTCCTTCCTTCCTTCCTTCCCTCTTCCCTCTCTCTCGCTATTTCCCTCTCACCCCCTGGGGGGCGCCAGAAGGTGATCTCGCATAGGGCGCAAAAAACCCTAGCACCGGCCTTGCACTTAGTCCCCCTGAATCTGGTTGGATTTTGTTCTGAATGAACTTTCATAGGACCGAACTGGATGTCTCACTGATTTCCATAGGGTTTTGTTGGAATCTGTTTTTTTTTTTTTTTGCAACGACATGGGGACTTGTCCCTTTGTAAGTCCAAGTGATCCTTTGCTTTCCCCCTCTGTATACATTCTTGTCTGGGTCAGCTGAGTGACGCTTTCTTCAATACGGCTCTTTGAAACTTGTGTTTACTTGTGGCGCTCGCAACATAAAGAACTGAGACACATGTAGGACACATGCGGGAAGTATGCGGCAATAATCTCATGTTTATAATTTTGAGTGAAGGATGGCAAAGCTGAAAGCTGGTTTGATCCAGTTCCAAATCCATTTCCTGCACTCACATTTAAACTAAAGGCAAGGAGGAAAAGGCTTTGGCAGTTTGGGTACTTCCAGAAAAAGCAGGAAATTCTCAATTTTGTGTGTGTGTGTGTGTGTGTGTGTGTTTACAGTAAAATAAATTTAAAAAGTAGAGGTTTTATCCATGCAACAACTCTGTAGGAAGTTTTTCTTGATCATTGAGCTTATGCAGTTTTTATCTCCCCACCTTTAACCCTTTATATTTAGCTCCCCTTCCACAGCATAAGCATCATGCTCAGAACATCTCTGATAATAAATGTCACAACAGGTCCCTGTTTGCCTTCCCATGAAGTTTTGCAAAAAATAAAATCTATTTTAAAACTTTTCTATGGGGTGGCAGTTCCCATACAGTAACAAGCAAAAGAGCACTAACATTCCCCTTATAACAGCAGGGGGAGGGAGGGCAAAAACCACCCCCTTCTCCTATTTCATGGACCTTAATTCACTTGCTTTCTTTGGCTTGATTCAGTCTTTCACTGTTCCCTTATCATGACTAGCAGGGTGCTCTTCAGATATTTTTGGACTACCATTCCCATCATCCCTGACCACCAGCTGTGCTGGCTGGGGCTGATGAGAATTGTAGCCCAAAACCTCTGGGAGGCATCAGTTTCAAGAAGATTGTTCTAAAGCAGGCACCCCCAAACTTTGGCCCTCCAGATGTTTTGGACTACAATTCCCATCTTCCCCAACCACTGGTCCTGTTAGCTAGGGATCATGGGAGTTGTAGGCCAAAACATCTGGTGGGCCGCAGTTTGGGGATGCCTGTTCTAAAGGTAGCCAAAAATCACCACTACCTAGGAGCTGCTGTTTGGGACACAAGGGAATAAACCTAAATTTCCTAATGTCATGTTGATTTGGTAGTAAATAGTAGGCAGAAGTTTATGCATTGCAGGTGTGAAATAGCATATGTGTAGGTGGACAGCAATTTCAGTCTAAACCAATTCAGACTCAATTTTCAAAGAGGTTACAATTGTTCAAGGTGTTAAAATCCTTTTTGTCAAGTCTGGCACTAATGCACAGCTTCCTGTCTCAGCTGAATACCATCTGCTTGTTGGAGGTCTCTGGTGACAATGAATGCAAAATGCTGGGCTTGTCCACATTATGAGTTTGCCATGGGTCAGTGCTGAGCCAAGGCCGATTTAACTAGCAGCTGACCTGTGCCATCTCTATTGAAAACATCTGGGAATCGGTGTAGGAGTCCTGGGAGGTTGTGGGTCAGTCTGTACCCTTTGAATAGGAATCAAATGTTCCTACTATAAACTTCATAGACATTTGTGGAGTCCTGCACACGAATTAGCCCCGTGTCTGGATATTTGCACTGTAAAGGTATACAGGTCTTTGTGAAGGGAGACTGCAACACACAAATATTATGGGTGGGACACCTCTTGGGGGAAATTCTTATGGCATTGCTTCTGACCATAGCTGCCAAGTTCTCCCTTTTTTTAAGGGAAATTCCCTTATGCTGAATAGGCTTCCTCGTGAGAAAAGGGAAAACTTGGCAGCTATGCTTCTGACTGAAGCAAAGAGACTTATGGTTCCTCTGGCCTTTCCAACTGGATGCAACAGAATCCAGAAGACAGCATCAGCAATGTATCTGTAAAAATGAGAGAGCCTCTCAAACGCAGCACAAGAGCTTCTTACTCTAAGGGTCTGCTAATATATGAGAAGCCATGTAGCAGAATTATTTAATCACTTCGACAGAGGAAATGCATATAGAAAAGCATAGCCTGCAGCTCTCTGTCAACGGTTAAAAGTCAGAAGCTGTTAGAGGAAAATCAAACAGTAAATCCTCAGTTAGTTTAGAATAATTATTTTTACCCTGTGCAATGGAATGCTGAGGATTAAGTTAATTGCTTTGACTGCTAATGACAAGAAGCCAAAGGGAGGCCTGCAAAGGCTCTCTACTTGGGAACTTGCATCTAGGGATAGAATTCTCTGAAAAATTTCAACATTGAGCTCATCTGCATGGATTCCCCCCCCCCCTAATTCCTGTCTCAGTGGTAAGTGAGAGCCCCCACCCCAACCAGTTCCACTAAAAATAGGAACCTTTTTAAAATATTCTATGCATTAGTGTACCTATTAGATGCACATACACTCCCAATTTCTGAAAGTATCCAGTACATTAACACACAACAACAAATACGATAAAGGATATGTGTATAAAAACATGCATGTACAGTAGTACCTCGGTTTATGAACACAATTGGTTCTGGAAGTCTGTTCATAAACTGAAGCGTTCATAAACTGAAGCGAACTTTCCCATTGAAAGTAATGGAAAGTGGATTAATCCGTTCCAGATGGGTCGGCAGCGTTCGTAAACCGAAAATTCGTAAACTGAGGTGTTCATAAACTGAGGTTCCACTGTATTAATGTACTTATATATAGTTATGCTTCAGGAACAGAGTACAGAATGGCACTTGAATCATTTAAGCATATTATACATATAATATATACATATTTTTTTTCATAGAACCCTGCATATAATTAGTTGGGTGTTTGTTTGTTTGTTTGTGTTTGTTTAAAAAAAGGAAAACAAATAATGTGCATGTGTTGTTAAAAAAAATCAGGTGCTCAGTACAAGAGACAATTGATTGTGTGAGCACAGCTCAGCTGGGTCAGAACTGCCAAATTCTGTGTATAAATCCATTTAAAATGGTTTCTTCCTCCATCCCTGCTTGGCACAGCAAGAGTATATTCACAATCATTTATCCCCCGAGTCTGCTTATCTTATCCTTTCTATTTCTTTGCCCCTCACTGAGAAGGCAGCCCCTTCTGGACCTTTTCACATGATATTCACCCATCTTGCAACTTTCTGTCTGGAACTGGGGGCTGGGGGATGTTTCCAAAGCCCACACTTCTTGCCTAGACAGTCCAGCTCCAGGGATCTGCTTTAGCATTTTGAATCCATGATGCATGGACCACTTGACTTGCCCTCACTCGCACCTGCCATTCCACACAGCTGACAGAGAGAAGAACAGAAGCTGTACAGGATTTGCCTTTCCCTTGGGCATTTCCCACATCCCTAGCTATGTGCTGCTGCAATGCTGGATGGTGAAGCTGGAAGTATATTGAAAGAGCTCTGCAACTCAAACCAAGCCTCTGGTGCAGGCAGGCAATCTTTCATTTGGCCAGTATGTGACCTCAATACTTCTGGCTTCCCTTAACCACCTCCTCTGCCAGAACAGGCCTGGAAAGCCAATGTCCTGCAGAACTGTTAATGTAAAGTGCCATTTCCATTAGCAGGAATCAGAGGTTTATCCAAAATGACTGCAACAACAAGTGCAGGATCAGCCTCCTCCAAATCTGCTTCAACATAACCAAAGGGTCCCTACAACACACAACACCTGTTTATCTGCCCAGTGCACTCGTAGCATTTCCAGTTGTTGCTTTTTCTAGTAATAGTTTGTCACTTTTTCCCTTTCCAAAGCTCCTCTTGACTCAGATGGGCTGCTTTATGTCACGAGAAGACAGATTCCCCCTCTCATTTGCATGAAGAGGCCTAGCAATTGAACCTCCTACACGCTTCTTTCTCCTCCGTCTTCTCTGTTACTCCTAGGGCTAGATTAGCAAGTATGTGAGTTAAGTTCCAGAGCAGGATTCCAGCCAAATGGGGCCCATCAGTGGCACTTTGATCTAGCTGTTTCCCAGCATGGGCCTATCTTGCTCTTTGTTCAAAGCTCCCTTAAAGACTGGGAACATAGTGGACACCTCATCTTAGCACAGGGGACCTGCTGCAACAACAAAACTTTGAACACTGGTTCCTTGCCTAATGCATCAAGCCAGAAGATTAAAAAGGCAGGAAATGATTTGGCAGTGGGTATGCATAGCTGCATTAGTATGGGAATACGTCAAAAGACAAAAACTGTGGGTTTTGCGGTTCAGAAAGTTGCGAGGGGCCCCGGAATATGGTTTCATTTAGCCCCTTGTCCCATGACCTGTCTTCTGGCCCTGGTTATATTCAAAACAGGTCACACATTTCCTTTGCCTGGCCAAAGGGGGTCATCATCTGCTCTCAGTTTAGCATGTTGCTGCACTGTGTATCATTAGTCAGATTGTGTTTTTCCCCAGGTCTCTGACACTTACGAAACTGCACGATATGTCTGGCTTGCTCTCAAAGTCCAGCAGTTTGGACTTCCCCTGGAAAATAGTCAAAGACCATGGAAATCCTGCGAAGTGCAATCTTAGAAATTCAGCAGGGCTGAAGGAACAGCAAGACCGCAGAAGACCAGAGCTGCTACTCACTCGTCAAAGATCCCACTTTCCCAACCTGGTGCCCACCACCAATGTTTTAGACTAGAACTCCCATCAGACCCACTCAGCTTGTGAATGAAAACATGTACTGGGCACCTGGTTGAGGAAGCCTAGACCACACACTGCTCAGTGTCACGAGACTTTCTGCTGTTTCCTTATAAAATTTGCATATGCTAATATACAGGCAAATTTAGAAATAACGGCTGTAACTTAACTTAAAATGCAATGAATCTCGCTCTACTGGAAAGGCTGAGACCAGATGCTCTGTGCTTCTGCCTAGTTTGCTGGGACATTTAGAATAGAAAGGGGCTGATGGGTGAGTGGTAGACTCTCAGTGGGAAAGTCTCCAGCAGTTTGCACCCCAAGGTTTTGTTGGAATAAGCAACAATCTTTTATTAAGACCTGCTGAGCCGAAAGAGAAGACAAAGCTGCTAAAGCATTAACATATAAAGGAACAGAAAGCTAAGTGGTCTTCCTTAGTTGTGAGTCCTTGCTTCAGCTGTAATGAGCAATGGTTGGTATTTCTAGGGCCACATTCACACCATATATTTAAAGCACTATGATACCACTCCAAACAGCCTTCATTTCTTCCAAAGAGTTAAGGGTATAATGAGCTGTTTAGAAGGACCCCTATGCCCCTCCCAAAGCTACAAACACCTGAATGGTTTAGCAATCAATCCCTTTTCACAGGGAACCCTGGAAACTGTAGCTCTGAGAGGGGAACAAGGGTCTCCTAACAACTATCAGGACCCTTAAAAAGCTACAACTCCCATAATTCTTTGGGGGATTCATGACTGCTTTAAGTTGTATCATAGTGCTTTAAATAGATGGTGAGACTGTGGCCTAAGTAAAGGTCCACTAGTTTAATCTTTGCATCTGTGTCTGTCTTCCTCGAGATGAAACAAAGAACCTGCTCAGCAACAGGTTTCTCATTTTAAACAAAAGAATGGACTCCTTCTGTGTGCAGGGCTCTCCTATAAATGGCACAAAAACCTAGGAGTTGAGCTTTGTTTTATAGAGAGCACATATGAATGTCTCCCTGCACCTGGGCTCCAGCATTGTCCCAAGGTGGACATAGGTTCAGAAAGCTCACAGGTCACTCCACTGAGGTGGAGGGAGCCCTCAGCATCCCCTTCTCCACACCCCAGCCTGAGGACATGGTTCTCTTGTCATCAGGCTCTGGGGTTGATTCTCCACCAGCTTCTCCTGTGCCACAACACACAAGAGTATGTGAGCACTATGAGCTTGTAGGGCCTTTAAAGACTGCAGAGAGTTTACCAGAGAGGTGCTGCCACTGGAAGGGATGGCCCTGCCAGCCTTAAGCCTTCTGCTCCTTTGCTGAGATAGCATCTTTCATAGCGGGGCTTTGGCCAGACTCGACCTGACTGAAGCAGCTCCAGTTATTGCTTCCGCTTCCTCTACAAGCCCCAGCAGAGGTTCTGACATTCCCAGTTTCATTGACAGCTGCCAGAAGTGTTTAATTAGAAGGATATAAAGCACAAGCCTGCTCTTGGTTTCATGTGATGTAAGTTACTTTGAACTTTTTTGAAGAAGTCGTGTAGAAGAATTGTAAAACAGGTAGAGTCCACATCCTTTGTCCACAAGCAGGTGGCCTCCTACAAATGGCTATGCCTTGGTTTACCTGGGTGGTGGGGTTTGAAGAATACGTACATCGCTTGATGTCCTGGTAGGAATACCTGCTCATAGGCGCCAACTTTTCTGCTGCAGCAGCTTGCCAGGCACCTCCCTGAAGCTTTTGGTACTTTCACCTCGGTGGTGTAGCGAGTCTGCCACAATGAGCTCCCACTTGTCATTTCCTCTCTGCGGTCAGTGCCAGCTCAGTGCTCTGCCTGAGTCTTCCCTGCTGCACAGCCTGGCTGTGGCTTCTGGGGGTGATTGCTAGCATTCAATTTTACATTCCATTGGCACAATAATGGATTTCACTGCAAGAACTCGCATGACCTGATGAGTTCATCAACCTCTGTGGCCTACAGGGCTTTCCCCTGCTGTTTCCAGATTTACACATCGTGAAAACAAATACTCTTTGCTGCCTTCTCGGGAGAGGATCCTTGCGACTGGAAGCATGAATCATTTTTATTTTATTGTATTGCAACATTATCATTCCTCAGACTTTACCCTTTTTTCCCCCCTAATGAAAGGGAAATTTAGCCAAGTCGGATAACAACTCCAATGGGCTGCATAAATTGTCCCTGATCATGCCAATTCTGTTTTCTTTATTCTGTGTATCATACAATATGCCCCATCAGATGTGCTATTGATGTCCTAAGTGTTTTAAGCAGAGACAAACTGTGTTTTATTGGTGGTCTGATGAACAGAATTTCTCAGCATTGCAAGGAATTGGGATTAACTCACAAGTGCTTGAAATCTAAAAGCATCTGATCCGACATTGATGGAACACTGACCTCAAGGTGGTGCAGCTGCTCTGCAGTGCCCTGTCCCAACACCTTAATAAGATTTTTATTAGAGCAGTAAATTTTAAGCAGCTGCACCAAATTCCACAATCCTCACTTGTAGGAGTGCCATTTTCTGATGAGATGGGAATCTGAAGCCCACAAGACTAATGGTTTATGAGTCCAAAGTACAGCCTGTATATTTTCTTTTTGAAAATGTGGGTAGTTTTTTGCCTAAAGACTTCTGTATTTTGGACAGCTTCAGAAGTGGCTCCAGTCATTCCTGGAACTTGCGCAAAGAAAGCGACCTCAAATGAGCACGTTCCAAGTTTGATCTCTAAGGGCAAGGCCCTGAGCAGGGTAGAGAGTTCACCTGCTGCTGCTGCATTCCTCAAACTAGAACTCATCATGCAAGGAAATGCCCAAGTTGCTGGCTGTTCTTGCCTTTCTGCAGAACAGAATCCAAGACTGCAAGTCATAACCGGTGAACTATCAGAGAGGAAGACGGGCTCTGCCAAGGAGCAAATTACTCTGGCCCTTCTTCCAGTTGCCTGTGTTTATCCAGCCCCTCCTTTCCCCCCTTTTTTATTATTATTCTTTATTGATTAAAAGATTACATGTTTGTACATACGTTCTGTAAAAAAAAGTGAAAGAAAATTTTCAAGAACAACCAAAATAAAGAAATAACCTATTAGAAAATGAAATAAATCCAGCCCCTCCTAACAGCATGGTGTTTCATGAATCTCTATGAGTGTCTCCTGTTCTTTCCTTGCCCCAAAGTTCTGAAGTGGACAGTTTACTTCCCAAAACGTGTACAAGCAGGAAAATAGACACCAATACATTCTTCGGATATGAAAGTTGTACATGGTTTGTACACCATTTCCAATACAAAAAAACCAACCCTGCATGAAGCTACCCTCTAAAGAACCTGCCCACTCCCTGTGAGAAATGGACCAGAGTTTACTGGCAGAGCAAATGTTGTGTTCAGAATCTCCCAAGATTTGATCCTTGGCATCTCCAGTCAATAGGATCAAACAGCAGGAGAGGGGACAGTCCACTGTCTAGGACCCTGGAGAGCTACTGCCAGGAAGTTGGGCTGCCACTCCCATCTGGATGGGGCTGATGGGATTTGTAGTTCAAAACATCTGGAGGGCACCAAGTTGGGGATGCTAGAGTAGATTATGCTGAGCTAGCTGGACAAGTATTCTGAGCTAGTATAAGGCAGCTTCCTATATTTGAGTCCTAGGAAGCGCCTATGGCAGTAGCCTGAAAGGCTGAACCAAGGAATGTTTTCCTAGAGCACGGGTCCTGGAAACCTAAAATGCTAACGTGAAAGCCTTATGTCTCATTGTCCAACTGGCAAGCAAAACGGGCAATGAATTAGAAACAGTTGCAGAACACAGGTTTATGTCTGCCATCACGGGAAGGAACGTATTATTGGAAAAGAAGCCTGTCCTATGATGCTGGCTGGCTGCAACTTGGGTCCATTCCTCTGTGAAGCTTGCTTTAGTGATGTATTAATATCATCTGTTTGAAATGAATTTTGAATTGTGCTGCATGGTTCCATCTGGCTTCAGCCACTCCTTAACATCATATTCTGCAACAACAAAAAAGCCGGGCGCAGGAATGCCAAACATACACTTCAGCGCTGAAGTCCACTCCAAGATTCCAGTGCCTGGGGATAAGGCCCCAGTGCCAACCCTAAAGGTGCACCAGGCTCAGCCTTCAATTGCAGAAAGATGAGGTCCAGGCCACAAGAAGTTCCATTCAGTCTACCAGATAGCATCTCAAGCTCTGCAAAACCTGTTCCTGCTTTTAGCAGATGGGGGATAATGGCCTACGGCCTTTTGCAAAGAAAAACAGCAACCTAAACAAGAAGAATATAATCACAGAGCTAGACGGGACCACAAAGTGCATCCAATCCAACCCCCTGCCAATGCAGCAAATCTACTGTTTACAGCACCCTTGTTAGATGTTTTTTAGCAGAGGACAGATGGCCACCTAGCAAAGGAGAGCCCACCACTTTGTGGGACAGTTTATTCTACCAACAGAGAATTTTTGGTAATCTTTCTCATCATTTGAACCCATTGGTTGCCCTCAGGAGCAACTGAGAACAAATCTTTTCCATCATCAATATGGCAGCCCTTCAGATACTTGGAGGTGGCTGACATATTGCCTCAATTGTCTTTTCTCCAAACTGAAGATCCATGACTCCTTCAGCCTTTCCTTATTGGATTTGGCATGCCTTCAGTCAGTATTTTGCAGGAGGGATTCAAGCACTTTGTGCCCCAGTACAACACTTTAAAAGAAATGAGCTTTTAGCAGTTAGGAAAGTGACAGGGAAATACACTGAAAAGTGTGGAATGAATGATCAATGGGAAGACAAATACCCTGCTATTAGGTTTTTCCTTTAAGACTGATGTGGTCAATGGTGCTACACAGAGATGTGTGTTTGTAACCTTGATCTGAATATTAACACACCTGTGAGCTTTTGCTAATTTGAATAATTGAAGGTAGAGTTTGCTTACTGTAATGTGATTGGGTAATTGACTATTTTGAATTCTGTATTTAAGCTACCCAAATGGTTCATGGGTGTGGTGGTGATGTATTGTGAAAGAGAGGAAAGGAGTAGAGGAGTGTGTTGTATATAATTGTAAATAAAAGCAAGCAAAGATACTGAAGACAACTTTGTTATTTCGTCGACCCTGCCGCTGTTGCCACTCGGTTGGTGCGTATTGCCCAACACCTGCAAGCAAATCAGATGAATGCCAACTAAATGCTTCTTCTCATGTAGGTGCCCTGCCAACAAATCAGAATGAATGCTCAATATTTACAAAAGTGGTTTTGTTTTATAAAATAGGTGGCTAACAAAGATCATGATTGAAATACCTCCCCTACCCAATCTATGTTTTCTATGGAAATATTTGTTGTGATTATTTGTAATCATTTTATTGTATTGGAAGCCCAAACTATATTTTACAACCTGGTTACGATTTTAAATTGTGTGAAGGAACACGTAGAGATGTATAAATCTCATTTTCTGATCAGGACAATGTGCCTTTTTTGGAAATACCTGTATTACTTTACTACACTTGTCAATCACTAATTTTTGTACATTCTATCCATTTAAATTTATATACTGTACATAATTTAATGTAAGTTATATTACAAAAAATTAAAATATTTTTTAAAAGTAAAAAAACTGAATACTCAACATATATAATCTAGCATCTGTGTAAGTTTTGTGCACGCAAATAAGTATAAATGCTCAAACAGTTCATCAGGAGTTCTTAATACGACATATCATGTCTCTGAGTAAGATGAAAAGTTCCTTTAGGTAGTACTCATGGCATTGTTAAAGGTCACTGGATGTTTGCAGAAATGTTTAAACAAACAAATCCAAGCCCAAACAGAAACCTTATGTATAACCAGTGAGAATGAAATACCCGCAAAGCATACAAGCCAACACTATCCACTTATTCTAATTTTTAGGGGGGAAACTGAAGTGGGACGTTTCTCAGCTTTCATTCTCTCCAACAACTGCAGCTTAGTCAGTCAAGGCAGAATGGTTTGTCCTCCCATTCAATGGGTTAGCAATCCAAACAACATTTGGATACTGAACATTTGGAAGAATTGCCAGTTTCTTGATTTGATGGGTGTCTCTAAAACTGCAATCCTATACAACTTTACCAGGGCGAAAGTTTGATTCAATGGGACTTACTTTCAGTAGACATGTATAGGACTGCACCATGAGGGAATTTTGCCAAACTGGGAGGAGCATCCTAATTGGGATGCTGAACTCACAATAGGAACTGAATGAAATGTAAATAGCTATTCTTTAAAAAGACAGAATAGAGATCCACAGCTATGGCACAGTATTAGACATGGAATGTAGCACAGCCTTTAAACTTGCTCGGGGTTTTAGATACAGTTGCTGCATATTTTCACCTAAAGGGAACTATCACAACCAAGTGAGGAGTCTTATGAGAAAAGCTAAAAGAATTTGCAAATGGTTGCAAATATGATTGAATGTCAAATATCTGCTGAATATTCTGCATGCGTATGAATGTCCACAGAACATCTGGTGAAAATTTGGCATCTAGTTTCACAGGGTAGGTTTGTAAAGAGCCAGTCTTCAATAGTCCCCTCCGATGCCTCTTATTTGAATACAGCTCAAGTGCCCTCTAGTGGGATTTATCTAAGCATCATTTGCTCATCTTTTTAGAGAGTCAATTGAAATGAGTTTGTGCATTTCTGGAAAATGAGCTAGGCAAATAAAATTAATGTGTCCCAAACCCTCTACAAGAGGATTCCAGAGGGAGAGAAAGCACTTGGCAAACCGATCAAACTGTTTACTCTCTATCCAAGGACTTTACAGCATAAACATACCCATATTATATAGTTTAGGGCAAGGGTGTGCAAGGTAGTTTGGAATCTACTGGCAAATTGCTGGGTGATCTGCAGTAGATTGGCAAGGGCTTCTATCTCCCAGTTATTTAAGAACAGCAACAAAATCACTCATCCCATCTAACTCAGCTGCTGAAATGAAGAATGCTTACACACACAAAGTTACTTTGCTACATACAGATTCAAGCAATGCAGGATGAAATTAAAGAGTCCAACTGCCAGACTCAAAAGATAGCAAGCTTCTATCTAAACAATGGCATACATTAAATAGCTATTGAGTGGAATCTCCCATTCTCCCCCCCCCCCCCCGGAAGACAGATACCTGTACATTTTGACATGTAGATTAAAGCATCTCAGACTTAAAATGAAATTTTGGGCACTTCGTCCCCTTTTATGGCATCCCTCTCACTGCTTGCTTCTTCCTTCAACCCTGTGATAAATTATAATTTCTCTCTCCCCTCCCTCTGCCTCTCATACAGTCATGCAGAACGTGCTGGTAGCTTTGTACAGCCAGTTTTTGTACCTGGAGCTCAACGGCAGACAACCAGCCAGGAAAAAATGAAATTGACATAGGAATAAAAACTATACATGTCTGCTGACTCTTTAAAAACAAATGCAAACTATGTGGCTTAAAAAAATAATCAATGTATTTCATGTTTAGATTAATATAACCCCTCATATTACAAGGACTCCAAATGGCGTGCCCTCTATTACTGATGGCAGAGGGGAAGATCTTTGCCCCCTCCCACATCTCCATTGCCTATGTTTTTGGGTGTGTGGGTGTGGGTGTCCGGGGGGGGGGTGTCTTCCTTCAATTCCAGCCTTAATGTCTCCTTCTTTGGAGGTCTTTAAGCGGAGGCTTGACAGCCATATGTCAAGAATGCTTTGATGGTGTTTCCTGCTTGGCAGGGGGTTGGACTGGATGGCCCTTGTGGTCTCTTCCAACTCTATGATTCTATGGCCAGTTCTATTTCCCATCATTCTGAGTATTGTTCATGCAGTACAAATCCTGGATTTTGAGCTGGAAGGCCTCTGTTCAAATTCTGAAGGAATAGTAAATTTGTTTCCATCAAATCTTTCCATCTCACCCCATTTCTTCCTCTGCAAGTAGTGATGACCCACTGCACTGGGCTGTTATGAAGACAAAATGCACCAGTGTTTTTTCCCCACTGGTTACAAATGTTCCAGAATCAATTTAACTGACAAATCAGGTCCTCCCTGCAAGAGAGGGCATGCGTTGTGGTGGGACCCGGCAATCAGGCCTAGGTGTTGGGGCGGGGACAATTGGAGCAGCCACAACACCCTATTGGTGGTCCCTCTGACAGGGAGCAATTGGGCGAAGGGCATGCCAGTCATAAGAGTCAGAGGGACCACTATTTAACTGCTGCACGTGACCCTCGAGATCCTCTTTTTGGGTCACAGTGCATCGGAACACCCGCCCACCTCTCCCTAATTTTAGGGCTTGCGCTTGACCTTGCTATGCCATCGTGTGTCGCCTGTCGTTGGGACAGGGGCACGGCAGGAATTTCCCCCACTTGGCTGATTGGCTGTTGCCACTTGGGTTTTGCCTGCCGCGGAGCAAATTGACACAACTTGTAAGGTTGGCGGATAGACTCTGGTTCTGGTTGATAGGGGTGGCAGGATTCCTAGCCAACCCTATGCATGGGTATTCCTGTAAAAGGAATCCTAGGACTCATGGTTGGTCTTCCCCGATAGGGGTTGTGCCCTGAGCCAGAGTTCAGGGTGCATCTGGGTGGACCTGGGCTCAGTCATCTGACTGGCTCCCTTCCCAGGTGTTCACCCAGGCTGACTCATGGTGCTACCAGAGTCAGCGCTACCGTAGGTAGCTTTTGAACCAGAGCCTATGCAACCACTCACTTGATTTGTAATCACTAAAGTTGTTGCCTAAATTCTGCCAAAAACCAAACCAAAATTTGAGTCATGTCTGAATTTATTTCTAGGCTGGGTAAAAGGGTCTCCACACACAAATATTTTTATGCTAGTAACAGTGTTTCGTGGTACAAGTGGGACCTGCAAAAAAAATGTTATGGTGTGGAGAGCTCCTGTTCAGGATGCCAGCCAGCCATGCCCCTTTCCAAAATACTCCATTCCTTTCCTACCCACAGTTTTCTGATCTCCTCCCCTGGCAACAGTCAGCATAGCTGCCAAGTTATCCCTTTTTTAAAGGGATTTTCCCTTATGCTGAATAGGCTTCCTCGCAAGAAAAGGGAAAACTTGGCAGCTATGACAGTCAGTCCATATTCAGTGCCCAGTGAGTTAGCTCACTCATCACCAAGCTGTTACCTCACCCGCTTTTAAGGTCCCCCCCCCACAACAGTTTTTCCAAACATTCACATTTCTCCAAGTCTGCTGACATCTCCTTCTTGAGCATGGATGGGGCACTTTTAAGCTTCTTAAGGAGCCACACTTATAAAATATGTTTGCTATTTGTACATCAACACCACCAATTATTTATGTGCTGCCCATCTGACTGGGTTCCCCAAGCCACTCTGGGTGCCTTCCAACAAATTAAAACAATACATCAAACATTAAAAACTTCCCTGAACAGGGCTGCCTTTAGCTGTCTTCTAAAAGTCAAATAGTTGTTTATTTCCTTGACATCTGATGGGAGGGTGTTCCACAGGGCAGGCGCCACTACCGAGAAGGCACTCAGCCTGGTTCCCTGTAACCTCACACCTCTCAGTGAAGGAACTGCCAGAAGGCCCTCAGAGCTAGATCTCAGTGTCCGGGCTTAATAATGGGGGTGGAGATGCTCCTTCATGTATACAGGGCCAAATAGGATTTGTGTTGTGTTTCTGTTGCTAAAGTTTCTCTCATTTAATAAATAATTTTAATGTGAGTTGTTGGTTTGTTTTTGTCTTATGTATTTTGTACTCTCATTTTGATTTTTTCTGTTATGAACCACCCTGGGATAGGAGGAGGAGGAGGAGGAGGAGGAGGAGGAGGAGGAGGAGGAGGAGGAGGAGAAGGAGGAGGAGAATCCCTTCTGCCTTGAAGTCTGCTTTGGGGTGCCTTATAAATGCCTTCTTTTGAAGGCCACAACATTCAGCTTAATGGCTGATACACTAGAATATCCTTTGCCAATCTGTTGCCTTCCGGATGTTTTAGGCTACAACTCCTATAAACTTCAGCTAGGCATGAGGGGGGAAATGAAATTAGTTCACATTTAATCTGACCTCATTCAAACTTTCCAACACAATATGTGAAACCCACCACCATTTGTCAGACCTGGTCTGTAGACTCTTATGTATTGAAAACAGAGGCGCTGTATTTTGCTACCCAAGAAAATCTTTTAATAATGTTTTTAATATAAAAAAAAATCTGCACTTCTTACTTCTGCAGTGCAGTTCTCCAGCCAAATGATGTGTAGAAAAATGCATATATTGGGATTGTGAAAATAGCATACAAAAAGCAAAAATCCCGGACAAAAATGTGTATTTTAGGAGAAATTCACACTAAAATGCCAATGAGTTTTCTTGAGGGCTTTCTTTGAAAAAATAATAGTTTCAAAGTGAAAGGGAGGACTGAAGAGTGGGGAAATAAGAAGCCAAGTCCAAAACTGACAGCTGCAACTATCCCTAGCCTCAGGCAGTACAGCTGTATGTGCTCATGGAAGCTGTAGTCCAAAACATTTTGAGGGCCCCAGGATGGCTAAAGCTGCACTAGAAGTCTTTTTAATTTGCAGTTGATGCCACTACAGTCCTAGGTGGTACCTTAGTTGCCTCACCTCTTTGGTCTCTCTTGCAGAAAAGGAGACTATCGTGGAATGGCAACCATCTTCTTCTGCTCCTACCCACCCCCTACCTGCATGGCTGTCCCTGCCATCTATGGACTCCTCTTACGATGTGAAGCAGATTAAAAACATCTCACAAAGAACACAGGCCGAGTGTAGCACATGTGTTTCTCTTCTAAAACATTTCCATCCAAAAACCCTGCTTCCCTGAAAACAGTTTTAGTGCAAGTTATTTTTGTGAGGCAAAAAGAGTACCTTTTAACTAGTTCAAGAATTATTACTTCAAAAAGATCTTTGGGCTGGGGTGGGTGAGATTCCAGAACTTTACTATCCTAGATACTCTCTTGCGCCTGAATTTAAATTTCTTTCTTTATATATGAAAAAATGGACATCCCACCTTGTTCGGCTCATGAACCACTCCAGGTGACTGACAACAATTTAAAGTGCAGGCTACAAAAATGCCCATAAAACAAAATAAAGACAATAAAAATACATGAGATACAGAACATTTTTTAAAAAGCAATAGAGATAAAAAAATGACGTTCACAGCTGAAACATCACAGACAAAAGTCTTTGCCAGCAGCATAATCAAATACAAAGCAGGAATGGCCTGTGCAACATGGTCTGTCTTCAGTTGCATATTAGTGTACAGAGACATGCAGCCACCTTCCCCAAAGTCAGGGCCGGCCCATCAAAGGTAGCCTCACACAGAGCACATTGCAGTAATCCAAGTGGGAGATAACCAGAGGACATACCACTCTGAAAATACCCATCCACTCCCCAAAGTGGCAACTGAAGTAGTTTGTTTCACCCTGTTGCAAGACAGGACTGATTTTGCATTTCCCGTGGGCATCTGGTTGGCTCCTGTGAGAACAGGAAGCTGGACTAGATTGGCTAACCTTATGTTCTTATGGCTGTGAAGACCAGGAAACAAAACCAGCCAGGAAAGGTATTTATTGCAGCTACGGTACAGCTTTGCCCCAAAGTATTCAGGAAGTTCGCCAACTAGGTCTCATTGGTAAAGGATTTCCTTATTTTCAAACCCTATGCCCTCTTCCAGAACATTATCACTCTATAAAACATGATAGATCTTCCCCTTTTTTTCCCTCTCCAGAACCCTGCAGTTCCACAACACTTATTTCCAAAACTAATTTACCATCCTCCAAGAGGAAGCTTTTTTTACCAGCCACTAACATATATATACTGTGTGTGTGTGTGTGTGTGTGTGTATATATATATATATATATATATATATATATATATATATATATGAGTGCAATTGTTTTACACATTGCCAAAAATACTTGGTTTTGTTGTAGAGCAATGTCCTTCCAGGGGAAACAGAACAGACATCTTGAACTTCTACAATAACCCACCAAAAACTGGAGACCATATGCATATGGGATTGGGAGCGTTTGGGGTGCATCTGGATTTTTTTATGTGCATTTCCATTTCTTGCCAGTGCCTCTACTTAACAAGGCACATGCCATGGATGACACCATACCTTCGGAGGGAGGTAGTGTGGTATAGTGGTTAGAGCATTGGACCTGGGAGACCAGAGTTCAAAACCCCACTTGGTCATAAAGCTCACTGGGTGATCTTGGGCCAGTCACTGCCTCTCAGCCTAACCTACCTCACAGGATAAAACAATTCCTTCCAGTAGCACCTTAGAGACCAAGTTTGTCATTGGTATGAGCTTCAGATACCTGAAGAAGTGTGCATGCACATGAAAGCTCACACCAATGACAAACTTAGTTGGTCTCTAAGGTGCTACTGGAAGGAATTTTTTTATTTTGTTTTGACTACGGCAGACCAACATGGCTACCTACCTGTAACTACCTCACAGGATTGTTGTGGGGGTTATTTTTAATATATATATATATATTGATTGATTGATTGATTTTTTTCTACCCCATACCAGACCATAAATTCATCACACACAACAAAATCTTCAATGCAGAAATTCATAATAGCAAAAGAAAAACAGTAAAAAAAATATTAAAGAAAGAAAAAACACACCAAAAAACTATCATTATATAAACACATTTCATGACTCAGCTTTGACTTCCCCTTTCAAATTATGGCCATATTATACTAAATCATTATACTTTACTATTCATTTATACTCATCACTCATTATTTTTTAAAAAAATATTAAACTAACTTTAATCAAATCACATTTCCAATTAATATATCTTCAAATTAAACCATATTATATTGAATCATTATACTGTATATAACTTCCATTGTTGTTGTTTAGTCGTGTCCGACTCTTCATGACCCCATGGACCATAGCACGCCAGGCAATCCTGTCTTCCACTGCCTCCCACAGTTTGGTCAAACTCATGTTCGTGTTTTCAAGAACACTGTCCCTTCATGGATCAATGCCTTGTCGTGGCGAAGGGGCTTGAATAACTCAGAGAAGCTATGAGCTATCCCATGCAGGGCCACCCAAGATGGACAGGTCATAGTGGAGAGTTTTGACTAAATGTGATCCACCTGGAGAAGGAACTGGCAAGCCACTCCAGTATCCCTGCCAAGAAAACTCCATGGACAAAGACAACAGGCATAACTTTCATATTTTACCATATTTCATATTTATATATAACTTTCATATTTTACCATATTTTACCAACCCTCTAATATCTCCCCTTAGCCTATTATTTTTCTTTTAAAATACTCTATTTTACCCATTCAAAAATCTATTTCTTAATCCCTTACCATTCCCACTACCCCCCTCTATCCCCTGGTTTGCAGTTCCCTGGATACCCTGACCAGCTCCTTCATACAATCAAATGTCAAACCATATAATCCAACCTTCACTTTCAACCCACCCCGTCTCTGATCCACTTCACCCCAGTCTCCTCTCTCCAGTCCATCTTCTGTTGTTCCAATTTCTTAGCCCCCTCCCACCTCCATCTTTTGCTTTTCTTATCCTCCCATATGTCTTGACTTTTGCCTGGTGTTCGCCTCCCTCCTCTCACTAGGAAGGTTCGGACCCAGGACATTTCTTGATCCTTTGCCACTGCATGATTGGTTTTACCAGGACCCTGTGGTCCCTCTCTCTCACTGAGGGAACAGCATCCTGGATTTTTTCTTCTTTTTGAGCTTCCTGGTTATAGTCAAAACTTTGTGCAACTTCTCTCACAAGTTGCACTGTTTCCACATTTTGACCATCCTCTCTTAAAACATTGATACAGTACTTTTAACTTCTAGGACCTCTGCATGTGGTACCTGATCATCTTTGCGGATAAGTTGTTGCAATGCTTCAGTAAAAAACTGTGTGTTTTTTCTATACATCTGCAATTCTTCCAGTACTTCTTGAGCTTGTTCCAAAATACATTGTATCCAGTTCTTTTCCATCTTGTGACTTGATGTTATGACTGGCCACATCCTTTGTCTTCTCATATTACAACATGGAGCTTGGGCTGCTGTGCCAGAGACAATGCATTTTCCTTTTTATGAACCTGTTGTGGGGGTTAAATGAGGAAGGGAGAGAGCTATGTAGGCCATTCCTGAGCTCATCGGAGGAAAAAGTATGATGTAAATGCAATAAATAAATAAATAACAGTTGCTACCAGTTGCTAACAGTTCTACCTCCACTTAATGTTCCACCTCCACTGTCAGAGAGACTATGCTTCTGAATACCAGTTGCTGGGAATCACAGTAAGCAGAGCAAGTCGAGTGTTGTTGTGCTCATGTCCCGCTTGCGGCCTTCAGACACCATCTGGCTGGCCACTGAGGAATAGGATGCTAGACTAGGCGGGCCATTGGCCTAATCCCAGCAGGCTTCTGACTGAGAAATCACCAAAGATCTTTGGACACTAAGCTGAAGGTTAAGAAATATACTTATTAAACTTGAGAAATAGCTCAGTCAATGGAGCAGATTTAATCTCAGAGCCGTGGGTTTCAGCCCCATGTTGGGTGAAAGATTCCTGCATTGCAGGGGGATAGGCTAGACAATCTTCATGGTCCCTTCCAACTCTATGATTCTATATATTGTTGGGTGTGTATTAGAATCTATTTTGGCTCACACATATCTCTTTGATTTGATCAAAGTCAACTAGACGCATATCAGCAAAAATGCAGGAGTTGATCTGGGTTTTTGGAGAGTGAAGGATTTCATAGGCATCCTCCTCCTGTCACTAGTTCCTGTAAAGCTTGTATTCAGATCTTTTATAAATCCATATATCACTCTCAAGTAACTGATTATCTGGGCAGTTCATAAAATAAAATAAAATTTCTGGGGGATAGAATCTGCTTGCTCTGAAGCAGACAAAATCTGGAGGAGATTCAAGCATTAGGTTCTGGTCTACCCATGTCTTGTCTATACAGTTCCCAGATCTCCCTGCATGCAGCCTTCCAGGCAATTCCTTCTGCAGGCTTTGTCTAGGGATTGGTCTTAGTAATGAAAGTGCTCAGTGGCACTGAGTCAGACTCTCCACAGTGGAGCAGTTTGTGATGATCCAGGATGACAACACTTGACTTACCAGAACAAGAAGTTTCCCAGAAAATGGGGAGAAATGAGGAATTTACTGTAAGCTCATGAAACTAGGCTATTTAAAAATAATATTGGCTTTCACTTTCTCTCTCACACACACTCCTCACTGCTCAATCTCTTTTTTTCATTAACCCATGTGTTTGTGATTTGGCAGGTATATTTACCTGTCAAATCAGGTTAGCCATGTATCTGATGAAATGGATTGTAGTCCACTGAAGCTTATACCATAGTCAATTTCTTAGCTGCGTCTAGACTCCCTGTAAGAGAACCTTGACCAACCATTCCCAAATACAACCCCTCTCACATTCTTCCCCAAAGCACACAGATTCATAAGAGAATGGAAACAGATGAAGAGAACAAGGGTGCTAGAGAGGAATCAAATTGTGTCAGGGTGGCAGAGGCAAGGTCCTGCCTTTGTCTGGAATCCCAAAACAGCCTGTTCTATCATGATTAATGAATGTGGATTTTCAGCTCAAATACCTCTTTCTTCCCACAAATGCAGTCTTTATTTTCTAAGGGTGCAACAGTTGTCCTTGGGATGCCCTTGCCATGTACCCTTAATCATTTTGGCAAGGGCTCATCAATTGCCATGACTTTTAAAGAGTCTTGCTGAAGCACAGGGAGAGGACACAGAGGAAATACACAAGACATCTAGGAAGGACGAATGGCTATGGATCAAGGGATAGATGAAAGGGAGACAGTTCAAATTTGAAGTTGTCTAACAATAGTCAAGGCCGCAACCTCACTTCAGGTGTTCCACCATACTTTTAAATACAGAAGCAGAATGAACACTGAACTGGATCAAGTTAAAGTTGACAAACATTACACGTTGGTCACAAAAACAGACACACACGTTGCATTATTAAAATCTGAATTATGTATGTTGAATAGCCCCCACAATTTTCAAGTCTACAGGGGAAAAGTTTGAGAATGGCTGATGGGCTTCTGTGTTGTGAAAGGGCCTTCCTTTTCTTTTCTTTTCTTTTTTTGCCAATGGGCACCATGAAACATGGAACATTTCCTTGACACTATTAAACAAAAGAATGTTTCAGCTAGTTCATACTAGCAGTAGCCTCAGTTGGAAAGGAAGCTGATGATGAATACAAAAAACATGTAACTACAGAAGATGATGGTCATGAACAAAATGTGAAGATATACCATGTCTGTCATAAAGAATAAGCTCAAATTTCAGCCCTACTTTTTACTGAGGTTTAAGGTAGGTTAGACCCAAAGCAGAGCCCTCAATAACTGTAATCCCTGCATGCAGGCCTATACAGAGCTTGTCTGAAGCCCAGGGTGTCTTGTTAAAATGAGTTATAAACTGAAACAAAAAAAGAAGCTGGTCCGGGGGAGGGGGGGCAGTCAGCTTAACCCTCTGAGGCCCAGGACAAGTGTACCGGGCTGTCCCCCACCCTGCACAGGCCTGCATGCATGAGTTACCTTGGACCTAACCCAAGGATGGGAAACCTGTGGCCCTTCAGATGTTGATGGATCTAAACTCCCATTGGTCCCAGGTGGCATGAGCAATGGTCAGGGATAATGGGATTTGTAGTTCAGCATCATCTGGAGGGCCACAGGTTACTCAGACTGTGTATATGTTTAATACTACCAACAGTACTGCAACTAATCCAGGCACCATGTTCCTTGCTCAAAATGGTCAGCAATGGATGGTACAAAGACTTTCTTCTTGTTAAGGGGTAGCCAAGCCAATAGCTAGACTCTGCTGGACCCCTCAGTTTTGATGTGCTCCGTTAACCTGCACTTTCTTCCTACCGATTCTCAGCCTCTCTCCTGCCTTCTTTTTCAGCCCTCCTAAAACTTCTCTCTGCATTTGTAAACCTTCCTGTCTTGGACAAACTCCCTGAAACTCAACCCTGTCCTGAACCCTATAAATAAATAACACTGCTGAGTTATACAGACTGACACCACCTCTCTAATCAAAACCATTTCTGAAAGCAATCAACCACCATGACATTAAAAACCATTTCTAGACACACCTGCACTAAGCACCACACACACACACACACATACACACACTCTTGTGATGAAGTAAACAAGAAATGGTTACTAATGGCAATGCTACCCCTCCTTGATCAGGAAAATAAAGGCATTCCTTGTACACCTGGCATACCTGGCTCTCCTTCAACCAGGGCTGGCCTGAGGTAGGACTTTGTAGCAAAAACACACTGCCCAGTCCAAAATGTAGCAAGTAGGAAAGTCCCTCTAACCCAAACAATGGCTTGATAGGCACACTTCTGTGCCTCAGAAGCAGGAAACAGTGGAAGAAGAACATCCAGCTTGATATTTTGGAAGGAGAAGGAATGGACAAACAACAAGCAAGGAAGATAAGTGGCAGTAGAAAGTAGCAAAGAGATGCCCCAGGACATTCAGGGATGGGTTTGTGACATGGTTAACTGAGCACATAGGCAGCACCAACAAGTAGCTCACTCACCTGCCTCCCCATTGCAGGATCCCTGGTTTATTGGAGGAAAGATACTTTTCACATACACATTATCAGAGTCAATTCTATCAAGGAGGTTGTGGACTCCCTTGGGAGGTGGTGGGGTCTTCTTCATTGGAGGTTTTTAAGCAGAGGCTGGGTGACCATCTGTCAAGGATGTTTTAGTTGAGATTCCAGCATTGCAGGGGGATAGATTAGATGACTCTAGGAGTCCTTTCCAACTTTATGATTCTATGTTTCTAAGGAGGTTTCACTGAGTTATCAGGGCTAGTTGCTCAGCAAGGCCACACCTCCAAGCAATCAGGGTTCAGAGTTGTTGGTCCAAGAGGACAAAGCAGGCAATGTGCTCCTTGCACAGTGGCAGGGCCTCACTGAATTCCAGTTGAGAAGTGACATCAGGAGAGGGCAATCCTCATCTCATTTGTACCTTTTCTAGAAGCATCTGATAGGTGAACGTGTGAGCACAATAGACGTTTGCTTAGATCAAACAGAGCTGCCTTTAACTTCTATTACAGCAAGCAATTAGGCCACGGGGCTACAATATTGTGTGCATTGGACTGGACCAATCCAATCCAGTGTGTTTGTTCTCCCTCACAGGAAGGCTTCAAGCAGCAGCCGGACAGTCATCTCTTTCCTGTTTCAAGCAGGGGAGTTGGACGAGATGGCACCCTCCAACTCTTAAGTGGCTGCAGTATTGCAAGGGATTCTGGGAAGGAGGTCTTAGCAAGCCACAACACAGCCATGAGAATAGATGGGTGGAAGAGCAATGAGATGCAACAGCCGCAGAATCCATTGAATTGATAGGTGGGTTGGCAATGACTTAACAATTTTGGTATCATTGGTGAAAAAAGTAAGAGTGTTGGAGGACAAGCCTTGTCCATCTCTCGGCTCAATTGTTTTGCAAAGTATGTGTGTCCAATAAAACCTGAGGACTGACCTTTCAGCCCAAGCTTTCACAAGGGGTGGCACAGTTGGGTGGCACAATCTGTAGTTTTTGCCCAAGAGAGCAATTCTCCAGTGGAATTACTCCTCACCACATCACACGTCACCACAGTCTGTTATGTAAATAAAATGAAAGAAGGGAAAGTATGCCATCCCTTTCCCTGCTGGGTTCTCCCATTACACATTCCAACCTCAGAGCATTTTTTAAGGACCACAGAAATGCATACTTTAAAACCTGTCTAGTAAACTTCCTTGACACTGAGGCATACACTTTGGATTTAGTCACTTTCTCTCCTCGCACTGCCCCTTGGAAGAATTTCTACTCCGGAGAGTACCTCTACCCCAGACAGCGGGTGATTCAACGTTTTCTGGGGTTGCTACGTTGACAGGATGAAACGAACCTGAACTGGCCACAGGAATAACCCTGTTTGGACTTAAGGAAATGCCTTGGGAGGTATCCAGCATCAGATGGTTCTGATGTTGAGTAATAAGACTATAATTCTCAACAGATTTGTAGTAAAGGTGCAAATGTGTCCATGACACTAGCTAGTAACCATTAGTGTCTGGTTTTCCACTCATAAATCTCTTAATTGCTGTGTAGAAGTCATAGCTGTTCACTGGCTTCCAAAAAGGGAAGAACAGATTCTGAATAGTGATTCTTGCAAGACTAAACATATTGTAGTCAAAGAGCAGTCACAGTACACGCACGGAACCTGGTGTCCTCCAGATGTTGTTGGACTCCAACTCCCATCAGCCCCAGCCAGCATGGCCAATGTTCAGGAGTGATGGCAACTGTAGTCCAAAGCATCAGAAGACATGAGATTGGGAACGCCAATTTATAGCTTAGAGTGAGGATGGGCAGAATATAGATTTGGATCTACTGGTGGATTTCTGGGCAATCAGCAGTAGATCTGCAAGAGTTTGTGGCTCCTAATGGTTTAAACCAGTTGTTCTCAAAGGGTGTGGCGTGCCTCACCGGTGTGGCAGGAGAGGATGGCAAGCATGGAGGGACAACATTTCAGTGTAGCGTAGCAAATACATATACATACTCTATACATATACATACATACACACAGAGGGGGGGGGGGCAGAAGCAGACTCCACACCTCTCTTCAAGAGCATTGCCTATTCTTCTACAGCTCTCCCTAATATTGTTGTGAACTGGGATTTTCAACTCAGACGAATATGAAAGATCAGAAAAGAGAAATGCTTATTTGTGTTGGTGAGGAGATGGGAGTTTGTCTCAAATTAGACCTAATAGGTATGAATTATCCAGCAAAAGCAAGCTCACACATCTCATTGAGTTTGTATACGTACTTAAGGTACATATGTAAGAGGCTCGTTTACAATTCTATTTAGGGAATTATTCCAGTTTTTATGTAGCTGCATTGCTACATAAATGACCATATTATAAAGTAGTGGTGTTCTATGTTATAAATCAAGCACTGCTACGAGTTGTTTCTTTTTGTTTTCCAGCAATATTTCTTATCAATAAAAAATTCAGTGTTGCACAAACCAATTTTTATTCTCCCAAAGAGGAAAAGTTTGAGAACCACTGCTTTAAACCGTAACAAATCATTTTCTTTCCAAATGAGGCCTCTCAAAATTTTAATTAAGGAAGTTTGGAGCTGAAAACCCGGAGTGGGTTTTTGTGTGAAAACTGACTTTTGGTACTAAAAATAATTCCTGTACTGGGCATGTGCTCAGAGGAATTCTGTTCCTTAATTATCTGTGCTCCAAATCTACTAGTTGACACCCACTGGCCTAGCTATTATTATTTTTCATTTCTATACCACTTTATATTTATGAACAAAATCGTAAGAGTTGTTTACAACACATTGAAGCATCAAATAAAACAATCCAGAATGAAACATTATGTAACGGGGAGGGCTTACAGAGAACAGCCCCCCCCCTCATCCGAAGCAGCTTGTCTCCCAGCAGTCATGAGAGCGAAGGGTCTGAGGGAGGGAGTCAGGAAACGGGAAAGAGAGTGCCAGGGCTCTGGCAACATCCAAGAGCCCCGGCTCCATAGGCAGGGAGAGAGGGAGGGGGAAAGAGAGGACAGGAATCAGTCAGACCAGAGACCTTCCCCTCTCCCCCAACGCCGGAATTGAGGAGGAGGAGGAAAAGGAGGCGCTTCTCAGTTCTGAGGCTTTTATGTTGGTCCAGAACGCGGAGGGGGGCAGTGCAGGAATCTGACTCTAGCGAGTAAACATGAAACCAGCAGTTCGTTACACTGTAAATAATGTGCACTAATAAAAGCTTCTGAAAGACAAGCATGTGGAAGGTCATTACTCAAGAGTAGTCACAACAACCCTGACACATTACTAAACAAAACCAAATATAAAGTATACGTTCTAAGCAACACAATTAACAGGAAATTAAAATATTATCTTGAGCATTTCAAAACAAAACATTACTAAAGGAAGTCAAATATAAAATGCACATTTCAAACAGCATAATTGGCAGGAGAATAAAATATCTGCTGCTTCTGCTGTCAACCCTGCCAATGGTGGCTCATGGTGGGCAATGGCTGTGGAAGCTGAGACTCAATGGCCTGCGTCTGCACTTTTGCATGACCTTTTTTTAATTGGCAGGTTCTTCTACCAGGGTTGCTGGATTTTATGGCTCAAGTAATAGAAAAAATAGAACCTGGAAGCCTGAAGTCTGCCCTCCTCTGGCCTAGAGGTAATTCCATCCTTTCAATATTGTCATTGCTTTCAAGATGCAATAGGCTCCTTACAGAGGTCTTGTTTGCCTTATGACACAGCAGTGGTGAATCAGCTCATAATAGTCGAGAAGATGACAAACATGTTGTCCTCGTTGTTCCATTGCCCTTTAATGATGGCTAAAATATAGTGTTGGCTTGCCACTAAGGACAGTCCAGGCTATTCATGAGTTCCCAGAAAGTGCAAAGATAGCCATCAAGATCACACAGAAGCTAGAAATGGCAAACACTTTGACTAATCACAGTCCAAGTTAATTTTCTTGGCTGGAAATAAAATTTGTGGTAAAAAAAACCTTTATAATCATACATTTCACCAGAGCAACCTTCCCCAACCGGGTGACCTCTAGATGTTTTGGACTATATGGTGCTGTGCTGGCTCTGGCTGATAGAAAGTATAATCCAAAACATCTAGAGACATAAGGTTAGGGAAGACTGCTCTAGTGAAAACACATTAGAGAAAAGGGCAAAGGTTCTTGGGCATGTTCCAGCATGTGTTATCTGGACTTGATGGCAGTATCTACTATATCTTTTGGGAAATCATTTGTGCTTCTGTGTGTTCTCTATGTGTTCAGATGCCTCTTGAGATATCACCCCCAAACTCAGCACAAGGGTTCCCAAGGTGAGGACAGTGGTATTCATAGATGTTTGGATGCTGAATGCCATTTTGAATCTAGATGAAGGACTGAAAAATCACTTTGGCATGACTTCACCCATTTTGACAGGTTCGGCTTGTTTTTTTAAATATCATTGCTAAATTTGGCATGAGGGTTCCTGAGGTGGTGGTCTAGGTCAACATTTGGGTGATAGGGTCCATGATGTACATTAGCTATAGGAACTAGGTGGAACCTCTGGGGGGAATTCAATGTTGCACTATCATGATCATTCCATAAGTGCAAGCATTTCTGCCTGCCCGATGAAATAATCTCCCATTGTGCACTGTACTGAGGTGTCCCCTCCCAAGCCAATTGGGGGACACACACAGGGGCAGGTGGAAATCCCTATCACACTAGCAGCACTCATTGCACTGGCTCATGCTACCTCAACTATTTAGTTGACTCCAGCCCTCAATGTTCAAAGACAATATTTAAGGACAGCTGTGATTCTTGCATTGTAGGGGGTTGGATAATGTGACCATTTGGGTCACTTGCAAGTCTACAATTCTATGACCCCTATGAATTCTAGATGTTGTGGACAAATAAGAGTGCAAAGGACCAAGCTGTACTAAAATTATGGCTCTGATATGTTGAAGTTGTCCATCCAGTTGTGCTAGTGTGACTAAAATATGGACAACTCATGCTACATCCCGCTCCGATATCAGCATTATCCCATTATGTCAGCTTGACATGTGATATAATGATGGCACTCATGGCAGCACAGCAATCCCAGGCCATGTCATCACAGAATTTTAGAGTTGAAACAGACCTCAGAGGGTGTTTAGTCTGGGGAGCCAAAATGATGTCATTCAGATGTTTTGAACTACAATAGTCAGGGATGAAGGGAGCTGTAGTCCATAGTAACTGGAAGGCATCATATTGGTTACTTCTGATCTATCCCGATCCCCTGCTCAAAGCAGGATGCACCTTCACCTCTGCCTAAATGCCTTCCAATGAAGGAGAGCCTCTTGCAGAAGTCTGTTCCACTGCTGGAAAGCTCTTGCTATCAGGAAGCTTCTCCTAGTATTTCTCCACCGTAGGCTGCTTCTCTACGATTCCCACCCATTGGTGCTGGTACTTTACTGTGGAGCAACGGAAAACTTCAGCTCTAAGTTCAGAATTTTAGCAAAGGAGTAGCCCTTCACTGTAAGCTGAACTTGGTTATCCAAGGTCCTGAGTTTGTTGTAACATCACTGAGAAAAGCTATCTTGTTCCCTCTTGCTGCTGAGAATTGGCTCAGGAATAAATATTTCTAAACAATGGCTTTGATAACTATAACTGCTTTTTCTGAGCATTTGCCAGATTCTGCAGGTGCCCTCTAGCTCAAAGGCTTCCCCAGAAAGGAAAATATATTTGGGGCTCAAATAATCCCATACAAATATATGAAGCCAAACCTAAACAATTTCATGAGGACTTCTGTTTTGTGACCTGTTTGGAGCCTTGTACCCTAGTGTTGCCTGACAATGCTAACAAACAAAACAAAAAATTCAGTGGTTACAATCAGTGCAGTTTTCAATGGTTCAGTCCACCATCTTGATTCAAAAGTACATCCAATTGTCTCCAAACATAGACAGAAACCTGCTCCTTGATCTCAGGAACCAACATGCAAATTTTGGTCACAATACCTTAACAGACATCCAAATGCATAACAAGCAAGCAAGCTATTAAAATATATAGCAAATAGTTCTGCTGGCCTGAGAAACCAGAATGCATTGGCTCCTGAAGGGATTCATCTTCAAGACTAGTGTGGCCCCTGCTACCTTGCTAGCCAATAAGGTACTTTGTGCCCATTGCTAGAGGAGGTTAATGCCCCTCCTGGCATCTTCACTGGGGCTATTCCAAATCTGTCATTTCTATCCTATAGAAAACCCTGTCATCCTGGTGCCCTTCATGCGTTTTGGATTACAGCTCCCAGTGCTTAATGAGAGCTGTAGTCCAAAGTGCCCAGAGAGCACCAGGTTGAGAAAGGCCGCTGTATACTAATAATGAACTCACTCTCTGAGTGCAGATTCTTATGTAGCCGAAACAACAACATCCACACAGGAAAAGAAAGCTCAAGGAAACACCAAGATTTGCAGATATAACAACAAAACTTTAAGGGAGAAATGAGGACTATGTATCCCCAGTGGGTCCATAATAGTGATTCTTGGGTGGCTGGATTGATAGAGAGGGAATGGAGTATCGTGCAAGTGGGACTGGAACCTCAGCAAGAAAACTTTACCCAGCAGCACTTTGCTCCAGTTCCAGCTTGTTTTACAATCCAAAATCATTTTGAGTTGGCCTGTGGGGGGCTCTGCTGGTTGAGCCAGCCTCCTGCTAGTCACCAGCTGGCAGTGGTGCTGCAAATGGCAGGAGGTCCACTGGTGCTACCAATGGAGCCCAGCAGAAAGCCTCCAAATGGGGCACTCTGATGGGGGAGGCACCAGTCAGTCTCACAGCAATTGGCCAGCATTAGGCTCAATCTGGACCCAATCAGCCTGATTTCCCTGCCATCCCATGCTGTCACCAAGAACAGCTGGGCTGCAGATGCAGCAATGGCCCCACCACTCTGCAGAGCCATGGTGGCAGTGGGAAGTTTGGATTGCACCCTTGATCTCTAAAAAATGTTGAGAAAATGTCACTCGGTGGTATAACACATTCTTTGCATGCAAATGACCTGAGCTTCAATCCCCAGCATTGCCAGGAAGGGCTTGGAAAGACTGAGCTTCACGGGCCAGTGGTCTGACTCAGTATAACAGTTCCCCATGTTGCTAAGGAAAATCAAGAAAGTGTATAATACAAGAAGGAAAATGGCCCCTCTTGCTGGCTCCTTCAGAACTCAACCAGAGCTCCATATCTCTCGGATCCATCAGTTAACAGAAAGGCTCAAGATAATGGGATTCAGGGTTGACTCATTTGAACATAATCAAGCAGCTTCCAACTGAGTCAGACCAATTTTTTCCATTTAGCCCACCATTCATTTTCTATTCTTCTGCACGCAAGGCATGTGGCACCTCCTCAGGCCCGTTGAGTGATTGGGGAAGGGTGTGACGGAACCAAAATAGTAAAAGGGAGCTGTACTTTCCTTCTGCCCTTATTGTTCTTCCCCTGCAGTCTATTTCCACAGCCAAATTCTAATAACAGAAATGGGCTCTGAAAGACTTAGCATGCTTGCAAGCAGGGGCACTGCTAGGGGGTGATCCAGGGGGCCTGCTCCTTCCTTTTCAAAAGGTTTGTTTACATGGTGGCTTGGTGCACTGCCACCTGAAATCCTGGAGAGCTCCTGCCAGTCTGAGTAGACAATATGGAGATAGATCAGGCATCCCCAAACTTGGCCCTCCAGCTGTTTTGGGGACTACAATTCCCATCATCCCTGACCACTGGTCCTGTTAGCTAGGGATGATGGGAATTGTAGTCCCAAACGAGCTGGAGGGCCAAGTTTGGGGGATGCCAGAGATAGATGGACCAATGTTCTAATAAGGCAGCTTCCTATGTTCCTAATTTGTCCAGAAGTACTTTACCCACTTGTTTGTACAACTTGGTGCTCCTGTTCGCATGGAGAGGCACTATGGGAAGGTAACAGGTAGGTTTGGCTTCTCTCACCAACATGCCCTTTTGCTCTAAAAATTCATTTCCTTCTCCCCTTTTATATATACATTGGGGCAGAGACCAGTTTAAACAAATGAAGGGTCCATAGAAGGGTCCATGGGGGAGACTCCATGCCTGGTATCAATTACTGGTATCAGTCCTTTGACAGCTTTCCAAAGAGCAGGGCTTCGAAATACCTCTGCTGGAAATCAAAGAGAGCTGCTGCCAGTACCGGGTTAGATCAGGTGTGGGTCACCTTTTCCAGCCCAAGGTCAACCTTACAAGGACCACATACCCTTGGGGCAATAGGCAAAAGCTGATGGAGCAAAAAACCATTGTACAATAGACTAGTTTCTACGGTACACATACACTATCCCCCATCCAGGTAATTCAAAGGCACATTCCAGCCAGGCAAAAACACTCGGGATACAAATTAGGGGCCATGAGGGGTGTTGCCGGGGATTGAGTTCTGAGAACCAGTAAGAAAGGCTTCCATGCTTGACATTCCCCACCCCAAAGCCTACAGGGCATCTTTGGAGGGCATTTGAGGGCTGGTGCAATAGACTAGTACTAAGAATTACTGTGCCGCCCCCTCTTCTACTGCTCTTGCCTGGCTTAGCTGCCCCCTCCAATTGTGTAAGCATAGGGACAGAATAAAGGAGCAGAAGGAACAGCCTCCATTTGCCTTGAGCTTTTGTCCTGGACAGTGGTGTGGATTAGGCCCAGAGGGAAAGGGCATGGAAATGGGCAGTGGCAAAGAAGCACCAGACAGGGAATACTGATTTAAAGAGAATGAAGATGATCGGGAACCTGGATTCTGGGTCCCAGTTCTATGTGCATTTGTGTAATGTCTTCATGGCATTGTGATATCCACAGAGCCCTGGATACAGTGGCAATATACTCTTAATATAATATCACCCTACGTGATACAGCAAAGGATAGTTCATAACCCATATGATTTCCCCCCCCCCCCCCAGCAGCTACTGAACAAACATCATGGCCATATAAAATACATATCTGTCTAAACCTGCCAACAACACAAATCAGAGCAACACAGCAAAACACTGCTACTACCTATGGAATCTTTTGATGGAAACCTTATATAATGGACAAACACAAAACACAACGAGCTGTATCATCTATGTTTTGACTATGGACACAAAGACATCGTTCTGGGGGCATACCTGCCATCTACAGATGCTGTCAGCATTGTCTGGAACCACCTTCGGAAAGTATGAAAGGCAAGCTTTGGAAAAATAACATTGTGGGCCAGTATCAGAATTCTCAGATACCCTGTTGTTGTTAAATGGTCTCTTGGCCAGAAAAGGCCCACCCAGTGGGACGAAACTGCCATGCTAAACTTCCTGGCAGCAGATTCTCTTCTGTTTACCAAAAGGAAGGGGAAGATGTTGGGGAGGGAGGTGCACCAATGGAGTGAATCTGGTGTTCCCGCCTGCACCAACCTCCACATCACCTCATCCCTTCCACTCCTAGTAAGCAACAGCACCACACCATCACAACCAGACATGGGTGTTTGCAAAAATAATTCTACCGGGAACAGGCAAAGTCTATAACTTGTAACTAAGGGCTCTTGACTTACAACTGAACCCCACACACTGTTACATGATGCTGAAGAGAGAAATTATGGCAATTTGCATGGGATTGTAGATTTCAGAGCTAACTTCTAACAAAGTGCTTTATTTGTCCATTTAACAGCAACAGAGTAAAGCACTAGAAAGACAGACAACTTTTATTTGTCCACTGAACAACAATACTGTCAGACTCTTAAGCCAAATTAAAAACCCCAAAGCTGAATTTCACACTTTTTTTAGGCAACATCAGCCTTGGCAAAGTCTGAAACCAGACTTTTTTTTGTTAATGCTTGTCTGTCCATTATATAAGGGAGGGGGGATAATACAAAGCAGACATCTTTTTAAGCAAAAACTGGATTCTTCCATGGCCTTGGCCATAACTTCTTCTATAAACTTCTCCATGGGATAGGTCTTCAGCATTTCTCTATGGACACAACACACACAAGCCAGAATGAGACCTAAATGCAGAAATATCTGGTGGCAAACAGGGAAAACTTTGGAAACAAAAAACCTCTGAAATCGGTCTCAGCAGCCACAAGAGAAAACATGCTGGAAATCATTTTTAGATGCCGTTTCACACAAATCACATTGAGTGATATGACGAAAGCTCTGAGCAAAACATGGTACCTATTTACACCTTTGGTGGCATTGTCCTATTATCCAAAAAACCTAGATCAGTCTTTGTCCTGAACCCATGGCAGCAAGTCAGTATGCCAAGTCAGCAGTCCAGGGTCAAAAGTCCAACCAAAGCATAGTCCCACAAGGATCCTGAAGCTTCCAGCCTGAGGGGCATCAACATAGGCAGTTGGGCAGACCCAGCACCTCAGCTCTGCTCCCCTTTTGTACTTTGTACTTTGCAAGCTGATTGCAGCATCTGGGCTTAGTGAGGCAGGTGACCCTGTTCTAAGCCTATTCCAGCTGAGGAATCGCACACCTCCTCACAGAACTAGCGGGCCTCACCTGGTCAGCTGGGAGCTGGGCTGTGGGCCTTGCCTGTCTCCCCTCCAACTTTTCCCTATGCCTCAGAGCCTACTGTGTTCATGGAGACCCCTCTGGCTCTGGGACCTACTGCTCTGGTTCCTGTGTTCTGACCCCCCCATCCCCTCATCATCCTCCATCACCTTATGAGTACTTCCTTCCCCATCCCCTGCTTGCCCTGGTGTGTCCCACTCCCGGCTACACCCCTCGCCGGGATCCTCTTCCTTCTCTCTGTTGCCCTGCCAGTTCATGACAGCCTTGCCCACACTGACTAGCAGGAGCTGTCCAATGTTTTGGGTAGGGATCTCCCCGGGATCTACCTTGACCCTAGAACCTCCTGCATGCTAAGCAAATGCTCTCTCCCAATGAGCCACAGCCCTTCCCCACATCGATGAACTGCAACTCTCACGATCCCTGACCACTGGTCATCCTGGCGGGGCTTCTTAGACTCAAGGAACATCTGGATTGCTCCAGGTTTCTTACTCCTGGGCTAAGGTAGAAGCAGCCTGTGTACGGGAGCAGAACATGCCACCATGAGATGCAGCAACCCAAAACAGGAGAGAAAACGGGGGATTTTCTAACCAGAAATTACAAGACAGTTGTCAGCTTATGTTTCATAAAATAAGCATTTGGGGGATCAGGGACAACCCAACTTCTGAACTTCTAACCTTCCAGGAATTTCCCAGGGAACAGCCTGCTTAAAATCTTGCGGCAGTGTGCAGCGTGCCTGTGGCGCATGGTTGATGCTCTCCCTATCATGGCACCTGTTAAGATGAGGCAAGGGGGGCAAGGAGGGGGAATCAGAATCATAGAATCATAGAGTTGGAAGAGACCACAAGGGCCATCCAGTCCAACCCCCTGCCAAGCAGGAAATTCCATCAAAGCATTCCTGACAGATGGCTGTCAAGCCTCCGCTTAAAGACCTCCAAAGAAGGAGACTCCACCACACTCCTTGGCAGCAAATTCCACTGCCGAACAGCTCTTACTGTCAGGAAGTTCTTCCTAATGTTTAGGTGGAATTTTCTTTCTTGTAGTTTGAATCCGTTGCTCCGTGTCCGCTTCTCTGGAGCAGCAGAAAACCTTTCTCCCTCCTCTATATGACATCCTTTTATATATTTGAACATGGTTATCATATCACCCCTTAACCTTCTCTTCTCCAGGCTAAACATACCCAGCTCCCTAAGCCGTTCCTCATAAGGCATCGTTTCCAGGCCTTTGACCATTTTGGTTGCCCTCTTCTGGACACGTTCCAGCTTATCAGTATCCTTCTTGAACTGTGGTGCCCAGAACTGGACACAGTACTCCAGTACTGTACTCCAGTACTGGACACAGTACTCCAGGTGAGGTCTGTCACTCGAGGATTCACTGAATTGTCACTCGAGGATTCACTGTGACACGGCAAAGCTTTTGATGGTGCCAGGATTGCATTTGCTTTGGACAAGCCTGGCTTTGTGCTAATTAGGACCCTCTGGGGGATTTCCGGCCCTGCAGGGTGACAGTTTTGTTGCTGCTACCATAACAGAGATCCCAAACCGCAACACTCTAAGGTACTGAGCATGCCAGCATGTTTTACCACCACCACCCCCTCAAACGGGGGGGGGGGGGGGGCGGCGGCTTTGAAATAGTGAGATCATGGTAAACTGAGCTCTTGTGGTTGCTTGGAAGTTTTTTTTTCTTTCCTACAAAAGGGATTTCTTCAAACTGACTTGTCAAAGTCTCTGCCTTCTTGCAACTTTAAAAATTACTCTATGGTGGCAATTACAAGAATTTGTGTGTGTTACTGGCCAGGCCAGTAGATGGCGCCAGCATGTATGTACAGTACAAGCTGGATCTAGACACATCAAATAAGCATTTCGGTTTAAAGCGTTGTAAATTTAAACAGGGAAAACAGGTAGAGAGAAACAGGACTCCACATCACCATCTGGTGGCACAATGTTATAGCACATATAGGTAAAGGTAAAGGGACCCCTGACCATTAGGTCCAGTCGTGACCGGCTCTGGGGTTGCGCGCTCATCTTGCATTATTGGCCGAGGGAGCCGGCATATAGCTTCCAGGTCATGTGGCCAGCATGACAAAGCCGCTTCTGGCAAACCAGAGCAGCACATGGAAACGCCGTTTACCTTCCCACTGTAGCGGTTCCTATTTATCTACTTGCATTTTGACGTGCTTTCGAACTGCTAGGTTGGCAGGAGCTGGGACCAAGCAACGGGAGCTCACCCCGTCACAGGGATTCGAACCGCCAACCTTCTGATCAGCAAGCCCTAGGCCCACAGCGCCACCTGGGTCCCTCCACATCGCCATCTGGTGGCACAATGTTATAGCACATATACAACGCATATAAATCACTTTTTCTTCACCAGTCCAGCTGCAGAAGAAGCTACAAGCTACCTCAGAAAGCTACCTATGGACCTAGCTACACATGTTACAGGTAAATGCCCATAATAAAGCCCCAAGACATTTCCCCTGCCCCCACTTTAGTGAAAAGGGAGAATTAGCGGGATGTGATTTTGACTAAAGTGTGAAGAGGGACAGGGGGCTGGGGAAAGTGTTATTGCCACCCTTGTGTTACCAGAACAGGGGCAAACAATATTGAAAGTGGGATTGTGTATAACTGCTCCAATACTATCATGATTACAAATAATCATGAATGCACAATAGAAAGGATAATAGTTCTTCCTTTCTGGCCCCAGCATCTCTTCCTTGTTTTTCACTCTTAGCTCACCCTCTGTCCTCAGTTCACCAGCCAGCCTATTATTGCCTCAAAAATAAATGTCTGGTTTCACGCAAACTGACATCAACCACTTTCTTGATTCTCTGTTGCTTACCGTCTTGTCACGCTGCTATATTATTTTCATATGTCTGGACTTTCCAGCGTTCAGTACTTTTGCCTGTACACTTAGTCTAGTCTAGAAACAGATCATAGACATGCTTTGGTCAGAATCTGCACTGGACCTATTTCTGCAAGGGACTGTGCCGACTCTGCTCATTTTGGACTAAACCCCTGAATTTGGGAGTTGCAAAAGCTACTGAACTAGGGGCATTTCTAAGAGGAAAAGGAAATGATAACCAAGGACCACTGTGAAGGCAGAGCATAGGCCAGAGAGTCGGGCTGGAAAAGAGCAACAGCAACACATTCCTCGCCAACCTTTCAGTCCCTGATGGTCTTCCACGTGTACATAGTGCAGACATCAGCATCAGGACAAGACTGCAGGCAGACAGACAGATCCAGCCAATGCTTGAGTCATTACCCAACAAAAACAGATGAGTGAGGGCCAGTGAGGTGATTTGAGCAGAGAGTCAAAGCAGGAGCCAAAGGCTTCTGCATGATTGCCTGGAATTTGAGATTAAACTGCAATTCCCAGAAAATTGCTCACTTGATATGCGAAATGTGACTTTTGAGATTGAAGGCTGAAGAAGAAACAATCTGCAGAGGGGAATAATTTTGGACTTGGCAAAAAAAAAGATTGAAGGCAGCACCATCAAAACAGGAAACCGGGAGAATTCTCTGCAAATGGTGGGATTCAGGTGAGTGCAAAGTTGTGCTCTTCAGAAAGAATTTACACACACACACACACACACACACACACACACACTACAGACATGGATCTAAAATCTCACAGTAAAGCAAAATAAGATAGATAGAGCTAACCACAGAAATGAAAATAAGTTACAAACACAGGTGCACAGTGTGTGGTGGAAGAAGAAGAAGAAGAAGAAGAAGAAGAAGAAGAAGAAGAAGAAGAAGAAGAAGAAGAAGAAGAAGAAGAAGAAGAAGAAGAAGAAGGAGGAGGAGGAGAAGGAGAAGGAGAAGGAGAAGGAGATTCATGCTCTGCATGAATCAAGACTAAAGCAGTTTGTTGAAGGAGCTGGGTATGTTTAGCCTGGAAAAGAGGAGACTAAGAGGAGGTATGATAGCCATCTTCAGAGATCTTAAGGGCTGTCACATTGAAGAGAGAGCGTGCTTCAAGTTATAAGAAAGGAGATTCCAATTAAACATTTGGGGGAAAACTTTCTGACACTACGAGCTGTTTGGCAGTGGAACACTCCCACAAAACGTAGTGGACTCTCCTTCCTTGGAAGTTTTTAAGCAGAGGTTGGATGGTCATCTATCATGAGTGCTTTAGCTGAGATTCCTGCATTGCAGGGGGTTGGACAAGATGACCCTTGGGTACCTTCCAACTCTAAGGTTCTAGGATCCATGACAGATGGCCATCCAACCTCTGCTTTAAAACTTCCAAGGAAGGAGAGTCCACCACCTCCCAAGGGAGATCATTCCACTGTTGAACAGCTCTTACTGTCAGAAAGTTCTTCCTGATATTTGGTCAGAATCTCTTTTCTTGTAACTTGAAGCCGCTGGTTTGGATCCTACCCTCTGGAGCAGGAGAAAACAAGCTTGCTCCACCTGCCATGTGACAGCCCTTGAGATACTTAAAGATGACTATCATATCTCTCAGACTCCTCTTTTTTAAACTAAACATACCCAGCTCCTTCAACTGTTCCTCATAAGGCTTGGTTTCCAGACCTTTGATCATCTTTGTCACTCTCCTCCTCCTGTTGCCTGTGAAATGTTGTGTTTTGATGTGTGTCCCCCCCAAAAAAAACAACAACCCAGCTTTGGGCATAATATGATGATAGAAGATTGGGAAAGGTTGTGGAAGAATATGAAGTTTACCGCGTGTAATGTATTGAAAGAATATGATGAAGATTATGTATAGATGGTATCTTACACCGGTAAAGCTAGCTAAGATTTATCATAAACAGGATAACAAATGCTGGAAATGTAAGAATGTGGAAGGAACCTTTTACCATATGTGGTGGACATGCCCCCAAGTAAAGAGCTTCTGGGATAAGATTTATAATGAATTGAAGAAAGTGTTGAAAAACACATTTGTTAAGAAACCGGAAGCTTTTTTACTTGGTATAATTAGAGAGGAATTACCCAAGAAAGATATTACATTTTTTTTGTATGCCACAACAGCAGCTAGAATTGTATTAGCAAGGAATTGGAAAACTGAAGATATACCTACGGTGGACGACTGGCAGATGAAGCTGAAAGAATTCATGGAACTGTCTGAGCTGACTGGGAGACTCCGGGACCAGGGCGAAGAATTGGTGGAAGAAGATTGGAATAAATTTAAAGTTTATTTAGAGAAGAATTGTAAGATTAGCAGTATTTAGCTCCAGATTTGGAAGTAAAAGAGGGTTGTAGAAGAGTGTTAGTTAAGTGTATTGTGTATTAAGATTTAGTTATTATGGTATTGAATTTTTAAGATTTAAGTAGAATAGACTTATATTTTAAGATAAGTATAAGAGATTTATTGTATTGATAAGGAATTAAGAGTATTAATAGGTTTAAATAATTATTAAAAGATTGGAATCAAGATTTGGAAAGTATTAAGGAAGTAATATATAGAAACGTAGTTGGGAGGGAATGGAGGAAGTCGACAAAGATATGAGATATAAGATTGATTGGGAATATTTTTGTTTTTGTTGTAATGGTGATATTTTGTTATGTTGTGTATGTATTGTGTTTGTTTGTTCTTTTTTATGTTGTGTTGTTGAAAAAATCAATAAATATATTTAAACAACAGCAACAACAACAACCCAGCTTTGATCCAAATCAAGAAAAATGACATACCTGCCCTTTAAGCCAGTCAAGAGCATAGCAGAGAAGAAGTGGAAGTTTCTGACAGATACTCCAGATCCCAAACACTAAAAGTCATTGTGGCCTACAGCCCTGCAAGGCATCAGTGAGAAGACCATGTCCCCAACTGCAACATCTTCACCCTTCCTTCACCCTTCACCCAACTCCTCCACCACCCAAGAAAAAAGAGATGGGCCACTTCCCTGGCAATTATGGGAAACCATGTACAGCACTAACTTTTTATTTTTTAAAAAAAAATATGAAGTCACATCTTTCTTAACAGGTGGAAGCTGTGTCCACACTCACACAGGTAAATGTTCACAAGTGAGTGTTTGCTGTGGCCTTGTTGGTGGTAGATCCCCCATGTGCAGGCAAGGTCCCCAGTGATAACAAAGAGGTGCCATGCACTCCACTCTCCTCATTGCCATTTCTGGTCAAACATTCATGGCTCATTCTTCCTTATAAAATCAGAGCTAGGGCACAAGGAGCAGAGCAAACAGAAACAGATATAGTTGGAGACCAAATTCCTCTCCCACCCCATTTTCACCAGACCACTCACCCCACACACAATCAGAGTGAAAGGGGAATTCACCCTGAGGCTTTATGAGGAGGCTGCTTAGTTACCCTTATAGCATATGTGGTTGCCAAGGGAGAACCACTTTTAAAAAATACCACTGTGGCTGCTCTTCCCAATGACTGTGATGCTCTCCTCGGTCCATGTTTTCCTGTGCCAGAATGCAGTGTAAACAATTCTGTGTAGTGTTGCGTTGTCCTCATATAGGCCTGAAGCAATGCAGTACAAGAGACCCAATGGACAATGTTGGGTTTCACTTGGAAATGGGTTTTGTTCAGTGTTCCACTGTGGACCATTTCCTTACCTGTAACACTTTTCTTTCGCTAGACTCTCTTGCTGTTGAACCATGTTCACATCATTACTACTAGGCAAATGGTCATTAGCACCAGTCCTCTTCCCTTGCCTGTTTGCTCCCTCTGCAGGTGAGAAGTTGAAGCACATGCGAGTCCTGTAGAATAACCAGAGTGCTGCTTTCCTCAACTCCGTACTAGCATGGGGATCCAGCCTTCATCAGGTTTAGGGTGTTGCAAACAGTACAGCTGAATCCGGCACCACACACACACACACACACACACACCTGGCCAAACCTTAATCCTTGGGAATGGGGGAGAGCAAATGCTGCGTAATTACACTTGCTTTCAATGTCAGGAAGGTGAGGTCAGATTAGAATCATAGCAATGTAGATCTGGAAGGGATCCTGAGGGTCATCTAGTCCTACCCCCAGCAATGCAGGAATGTGCAACTGTCCCATACAGGGATCGAACCTGCAACCTTGGCATTATCAGTACTATGCTCTAACTGACTGAGCTATCTAAGGATGGATAATAGCACGACCCATGGGCGTACCCAGCGAGGTAGCTGCCCCCCCGAAGCAAAAAAAATTTCAAATGGTTATAAAGTGATGAAACAAAACTAGGTAGGGCGGTGGCGAATAATCAGTTGTTTACCACATTGAAAAGGTGTAAAAACCGAGACGTATCTAGAGCCACCTAGCAACTGGTAGAGAAATCTATGTCAGCCAGACATTGGGATTCAAGGGAGAGAGAGGTCTCTAGCGGGTTCTAGCAGAGAGAAGAGGGAATCTTATAGACGGGTCTAGTGAGTTCCGCGTCACTAAACTGAGCCGCCCGCTATTAGTTTACCTTCATATTTACATTTAGAAGACATCGAGGCTGCCTAAATGGATATAAGAAACTGGTTCCAAAAAGGTAAGTTAAGTAATTTCTGTAGAAAATTAAATTTTGAAGGGTAAAGACCTGGCTCAGAAGTGCAATGGGAGAGGACAGACTGACTGGGTTGTGTTTGATGAGCATTCTTCAAGGAAAATCAGGACTGGATTGAAACGAAAGTTTTGAACAAGTTTTCTTCAAACCCAAGAAAAATAATATTAGTATAAGACATGTAACTAGAATAAAAAATTTTAAAAAATGCAAGCAAATAATTGTAATAACTACCGTAATAAAGCACTGCTATAATTATATATGATTTTCTTAAAATTTTGGTTTCATTCGCCTTTTCCGTGCTGAAATGTCACTAACTCAACGACCATGGCTTGCGCCCCCCCCCCCTAGTTTTGATCCTGGGTATGCCCCTGGCACAACCCATAGAAATCTCAGCCCTTAATTTTCTGGAGTGGGGAGAAGTGAAAGCAACTCCAATCAGCATCAGCTGCCACTACTTGAGTAGGTGTGGTCCTTACCAGACTGATAGATGCACAAGTAGAGCCCTCCTTTCAAATCATCAGACCACAGCTTCTTCCCAGCTGCTGCTGAGTGGGAAGCATCTTCTAGAATGCTTTCCCCACCAGCAGCAAATGGACCAAAAGTCCTCTCTCTAACCTGCTTATCTGTGGGTGGTACTACTGAGAGGATGATGTCCAAAACCCAACCTTGGGAAATGTTGCCTTCAGTCCACTTTTATCCTGTTCTGCTATCACTGATTTTTTAATGAACATTTTACATCTTTTTAAGTAAACCACTCAGATTTTTAGCAGTATATCAATCTCACCAACAGAAACAAAATGAAAATATTCCTACCAAAGGGCTGCACTGATGGAGTTGCTTCTTCCCTTTTTATCACCCACAGATGTATGGGAGGGATTCCTCCCCTTGCAGGAAATGGTGAGAGGAGCCCAAGGAATGGTGTTGCTTCCTAGAATCCTCATCCATGCTAGGCATCACTATCAAGACATCATCCTCAAGACCACCCTTAAAGATGCCCAATCCTTAAGACCACCTATCTTCTATGGCCATTCACATCACTAGATAGATATTCCCTTAAGCAATATTCTGAGTATTTTAATGAGGATATAGTGCACAGTACAGTACGAAGCGAAATAGTTGTGCTAGCACTATGGGGTTTGTTCCTCTCCACTCATGCATGCCCCATAATGTCCCCATATCTGCTCTGGAGGATGAGGGGAAACCCCAGAACAGATTTAAGGGGCATGGAGAAGATGGAGAGGGGCACAATGCTCCATTATTCAAGGAGAAATCATTGCACTCCCATATAAGTAAATGGTAATAAAACCTCATTCATATTGCAGTGAGTGGCATGATCAATAGGATAACCTATAAATGTCAAACTGGTGGCATTTCTCTTTTGACACAAGGAAACATCACAAAGCTATGCTAAATTAGAGAACTGCCAAGCACTAAGTATTTAATATATGTATCAAAAATGTAAGAAAAATACAAATCATTACCATGTTACATTATTTAATCACATCAAATAATTAAAAATGTCATGTGATCCAATAGTTGTCCAGAAGAGGGGGCTATGCCCCCTCAGGCATAGGAAACAGCAGTATGAATTTGTTTCCTGCCACAAAATCCTTTGCAAGTCGTGTGCCGATTTCAATAATAATAATAATAATAATAATAATAATAATATATTTATACTCCGCCCATCTGGCTGGGTTTCCACAGCCACTCTGGGCAGCTTCCAACCGAATATTAAAAACACAATACAGCATTAAACATTTAAAACTTCCCTAAACAGGGCTGCCTTCACATGTCTTTTAAAAGTAGGATAGTTGCTTATTTCCTTGACATCTGATGGGAAGGTGTTCCACATGGCAGGTGCCACTACCAAGAAGGCCCTCTGCCTAGTTCCCTGTGACTTCACTTCTCGCAATGAGGGAACCACCAGAAAGCCCTCAGCACTGGATCTCAGTGTCTGGGCTGAACGATGGGGGTGGAGATGCTCTTTCAGGTATACTGGGCCAAGAACTGTGTCCCAAATTGTGTAAAGCCACACAGAAAGTGAGGGCATTACTGATGCCATCCAGCAGTGTTGATCTTTTCACACTGTCCTCACGGCCCTTGGGAACTGTAGTTTTCCCAAGGCCTACCAACTTGCAGGTGAACTAGGATTTCCTCGGTGATCTGGCTTTTAATCGAGAGTGGAATTCAGGGGCTCATAAGGCCACCTCTTCTTTAAAGTGCCTGAGCCTGGCAAGTTGTGCTGGCGTCTCTGGTTGTTTTCTGGTTTGGGCAGTGATTAAAGGGAATACAGACCTTATAGGTCAGGAGTAAAACTATGAAAGGTATTTGCAAACTAATTCTTGAATTTCAAAAAAGCTCCTGCTACAAGTCCTGGTAGAAATGAGCAGGACTGTTGATTCACCTCACAAAATGTATCTCTGCTCAAAGGGCTTGTATAATAATGCTTCATTCTTTCCTCTGGTCTTTTTCTTCCCTTTTTCTTTCACATAGTTGTTAAACTTATTTAAGCCCTGGCATTGATGATTTTTAACACCAGGGGGCACCACCAACTCATGAAACAAGAGGCAATGGCTTTGTGGGAATATCTCAGATTTTTACATTTGTTTGATTGTCACATTTACACAAACAAATGAGCAGCACATCCATATAAGCCAATGGGGAACAGAGGATGGGTTGGGTAGCAGAGGCTATTTTTGAAACAACATGTTTTCTGTCACTAACAGAAAACAATCCTCAATCCCCTCCCCTCCCCACCCAACCCCCCACCCATCGGGCAGGGAATGCGGGGAACAGCCATGCACCAAACTGTGAACATTTCCTCTCTCTGGTTTTGTTTCATTTCCTGTTTCCATACAGGTTTTCAGCACTAGCCCAGTGGAATTATATGATTTATAAAAGCCAGAAAAATGCTTTCAGCTTCTCCCAAGGGCAGGCCATCCTTTTCGATGGCACAGAAACAGATTGCTTCCTAGTATTGAGCAGAGAAGAGGTTTGAAGGCTTGGCCAGCTGGAATGTCCTTCAGCAAACAAGTGGCAACCAGGAAATCTGGCTGTCCTGAATTTGTATATGTAGAAATTTGTTGAAAAGACGGTGCTGTCTGCGCAAATCAAACACAAGGACACTGAGCCCATCTCTCACGCAAAACAAGGGAGAATCCAAAGCTTGGAACCTGGGAAGAGGCAATTAGGCTACGTACACGTTACTGGTTTAAAATGTGTCTAGGTCATTATTATTATTTTTCTCAATTCAGATCGAAGCTGGTTTGGGTGGGGGACACCTCAAAATGCAGTATTTCATTAGAAATCTCAGGGCAGAATCAGTATAGAGCAGGCACCCCCAAACTGCAGCCCTCCAGATGTTTTGGCCTACAACTCCCATGATCCCTAGCTAACAGGACCAGTGGTTGGGGAAGATGGGAATTGTAGTCCAAAACATCTGGAGGGCCGAAGTTTGGGGATGTCTGGTATAGAGGCTAATGTGGTGGGAGACACTGCACACAGCCTTAGTCTTCTTGCTTTAGAGCTACTTCCACATGGCACAAGTCCCTCTCTTCTGGCACGTCTAGCAATGCTCTTTACAAAAAAGGCATCTTAAAACACATGCAGATGTCTCTTAAGGATAACCATGCTGAAGTTTATTTAATTAGTGGTGAATACTTTCAGAAAACTTCCAGAAACCAGCTCAACAAAGACAAAAGAATAATGAACCACACACACACACATACCACTTGTAAATTGTCTTTGATGGAACTTAGTGGCTGTTTTGCTCCCACAAAAGATCACGTTAGCACTATGGAGACATTGCTTTCCCCACAATTACCTGTAAGTGGGGTTAAAACAGATTCCACATAGCACAATATAGTGCAAATCACCCATCACTATCTTTGGTCCATCTAGCTCAGTATTGTCAGACACTGATTGGCAGTGGCTGTCTGGGATTTCAGTCTCTCCAAGCCCTACCTGGAAATACCAGGAGTTAAAACGGGGGGGGGGGCTTCTGCATGCAAAGCAGATGCTCTACCACAGAACTATGGCTATCACCATTTCTATGCATCTTGAAACTCCCTCTGGAAAACGCCTTCTTTAGATGCTGGGATGATGTCTACATCAAAGAATATTGCTTCTCCTGGCACAGTGTTTGGATAGAAATATTGGATTATGGGCCTACAGTGGCTACAATCAATTTGGCATATGGCAGCTACAAGCAAAGCTCAGTCTCTGCTGAGTTCCAGCAGCTCTCCGCATGTTTCAAACCAGTGATCTACTACATGCGCCACTTTGTGTTGGATTCGGCTCTTGGCATACAGACGCACAATTGCATTTAGGGTGGGTTGCAGTGGCACAGGGAACACTGAATTCAGGTCGTGGCGATGGCTGAACAGTACAGACTGGGCTGCTCCTTACAGCTACCGCCACATGCTCAATTGATCATAAAGCAGGCCTTGAAAGCTGCAACTCTACATACTTTTACAAGGGGGTAAGACTTATTGAACTCAGTGGGGTGGGGGCATGCTTGGGCTCATGCTGCAATGTGAGTTATTCCCACCCCCACCCCCACCAGACTTTGGTCCCAGTGAGAATGCAAATAAGCCACAATAGCTTCACAAGACAACTAGTATGGCATTGTCTCTGCACGTTAATGTCCCTTCTGCAAATTAAAAGAAATGTAAGGTACTACACTTGGGCAAAAAAAATGAAAGGCACAAATACAGGATGGGTGACACCTGGCTTGAGAGCAGTACATGTGAAAAGGATCTAGGAGTCTTGGTAGACCACAGACTTGACATGAGTCAGCAGTGTGATGCAGCAGCTAAAAAAGCCAATGCAATTCTGGGCTGCATCAATAGGAGTATAGCATCTAGATCAAGGGAAGTAATAGTACCACTGTATTCTGCTCTGGTCAGACCTCACCTGGAGTATTGTGTCCAGTTCTGGGCACCACAGTTCAAGAAGGATACTGATAAGCTGGAACGTGTCCAGAAGAGGGCAACCAAAATGGTCAAAGGCCTGGAAACGATGCCTTATGAGGAACGGCTTAGGGAGCTGGGTATGTTTAGCCTGGAGAAGAGAAGGTTAAGGGGTGATATGATAGCCATGTTCAAATAGATGAAAGGATGTCATATGGAGGAGGGAGAAAGGTTGTTTTCTGCTGCTCCAGAGAAGCGGACATGGAGCAATGGATTCAAACTTCAAGAAAGAAGATTCCACCTAAACATTAGGAAGAACTTCCTGACCGTAAGAGCTGTTCGGCAGTGGAATTTGCTACCAAGGAGTGTGGTTGAGTCTCCTTCTTTGGAGGTCTTTAAGCAGAGGCTTGACAGCCACATGTCAAGAATGCTTTGATGGTGTTTCCTGTTTGGCAGGGGGTTGGACTGGATGGCCCTTGTGGTCTCTTCCAACTCTATGATTCTATTATTCTAAAGGGGGAACAGCCTACTCCGCGGAGCTGATCTGTAAGAAAATAAGATACAAAACTTCACAGACTTAAAATTCCATTGTTAAAAAAGCAGCATGAGTACCAAAGCTGGTATTTCTCCCTTCCTTCTTGCATCCACCCCACTTCTCACAAAAACCAGGGTTGCTGCTGGTTTTCCTTCTGTGCTTCTTTTCCCTTTTCGCAAGTTAATTAGTTCTGCATGTCATTCTGCTGTTATGAAATTACAGCAAATAAACAGAGTAAATAGGAAACTGAGACTGTCTTTGGGTCATCTCTCTCGTTCATATTCATTTTCAATTTCACTGTGCTCTCTTGCAGCAAGCATCCTGCTCAAGAGGCCAAATTAATTCCTAGGCTTAGTAAATTATACTGTTTTCACATGTGACACAAGGCTACAATTGTCCAGACACTCACTAAAGAGAGTAAACCTCACTGAACGCATGCATAGGATTGCCGAGGCTGCAATTTTAGGAAAATGTACTAGGGAGTAAGCTCTGTTCAGTTCTGTTCTCAATGGGATTTAATTCTGAGTTAACAGTTTTTGGATTGCACAGTGACTCACACCTTTCAGCCTCCTGTATATTATTTGGCTCCAGAAAGAAGCACAGACCAAAAAAAAGGTAATATTCTCACCTCAATTTGCACAAATGTAAAATCTGTGATTATAGCAAAGAACAGAGATTTTAAAAATGCTTGGAGGTAATGTGAACTGATTCAAATTTTACCTTACAGATTCACCATTTCCATACGACAACATTTACAGAGAGGTCCGGATTTGTCACAGAAATCCAGGGCTTGATGAAGCTGTGCTATGGAGCTAGAAAGGGGTTTAGGCATGTGAGATTGCAAGAGTGCCTTTTTGATGTTGAAGTTTCTGGGTTAATCTTTGTCACTGTGGGCCGTTCGGTGACTTCCTGCTTCGCAGCTGCAAATATCCTTTTAAGACAGAGAATTTTGCAGAAATGGCCAAAACACTACTCTTCATGAAATGCTTCTGAGAAGAAATAATTGTCAACGGATTACTATAAATCCACATCAGATTATCTCCAATACACCCTACTAATACTGTGTAAAGAGCCGAACATCAAAGATAATGCGCTGCTTTTGACCAAGGCTGTTAACACACCCTTCTGGAAGTGATCAGAATATTAACATAAGACACTTCCTCAGCAGACACAGCTTAGAGAAGCAGCCACAGAGGGCAGGTTATATATGAGAGCAGTGGATGATGCAGTCATTTTTAAATTTCTGCACCCCTTCATCTGGTCACCTTCTGTCTCTGTCCACTGGTATTGCCTCCCCTTTCTCTCCTCCTCTCCTCAACCTTCACTCTCTGTCACTGCCTCTTCCCTCTTTGTTTCCCTTCTCTCTCTCTGCCTATATTATCCTTGCCTTGCCTTTCTAAGGCTGGGTATACACAAATAAACCCAAATCCACCACTCTGGATAAGGAAACCTATAGGCTTTTGTTTTACTGCAAACCTGTGTGTGTGTGTGTGTGTGTGTGTGTGTGTGTGTGTGTGTGTGTTTATCCCATGGGAGCTTTCCATAACAGACCCAACTTTAGGCTTGAGAAAGCCTCAGCTGCTTTTGAAGTTGAGTTGCCAATGATCTCACTCTACTGCAACAGGACTGAACTGGATTCAGATTTGAACAGGATCCAAATCATTCAGAAATTCAGAATGGCTCAGATTTTGCACGGTTACTGTTCTCATTCAGAAATGTGAGACCTTTGAAAACCTGAGGTCCTATATATGCCTAGCTGAGAACTGGTCTTTGGTGAAGGCAAAGCCCTGTTGTGCTTTCGCAAGCACTGGCAATCGGCTGACAGGTGGGGTTAGCAGAAGCACAGGGCTTGATCACAGGCTGCTCACCATCTTTGCCACTCTGCTCCGGAGGCATTCATGATTGTTGATATTGCACTTAAACTGCAATGCCCCAAACTGATTATTAATGCTTAAGAGCAGCAGTGCCAAACCTCCAGCCTCCCCATTTGGCTCAAGAGACTGTTTCAGCTAAGCCACACCCACCTATGACATCTGGTGTTCGGTCAGGTGTCCTATGACATCATATAGGTGGCATTAGGTGTTGGGCAGCAAGGTTTGCTGTGAGCCCTATGCTTTTGTAAGCATCACTGATCACCTGAATATCACGCCTGCACCAAGGTCCGAGGAGCATGAGTTACTGCTCAGAATGAAAACTGTGATTTGGATTTCTGTGAAAAAGAATATAGCCCTGGAATGGTTGGCTGGCAATGTTTAAAATTAGACCAGAAGGTCAAGCTTCAGTAACATGTAGTCTATAAATATCAGACAGAGGAACTCACCAAAGGAACGTGCTAACTGTAAATAGTCTAGTGAGAGGGGAATCTTTTTCCAACTAGTTTTTGCCTCCTACAATATTGCGCGATTTGGTTCTCTGCTTCCTTGTGTCCTGTGTTTGAGTTGGACTGGACTGGCGTTCTCTCCCTTGGAATATGGGAAAACAGCCCAGGCAAAACCTTGGCAAATAACTGCAGAAGGAAAACAAACACTGAGTTGGTTGTCATCAGAGTCCTTAACTTCACTGAAAGACAGTCTTTCCTTGCACTGGGGAGAAGGAACAACACAGCCCCCACCACGAACATGCATACTGTTCATTGCCACTCCAGTTGGCCCAATTGAGGCTAAACTCCAAGCCAGTGGAAATATACCCATCAGCCCAGTAGTTTAATATGGTCCAAATGCTCCATCTCACACAAAATATAGCATTCTTACTTAGCACTGAAATAGTGAATAGGTGGGTGAATACTGCCAGGACCATTTCGGTTTCCTTCCTGTACCAGCACAAACGAACATTCTATTTCTACTAAGCAAATGTTCATTTTGGTAATCAGGGAGAACCAAATACTAGATTGCTGAATACTGTGTGTGTGTGTGTGTGTGTGTGTGTGTGTGTGTGTGTGTGTGTGTTTCTCCTGCCTTTCTTCAATTCATGGTTACACACACATGCATAGAATCATAGAACTGTATAGTTGGAAGGGATGCCAAGAGTCATCTAAAGCAGGAATCTCAACTAAAGCATCCATGACAGATGACCATCCAACGTCTGCTTGGAAACCTCCAAGGAAGGAGAGTCCACAACCTTCCGCTAGGTTTGGGAGAGATCGCTGCCTCAAAATGTTGGTGCTGATCCTTAAAGCCCTAAATGGCCTCGGTCCAGTATACCTGAAGGAGCGTTTCTCCACCCCCATCGTTCTGCCCAGACACTGAGGTCCAGCGCTGAGGGCCTTCTGGCGGTTCCCTCGCTACGAGAAGCAAAGCTACAGAGAACCAGGCAGAGGGCCTTCTTGGTAGTGGCACCCGCCCTGTGGAACACCCTCCCACCAGATGTCAAAGAGAAAAACAACTACCAGACTTTTAGAGGACATCTGAAGGCAGCCCTGTTTAGGGAAGCTTTTAATGTTTAATAGATTGTTGTATTTTAATACTTCTGTTGGAAGCCGCCCAGAGTGGATGGGGAAACATAATAATAATAATGATTAAACCCAGATCTACTGCCAGTCACGTGTTGGCAATTCTGAGCTAGGCTAAACAATAGTGTGTGACTCAGAATAAGGCAGCTTCCTTTGCTCCCATTTATTTAAAAGCATTTCTAAACCGCTTAGTATTTTTAAATGTCCAGGTGGTAGAGATGGCTAGCTATTATTATCACTGTAGTCCCACATTAAATCCAGCTCCCAATATCTGATGGAGACATTCCTCGGCAGCCATCCCTATGACACAGTCCGGCAAACAATTTGGCTTCTCAGGTCCATCAGCTTTGTAGCTCCTCCACGGCTGCAAGTCTCACACATCCACTGAAGGCTCCATGTATGAGCTGGCAGCTGCTCCAGGACCTTCAGACTCAATCCTGATAAAGGTCAACTTGAAAGGTGTTCGTTCATGGAAAGTTTTCGGTGCAACTATGTTCCACTATATAATCTGTCAGGGAAAGGAACTCTCAGTCCCTCCACTGGGCAAAGCACATGTTGTGGTGATTTAATTCTTCCAGGCAACTCAGATGATCAGCATTTCCTATGAGCTAGATATTACTAAAAGTGTGTGTGTGTGTTTCTTTTCATTTAGGTATCAATTAAAATGAAAGACCATTTTCAGCAATATGTGGGAGCTTTTAATTAGTTAAAAGTGTGGCAATCCATGTCAAGACTTTAAATAAAGACATGTACTGAACTCTTCAGGTCATAAGGCAATTAATCACATCACATGGATTAATTCTGGACATGTTTACCCCTCCATAGAGCCCTTTGTATATTCAAACCGAGTCTCTTCTTATATGGCTAGTTCTGAATTCGGAGCAAAAGCAGGACTGGGGCTTGAGCTCTGCAGCGGGAGGGAAATGTTAGGAAACCAGCCTTCTTGCTTGCAAAGAGTTGTCCTAAAACTATGCACGTGATTGGCTGGACTTTATATTCAAGGGTGCCATTTAGGGAAGGCAATGGTGGCTGTTACACACAGAGATTTCAGATTCTTGTAAGGGCTAATCTACACTTCCTCTGGTCCAGGGTAAAACCACTCTTTTGTGCTCAGTCAGAGCAAACGACAATTCAGGTTTTCCCTGGGTTGTCATTTGTTCAGGTCTATCACTAAAGAGCAGCTTCCCTTGGAAAGGAGAGGGGCAAAGGGAAAACTGCTCAGACCGGTGCTTTCTAGGCATGGCACAAGCAGAAGTATAGACGAGCCCTCAGTTGGCATCTGTCCTGGAACTATTTTAAACTTTCTTTATCAATGGATTTGTTTTCAATATAGAATGGGCCTTTTCTGTGGACGCTCCGTGTTTGTGGAATGCTGTCTTCAGGGAAGCACACCTGGCCCTGTTTTAAGGGGCCGTGTGAAAACTTATTTATCTACCCATGTTTTTTTAACTGGGAGAGTTGTTAGATATTCCTGTGGCCTTTGTTGCACTCATCCTTTTAACTGGGGTGGGTAGGACTTATTCCTTTAAACGATATTGTCAGGTGATCATTTCAGCTATTGTTTATGGTTATTTTTATCTGATTTCAGTGTCTTTGTTATTATTATTATTATCTGTGTTTTTCCTGTATTTTTTCTTTATTTTATGCTTTGAGGCACTTGAGTGCAAAATGTGACTAATAATAATATACTGTATGGAGCTGTTTTAAATTGTTTTTATCCTTCTCTTATGGTTGTAACTGTTTATGCGTTTTATAATTGTACATTTTGTTCTTGTAACACATCCTGAAACCTAATCTATAAGTATAGTGTGGTGTGGGTGTTTGTGGGTGTGTGGGTGGGTGGGTGTTTCAGGAGAACCTTCATTTCTGACCATATCACTGGTTCTACACAACAAGTGACTTTTGTTAAAACTATTAGGGGGGTCCGTATACCAGAAATGGAAACCAAAGTGATGCAGGGTGCAGAGCATACATTATGCAGGTAGCTCACTTCATGAATCTCATTGTTGCTCCACATGAACATATGCATCCTGGAGCACAACCCAAACCCTTCTACAACCTGCACATTGTAAACTTTTCTGCTGCTACATATCTTCTCACTAAGGGGCACCTGATAAGCTTTGAGGCAATTCCCCAGAAAAGAGTTTGAAAGCCAGAGTAACCCGTTACCATCCATATTGTAATGTGTCACATGCAGAAGCAGTCAGGGTGACAAGACATGAGGAAGAACATGGCAGAAGAAGCCACAGCTGTGTCCCTGCTAATAGATCAGGGAGGAGGCTATTTGTTCCTTCATTTTGTAATCTTGCAATGCTAGCAGCTATTGGTGAAGGTTGCCTTGCCAGTTTTATGCAGATAGTTTGGCAACTTCTGGCTCTGTTGTTGAAAACATGTTTCAGTTATATAAGCAATATCTACATACTGCTTTTCAATGATAACAGTTTTCAAATCAGCCCATAACAATAATCGATCACAGTAATCAGTGCTTTTTTTCTGGGGGAGGGGGGGCTCAGGGGGGCACATACCCCTAAACATTATGTGAATCTAAGTTTGGCCTCATTGAGAGGCATTATTTCAAAATGAGTAGGAAAAGGAGAGTACCCCTAAACATTTTCTTAGAAAGAAAAAAAGCACTGACAGTAATAATATCAGTGAACTCAATGAAACAATTCACAACTATTACCAAAGCAAAGTGAAACAGTAATTCCCAGATAATAACAAATACGGCGGCATAGCATTAACACTCCAAGTCTATCAGATAATATCAAACAGGAAAGGCATAATGAAGCAGAAATGTTTTCACTCCCTTCTAAAAGTGAATGTACTAGGCTGCTCTTAATAGGAAAAGAATTCAACAGTTTTCCTTCAAGGCACAAAGAGAACATTCTGGTCATATTAGCTTATGTCCCAAGGATTTTATTAATTTTCCGCACCAGGCTCTAATTGTGGGAATAAGAGGTGCTCAACAGTCCCACTCCATCCATGGAGATGAGACCCCCATGCATAACTAGGTTTTTTCATTTTTGGTGGTTGTTTTCTAAGAGAATTTGTGTGCCTTTTACAATTGCATGTCAATATTCAAACAGGTGAAGTTTCCCCTTCCATCTTCTCTGCATACAGATTTGCCTGCTGAATTTGTGGTTTTTTAGGCAGCTGTTAGACACAGAAGCCCTAGCACTAAATATGCTAGTACAACTCCATGTTTTTTTCCTAGGGTTGACATCATCCACTTGCTACTATGCCTTTGGGCTTCTTACAGCAGTCCCTTTCATCTCAAATTTGAGCCTACAATTCTCTCCCAAACTAACTCCCTTAATCCCCACCTTCCCCCAACCCCACCTACCTCTTAACAGCTTATGGGAAACCTAAGCCTTTGAAGTGGGGTAGGGGACACATGTTCTTGCAGATGTTGTTGGACTCCCAGTGCCATCATCTCTGATCATTGGCTCTGGCAGACTGAGACTGATGGGAATCACTGTATTGTACATCGGGAGGATAGCTCTGTACCTTGACATCCCCAGGACCCTAATACCAAAAATGCACACCGTGAGTCCATCCCTCATCCCTACAAGCTCTTCCCCACCAAACAGCTACTTACCTCCAGCATCCAAGTAGACTCATGCAAAATGCATTCAGGTCAATAGAAATAAGCAATTCATTTATAAATGAGCCAACAGCAAATTGTCATTTTTACTACATGTGGGAGTCAGAAAATGCAGTTTTGCTTAAAAACCCTGATGTACAACCCACAGTCAGATGTTTCCTTTTAGTTCTACACAGCAAAATTTGCTTTTGAAATTCTATTCCCCAAAAATATCATGTGAAAAATGTGGTAAGATGACATTTGATTTATACTATTTATTTATTTTTTGCATCCCACTTTTCTTCCACCATGAAAGCAGAATACATGGGGTTCCTGAGTAGTCTCCCATCCAGGCCCTGACTAGAGCCAGACCTGCTCAACTTTAGCAAGGTGTCTACATCAAATACGCTTAGACCAGGGGTAGGCAACCTAAGGCCCATGGGCCGGATGCGGCCCAATCCCCTTCTAAATCTGGCCTGCAGATGGTCCAGGAATCAGCATGTTTTTGCATGAGTAGAATGTGTCCATTTATTTAAAATGCATCTCTGGGTTATTTGTGGGGCATAGGAATTCTTTCATTCCCCCCCCCAATATATATATATATATATATAGAGAGAGAGAGAGAGAGAGAGAGAGAGAGAGAGAGAGAGAGAGAGAGAGAGAGAGAGAGAGAGAGAGTCCGGCACACCACCTGAGGGCCGGTGGATCGGCCCATGGCTGAAAAAGGTTACTGACCCCTGGCTTAAACCATGCCCTATAATTTAGTCTTAATGCTCACTATAAATCATTGATATTGTTGGGTGACACCATTAGTCATATTCAGAGGGCACCCAGTGGATATAACCCATTATCTTCTGCTTCTTCCCCAGTTCAATACACTCCATCTTCTGCACGAGTGAATATTGAGGGTTTCCTGTTTCAACATGTAAAAGAGCATTGGCAGGTGGTGCCAGGATAAAATGGAAGTTCTTTCTAACAGCTACCCTGATGCAACGGCATCTTATTAAATGGTAGCTGAAGCCTTTGTGCTGTAAAGCTGCCATCTGGTGCTAAATAAGAGAGTGCAGTTTCCACATCATTTTGTCCAGAGAAGATTTCGCAAAGAGAACCTCCCACTTGTGTTCACTGAGGATTACTCCAAGGTACATACACATCTTAAATGTAATAGTGTTTTTGGACTAAAACCATCACTTTTTTTTACTGGCCCTGCTCCAGAGCTTTTAAGTACTGCTTAGCACAAGAAATGTATCTGCTAGAGTTTCCTCATCCATGCCCCATCTGCTTAACTTCCATGTAGGACGGAGTCAGCAACCTTGTTTGGGCCAGCTTCTATTCTTTCCAGAACAATTTTGTTGAGGCTTTGCCCTGTGACTCAGAATTATTTGCCTCCCACTCTGGTAAACCTTTAATCACCTCCCAAATCTGTCTCTGTGGCAGAGGTGGAGAACCTCAGGCCCAGGAGCAAAAAATGCAACCCTCTCTGCCTGACCCTCTAGATCCCCCCCCCTCCACAGTTTTGCATCCATCCCTCTTGCTTGCCTGCAGAGAGGATGGAGAAATGGTGTGCAGAAACATCTGACTTTTGGAAAGGGAAGTGTCCCACCAACCAGTATCTGGCCCTGCCCACCACTGACATATGGCCCCCAGAAGTCCCCCCTCAACAGAATGTGCCCTGAAAGTGTTTCCCACCACTGATTTACAGGCTTCACTTTGCCTTATGGTAAGCCTACTCCTGATTTTTCATGTATTATCTGTCTTTAAAAGGTAAAGGTACCCCTGACCATTAGGTCCAGACGCGGATGACTCTGGGGTTGCGGTGCTCATCTCGCTCTATAGGCCAAGGGAACCGGCGTTTGTCCACAGACAGCTTCCGGGTCATGTGGCCAGCATGACCAAGCCATTTCTGATGAACCAGAGCAGCACATGGAAACACCGTTTACCTTCCCGCCGGAGTGGTACCTATTTATCTACTTGCGCTTTGACATGCTTTCGAACTGCTAGGTGGGCAGGAGCTGGGACCGAACAACAGGAGCTCACCCTGTTGCGGGGAGTTGAACCGCTGACCTTCTGATCGGCAAGCCCTAGGCTCTGTGGTTTAGACCACAGCACCATCCGCATCCCTATTATGTCTTTAAAGTACAGCAAAAACAGAAGGGTTTTTTTTATCTTTCTTGGTTTAATGCACAGAGTATACTTGCCCTTCTAGTACTCAATCCCCTTGCTTTGCTGGTCCATGCCATGTGAGTCAAATATCCACCCATCCTTAGCAGGAAAAGAAAATTCTGCAAAATTCTAGAGATGAGATCTCAATAGAGACCCATCTCAAAAGTGCTGACAGCAGCCCCAGCACAAGCCGGGAACTGGTGGAGCCTCAGAGTCAAGTTTTTTTCATGCGTTAAATGGAAAATAAACATTTGAAACAAATTCAGTATTTCACTAGTGTGCTCTTCCAAAATGTCTGCCTCAGCTCCATTTCCTTCCTAGCAGGGCACCCAAAACTGCTCTAATGTGCTCCTTGTGAAGGTTGATTGAGAACTGGCAACGGGAGAAGAACAGAGATGCTCTTTCAGACCAACAGTGAGTTCAGAATGGACAGGGCTGTGCTGGCTTCAGGGTAGCCCACTGGATATAGTGGAAGACAGGGGAGCCAGTGATAGGTAGAGTGAGAGCTAATGACAAGCAATGCAACCCTCTGACTGGTTGTAAGAAAGAATGTGGGGGCTCGCTGAGAACATTCTCTTTGGTTGGTAGGACAGTGCCCCATTTACTGTAATGGACCAGCTTCTACTGCTTCTGGGTCTAATTCAAAGCGTTGGCCTTCTAAACCCTAAACATTTTGAAACCAAGGTCCACCTGCACCCAGGGCACTGCAATCAGCCTAGTTTCAGCCTTCTTCATCCAATAAGGCATGTTCCCTGCTACTTGCCAAACTAAGGAGAATTGCAACAGAGTTAAATTGCTGTGCGAGCTGGATTCTGTAGTCCACTGAATGCCCTACAAACTGCCTGCATCTTTTAACTTTTCTGCCAGGGAGCCTAAAAAGTAGCTTTCCAAGAGGGCTTCCGTCCCAGATTCTTAGCTCCCCTGACGACTGGAAAAACAAATTGCAACAGAGTTGACACAGCCAGCGGCAACCATCTCGCCTTCACGGGTGCTGACAAGTCAGACTGACAACCAGGAGGTTCCCTACCCACAACACAAGCAGTCACTGAGGATGCCCTGGGCTTTCCCAGGAGGTGTGGCTTAGGGCACGAGTCCCTTTATTGGTAGTAAGAGAAGCACCTGGGCAGTTCAAACAGTCTGGGGCTGAACTGAGTGATAGTTTATAATTTTGAGACATTCTCTTATCTGGGAAACCAATCAACCCTTCCTCAGAAACTGGTGATTTGTGGACATGCCCTCAAGTCACACAGGACTGCTGGAGCAGAGGAATGTCTGCTGTATAAATTGTTGGCTGAGTGCAGATTACACAACATGTTTCGTGCCAGGCCTCATTCTGTGATTTAGACTAATGGCCTCCGAATCATTACATCTCGCCTGACTCCATGATAAGGAGCACAGTTCAGTGGTTGTCTGGTTGACAACATACTTGGCATGTAGAAAGTCATTTTAGGCTCAGCTGGAAAGGGAAGAGCTAGGAAAGTCTGCAATTCAAAATTCTGGAGAGTGGCTGCCAGGCAGTGTAGAGCATCTGTGGCTACCCTGCGGCCCTACAAATGTCACTGAACTCCAACTCCTACCAGCCCCAGCCAGCATGACCAATGATCAGTGATGATGGGATTTGCAGTCCAGAAGGCCTCCCCTGGTGTGCCCATGGTGCTGAACTATAAGCTCCCATCATTCCTCTCCATTGGTGTACTGGCTGGGGCCCATGCAAGTTGGAGTCCAACAACAGCTGGAAGGTCAAAGGTGATTTAAACACCTTTTTCCAACATAGTCAACATGGACAGCTACCGGGGGTCATTCTGCACACAAGCAACAGAATGAAACAGTCGGAAGTGAAGAGGTGGCACGGACTGTCTGCACCACTTCGGACGGCAGATTGCCTTTTCCAACGCACATATTCTTACAAGGAAGCAATGCGGAAGAAGAGCTGGGCTCGTTTTCAACCCAACGTGCAAGTTTCCTATTTGCAGGGAGTTGTGTGTTTGTGGGTTTCCACGTGGTTTAAATGTGGTGTTGTTTTTAAAGGGGGGAGAGGCCACCTCGTTCTTTTGCACCTGTAGATCTGGCCGCTGTTGGGATGCGTGGCGTAAAGGCCTGGATTGGTGCCAAAACTTACTCTGGGGATCTGTTTCCACGAGCGGGACTAAGCAACGACGACAGGAAACTGTCGTTAATGTTGTGCTCATTTTGGACAAGAGAGCCAGGCTTCTTCCGGGACAGGGCAGGGGCCTGGGGCGCGTCTTCTTCTCCGGACAGCTGAAGTTCAGCGCGCCTCTTTTACCGTCCGCTGAACCCGGGCGAGGGACCCCGAGGGAGAGGCGGCGGCGTCTCCGGCTCCGCTCCGCGCTGCCCGCCCCGCGCGCGCGCTGCCTCGGCCCCGCCCGGCACCTGCCTCCTCCTCGCAGGCCCCAGCCCCGCCTTCCCAGCCGGGCAGCCACCGCGGGCGAAGGCGTCTATTAGCAGCTGCAAGCTGTTGGCGAAGGAGCGTGTGGTGCCGCTGCTGCAGCTGCGAGAGAGACGCCGGCCATGGGGAGAGTGCAAGGAGGGATGCGATGCGTCAAGTTCCTGCTCTTCATCTTCAACTTCATCTTCTGGGTCAGTGCGGGGCGATCGCGATCGGGGAGAACGAGCCGGGGAGCAAAAGGCAATCGGGGACTACGGGGCTGTGGGAAGCAGTGGGGAAAGATTGAATGGGATTCAGGGTGCCCGGGGAAGGCGAGCAGTTAAGTCTGGAGAGCAATGGTGATGAAGCAGAGAGAGACTATTTCATAGATCGTACAGATGGGACCACGAGGGTCATCTAGTCCAACCTCCTGCGATGCAGGGCTTTTTTTGCCCAACTTGGGGCTCGAACCCACGACCCTGAGATCAAGAGTCTCATTCCCTGCTAACTGAGCTATCCCGCGCCTCCACTTCATCGGGAAGAACAGAGTGAGCCCTTTGCTGTCAGCTAAGAATCTTGCTCCTTCAGGCTGCAAACCGACACGCTTACGTACGTGCTGATAAACAGTAGCACAATCCCAGCCAGCCGGTTTTTCTCTCCCCCTTGACCATCCTTCGTTGCACAACCCCCTACCGCATGCCACCCTTCATGATCTCTTGAGCCTGCTAGAGCGAAATTGCAATAACATGGGCTGGTGTGCAACCGCTCTACCTTGAGCATCTCTCTGCTTCTGATCACTGGGAGGCTAACCTAACAGCTGCTAGATATGTGGGATACTTCAGTGGGGAAGGTCAGGCTTCCTTTTTCCGTCAGACCCTCTCTTTTGTAGATACTCTCTGCAATGGCTGTTTTGCACAATCAATTTATGCAGCTATCAAAGTGGGGAGCAGGCAGGTACAAACTGATCCAAAGGAAATGAAGCTGAGGTGTTCTAGTGCAAAGTGCGTGTTTTGAAGGAAGCAGCGTGTTACGGATCATCTGTCATCCTCATCTAACCCATGACAGCTCAGTTACAGTAAAAAAAAAACACCATACTGTATTGAGTGAATGAGTTACCTTCGTTAGTGTGTCTTTTCTGCATACAATCATCTTTTGTCTTTGGGGCAGATGAGATCATCAGGCAGGCCAGGAGAAGTGTCTGTCTCTGCAACCCTGTTGTGGAAAAATGCTTATAACTTTCAAATTGTCTGAACCTACCGTATGGGCTGGCCATATGGTCACAGGTTTGTGAAGCCTAGTGCCACATTAAAAGCAAGTCAAAAGGGCTGGAACCTACAAAAAAGCACAAATGCTGTATTGCCCCAATAAGCATGTGATTGTGATGGGGTTTAATGTCTCGCTCCCTTCCCCTGTGGGACATCAACCATGAAACTACTAACAAGTATCTTAAATAACACTGACATGTAAGCATTGGTTAGAATTCTGTGAGCTTTTCTATTTGTGTCTCCGAGATGTGTAAAGCTTTGTGGCTTCTTGAATGATTTCCCCAGAGATAAAGTGTTACTCCTTGTTGTGTGTCATCATGGACCCTTCGTATGTTTGGTCAAAAATGTATTTGCAGCATTTGTGAGCATCCACCCTTTGAGAGATGATTAATGCAGGCCTCTCTTATTTGGGTGGACACCACTATGGCTCTGCATGGAAGACCTACCTTTGTATCTGTAGAATGCCCAGAATAATTTAAGCTGGAATTTCCAAGCCAAGTGCAGTACTCTGTGAATACATTTCAATGTCTATCATATTAAGGAGCATGACATGTTGTGTGGCTGTACAGTAGTTGATTAGTATGGAATCTAGCCTTTATTGGTTGTGATCTCCTGAACCAACATACAATAAAGGCATTAATGGTTTGCCAGTCAGCTGCAGCATGTTCCTTTTGTTCCAGATGTACTGAGGCAAACCGCTTTTTCAAATATTAAAAGCAGAGGATATCCAAATAAGCAAGCAAGCTGCTTACCAACTCTTGTGCAGAATGGTGTACACAAAGTACAAGTGAAAGGCAATAATTTTTAATAAATTCTGACAAGCAATAGTACAATATGCACTTTCTTCTAGTGGCTGTCAGAGTTCATGCAAATGTGCAGAATCTGCTCCCTCTTATCTTTTGCTATTGTTGATGCATCACGGGAGACAATTGCACTCCAGTGCTGTGGAGGGGAAGGGTGCAACTTCAGAAGAATTCAGAAAAGCAGAAGCAACGGGGTGGGAGTTTTTGACATTGAGGTCACAATCATGGGGGAAGGGAAGCCTTTTTCTTTTCCACCCCCTATTTTGCTTAAATGGCTGCTCAAGGTTCCTTGCTTGAGTGGCACCAGCTGAGAATACTCAACCTCTGAATAATGTCTTTAGCTAGGACCATCATCTGAGCAGGAAATGTAAATTCCCAGAGACTGTCATCTAGAAAGGCCCTAAAACATAGCATCATAGAGTTGGAAGAGACCCCAAGGGCCATCTAGTCCAGGGGTCAGCAAACTTTTTCATCAGGGGGCCGGTCCACAGTCCCTCAGACCTTGGGGGGGGGACTATATTTTGAAAAAAAATATATGAATGAATTCCTATGCCCCACAAATAACCCAGAGGTGCATTTTAAATAAAAGGACACATTCAACTCATGTAAAAACACCAGGCAGGCCCCACAAATAACCCAGAGATGTATTTTAAATAAAAGGACACATTCTACTCATGTAAAAACATGCTGATTCCCAGACCATCCGCGGGCTGGATTTAGAAGGCGATTGGGCCGCATCCGGCCCCGGGCCTTAGTTTGGGAACACCTGATCTAGTCCAACCCCCTGCAATGCAGGAATCTCAACTAACGCATCAATGACAGATGACCATCCATCTATCATGCCATTGGGAAAGGCCTCTATTAAAGATGACAGACCCTAAGAGATTTGCTGCCCTCCTCGATCATGCTTCTGATGTATCCCCTGTATAACACCAGCAGCAGCCTGCCCACTTCTTCTCCATCACTGACTGGGCAGGCCATACATGAGAGGTCATTAAACAACAATCCAACAACATCAGAACTGGCTATGAATATAAAGGACAATTTTACTACAACAAATATATAAAGTCATAAACCTCCTGGACAATGAGCAAACTAAAGTCCAGTGTGCATAACTGAGCCTGGAGATACTCATAAACATATAATGAACCAGTGTCTCTCTCGTTGCTTGGAACAAACCAAACGTTCTTCAAATAGTCTTTCACTGGAAGCCCAAAGTCATAAACGTAGGAGCAGTAGCAAGAAAGCGTTCTTCAAGTAGTCGTTAGCTGGAAGCACAAAGCCAAATGGTCAATCTCCAGGCTTGGTTATGCACATTGCACTTTAGTTATTGTCCAGGAGGTTTATGACTTGATATACTTGCTCTAGTAAAATTGTCCTTTATATTCATAGCCAGTTCTGGTGTTTTTGGTTTGTTACACCTGATACTTTTACACCTGATACTTTTGGTTTGTTACACCTGATACTTTTTGCGTATACTGTACATGAGAGGTCGCCAACTGTTTTAGGCACAGGGACACATTTTTGAGTGAGTGAATAATATAATTGTAGAGTTGGAAGGGGCTCCAGTCAAACCCAACCTTGGGCACTGCTCTCTCCTGTCACTTCTTGCTCCCGTCCCCTGGAATGACTCCTCTTCTCACCACCTGAAGACCATGCCAAGATGAAACTTAGATTCAGTTGATTTAATCTGAGCCGTGAAAAGCACATAGAGCTGAAAGACAAAGTTTCTCCTCTTTTCAAGGCAGGAAAAGGTGACCACTCACCAAGAGGGGCAATGAATGGGGGTGGGGGACACTCGGAGGCTTCATGGGCACTTGGAAATACCTTCAATATGTTATTGCACCCAAGTTGCCATTGCATTGGTGACCCCAACCATACATGCTCCCTTGGTGGGCAGGATTGTTGTGGAAGCCTGGTAAGATGAAAGCCAAACCATGCTTGCAGATAGCCTTGACCAATGTAGCTAGAAATGAGTTGTCTTTTCCCCATAAGGAGATGCTGTGGACTAATTATGTCTGTTTGGTCAGAGATTTGTTTAAAATCTGCATTCAAGTTGCTGTTTGGCTGATTGGGCTAATTTATCAATAATTTGCTTTTGAAGTTGGCAACAATCTTTAGAAGGTTTGCTTGTTCCGTTGCCTAACATATTATTTGGAGAACTGGGATCTCCTTTCTTAGAAGTGGTTTTCAGTTTCAGCATCTCTGGTCACATGGTGAAAGAAACTATCACTGAGGGTATTGTAGTAGGCCATGTAATGAATACAAGTTTGCTCTTTATCTTGTTATCCATAACTTCTCATATTTGTCTATTAAGCATACCAGAATCTTGTGCTCTGCTGCACACTGACAAGAGTCTTTCCATTAGTAAAGATGTTTAGCCCTGAATTCCAAAAGAATAACATCACTTTAATTGCTGGTACTCTAGTTTATATCTCATCTAACACATCTCTTAGATCTGAGTACCAACATCAACCCGCCAGTAGAAGAAAATAGCTCTTCATTGAAACCATAGAAACAGCAAAGGAAATAAACAGCCACAATGGGGCACATTTGTTTATCCTTGACATTGTTTTGCTATCAACACTTTCCCAGAGCTGCGTGGTTCTCTGTGCCCAGGCAGTGCAGTGGATTGCTAATCTAAAAGGAAGCAAAAAATAAATAACTCTTAAGGAACAGCTTGGGACTCTTCAATTATGGGCACACTTCCATGATGGCTTAAGAATGTCCATTGTGCATATATACTTCTATAACTTTACATAGACTCAGAGTTTATTTCAGTCCTTCTAAGGACATCATTCCTTCATTCTGAAGGAGGAATTTGTTAGGTCTGCTTTTCACAGCAGACTGACCAAACTGACACTCCCAAACTTGCTTGTGAACTGGAATGCAACTCCCAGTTGGATTTTGCACTTATCCAGATTTTGAGAAGCAGTTTTGGTGTGCAAAAAGTGTGCACAGAAATACTTATTTTATGTTCAAAATTCATATTTTCTGGGAAATATTTTCCTATTTTCTGAGAAAGTGCAATGGAAGATGCCTATGGTATATTTCATGTGCAAAATGTGTACAATTTAAATGTGGACTTCTTCTTTTTTGCATTCTTTCCAAAAAGCCCACGCAATATTGTTTTCAACTTTTTCATGTGATTTACATTGTATATTTTTATGTTTTATTGCTGTAAACCACCACGATTTTTAATTGCATAGTAGTATATAAATATGTTTTATAAATTTTAAAAAAATGCAGTAGAATGGACCTGTGACTGCACTTCATTGAAACAAAAATTAGGATGTTCAGTCCATCCCTAGCAATGCAGTACATCAGGGGTAGGGTACTGGAACTGACTGGCAGCCTGGATCCATATTTCAAACACCCATGGGTCAATTTTAACGGGGGGCAGTGTTGCCCACCTATCAGTCACCTGATGTTACAATGGCAGCATATGAGTTGCTTTTCGCTGCACAGTTTGATTCCAAACTGCATGGGCAAAAAAAAAAAATCTGCACAGCGCTGGGGAAGCCCTTTGCACAGCATTACTGAAGCAGTGACAATCAGCTGGTAGCAAGCACCACAAAGCCCATTTTATCTACCTCCCACTGGGTGGATGGCTATAGCTTGGCCAGAACAAGTTTTCAGGCTAATAGGGAGATGTGGTGGACCTGAGTAGACCTGCAAGCCAGAGGTTCCCCATCCATGCAGTCCGCCATAGTACAAACATATCAAACATTTGCTTCAAAGAATCCTCAGTTCTGTGACCTGTAAAGCCCTTGCTTTGGCTGCCACCTTACAATATATCTTGCGTATTTCCTTTTCTCCCTTCTCATCCTCTCTTTCCCATTCCAGACTTAGTTTAGCATCATTATAAATCATCAAATGAGTGGAGGGTATGCTTATCAGGTTTTCCAGTGACACCAAACCGAGTGGGTTAGCCAATTCCTTAGAAGTCAGGTGGGATTCAGCACGATCTTGATAGGATAGGAAATGGAGTGCTCTGCATTTAGGTAGGAAAAAGTAGGTGTACAAATAATGCAGTATGATTAGCATATGGGATGAGTGAAAATGATCTTTAAAAAGGGGGGGGAACTTACCCCCAGTGCCCATCATAGCTGCCAAGTTTTCCCTTTTCTCACGAGGAAGCCTATTCAGCATATGGGAATTTCCCTTAAAAAAAGGGAGAACTTGGCAGCTATGGTGCCCATGTGAGAGGGCTAAAAATGACCGACACCCACAAGTCACAAAATAGCAGTGCAAGGGAGGAGATTGATATAAGCAGCTAGCAGTTGGTGACATTGTTTGTTGTTAAGATCTCATCCTTCTTTGAAAATTGCAGAATTCTTTGCCATGGCAATCTCCATTCTGCTTTCCTCAAGCTAAGTATAGCCATTGGATCTAGACATTGCATAACCTCATTTTAGGCAGAATTTGCTTATCCAGAGGTTCTAAGAAAAGCAGAAGCAACTCATCTGTGCCCCCACTACTGAGAAGCCAACATTGTGGGTCCATTCCACCAAGCAAGTTGCTTCCGAAGAACTAAATATGCCTCTCCTATCATTTATTTCCTTTTCCTTTTACACCTGACTTTCACCCATGCCCATCCTGACACTGCTAGTTTCCCCCCCTCCCAGATCCTTTTTCATTAACTTCTTCTCCTATAAAAACTTTCTTCCCTGTTCCGTTCTGGTATATAAACTGTTCTGTTATATATACACTGAGTGGAATTCAACATTCTTCTATGGCAAAAGTTCCATCTGTGCAAGTGTTGCAGTTTGCCAGACTGTACAATCCCCCGTCTCCCCCTTCCCCATGCTCTTCTGGGGGTTCTCCCAAGACCCAGCTGAATTTGGGAAACACAGGGCACACAAGGGGAGGAAAATCCCATTGAACAAGTAGAAGTCATTGCATAGGGCTTTCACTGATGGGGTTCAGCAGGTGAATCTCACCCAGTATATTTTCTTTGCCCTTTGAAAATGGGGTGGTTGGGGTTCAAGCCTGCAATGCAAATTGCATCCTGAACATGAGTTACTAAAGCTGATTCTGACATCTCATTCCAAAGAAACTTAGAGAGAAATTGAATCCCAACCGTAGTCTTCCGTTTGCTCAGCTAGTTCTGCAAATTAAGGGCATTTGCACAATTGATTCTGCTTCTGTTAAGGGCATCTGAGGCAAACCACAAAATGGCACCCCCCCCTCCCCTTTCGCCAGGGAAGATGGGGTGAAAGAAGCTGTACATCAGGAACAAGGAAGGAATAAAGATCCACACCAGGAATGAGGGGCAAATAAAGATCTATATCAGGAACTGGGAGGGGAGAGACCAGTAGTGACTCCTATTCACCAAGAGGCCACTGTAGAGGCAGCATTTTGGAGGCTGCCCACCTTGCCTCATGGGTGGGCCGGCCCTGAACTTTCAACCTGAGATGCTTTCAAGCCACTGCAGTCCCTCCAGTATACCAAAGCTTTCTTTAGGGAAGTTATGGAGCACTGTATATTAAATGGAAATGACTCTCTGTTAAAAGTACTCAACCCACCTGTCCATCATACAACTATTTCCAGTGGTATTTCTGTCAAATTAAAAAAGAAACGTGTGTAGAACCTCTTGAGTTCTGTTCTATTCTCTGCTTGGAAATAAATTAGAGTACCATACTGAAAGAGAAAAATACAGAGCCATCCATAGCACTAGTAGGTTCAGTTAAGTTCTACTTATGAGCAGGAGGAGAGAGAGTAACACACCAGCACTCAGAAGGTGAATTGCTCACCTTGACCTTATTACATCATGGTAGTGCAGGATGAAGGGACCCAGGTGGCGCTGTGGGTTAAACCACTGAGCCTAGGGCTTGCTGATCAGAAGGTCGGCGCTTCGAATCCCTGTGACAGGGTGAGTTCCCGTTGCTTGGTCCCAGCTCCTGCCAACCTAGCAGTTCGAAAGCACGTCAAAATGCAAGTAGATAAATAGGAACTGCTACAGCGGGAATGTAAATGGCGTTTCCATGTGCTGCTCTGGTTTGCCAGAAGCGGCTTTGTCATGCTGGCCACATGACCTGGAAGCTATACGCCGGCTCCCTCGGCCAATAATGCGAGATGAGCGCACAACCCCAGAGTCGGTCACGACTGGACCTAATGGTCAGGGGTCCCTTTACCTTTACCTTAGTGCAGGATGAAACCATTGGCTCAGATATTTGTAGACAGAATGTCACACCCGTGCTGCTGTGACACAATGGAGAACAACCTCAGTCAGAGCTTATGAAAACTAAATTATGCATTCAGACATGAATCACAGCTCTCTGCATGCAGCTGGAATGGTGGGACTCTGAAAGCTATTGTTTTCAATCACAGACAACATGCCTGCTCTTTACCAGTGTGACTTAAGGGGGGGGGCGGTGTCTGTGTATAAACATTTATTTTTAGATACATGACAGTTAAGAGTTGGCCACTTCGTAACCGAACATGATAAAACCTCCCTCAGACACTCTTCCTTCGTGTTTTGATAGCATCCCTACGAGGCTGAAATGGCATTATTAACTTGCTTATTATGACTCACTAAAGTAAAGCATTAACACTGTTTGACAGCAGTTAGGCAAACAGAGTCACAGTACAGTGGTACCTTGGTTCTCAGACTTAATCCATTCCGGAAGTCCGTTCCAAAACCAAAGCGTTCCAAAACCAAAGCGCGCTTTCCCATAGAAAGTAATGCAAAATGGATTAATCTGTTCCAGACTTTTAAAAACAACCCCTAAAACAGCAATTCAACATGAATTTTACTATATAACGAGGCCATTGATCCATAAAATGAGAGCAGTAAACGATGTACCGCTGTCACACAATCAATCCATCAGTAGCTGAAACAGGTTCCACACAGTCACAAAAACAAAACAAAAAAGTGCCGCAAAAACAAAAGCGCAAAATAAATAGCAAAAACAGACAGACCTCAGCGTAACACTCAAAACGGAAATGTGGCATTCAAATCAGAAGTGTAACACACAAAACGGAGCACGTTCAGCTTCCGAAAGACATTCGCAGACCGGAACACTTACTTCCGGGTTTGCAGTGTTTGGGTTCCAAGTTGTTTGAGTACCAAGGCGTCTGAGAACCAAGATACCACTGTACACTTAACTATAAAGTGTAGTGCAGCAAAGATGACTGGGTAAATTGCAAGTACAGTGGTACCTCTGGTTACGAACTTAATTTGTTCCGGAGGTCTGTTCTTAACCTGAAACCGTTCTTAACTTGAGGTACCACTTCAGCTAATGGGGCCTCCCGCTGCCACTGTGCCGCCAGCACGCGATTTCTGTTCTCATCCTGAGGTAGGCCAAAAGTTCTTAACCCAAAGTACTACTTCCGGGTTAGTGGAGTCTGTAACCCGAAGTGTTTGTAATCAGAGGTGTTTGTAACCCAAGGTACCACTGTAGCACTAGAGGAGGCTCTTGATGGGGCAGGGGGTGGAGACAGCCACAGATGTTGCCACAGGGTAGTGCAGACAAGAAGCAAAAAAAAAAATCCCCAGATAGCTCACATTTAATCAGAATGAGCCTTCACCTAAGATCTTGTTCACACATGCATTAATATTTAGTTATTTTCTAAATCCCTTTCAATTCAAAGGCTGTTCAATAGATAACATCATAGTTGGGCCATGCCCTCAAGCCTGCCTACACTCTCAACAGAAATCACTTGACAACTGCAAGGTCACAGCTCAAATGTCCCACACAGAGTTTCCATGCCACCTCAAAGACAAAACTTTTAAATGGAAGCCATTCATACATTCCACACCAGCGCATCAAAGGGTGAAAGATCAATTGATGGGCATGTGTGCGTTGCCCTGTGTTCCTCAACAGTGAAAAGCAAGAGATCATTGGTTGCTTTTATCTCAGTGGTCCCTTTGTTTATTAAGTGTATTTCTTGGATGGATGCCAAACTGCCCCTCCCCCCCCCGCATCCTTTCATGTTTCATGTTCCCCTGCTTTAGTGTGGTTATAGTTATACTATACTAGCGGCAGAGAATGAGGCTGTATGAGGTGGTAAAATAGTAGCACTTCAGCCTGCAAGTGAATGTTTCTCGGTGTAAACCAAGACACTCTCTGCAAGCAGAAAACTAGTAAGCAAAGAGAGGGGTAGGCTTGAACTCTGTTCCCGGATCTGTTCGTTTTCTATCAACAGGGAGGTTTTTATATGGAAGAGCTATACAAAGCGATGATCTCCTACCTGCAATCTAAAGTGGTGCTTCCTCATTCTGCTCTATGTGTAGACTAGGGCTGCTCCTCAAGTGAAGTCATTTCATTGCGCCCATTTTTGTAGACTTCCATATACCTGCTTTTGACATTTTAACAGAGTTCTTCAATGAGAAATAATAGGAAGATTAGCATGTACACATTACCTACAAAATAAAAAACTCTGTCTAACATAGATGTATGCATTTATTTAGGGGCATTAAAGTACAGTTTTCCTCCAGGAGGGAGTTTGCTTTTCTTCAGTGGCATCCAGAATTTATACGTTTGTTGTTTTTTTACACGATTATTAATTTTCATATATGAAAAAGTAACACAGAAGTCTGTCCTGAGAATTTGTGGCTGCTGTGAGACCATTGGCGGAAAGCAATAAAATGAATGTACTATGTGTAGAAACCATCTTAGGTTTGTCCCTTAAATTTCTTAAGATAGCATTGTATCTCTTTATATATTACCAAAGCTTTAGGAATGAAGGCGTAGGTGAAATTCTCTCCCCAGGGAGGTTTGCCTGGCACATTTATTATATACCCTTAGGTGCCTTTTCAACCAGGCCTTGGGCTGACTAGCATCCTGTTAAAAGTGTTGTGAGTGGGAGCATTGTTTTGTTTTGTTCTTGTTTTTTTATGTATTTTCTGTTTTTATCTTGGATTTTTATACTGTGAACTACCCTGAGATCTACGGATGAAGAGCGACATACACATTTTATAAATAAGAATATACCGTGTTTCTCATATTATAAGACACGTTGTGAGGGACAGGGGATATCGCGAAGTCCCTCCCCTCCTGAGTTCAAGCCCGTCCCCGAGCAAAGGGGAAAGCAGGGAGAGTTCCGATTCCAGTGGGGAAGCAGGAAGTCGTGTCCGAGGCTCAGGCAAGGTAGAGGAGCCAGGGTCCCAGGTGGGACAGGAAGGGGCAAGCAAGGGGGGAAGACCCATCCCCCCAACTCCAGAATTACGCAGGAAAAGGAGGGGCAAGAGGATGGGTCTGCCAAAGCTTTTGTGTTGGAGAAAGACGCGCCAAAAGCCATTAGGAGGTTCTGAAACCGACTGACCACATCACTCCGTGTAAATAGCAATGACTTGAGCACTGTAAATACGCAGCACCAATAAAAGAATAAAATGCAGAGCTGCGTGGCGTCGTTACTCTGAAGTAGTCCACTCCGGCCACCGTGACAGCAACCTCCTAATCTTTTTTTGGGCTACTTTGGAGTTGCCGGGATGAGCGTGTCAGAGGCGGAGAAGTGGCGGCAGATCGCGGAGCAAGCCCAGCTAGAACTGCAGCAGCTGTCGCTGCAGGCGCAGGGAGAATTGAAGGCAGCTAAAGAGGAGACTAAGAAGGTCCAGGACGACCGGCTACAACTTGCGGAACAGGTGAGAGAGCTTCAGGAAAAAGAGCAGCAATTAAGGGCGGTGGCGGTAGACCTCCAAAACAAGCTGGATGCAGAGAAAAACAAGGCGGGAGGGGCACCCCAAGTCCAAGTGCTGCCAGGAAGGAGAGCTGGGACCCTAGTTAGCAAGTTCAATGGAGACCCGAAGGAATTTCAAGGCTTTGAGACTGAGATTGTGTATGCTCTTGAGCTGCACCACGATGAGTTCCCTGATGATGAGCACAGAGTAGCGTTTATTGTGGAGCACCTTACCGGGGCAGCCAGGGAGTGGCTAAGACCGTTAATTGCAACAAGGAATCCTTGCATGAAGAATGTCAAACTATTTCTAGAAGGTTTGAAAACGATGTATTCGTCCGATAGTCATATGGACCAGACTAAGGAGGAACTTCATAATTTACGCCAAGGAAATATGACAGTTCGCGCGTATTGGGCGAAATTCACCATGCTGGTGCACAGATTGGGGTGGGAACTGGGGTCCCCCCCAATGCTAGCGGCGTTCTACTTGGGGTTGCATGAGGAGGTGAAGGATGAGCTCTCGAGAGGTCCAAAGCCCAGTGATATGGATCAGCTGAGCAAAGCGGCTCTGGCGGTGGGGGTGAGACAGGAATCCCGGTGGAGCGACAAACAAGCAACGCGCGCAAAGCGGGCTTGGTTCCCACGGTCGCAGGAGAAACCACTCCCCCAACAACCCTTTCAAGCCACGCCTGGGGCCAGCCAGGACCAGGAACCCATGCAGATTGATAGCGCGCGCGCGCGGGCTTTTCAAACCCCAGCGGCGCCAAGACGCAAGGAGGGAAAGGGCGGGAATTGCTTTCTCTGCAACTCCCCCCAGCATCTCGTCAGAGACTGCCCACATCGCAGGGAGTGGCAAGGCAGGGCGGGAACGGTGGTGCCCTCCCCCACTGACGCAGCACCACAGCAGGGAAACGGGAAAGCCTGGCTGCAGGAGACAAGGGGCAGCAGCCAGGCACAGTCAGCAGACAACAGCCCCAGCCCACCCACCCGCACAGAGAGGAGCAGAGCCAGCCCACCCCTCCCAGAGCAGGAGTGGTTCTAGAAGTCACGCTAACGCTCCCAAATGGCTATCCCCTGACGGTCCTTGCCTTAATTGACAGTGGTGCCTCAGCGAACTTCTTCTCGAGAAACTTTGCAGAAGAGCACCAGATCCAGCTTCTGCAGCTGGATTTTCCCCTTCATGTGGCAACCATTGACGGCAGAGAGCTGCTGGGGGGGGCCATCACTCATCAAACCCCCCCCATGAGAATGACGGTGGGAAGGCACTCAGAGACACTGGCATTCAACGTCACCACCATCTCAGACCCCCCCATCGTCTTGGGCATGAGCTGGCTGGCGCGCCACGACCCCTCCATCAGTTGGCACCAGAGATGCATCACTTTTGGATCGGACTTTTGCCTGGAACATTGCATGCAGCACCAACCAGGGGAGGGGCCTCCGATAGCCACGGTGGCCACCATGCACGTCAAAGGGGGTGAGGCGATACCCAAGCCGTACTGGGACCTGCAGGAGGTCTTCAGCGAAGCGGAGTCCGACCACCTACCCCCACACAGGCCTTTTGACTGCCAGATCAACCTGGTGCCAGGGGCAACTATACCCCCAGCCAAGCTGTACGCCATGTCAGACCAGGAACTGGAGGATCTGCGCGCTTTCATCGACAAGAACCTCAAGCGGGGGTTCATCAGAGAAAGCAAGGCAGCAGGGGGCAGCCCGGTCTTCTGGGTGGACAAGAAAGACACGCAACAGCGCCGCCTGGTGGTGGATTTTAGACGGCTGAATTCGGTGACAGAGCCAGTGGCTTTCCCCATGCCCAGAGTGGATGATCTCCTGACAGCAGCACGCAGGGGCAAGATTTTCACCAAGCTAGACCTGAGGGGGGCGTACAACTTGATCAGGATCCGGGAAGGCGATGAATGGAAGACCACGATGTTCACGCCTCTGGGCTCTTTTGAATATCTGGTGATGCCCTTCGGGTTGCAAGGGGGCTCAGCCTGCTTCCAGGCCTTCATGCACCACGTCCTGGGGTCCCTCCTCTTCAAGAACTGCCTGGTCTTTCTGGATGACATCCTTATCTATTCCAATGACCCAGTGCAGCATGTGAAAGATGTCAGGGAAGTGTTGCAGCGCCTGAAGGAGAACCACCTGTATGTAAAGCTGGAGAAGTGCAAGTTTCACACCAAGGAGGTGGACTTCCTGGGCTACAAGCTGTCAGACAAGGGGCTGGCGATGGACAAGGACAAGGTGCAGGCCATCCTGGACTGGCACAGCCCCAGGACGCGCAAAGATGCCCAACGCCTACTAGGCTTCGCCAACTTCTACAGGAAGTTCATCAAGAACTTCTCTCGCGTTACGGCTCCCATCACTGACTGCCTGAGAGGCAAGCAGAAGTTCAGGTGGACACCAGAGGCGCAAGCAGCGTTCGAAAGCCTCAAGAGGGTGTTCGCCTCGGACCAGAACCTGTTCCACGTGGTCCAGGACGCGCCCCTACGCATTGAGACAGATGCTTCTGAGAAAGCTGTGGGCGCCATTTTGTTGCAACTGGACGCCAACAGGGAGTGGAGACCCTGTGCCTTCTTCTCCAGGAAGTTGACACAGCCCGAGCGCAACTACACCGTGTTTGACAAAGAACTTCTTGCGATCCACGCTGCGTTCAAACATTGGAGACACTTCCTGGTGGGCGCCAAGCACCCCATCCAGGTGTGCACAGACCACAAGAACCTGGAGTTCTGGAGAACTGCCAGGGTGCTCAACCAGCGGCAGATACGGTGGGCAGAGTTCTTCTCGAACTTCAACTTCTCCATACACTACATCCCGGGAGAGCAGAACGTCAGGGCGGATGCCCTCTCCCGCAAGCCAGAGTACATGGAGGAGGAGGAGCCACCAGCCCCAAGGCACATTTTCCCCCCGTCGGCATGGTCCTGCGGAGCAGCAGTGGTGAGCGAGGCAGAACTCACAGCACTGACGGCAGCGGATGACTTTGCCAACCGCATCTTCAGAGAACTGAGAGGGGGGAGGGAGCAGGCAAAAGACTTTGCAGAACGCAGAGGGCTGCTTTTCTACAAGGGGGCACTGTACCTGCCCACCACCCAGCTCAGACGTACGGTCCTCAAACAGATGCACGACAACCCAACGGCGGGGCATTTTGGAAGGGACAAGACCACTCACCTAGTCATGAGACACTTCTGGTGGCCAGGGGTGAGGGAAGATGTTCGAGACTATGTACGGGGCTGTGACACCTGCCAGCGGGCAAAGGTGGTCAGAGCAGCGCCACCAGGGTTGCTGGAGCCCTTAGCCACGCCACACAGGCCGTGGGAAGTGCTGTCCATGGACTTCATCACAGATCTGCCTTCTTCCCGGGGTAAGACCGCAGTGTTGGTGGTGGTGGACCTCATGTCCAAAATGTGCCACTTTATACCGTGTGCCAGGGCAGTCTCTGCAGAAGAGACAGCCAAACTGTTTGTTGATCACGTTTTCAGACTGCATGGATTACCTTTAAGGGTTATTTCGGATCGTGGCCGCCAATTTGTTTCCAGGTTCTGGCGGCGGCTCATGAACCTCCTGCAGGTGGAGGTCAGCTTGTCGACGGCTAGACACCCGCAGACCAACGGACAAGCGGAGAGGGTCAACGCCATTCTGCAGCAGTACCTGAGATGTTACGTCAGCCAGAGGCAAACGGACTGGGTGGATCGCCTGCCACTAGCAGAATTTGCCTACAACAATGCAGTGCACGTCTCCACAGGGGTGTCGCCCTTTAAGGCCAATTACGGGCGCGACCTCAGATCTTTCCCAGAGAGGGAGGGGGAGGAGGAGGAGGAGGGCCCACAGGCAGAGGATTGGGCAGAGGAACTGGAGACGGTGCACCAGCAGCTCAGAGAACACTTGGAGAGGGCCAAGGAAGCGTACAAAAAGGGGGCAGATCGCCACAGGCGACTAGGGGAGGTCATCAGGGTGGGGGACAAGGTGTGGTTGTCCTCGGAGGGCCTTCCCACCAGAGGGAGGTGCAAAAAGCTGGCACCCAAAAGGCTGGGCCCCTTCACGGTCACGCAACAGGTAAACCCGGTGGCATACAGGCTGGCACTGCCAGAGGACATGAGGGTGCATCCAGTGTTTCATAGATCGCTGCTGTCGCCGTACAGGGAAAGCAGCAGGCTCCGAGACAGCGAACAAACCCCCGAGGGAGGGGGGGAGAGGGAAGGCAGGGAGCAACTCAATGAGGCCACGGCCATCCTGGATTCAAGGTGGGGGGTGGGGGGACTGGAGTACCTCATGGCATGGGAGGATGCTCCACCGTCCCAGAATGAATGGGTCCCAGCCACTCAGATACAGGAGGAATTCTTGGTGGAAGAATTTCACGCCCTCTTTCCCCACAGACCCAAGCCCTGGCACATGGAAAGGGAGGGGGAGGAGGAGGAGGCACGGGAGAGCAGCTCACCATGGCGCTGGGAAGCGGAGTTTGAGGAACCAGAGGATGAGGTATGGGTGTCACCGAGATCCACCCAGTCAGAGGAAGGAGCAGATTGGCAGAACGTTTTTACCCCCACCAGCTCTGACGCCACGGACTTTTTGGGATTCCCGTCCGCCCAGGCGGAAGGGGGGGGCTCGCAGGACTGGGGGGAGGTATTCACACCAACAGGCTCGGAGAGCACTGAGTTCTTAGGCTTCCAGTCGTCACCGACACATGAGGGGGGCCTGGGGAGGGGTGAAGGAGAGCTTGGGAGGGGGGTGGATGTGAGGGACAGGGGATATCGCGAAGTCCCTCCCCTCCTGAGTTCAAGCCCGTCCCCGAGCAAAGGGGAAAGCAGGGAGAGTTCCGATTCCAGTGGGGAAGCAGGAAGTCGTGTCCGAGGCTCAGGCAAGGTAGAGGAGCCAGGGTCCCAGGTGGGACAGGAAGGGGCAAGCAAGGGGGGAAGACCCATCCCCCCAACTCCAGAATTACGCAGGAAAAGGAGGGGCAAGAGGATGGGTCTGCCAAAGCTTTTGTGTTGGAGAAAGACGCGCCAAAAGCCATTAGGAGGTTCTGAAACCGACTGACCACATCACTCCGTGTAAATAGCAATGACTTGAGCACTGTAAATACGCAGCACCAATAAAAGAATAAAATGCAGAGCTGCGTGGCGTCGTTACTCTGAAGTAGTCCACTCCGGCCACCGTGACACACGTCTTATATTTATTTTTTCCTCAAAAAAACACACTATGGCTTATTTTCAAGGGATGTCTTATTTTTTTCCTCCTCCTCCTGCCGCGGCCGGCATTGCTGCTGCTCCTATCACTATGTCTTATTTTCGGGGTATGGCTTATATTCCTCGAATGCTTAAAAATCCTGCTACGGCTTATTTTATGGGGATGCCTTAAAATATGAGAAACAGGGTAGAAAGTGCCCACACTGGGTCCCTTGCCCTCCAGGCTTTGCGGTGTAAATGGTAGCTATGCATACCTGGGAATCAAAATGGCAGCTCAGCCTTGTCTGTGGTTTGGATGTCTTACTCATTTGTCAACTAATATGAGAAAGTGTCCCTTACCCCACTTTTTCTCTCTTTGTTAATATTACTGCTCTGGAGATTTAAGTGAAGATTTATTGGTTGTGCCAGCCAATCAGCACTGTGCAGAGCAAGCTTGAGCTACAGGTATCTTGAACAGCCCCTCTTCCCTAATGGCTGGAAAGGAAAATTGCATTAAAAAAAGTTACTGTATGTCTGTCTTCACCCTTAGTGTAGATTTTTAAAATTCTTTCATCCCAGAACATTAAAGAAAATGTTTTCTACAAGTGTGCAGCTGTGTATGGGTAGGAGGAGGTACCACTGTTAATAACACTGTTTGAAACATTTCCCATAGCTGTAGAACTAAGCTTTTGCCTTCTGGGAACTTATTATTCGTGTGATTAAAATCTCATCTCTTAAGAGTTTCCTCTGCATTTAATACCATTTCCTTGCTACCTAGGGCGGGTGCTGCTATGCAGTTCCAGTGATGCGAGGAGACTTTCATTACTCGTTTAAACAATGGCACCAAATCCCATAAAAGGAACATTTTCTGGTGCATGCAGCAGTCAGCAATGGGGTCATGGAAGCAGCTTTAAAAAAATCAATAGAAGTTGCAGGTTAAAGGGCATTTTCCAAGCTACTCATTTCCCCCACTCTTTTTTGCTAGCAGGACTTTGTACACAGCTTTGACAAATATCGAGCTAGCTCATTCCAGCCTTGCATTGCAACATTTTGCACTTGCTGCAGCCACCACCATCGCCACAGGTGCTCCCAGTGATGTGTTACACCTTTTCTCCTGCTGCAGCCTCTGCCACTAATTGATGCTTTGGCTTGCCACTGTTTACTGCCTTTGGAGATGTGTTGATCCTCCTCTGATTATTTATTGCAGAACTTCTGTGCCTTTAACAGATGCATAATAGGAAGTAATCACACAGGAGAAGTTCTCTAAAGCACGGAGCAGGCTAAATGCCAAATGCCATGCATGCATGCATGCTGTCTTGTGTTGAAGTATGCTAGTAACCTGTGCCAAAGTAAATCTAAAGTGCCTTGGTGAAGCAGGTGGGGGGCTTTTGGGTGCCATTGTTGTTGTTGTTTAGTCTTTCAGTCGTTTCCGACTCTTCATGACCCCATGCAGGGCCGTCTTAAGCGCCCCTGGTGCCGTGGTGCGCCGGATCTCTCCGGCACCCTCCTGCCCCGTTTCCCAGCGCGGCGGGCGGGTGGGCGCAGCGCGGCTGCCACAGGCGCTGCTGTGCGGCGGGCGGGCGGGCAGGCACAGCGCGATCTCTCCGGCGCCCTCCCGCCCCATTTCCCAGCGCGGTGGGCGGGTGGGCGCAGCACACAGCGCGGCTGCCACAGGCGCGGCTGCACGGCGGACCGGCCAGCCAGCGGGCGGGTGCAGCTTGCGGCGCCCTCCTGGCGGGCCGGCACCGTGGTGCCCTGCGCCACCCAGCCTGGCCGTAGGGCCGGCCCTGACCCCATGGACCATAGCACACCAGGCACTGTCTTGCACTGCCTCCCGCAGTTTGGTCAAACTCATGTTAGTAGCTTTGAGAACACTGTCCAACCATCTCGTCCTCTGTCGTCCCCTTCTCCTTGTGCCCTCAATCTTTCCCAGCATCAGGGTCTTTTCCAGGGGGTCTTCTCTTCTCATGAGGTAGCCAAAGTACTGGAGCTTCGGCTTCAGGATTTTGGTGCCATAGACTAACACAAAATCTACAGTATTGGGATTTCTATCCTGTGTAGAGCAACCTCTCCCAGCCTGTTGTAGTCCAGAGGTTCTGGAGGGCACTAGGTGGGAGACAGCTAGGCTGTTTTGCTCTTGCTTTTCCCACCAGCATTGCATTTGATGGTCAGAGCACTGTGTCTCTTCTAGAGTCTGGTGGGAAACCACCAGCTTAGAGGAGGTTACTAATCATTATGGCAGGATTCCTTAATTGCACTCTCTGATTCCAAGTTCTAATGATTCTGAGATGGCAAATGGGAATGAACCCTTTCTTCCTTCTCTGGAGGCTTAAGGAAAGTGGGACGCGCAGTCTTGCGATAAATCTTTTATTCATATTTGGAAGGCTGTCAAAGTGCAATGTGTGCTCATTCAGTAGTTCCATAATTTTGAGTTTTTAAATAAAGACTAAAAGATCTACTCTCTGGTATTATAGATCTAGCATAGCCAATGTGCGGCCCCAGCCAGCATAGCCATTGGTCAGAGATTATGGGAGCTGCAGTCCAGCAGCATCTAGAGGAAGGGGCGGACTTTGGTAATATGCTGCCCTTTTGTGAGGCCATTTGACACCCTCCCCCCCCCAGCCCTCATGTCACCAGCTTAAGCTGGGGTTTGGGAAGAAGGCATGAGGCTCTGGCAGGGTCCTAGAGCCTTCCTACCTCCTTCCCAAGGCTGCTTGTCTAGTTTTGGGAAGAAGGATTCTAGGACCCTGTCAGAGCCCTCACACCAGGCTTTGAATTGCACCCTCCTCGGCTGCACACTCAGTGTGTCCGCACCACTCACACTACCCTAAATCTGCTTCTGCTGGAAAGCCCCACATCGGCTGTCCTGTTATAGATTGCATCAGAGGACCTGGAGACTATGGCAGTGGGGGGCCTTTGAGAGGATATGTCCTTTCTGATACACATGTGCACATGATTGTGACTTGTATGGCTAGGTCAGGCATCCCCAAACTTCGGCCCTCCAGATGTTTTGGACTACAATTCCCATCTTCCCTGACCACTGGTCCTGTTAGCTAGGGATCAAGGGAGTTGTAGGCCAAAACATCTGGAGGGCCACAGTTTGGAGATGCCTGGGCTAGGTTAACACAGAGGCATAGCATGGGAGGGGGCTGTGGGGGCCATGGCCCTGAGTGCAATTTTGAGAGGAGGCCAGAAGGAGCTGCAGAACAATTGATGAAAATTTGATGGATGCTTGTTCCTATTCAGCAATAAATTGTGGGCTTTCCCAGGGAAAGTAGTGGGACAAAAGAAAAAAACCTCTCAGACTCATGCCTAGAAATCATGGGTCAAACAAAACTGTGGATGATCCCTGTCAGAAATGTAAGCAACACATATCAGGAGGTCAGCACAAAAATAAATTGTTCTGTATCTGCACCTACAGTTTAGCTGATTCCCCCATTTGTATGGTGGAATGAGGAGGCAAGTTGAATTTCTCCCATGAGATTGCTGTGCCTAGATTCCATCCAAATGGCCCATCAAGCCCATTGCTAATTCTTCCCAATTGCTTTCCATTTTATGTTGTGGCTTAAATGAAACTTTAACGTCTAGTTACGAGAGCAACTTGCTTTTGAATACCATTCGATGTTATTCAAAGCAGTGACTCTCTCTGCAGCTGCCCTATTATGAGTGCATGTGCTTTCGTGTTTGGAATTTGAATATACAAAAGCCTATGGGTGGCCTGCGAAATCCTATAGTGCAGGTCAGCTGCTCAAACCAATATGTAGATCTGTCTTAACTTAAGCATTGCAAGCAGCACACCAGTATGAAAACAGCAGCGCCAGCATGTGCGTGTGGCACACGCCACACTTGCTTCCTTCTGTTCCAAGGTTGCCATGTGAGGGATTGCAATGCTGAACTCTCAGAGCCCACATGACACCTTCTCTATGGACTCATTTCAGTATTCCAGCAATAAACTTGGCAGCATAGAGAGCGTCCCAGGGGAAAAAACAACAACCACACACACACACATTGCCATCTCTGCAACAAGCTATCTGTGCAAAACCTTCAAGGGACCAGCATGGACCTCGGCGCTGATGCCTCCATGTTTTTTGACTATGGACACTGGATGTGTATTGTAGTTCAACATTTTAAATACATTTTAGCCCACCCTTCCTCACCAAATGATCTTTGGGTAGGGTACAAATCGTCACTGGGACATGAAGCAGCCTCTCAATCAAACCTGCCTCACAAGGTTGCTGTGGGGATTAAATGAGGGGGCAGGGGAACCAGCTCCCTGGAGGAAAAAGCTGGGATATAAATGCAATAATTAAATAGAAATCTGATATGCCATTGTAATGGGGATCCGCCAAGGGTGAAATAGACCATCACTCAAACTCTTAAGGGGCAAAGTGGTGTTGTGAAAAATATTACAAAGAAACTTAAAGCTTTTTTCACACTTCTGCACATCCCATGCCTAGAAAGCAGTGAGGGCTGAGTGGTTTTTCATTTGCCCCATTGCTTTCCCCAAGAAAACCCACTGTTTACTGCTGAATCCACAGAAGAAGAAGAAGAAGAAGAAGAAGAAGAAGAAGAAGAAGAAGAAGAAGAAGAAGAAGAAGAAGAAGAAGAAGAAACCAATTGACGTTTGTTCCAATTCAGCAGTTGTTGTTGTTGTTGTTTAGTCGTTTAGTCATGTCCGACTCTTCGTGACCCCATGGACCATAGCACGCCAGGCACTCCTGTCTTCCACTGCCTCCCGCAGTTTGGTCAGACTCATGTTGGTGGCTTCAAGAACACTGTCCAACCATCTCGTCCTCTGTCATCCCCTTCTCCTAGTGCCCTCAATCTTTCCCAACATCAGGGTCTTTTCCAGGGAGTCTTCTCTTCTCATGAGGTGGCCAAAGTATTGGGGCCTCAGCTTCAGGATCTGTCCTTCCAGTGAGCACTCAGGGCTGGTTTCCTTCAGAATGGATAGGTTTGATCTTCTTGCAGTCCATGGGACTCTTAAGAGTCTCCTCCAGCACCATAATTCAAAAGCATCAATTCTTCGGCGATCAGCCTTCTTTATGGTCCAGCTCTCACTTCCATACACCACTACTGGGAAAACCATAGCTTTAACTATACAGACCTTTGTTGGCAAGGTAATGTCTCTGCTTTTTAATATGCTGTCTAGGTTTGTCATTGCTTTTCTCCCAAGAAGCAGGCGTCTTTTAATTTCGTGACTGCTGTCACCATCTGCAGTGATCAAGGAGCCCAAGAAAGTAAAATCTCTCACTGCCTCCATTTCTTCCCCTTCTATTTGCCAGGAGGTGATGGGACCAGTGGCCATGATCTTGGTTTTTTTGATGTTGAGCTTCAGACCATATTTTGCGCTCTCCTCTTTCACCCTCATTAAAAGGTTCTTTAATTCCTCCTCACTTTCTGCCATCAAGGTTGTGTCATCAGCATATCTGAGGTTGTTGATATCTCTTCCGGCAATCTTAATTCCGGCTTGGGATTCATCCAGTCCAGCCTTTTGCATGATGAATTCTGCATATAAGTTAAATAAGCAGGGAGACAATATACAGCCTTGTTGTACTCCTTTCCCAATTTTGAATCAATCAGTTATTCCGTATCCAGTTCTAACTGTAGCTTCTTGTCCCACATAGAAATTTCTCAGGAGACAGATGAGGTGATCGGGCACTCCCATTTCTTTAAGAGCTTGCCATAGTTTGCTGTGGTCGACACAGTCAAATTCAGCAGTGAGCAGCCGATTTTCCCAGGGGATAGCAGGCAGGAGAAGTAGAAGTGTGGACAATCCCCAAGTCCTTGGGACACACCCACCCACACCCAGGGGAAATGGAAATCCTGTTTGGGGAAGGGCCATAGCTCAGCGGTAGAGCATCTGCCCTGCATGCAAGATATCCCAGGTACAGTCCCCAGCATCTCCAGGTGGGACTGGGAGAGAACCCTGCCTGAAACCCTGGAGAAATCACTGCCCTTCGATGGAGACAATACGGAGCTAAGTAGATCATTGGCTTGTATCGGGGCTCATCCACACTTCACTAGACCTGCACCTAGAGAGCACTGGTCTGAGAAGTTTCCCACTTGTCCTCTGCTTTCTAGGCATGAGCCTGAGCAGTTTTCTGTTTGCCCTACCGCTCTGTATCATGGAATCAGAGCAAACATCAATCCACAGAAAAGTGGGGGTTGGGTAAGAATAGTTTTCAGTGCAAGGGAGTGTCCGCATAATGGAATGTAGGTGAGTGGGAGGACAATGAAGCCTCCTCTACTAGACAGCATGTACCGAGTGTCTCGTAAAGTAAATTGTTTGCACTGAATTTCCACTGTTTACTCCTGCATTGAGTGCATGCCCAGAAGATCATTGCCCGCCTGCATGAGAGTTTGGAAGAGGCAGCCTGTCTCTGCAGGAAGCCGTGGGTCTGGTCACTTTGTAGGCTCATTACGAGTGGGTGGTGAAAGAGACGAGATGATGTCCTCACCGTGCCTTGGACTCAGCCTGCTTCACAAACTCTGCAGCCAACAAGCTGCATTTGTTGCATCACAATAAAGCACAGCATCACATCCCTTGAACAATGACTCGGTCCATCTCTTCTGTGTGGAGACTGTGTCACCAGGAACTGTGGGGCTCTTAGTGATTGCTCAACTGCAGCTGTGTGTGTGTGTGTGTGTGTGTGTGTGTGTGTGTTACTGAGAAGGCTGGGAGACAAGAGGGTTTAGAAATCTCACTGGGGAGAGAGGTTAAAAAGAAAGCACCATAAGCAATGTTAATGGGGGGTTTTTGGGGGGGTGCTATTCATTGTCGTAGTACAGAACTCACCTCTTTCTCTCTCTCTCTCTCTCTCTCTCTCTCTCTCTCTCACACACACACACACACACACACACACGCCTGGGGACCACCCACTCAAGATCTGACCTCAAATCAATTTGCAGGCAGGGCTAAACCCTAACTGAACATCTGGATGGGGAAGGAGACTCTGTGTCTCCTCCTCCACCCCTATGGAGAGCCGAAGTGTTCAGTCCTGTGGAGGTCCTGCTTCACCTGCACCCCACAGGATCGAATCTTCTGCTCACTAGCTGGTGAGCAGAGGATCCAATCCTTCTGGGATCTGCTTCCTTTCCTGCCTATGACAGAGTAAGATCCACAAGTGGCTACTAAGCCTCTAAAACGCTTTTGTCGTTCCCATTCCTTGTAATACATGAACTGAAAACCTGATAACAAAAGAACTTTCCTGGGGGAAATGTACTGATTGCCTAAATGCTACAATGCTCCTCACTACTGAGGTTTGTCCCTGCCATCACTGAAAAAGTTGTGTAAAACCGACGTTAGCTTTGGACTTGTACATGCGGGCGAAGGGTGAAGGTGGTTTTACACATACGGTACCTATGCAGAGCAACTCTTCGTAGTAGCTGCAGCACTTTTATGTAACGTACCAGGAAAAAGCAGCTGCTTCTGAGTAGCATGTTACTTTAAGCAGGTTACAGGAAGTTAGTTAGTCAGACTGTGCGCTGAATCTCTTGATGCCAATATCCTGAGTACCGTGATACAGCATTTTTATGCCTGACAGTACGCTTAAATGCTTACAGGCTTAAATTTACTCTTTTATCATTATGATCAAAGAACTGTACAGCTTTGATATGTACAATTTGAAAGTTACTATTTTCACATTCATCATCGAAACGTTCTGCCCTTTTCTACAGTGTCTCAGAACTTGCATGTGCATTGTTGTTTCTGTGGAGTTTTGCGTGGTGACCTTAAAAGCCCTCTATGCTTCAACAGGAGGGGTCTGAATTGTGCATCTTATGGGCCTCCACTCCCCTTTTCTTCTCTCCCAGGGTGCCCTGCCCCTCAGAGTCCCTCCTGTTCATGCCCAGCTTCATTCTCTATTCCACCTGCACCTTCTTATGTGCCCCAGCCATTCATTTGAACAGCAGACAGCAGCAGAAGTGCAACAGGAGTCAAACTCCACAGAGATGGAGGTTTTAAGTAGCTCCAGCTTGCTACATTGATGGCTCTTTGCTCCCTGGCTGCACAGTAAACAGCAAGAGAGAATGCAGAAGGGTGATCTTGCAGGTTGGAAGCCTGGTGAGATCTGATCTTTCTTTTTTCCCTTTTTTTAAAAAGAAAGATGAGTAAAGTAAATGGTCAAGGAAATTGGTTTACTTCAGGTCTTGTTTTAATGGAGTAGTTTTTGCCAAACAGGGAACCATGTGGGCATCTAACTGCAAGGGAAGCTATTCTGAATCAGATCTTTGGGTTGTTTTGTCAATAGCAGCTTGTTTGCTTGCTTGCTTGCTTGATTTATTTGTACCTATTGTGTGGCGCAGTGGAACACGTGTAATGAAGTGACTGAGGCGTATTGCATCTGCGGATTTGTGGGTGTTTTATCAGAGGTAGGAGTGATTTAGCCATGTGAAGATGTTGATGTTTTTGTTGGAGGGCTTCTGGGTTTTTTGTTTGTTTGTTTGTTTGTTTGTTTGTTTCCTGACATGATCACCTTGATCAGTTGAAATGTTTGTTGATCTTCCATGATACTGCAGTAGCTTGGCCAAATCAGAGCCATAGGTTTCACCACTGATGCTGCTTTATAAAATAATCCTTTGTGTTGGGTGAGCGGGCTTGAAGGAAATGGCCTTGCAGGCCAAATTAGGATTCCCGCAGAGCCAAATTGCGCCCGCCAGCTGGAGGTTCTGCATGCCTCCCATATAGATTGGTCTCCCTGCTGGCTACACAAATGTACCAAACATTGGAGAAGCCTCCAGTGTGAAGGCTGTACAACAAGTCTGCAGTTGAAGTAACTGTGTGACTAGCCTATGCCTGCCACAAAAACCAATGGAGGGTGTCTGATACCTGCTCTTTCTTCCTCCTACCATGGCGATAACTGCCATGCCCTCTCCACCTGAAGTTCAATTCAGCCATGAACTCATTCATTAGCCATCTCTCTCAGCCTCGGCTGCCCACCTGCAGTTATGAGCATAGCCATACTTCTGGGCCAAATTACAGGGCTGTTGTAAAGATTCCTGGTGCATGTGAAGCGCTCTAAAGCTTTATATAAATGCTAGATGTTATTACCATTACAAAATGCTGTGGGGTCTGTATCCACTCACCTTGATCTAAATTATGGATTGACCTAATTTGACTGATTGATCAAATGTGTCTTTACCTCTCACCTGAGACAGTCCTGAAGTGAAATCATCAACTGAGTGTTAAACACAAAGCAATATTTTGTAAATATGCCTATCACCGTTTATGCCCTGGCATATTTTCCTCTCTCTCTTACTAGTTGTTAGTTTTGACTAGAATGAGTTTACACCGAGAAAGATTCTATTAGGATAGAGGTGCAGTTTGTTTCTCTGCCTAAAGTGGCCCTGCATTCCTCCATTGTAGCTGAAAGGGATGGGATCAACTTCTCCCTCTCCATCATCTATTGGAAGCACAAAGAGAGCTCATCTTTTCCATCGTAATGCACCACTTCCTTCTAAACAACTTAGTCTTTAGGACTCGACTGCTCCCAGCTGCCACACTCTTATGCCTGCTATGCATACAGGTCTCCGCTTTGCAGAGCTGTAGAACCGCCCAGCAGGGTCCTCGAAATTGCTCTCTACCAACAACCCAGTCTCTCTGGGAGTGCACTGTTAGGTGAAACTGCCAGGGGGGTGGGTTTATTTCCATTTGGATCTGTGATGATGTAAAGGGATTTCTTTGCCAATGGCAATTTCTGTCTGCTTGAAGCAGGTCGCTTCCTGGAACCACAATATTTGTTAGCTTGGGCAGATTATTGTTCAAAAAAAAAAACAGGAGGTATGGAGGCAGGCACTACTAAAGCTTGTCCTATGCAGAGTGCTGCATCATATTTTATTGCAACCCCTTTCTTCTGGTAATAGTTTTGTATATATTCCTTGGAATGGGAAATCCACCCGTGGGAAAGATGCAATAGTGGGTGTGGCAAATTAGGTTACCGGCAAAGGTAAAAGAAGTACTGTTAAAAGTAAATGTTCCAGATCTCTCCTGAATATTTATCCCATACATAGGGAGTGGAGAAAGAAGCAGTACAATGCGATCATTTAGCTAAGGGCCATGGGTCAGTGGTAAGAGGGGTTCGAGAACAGGCCTTCTCTGCAGTGGCTCCCCATCTGGGGAATGCTCTCCCCAGGAAAGTTCGCCTGGCGCCTTCATAATATGCCTTTAGGTGCCATGCAAAAACATTCCTTTTTAACCAGTCCTTTGGTTGATTTACATCCTATGCCCTTTTAAAATGTGGTTTTTTTGGGGGGGGGAGGTTGTTGTTTTTATTAGGTATTTTGTGGTTTTACATCTTGATTTTATTCCATGAACCACCCTGAGACCCAGGGTATAGGGCGGTATAATAATAATAATAATAATAATAATAATAATAATAATAATAAAGCATACGCTTTACATGTGAAAGGTCCTGGGTTCAGTTTACAGCATTTGCCAGTAGGACTGGGGGAAATCCCCTTTCTCAAAGCCTAGGGAGCCACAGCCAGTCAATGTATACTATTGCATACCATACTATATCTCCAAACGGTGTGAGTTTCCAGGGGTTCCAGGTGCTTACCCAAGGTTCGGTTTCCTTGGAATGAGGGACAGCGGAGACTGTGGCGTCTTTATGATATACAGTTTATTTATACATATATACAATAAGATGGAGGGGCTCGCAGCATTAACACCCGAGAAGGTCTTACTTCTCCCATAGAGCTTTGGATCCCAGCAGAAATCAGGCACAGCTCTGCCTCTCAGCTGCCAAGCCTGCTTCTAGCCCTCACACACCTCTTGCTTTTTGTCTTTCTAACGGACAGTTGAGGCACAGAGCCACTTCTGCTCTTGCCAAAATTTTTGGGCCAATTCTTTTGGAGCCATTATGGCCCATGCCTGGCTCTCTACTCTCTGCATGTTTATCTGGTGTGTGAAGAGGCTGTACTGGATGCAAAGATTGCAAGAGTGTGTACCTGCTGGGTCAACAGCACTGTGTGGCCTCACATCCCCCCCCCTTTTGAAAAAAAAGATATTTCAGTTCATTGTGTTCAGTACGCTGCCTTGGTATTTCTTATAAATGAAAGGTAGTGTAGACATGCTTTTAATAAATGCAAATAAATAGCTACCTGCCCACCTGCCGGCAATGGAGAGCTGGACTTGTGCTTTGAAAATGAACAGCAGTTTGATATACTGTCTGTTAGTCTCTCGTAATATGACATGGAGCGATAGTTTTTGATTGTCTGGTGTTTGATTGTCTGATGTTTCAGCTGTACCTCCACTTATGCTCAGCCTGTATATTCGCAAATAAATGCAAATTTTACAAAACACCAATAAGCTTTGGTTAACCTCCTTTCCAGTCCTCTGTTTTACCTCTCTCTGTGGTTTCTGGGAAGGAGCAAGAGCTTTCTCCATCTTCCTCAGACTAGGTGGCTGCATTTCCTGTAACTGAAATTTGGTCCGCCCATTCACATACCTTCCAGTTTTTCACAGATGCAGCAGGTGCTTATTTGTGCATATAAGGATGCATCTCACACTGAGGACCACTGCCTAAAAGGCGGGCAAGGGGAGCACACAAACACAAACACACCTTCTTTTCTGACTCATTTACTCTGCGATAGCTGCTGCTGCTGCTGCTGCTGCTGCTGCTGCTGCTGCTGCTGCTGCTGAAACAGGATGTGTTCATAAACTGACCACAACTGTTTTCTTTTTTCTTCTTTTTCCATTTTTAAGCTTCAGAATCATTCCCTCTATTTCTGGTGTTCAGTCTGGAAGTTCCATTGCTCATGTAACCAAAATGGCACCACCCACAGACAAAAGGGAGGTATGGACAGACCTGGGGGAACTCCCAAGTTTACCAAGTAGAACAAATATTTAAAGGGGGGGATCAAGGGTGGGGGGACCAGACCAATGTGGACTGCGCATGCTCAATGGCTGCAGCACACTGAGTGTGTAGGAGCAGAGGGGGAAATGGGAGCAGGGGGAATGGAATGGAGTGACTGGAATCCTGGACAGCAGCATTCCACACTATAAAATTTTGCTGCAGGTTTCACTTGTGTTTAACCAAATTTTCAGCCTTACTACGGATCAGACTGTTTTGGGGGGTGTTTAATATCTGCAACACGTTTAGCAATATTTACTAACTGTTTAGGTTGTTCAATAGGGAGAGGATTCGAAGGGACGCAGGGCATCCTTAAGAATTATAACAAACATGTGGGCCCAGCAGTTTAAAGTAAAAGTGTTCCCAGCATCTTACAAAAAGACAAACTACCATAACAATGGAAACAGTGTTTTTACCAAGGACAGACAGGTTCCAGAAAGTAGCACCTACCACCCATGGTAACTAAGGACAATTGGAATGTATGAATGCCTGGGATATGAAGATGCCTTTTCGGTTTCTAACTATTTTTGGATGGTCTCAGTTTGATTGTATTGACCTGAATCTTTGAGCAAAGAGCCCCCTTCCACCTTAGCGTTCTTGGAAGGAAAGGGCCTTGCTGAAAGCAGGAGAAGGGATCCGTTGTGACTGATGGAGCTGCATCTCGGTGATGGGTTTTGACAGCCAGCCCCACTTAAAGGGATTGCTTGTGTTTGCCTTGCTAGGCTCCTGTGCGGGCCTTTCTTGTTTGGAGTAGTTAAGTGAAAGGCAGCTCACACACACTCTGAATAAGCCACTCATTCTCCCTGTGAAGTCTGAGGACCTTTTCAGTGGTTTGGCAAAGGCAGAGCTTGTAAGCAGCATATTGACAGTATCTCATCTGCAGATTTCCATGACAAGGCTTCCCTGAAAGATAGTATAACTTGCACCTTTGGGGCGTCACTGTCTCTTTTACTATACAGTAGAGCAGTGTCTCAGTGTAGAGTTTGAAAGGACCTTAGTGCAGTGTGACAAACAGTGGCACATTGTTAGGAAGAATATTAGTGGAGTGTTACAAATAGTAGTGTTTTGAGAGAATTCCGGTTTGCAACCAAGATATTCTGGGTGGCATTCAGAATAAACCAGATGGGTGGTATTCAATGGTTGTTCCATTTTCACAAGCATTTCAGCTTGCCAGATGGAACGATTCCACCGCCGCCCCCCTGCCCCTCATGTGCTGTTCCAGGGGTTCTCCCGACCCACCCCATTTTTGTAGGGAATGTGGGGCTGCACAGGGAGGGGGGTAACCCTGTTGCTCAAGCAGAAGTCCTTGTGCAGGGCTTCCACTGATAGGACTGTTTAGGTTAATCTATGGTTATCAGACGTCTTCTTTTCCCAGGGACAGTCCCCAGATTTACAAATTTGTCCCCGGACAAAATCTGTTCCCGGAATGTCACCGGATTTCATTTGATGTCCCAGGATTTATATTTTATGTGTTGTAGATTTATTAGTAGGGAATGAATGCGTGATTGGTTCAACGGCACAAGACACATCATATGGGGACTTCCGGTGAGGCAAAATAGCGGGCGCCACGGCAGTGAGCAGCTCCTGAAGCCAGCCAGAGCCAACTGCACTACCAGGCTCGCTCCGGGCTGTTGAGACTGCCGCTGCTGCCGCCACTGCCAAGGGGGAACCGGGGAAGCCCGGCGCCTCAACTGGAGGAACCACTGACACTTCCCCTGCAACCCAAATTGAGCCTGGTGCGAGAGCATCTGGCCACCCGGCCAAGTGCCCAGTGGCACTCAGGGGCAGGAAAACCCCGGAGCTGGGAGAAGGAGGAGAGGAGAAGGAGAAGGAAGGGAGAGAAAGAGGAAGGAGGAAACAGAGGGGAGCCCTGACCTTGCTGCGCTGCTGCCGCCACTGCCGCCACTGAGGAGGAGAAGTAGGAGAGCACTGGGAGGGCAAGGGCACATGGTTGAGCCCAGGCCCGACCTGAGCCTACTCCACAGTGGCTAGCACTCCAAGAGAGCAGACCAGGACCCAGAGGAAGGCCGCACAACAGAGGAGACCACAGAAGAAAAGTGTCCCCGGATTCTTTGAAAAAAATCTGGTAACCTTAGGTTAATCCTGCCCATCAAAATTAATGAACATGACTTAGGGCGATTAATTTCAGTGGGTCTACTCTAAGTAAAACTTAGTTGAATACCACCCACTGTTCCTATATACGCAAGTGAACTGGGATTTTATTCAGACTGTTTTGGGGAGTTCAGTAATCTGTAGCATCACAGGGACATAGAAGTCTTGCCTTGAGGCAGCAGAAAAGACAAGTCCTCGAAAGCAGAGCTCTGCCCAGGCAGGCCAGCAAGACTACATCTGATTCAGAACTAAGTGGCTCAGTCACAACAGTTGTCCTGTTGGGTATTCATTTTTGTAGAGAGGGGGGGGCACCTCCATTTTGTGTATCTTTGAGAAGCCTTTGCTGTGGCTCAGAATAGCCTCCAACAAAAGAGGGTTCCTGTAACTACTACAGAACTATGCTTCTGCATGAAGAAAAAAAGAGGCCACCAGAGGATGACACCCTTCCCTCACACGAATGAGGTTCAACTCTACTACAGTGCAAATGGGTACAGAGTTGTGAGGCGGGTGTCCCTCAGCTGCAGCTGCGAATCACAGCAGCACAAAGCTCTGTGTTGTGTGGCCTTGCAAAAGTGCTGGCTATTGTCTTTCTCTCTTCCATGACAGAAACAGGGTTGCTTCCTCAGCCTGCACCCTGGCCTCCTCTCCCTTCAACTTGGTTGGGGGAGGCATACTCTTTCATCTCTCTCTCTCTCTCTCTCTCTCTCTCTCTCTCTCTCTCTCTCTCTCTCTCTCCTTTGTGATTGTTTGAGGACTTGAACTGCCCTAGCAAAGAGATTGCCTTCCCTCCACACTATATGTTTCTTTAGACATTTTCTCCCTCTTAAAGGAGCGGTTGACAACTGACTAGCCAGCTGACACCAAAACTCTGGATTGAAGGGAAGCCATAACCTCCATAGTTAGGGAAACCATCCTGAATTATTCTGGCCTGAAATACATTATATTCTAGGGTTAGTCTCTGCCTTTGGGGTAATATGTTTATGGGTCTGCCATTCTAGTGATGAACTAGAGCAGTTAAGTGTTTGCTAACATCCCTTCGTTCAAGATGAGGTGACTTAACTTTTGCCTCCCTGCCCAAGGAAAAAGAGCTTTTCTCGAAAGCAACATGAATGGGATATTTATAAAGCAAGGGGCTGATTTAAACATTTTGGAAACAGCTTACAGGCTTCATGCAGAGAGGCAATCATCTCATGTTCCATGGCCAGAGAAAATGCAACTCCTCACTAAATGGATGTCAAAATATGAGTGCATGTAAAGGAACTGTCAGCTTATTTTGTATGTGTAGCCTAGGGGTGTGTACAAACATATATGCATGCAAATCAGAACTTACCACAATTCTTTCTTTGACATCTCATGCCTGGATTCCTGCTTCTAAGGTGGCACATTTAACAGGCATACTGGCCAACAACACTGACTTGTCTGCCTTGCCCTGCTTCAGCTGGGCTGTTCAATTTATTTATTTTTAAAGCACTGTGGATACATTTATTCAATTAAATGTACTTTCCCCTGTGTTGCTTTTAAAACAAAAACAAATAACGAATCATAGAATCATTTTTACATGTTTGAATGCTGCTTTAGGAATAAGGAGGGAGTGGGCTAGTGATGTCACCAGTTTTTAACCAATCGGTATTGTGCACAACCAGTTTCTGCCATAAACACACACAACTAGTTTCCCCTGAGTTCAGTTAATGAGAAAAGATAGTATATTAAAGTTTAGATTCTAAATGGAAAGAAAGCAAACAAACCAGAGAGCATTTCTGAGGTTATACATCAAAATGTCTACTATATTCATCCTTGTTAGCACAGGAATGTTACAGTTTTTGACAGAGACAAATGTGTGTAAATGCCAATAGCAATCTTTATACTGTAGTGTAGCATGTGAAATTGGAATCATCTGCTCTAGGAGTTTCCAAGAAGTAAGAAGTTGTTTGTGGATTTTCTGTGCGAACCAACCCTTCCTTTAGCTATTAACCTTTTGAATTTCGTTTTGCTTTTCCAGTTGGCAGGCTCGGCTGTCGTCGCGTTTGGGTTATGGCTGCGGTTTGGAAACATATTAAGAGATTTAGCGACTGACAAGGCCTCTCCAGAATACATTTACATGGGTAAGTTCTGTGCAAATGCTGACTGTGTAAAGATAAGTTTTCTGCAACCTTCAGACCAAGAAACTGAGTACCTGAATGGCATATTCTTCCACGACACACTAGTGGCACCCTCTGACAGTTCTCTTTTTCTCTCTCTCTCTCTCTCTCTCCCTTTCTCCCTTTCTCTCTCCTCTTAGTGCACACATTTACAGCCTGCTCTCTCTGAGCAGCAGTAGGAACAGAAGAGGGAAAGGCTGGGAGTGTTGGCTCTTTAGGGTTAAGAAGCACATATCTGTGCAATGTCAAACACACAGCATAGTAGAAAAATGTTTATGATCACAGGGGTTTTCTATGCTAGCAATCCCTTGCTGGCAGATTAAAAAAAAATCCAAATTATTTTTCTGTAAGTACTGCAACTTAGACAGTTTGCAAGTGTTTGCTCCAAGCTCCGTGATGTTTATTGTGAAGGGAACCCATGGTATTTCAGCTCTTTTCGCCACTGCCCACCTCCCCACCACCACCTGAGGAATAGAGGCTGTAGCCTGAAGTGGAACAGGAGTGCATGAGGAAAAGGGCTTCTTAACCCTTTCCCTTCACACAATTTTTCAATTGAACCTCCCGCCCTGCCCCCCCCCAGCTGCTTTTACTCCACAAAATAGAAAATATAGGGGCATTCAATGTGTTTTTTTTATATGCCTATAGCTTTCTCTTAGGACAGGGTGCAGAACCTTTCTCTGCAAGGGCCACACTTCCTTTCAGCAATTTGTCAGGCGCCACACATCAGCGCTGGGTGGAGCTGAAGCCAGTGGAAGCCAGTGGTAGGTGGAGCCAGAGCTAAAAGTGGGCAGCCACCCACCTTTGCCACTCACTTCCTGCCATCTCCTTTTCTCTCCCATGCCCATCTGCCTGCCTGCCTAGCGGCTTGCTGAGGAACTGAGAGAGATATCTCCCTTGCTAGAGATCCAGGCTCATTGCTGACAGGGTGTTTTTTTTCACTTCTTCACTTTCCATTGCTTCTTACTTTGAGAGATTTCCCCTCAATTTTCCCCACATGAAATTAGGCCGTGTAAAATTAAATTTACCACATTTTAGGATTAACCAAAGGTCAGACTCGGGAGGAAGGAGCTGTTATCTTTCTTCTCACCCCATTTGGAGCAGATGCTGACTATGGGCTTATCCCCACCTCTGTTCAACGCTCCACTTTCCCCCGGGGAAACCCATGCTTTAGTGCTAAATCGGAACAATGGGCAATTGGGTTTTCTGCAGATTGCTGTTTGTTCCAATTTAGCACCAAAGAGCTGGTTTTCTGGGGGAAGAGGCAGCACAAAGGCAAAACCTCTCGGGCCCATGCCTAGAAAGCGTGGGACAAGCAGAAAACCACTTGGGCCTCTGTTTTCTAGGATAAGCAGAAGTGTGGGGTGATTCCTAAGTTGATCTCTGTTTGGCTGAGCTGAGTCTGAGATAGGGAGGACCTGTTGGAGTTTTTCAAACTTTTAAGCAGTTGATCCATTTTTCTATTTAAAAAACCACAAATAACTTTAAGGAAAAGAATGTCCCTGCTGTGTTCAAGCCAATAAAAGATGGGCAGCTTTTTGAACAGAGCAGGAGGGGGAAGACAAGCTAGTAAACTGGCATTCAGTTTGCTAATTAGCATATCCATCCAATGGGTTGCCAAGGCAAGGGGAATCCATGCAGAGACCCCATGTCTTACATTGTGGATTTGAATGTGAAGTGATCCACATGAGCAACATCCAGAAAGCACAGTCACAATACGTGGGCTGTGCCAAAAAGGCATTTGAATCCAGTTATTTTAGGGTTTTTTCCATTTGATGTGGATCTTGTGACAAAATTTCATTGTTCATGCTTGTTTCATCCTTATCCAGTCCCACATGTGTAGGAAGGAAGGAAAGCACAAGCTTGCTTGCCTGGCTGGGTATGCTGACTGTCAGGGCGAGAGAAATACTGGCAAAGCTGAACTTGTGACAAGGCTGAAGTATCACAGAGCCTCTGTTATTCCTCCCAAGGGCTGACATCTCTCCAGAGAGCTTTAAGTGTATCTCACAGAGTGAGGAGCTGGCCCACAGCCCGGTGTTTCAAGCACAAAGAACCATCAGACCTGAAGCAGTACACAAGCCAGAATGTAGAGTGATTGGCACCCATTTTTTGTTCGGCAAGGTTTTAGTCAAAGGGGGAAATAAGAACTGGATTCATTAGAGAATCTTTCTCCATAGAACTATTAATTCATCCAAGAACCAAAATACCTTCCAAGCTGGACTGTTAATGCAGTCAACAGGAGAGGCCCTGCTTGGTGGTGGTGGTGATGAGGTTTGCTGCACACGACAGGGCATTCTTGGTGTTGGCACCTTACTTGTGGAACTTCCAGGTGAAATCAGGTTGTCCCCACTCCAGCTCAACAACACAATTTGAAAACTTGCCTGACTGGTGTTGTGACAGTATTATCTGCTACTACTGTTATTGATGAGTATTTATTTGGTGTTTTGGTGCATTGTTTTATGTTGTGAGCCACCCTGTGGCTCTTGTTTTGGGAGGAAGGATGGGAAATAAAAATGACAGTCTGAGAAATGCACAAATTAATGTAGGGCTCCTTCTCAACAGGTATATAAACGAGTCTAGGGCTTCAATCACATACCCACCTATCTAGGAGTAGGCCCCACTGAACTCCTTGTTGCTTGCTTTTGAGCAGACATCTTTAGGGTTATGCTGTTAGCCTGCATTTCTGTTGATATTTTGGCCCCACACCCTTATGTATCTGTTAGTACACCCCAAATCTGACCTCAATGTGTTTCAAGTTACATTGGCTGCGGGAATTTGAGGCAGACAATGTCCATTTGAACTAACCTTCAGATAATCCTAGAGGTTCTTATATTTGTTCTATGTCCCATGGATCTGTTAATGTATACAAGTGGATCATTTCCTTGCTTTGCAGCTTGACAATACAGAGAAGCATACTGCAGTTTGAATAAAACTTCAGTTTCACAGGAGCTTGGGAGTAGCATTCATTGTGGTACAGTAAATCAGTATTTATGGTATGGTCAAATCTGGTTCAGCTACTGCTGAAAATTTTGCTCAAAAATTATGGTGTACTAGAGGACAAGCAAAACAAGATTCATTTTCAATTATATATATCAATGATTATAACAATTTTCAAATGCCTCCTGTGAAATATGCTACTATTTGGAATTCTTAAAAACTTTTTAACTTTAACTGACAATGGCATAAGACCTTGAGAAAAATATCCTGATATTTATAAACAAAACATTTTTTAATGTTACTAGCCCCCAACACCAATAATATCATTAATATATTTCCAGGGATTGTGAACAACATGACCCAAATTCGTATTTTGTATATGTGTATGTTTCATCTTCATTTCCATTCAGTGACTTTTCTTTGATACTTTATTGTTCTATGTTATTTAAATATATGCTGTTGCTTAAATAAATAGATATCAAAAGAAAAATAAGTAGGAAAGGGTATCCAGGATTGGGGAAGTAACAAACTCACTATTTTAAGTTGTAATCCAATTGGAGGCCTTTAGGTCACAATGTTATCAAGTTGAATGCCATGTTTCTCAGTTACTATTCCTTATTAAACTACTTTTTTCTTGTCTCTCAATCAGAGACTCTGGAGGTAGCTGAGGACATATTAAAACAATAAAGTGATAAAAATTTAAAACCAGATAAAAGCCCCCCTAAATAATAAAACAGATTTTTATTGCAGCAGTGGCAGTGAAAATCAGCAATAAAATCATATTCCATTAAATGTTAGAGAGGTTTTCAGCTGTCTCCGAAAAGCAGTGAAGGCGGGCGCCTGACAAATTGAAATGGGTAGGGCATTCCCCAAGGGAGCCTTGCCAGTTCAATTTTGATAAGATTTCTCAGTAGGAAGAGGGAAAGAGATATAAAAGAAAAAAAATTATACAATCTAAAGAGAAAGCAGAGTATGGAAAGAGATATAATCTTTGCAGAATTTCTGTTACTTTTGATAGAATACCCATTCATGAAGGGTATAAAAAGAAAGACATTTTCCCCTCCCACAGGGGAGCCAACTTGAATAAAATATGGGGGGGCAGGTAAGCCCTTACCGATATGCACACCATTTGAATGACAATGCCCATTAAAACAGGGGGAGGCCCCCTCAAGTATTTTATTGGGGGGACCAAAGGGACCTCGGCCCTTTCGAGTTGGCTCCTCTCCCCCCCCCCCGCCCAGTGACCCATTTTTTGTTAGTCATATTTTATTATTTATGTGTGTGCAATTTTGCAACAAGAAAATAAAGAGATATTTAAAAAAAACAAAGAATGACGTTTTGATTTATAGAGTGCCTAACTGCCTTTGTAAAGGACTCAATAGGTACACAAGCAGTCATGTCTCCCAGATGGGAAATGGTACTTTTCAAATGGGTCTGATATATTTAGTCATGCACAGAGACAGTAATAGTGTGTCATAGTGCCTTATGTGGTAGAGTATCTGCTTCCTGGTCAGATGCCCGCACAGTAGAAGTTGCTCCCAGTAACAGTCACCATGCAGAAGCAGAGAAAGATTGCAGAAGATAAAGCTCAGTGGTACCTCGGTTTGCGACCGCCTCGGTTTGCGACCCCTTCGGTTTCCGACCACCGTGGACCCGGAAGTGTTTACATCCAGGTTCCGCGGCGCTCGGATGTGCAGAAGCGATCCACGCAGAAGTGCTCTAACGGCACTTCGCGCAGAAGCGTACCTCAGGGAGCAACGAACTTGGGGAGCGACCGGCTCCCCAGAACCAATCGTGGTCGCAAACCGAGGTACCACTGTTTACAGCTTGTAGGCTCTTGCAGCTACAGATTTATACAGAAGTACAAAGTATCTCCATCACTCTAAATACAGTGGTAACTTGGTTTGCATACGTTTTGGATTACAAACACGTCAAACCTGGAAGTGCGTGTCCCAATTTACAACCTTTTTTTTTTGGAATGCAAACAAATTTTTTGGGGGGAGGCCCCATTGGCGAAACTGTGCCTTGGGTTACAACCTGTTTTGGTTTACAAACGGACCTCCGGAACGGATTATGGTTACAAACCAAGGTACCACTGTAAATTCAGCTATTCATTATGTTATGCTGGGCAAGTAACAATGACTAACAGTCAGATTAACCAGACCGACACCACTGAGCTAACATGCATTAACCACAGATATAGTGAGTGCACTGGGCCATCACCATAGCAACTGGGTTTGCTGAACTTGCACCTCCAATGAGCTCATCCATGGGGTGATTTACGCTCATGGAGGAAATGGACCCCTTCTCATTTCCAGCATTTTCCAGGTTTGACTCCCATACTCTCTAGGCAGGACTGGGAAACATTCTCTGAAATGCTGGAGAGTTGCTTCCAGTCAGTGTAGACTCATTGCTTTGGCTCAATATGAGACAGCTTCCTATGAACCTATGTTGTGAGATCCCTATTTAATTATGCTGTGGAAAATAATAAAAATTGGTTCATACGATGCTGTTCAATAGCACACCAACTGGTGGACGTTTGGCAAAAAGCATCATTGCACATGTGAGCAACCTTGGGAACTTTTCTCTGTCAAAAACAATTATGTGAAATTACCCTTGCAATTCCACAGTACAACTATGGCATTCGATGATGATGATGTTCCTAGATGCCCAGATAAGTGTGGCTGGCGCAAGGCCTTAAAGTAGATTAGATTAGTTTACAATTTGGACTAAAACTTTTGTGCTGGTTATTGATTGTGATCACTGTTTCTAGAGTTGTCATGTTAACAGTAGGGCCACCAAGGACAGCTCCGTAACCCATGGGTGGATGAAACCCATAGGAAGGCCATCCACTGGTGTTACCCCTGTAACTTTGAACTGTTGTTGACATGCTGTACTCTCAAGGATGTTCCAATAGTCTTGGGCACATTATGTAGGAAAGACAAAGGCTGTAAAAGTGGTTCACTGGATAAAAGTGCAAGCCGAGTGAAGAATCAGATGGGGGCAGCACACTTTCCTGGTAAGAGTTTCTTCTCGTGTTCTAACCCTTTGGGTTGCGGCATTCAGAGTCATTCTCCCGGTTTTGGATTCAGCAGTACCTTTCACGAAGGCATGCTCCTCTGGAAGGGCTCTGTGTGGTGTTCTCAGGTCCATTAAAGCTGGCAGCTGCAGTTTTCCAGCACGAGAGGGTTTTGTGGCTTTATATTTGTTCTCTTCGCTGGGGCAGCTGCTCAGGAGCTTGGCAGAAGAGAGGGATTCAGATAATCAATGTGACAGGGAGATGTAAATCTGTTCAGTTACATTAAATATCCCTCTTCCTCGCTTGTTTACATTGGCAACCGTACAGATCTTCTTTGGCTTTGGACAGCTAGGCGCCTCCAATGAGATTGGTCCAAAGGCAGTGCTCCATTGCCTTCTTTGGGCATCCATCATCTGTGGGTGCTGGGCAACAGAAGAGACACTTGCTTCCAAAGTGCAAGTACCTTCTCTTTCCATTAAAAATACAGCAGAATGCTTTTGTGGGAGATTATCTTTGCAATGGTGCTGGCTTTCCTGAAACAAACCCCAGAAACTAAGCTCTAATCTGAGACTCAACCTCATGTGAGGTGTAGATTCTGGTTGTGACCACCTTTTTGAATGGAAAGGAGCTGAAGTTGGAAGCACCTTTGCACAACTTTGCTTTCTGCAACGTGACTTTTAGTTCTTCCCCATTGATCCAGGGATGGGTCAATGGGGAATAACTGCCTTCGAGAATTCCACCTTCCATCAGCCCCAGCCAGGGTGGCTAATGGTCAAGGGTGATGGGAGTTGTAGTCCAGCAGTGTCTGGAGGGGCCACAAGTTCTCCACCCCTGCTTTAATCCAAAAGGGCAGACATTCCCCCAGCAAGAAAATGAGCCCTGTGCTTCCATGTTGAACCATAACATTACCTTGAATCAATATGCTTAAAACCTAAGCAGAAGTTTGTAAATTACATGGTTAGTCAGGTCTCCTCCAGTTTTACCTATAGAACCAGGGCTTGTAGCAGAGTCTGGAGCAACATTAATTTCAACTGTACAACTATTTTCTCATTGTACACAGGAACTGATGTGTACTGAATTTGCTAACAGCGCCTATTTTATCAGGAACAATACAGCCTGATTTGCTCAGAAACTGGCTCTCAAACGCTGGCTGAATACTGAATGTTGAGATGTGCTATAAATGTGCATTGCAAAACTTTTGCAGGAAACACACATTTTACAGCCAGGATGGAAAAAGGGTTGCCAGCTGTTACTGTAGTAAAAAGCCTTTGTTCATTTAATATAAGCAGGTTTAGCGATTTTCCTTGACCAGCTGTTGAAGGGCATATTGGGCAACCCCTGTAAACTGGAGACTGAAAGGTTGGGTTATCCAAGGGAAGGGGAGTGCTGCAAGAATCAGGCATGTGGGGTTTAAAATGTAAAGTCAGTTGCTGCTGCTGCTCAGATTGGCCTATCTGGTATTCACATGGCCATTTGGAACTCCTGGCTGGATATCCCTCCTTCCTGTCTACAGCTTGTTTATGGAGGGATTTTCCTGGATCTGCAGTATTTTTGACTTTATAATCATTGGTAATTACAGTCCTGTACTTTCCACTGAGCTGGCTTGCGCCTGTCGTGCAGAATCCCGACTCTACCCACAAGCAGGCCTCCCCTGCCCTCTTGGATGGATCCCTCCCCTGGCCTCCCTCTCAAAGCCAGGTCACTGCTCATCTTTTCCATCCACTGACTCCGTCCCCTCAGCAACAGGCAGGCAGCTGTGCTAACAGCTCCAGCGTGTGCCGTGGCGCAAGGTGCAGGCCCCGGCCAGGTGGGCTGAAATTCCACATTGCTTTTGTGCTAAATATACAGCACAGGAGTCAGGCTGGCAGGAAATGCAGCTAAGCAGCACCATAGAAACCAAACTATTTGATCCCTGCAGAATCTATCCACCTGCCATCTGGGTATGAGACAAGAGCTCAGCAAATATAAACAAACAGCCAGCGGTAAGGAGGGCAAGTAGCCAAAGGCTGAACTGGTTATATATAGCCGTGGCTCTGGTGTTCGCATGCCTGTCTGCAGAAGTGCCAGCGCCTTTGCCATCTTTCATAACTTTCATCTAAACCGGGGCATACATAGAGTTGCTAACCATTCACAATTCTTGTAGGCTGTTCATGTTTCAATAGCAACGGAGACTCTCGTGATACTTTTGAAGACATACAGAGTTATGTAGAAATCCTATATACACTAACAGTATCTGCAAATAAGTCCCATTGAGCCTGCAGGATAGCTCCGTCAGCAAGACTCTGAATCTCATGGTCATGGGTTCAAAACCCGTGTTAGGCAAAAAGATTCCTGCATTGCAGTGGGTTGGAGTAGTTGAGCCTCATGGTGCCTTCCAAGTGAACAATTCTATGATTCTATTCTTCTAAATAGGATTGACTTCTGCATGGACATGCACAGGATTGCACTGTGATCATGGGATAAGGATTTTTATTTTTTTTATTTTTGTGGCCCACTGGTCAGCTTTATCATTTGGCAGGCCTGCACACACACATGCAGGTACAGACTGGCAGGGAGTGTAGAGAAGTGAAACAGTAAAGTCAAAATGCCAGAAAATCAAAAGGCAGCAGTAGATCTTTCATGTTTCTGTGCACAGCCAAAATGTGTGCAAACGTAACAATAGCCACCCATTCGCTGCCATAGAAACTTTATTTAACATATTCAGAGAGAAACTCACAATCCTGATGAAGTCCAGTTTTAATAATATCAAATCTGCTGATAAACCCCCATAATTAAAAAATGCCACTAGATGTCATAGCTATGCTGGTGTTATGGTACAATGAATGGCTGGACTGTCCATAAATTGCAAGGTTAAAAGGTGACAATTCTAGGTTTAGAGTGGAAGCTATTTGAGAAGAACAAGGGGGTTCTTATCCTGCTCATATAAGTGCTTGAATAGGTTATATGGGTTATCTTGTTGCAGCTCCATGCTTAGAAATGCTCTGCCCACTAGCATTCAGCAGAAGCCTGTTCTGAATGCCCCTGGTCATCCTCTGTCCTATTATATATAGATGTGCCATACGGTGTGCTTAATTGTCAAAATGAGAGAGGTGCCTGGAAGTCATGCCCATTTCTGTAAATTTTATGTAGGTTAGAGAGAAGTAGCTGTGATTTATTTAGTGGTAAAGAAGGGAAGGGAAGATACTCTCCGCATACCCAGTAGCACCTCCTACCTTATTATTGTTGCATGTATTTCAGGGTCAAGCACCGGTATGTGAGCTCAGGTGTCGGCCGGTTACCTCATTGGTGCGGATAACTGATTTCCAATCTGTTTGGGAAATAGAGTAGCCCTGACGGTTACCTTTAACACACAAGAAGCAGGGCATGAAAAAGTGCTTAAAGGCAAAGGACAACTTGTGCAAGAAATAGCTTATATAGACGGGAAATCAGCAGAGAAGGGGCATTAGGTAATACAAAGTTGGGTAATGGGATAAACAGTGTCAAATCAACTCCCAGCATTAATCAAACAAGAGCTGGATTTGAAGATTTTTTTTGTTTCAATGTTATTTGCGACATGCACACAACAATTCTCCTTATCCAAGTGGCAGCCTGCTTAATTAGGATTTTCCCAGTCTGTGAATAATCTGAAGAGGAAAGAAAACCCGATATTAAATTGCATGTTGTTGTTTAGTCGTTTAGTTGTGTCTGACTCTTCGTAACCCCATGGACCATAGCACGGCACGCACTCCTGTCTTCCACTGCCTCCCGCAGTTTAGTCAGACTCATGTTGGTGGCTTCAAGAACACTGTCAAACAATCTTGTCCTCTGTCGTCCCCTTCTCCTTGTGCCTTCAATCTTTCCCAGCATCAGGGTCTTTTCCAGGGAGTCTTCTCTTCTCATGAGGTGGCCAAAGTATTGGAGCCTCAGCTTCAGGATCTGTCCTTCCAGTGAGCACTCAGGGCTGATTTCCTTAAGAATGGATAGGTTTGGTCTTCTTGCAGTCCATGGGACTCTCAAGTGTCTCCTCCAGCACCATAATTCAAAAGCATCAATCCTTTGGCGATCAGCCTTCTTTATGGTCCAGCCATAAAGAATTAAATTGTATATTGGACACATAGCATGGCCAGATTTTTTTACATGTGTTGTGACATTTCACTGGGTGCCATTTATGACCATGCCCCCTACTTTCATTTTGCATGTTTATAGTATTTATTTGTTTTTAATGACTATTTTATGCAGAACTGCTCTTTTATAAAACAGCTGCATTAAAAAATTAAAATAAAATTTGCCCTTGCAGGTACAGGAGGTGGGGAAGGAAAATGGGAGGAAAGGAAGCAGCAGCCTTTCATGTGAGTGACTCCAACGCCTTGCCTGGCTTAGAGCAACACACACACACTTTAATTATTATGTTTGACCGCTCTTTTGTGCAAATATTGAAAAACTTGTAATTAAAAATATAAAAGGTGCATACACACAGTAAATTGACCTCGGGTTTCCTGGCTTGGAGTGGCACACACACATGTTAAAAAATTACTTTTGACCACTATTTTGTGCAAAACTGGTCAGTTGAAATCTTGTATTTCAAAAATAAAAGAATTTTCTGTGCCTACAATGGAACTCAAGTTTCCAGGACTTGTGGTGGGCAAAAAAGCACTAATTGAAGGGAGGGGTTAGCAAATACATCCCATCAAGCACTGCTCACTTGTGTAGCCAGGAAACATTGAGATAGATTTTTGGAGGTCCTGCTTAGAGGAAGGCACACATATAGAAATGATTATCTACATACACATTAACACCCTAGTTAATGTGGTTTCCATTGGATGCCAGATTCCACCTCTGGTTCTCTTTCTACCTCTTCTTGCTTAACTTTTTCTCTCTCTCTCTCCAGTATATCATAACCACAAGACATCTGGCAATATCCTCATAATAATAAATGTCCACTCAGAAGTTACCCCCAATGAGTTTAGTGGGACATACCCCCAAGTGGTGTGTTTTGTTATAAGGAGGATGTAATAGCTATAACTGAGGCAAAGAGATCCATCGGTGTAGCAGAGGGATGGGGCAAATAGCCCTGGCTGGCAGTTCAAGGGATGGGTTTGGTGTTCTTATTTTGGCAATGGTAGGAGTTATTGAAATGAAAGTTCTGGGCCCGTGATCTAGTGTTTCCAGTCTACCTAAACATTCAGTGCCACTGGCATCTAGAGTACTTCCATGAAACCTGGATTGCTGGAGGCGTGAGGAGAAAAGGAACGTTTCTGGTCAAGGAGGAGGGAGAAGGCACTATAAATAAATCTGAGACCCACTCTAATAAATTCAATACTTTCTGCTATAACTCAAATATAGGGAGCGTAAGTGGTTCATCCTCAGTTTTACTAGCCTCACTTCCTTCCCTCTTTGTGTAGGCCAGGCTTCCTCCACCTTGGCCCTCCAGATGTTTTTGGCCTACAACTCCCATGATCCCTAGCTAGCAGGACCAGTGGTCAGGGATGATGGGAATTGTAGTCTCAAAACTCATTTAATGTGACAGGAACACTCCTTCTGCTGAGCCTTTTTTTTCTTATCATTTGTGGGTGCTGAATTTGCTGTGGCCAGAACATCTGTGCATGGCGAGCCTGTTCTTTGTTTCAGAGAAGCCCTAATGAGACAGCTTCTGCTTTTCAAGGTATGAAGTCATGTCTGCCCTGGAAGGATACGAGCAGGTTTCCTCCATAGGGTTGGGCACCCATGCAACACAGCACAGTTGCAGCAAGAGCAGGTCGCATCTTGCTCCCTGGTGTCCAATCCTGCTGCAGCTTTGCCTCGCTGTTAATTTAAGCACTGAAAGCACCTGCTCAAATCCTGTCCTTGCAAACAGGAAGAGCTGAATAAAAACTGGTGCCCAAGCCAGAAAGTAAGCCAGAACTGATTATTATATAATGAGTGCAATTCACTACAAATAGAAAACGTGCATCGGGAGAGGGGGTGGCTTGATGCGCCACATCAGATCTAGGGTAGAAATAGGCAGGGAGTGAGAAGTCACTGAGAAGTCACTGCCATGCTAAATACTGTTTTAATGAAAAGGAGGTTGGTGAAGGTAGAACATTGCCAACATTGTCAACATGTCTAACAGCCATTGATAACCTTGCCCTCCATGAATTTGTCTTATCGTATTTGAAAGCTATCCAAGTTGGTGGCCATCACTTCTTCCTGTGGCAGTGGGTTCCATTGTTTAACTATTCACTGTGTGAAGAAGTATTTCCTCTTATCTGTCCTGAATCTTCTGCCTCACTGGGTGTCCACATGTCCTGATGTTATGAGAGAGGGAGAAAAACTTCTCCCTATCAACTTTCTTTGCGCCCTGCAAAATTTTATAAACTTCTATCATGTCACTTCTTACTTGCCTTTCTAAGCTACAAAGTTCCAAATACTTTTAAAAACAATGACAGATGAGGAAAACGTAATCCTGGAACATGTAGCTTGAGAGAAAAATCCTTCCCTATCCTGTAAGACCATTCTATCATATGAACACATACACACTAAGATTGCCTAATGATCACAATTTGTGAGACTGCTCCTCAGCCTCCGTTTCCCCTGTCTGCCAAATGTGAAGAACTCTGAATTCTCAGGTCGTTTGAGGGACTGAAAACCCCACAAAGTGTCAAAATGCTTCTGTATAGCACATTTAATGTACCACAATCAATATTCAGGCGGATTTTTTGAGCAAAGGGTCGTTGCAGTAGAACGTATGAGATTTGTGCCTAGTTTTCTGTGTCAGTAACTTTGCACCTGTGTAATGTGACCTGCAGTGCAGGAGGTGATAATGGACTAAATTCAAATCTGCCTCTGTGCCTCAGCTTCAGTTTCCATTACTTGTTTTGCACCTGCTTTCAGGAATTCCCCCGTGGAATTTACAGGCAAGCGGCACTAAGGGGACAAGCCACTCTGTTGTTTTAGCATTAAGAGCCAGCTGCCTTAGATTTCTGTAGGGAATTGCACAATATTTCACATAAACAGAAGCAGCAGCTTATAATATGGGAATAGCCTGAAATGGGGAGTAGAAGGCATTGGTCAGGACATGGGTTCAGTTTCATACATTACCTGGGTCTTGATGAGGTTGTCCACACTATAGCCATACCTGCCAAGTCTCTCACAGAGAAATCCGGGATCGGCAGCTGCACGACACCGGAAGTTGCGTAGACTCAACTTCCAGTGTCGCTTTGCCCATCTATGGGCACCGAAAATGGCCAGCGCTAGCGCTGGAAGTCACATCTACGCATGTCCGGAAGTATGTAGACGCAACTTCTGGGGTTGCTTTGCCCATCTATGGGCACCAGAAAACGGCCAGCGCTGGTGCCGGAAGTCGTGTCCACGCATGTCCGGAAGTGCGTAGACGCAACTTCTGGTGTCGGCGCCGGCCATTTTTGGTGCCCATAGATGGGCAAAGCGACACCGGTAGTTGTGTCTACGCACTTCCGGACATGCATAGACGCGACTTCCAGCGCCGGCCATTTCCTGGTGCCCATAGATGGGCAAAGCGGCACCAGAAAAATGGCGCCAACAGGAACAGCCATAAGGGAGATTAACGGGCGAGGAGCTGAAACGGGAGACCTCCGGGAAACGGTAAGGAAAAACGGGGGTTTCCCGGGAAATATGGGGTACTTGGCAGCTATGACTATAGCCAGTACAAAGCTCTTATTTGTCTTACGCACTATGCAGTGATTATGAAGTCTCCCATAGTCCTTGGACCTTTACTTGAAGTTTTGTTCTGTTTTTATTGTTCTGTTGGGAGCCGCCCAAAGTAGCTGGGGAAACCCCGCCAGAAGGGCGGGGTATAAATAATAAAATTATTATTATTATTATTATTATTATTACTCACCAAAGCCTAAGCTAATGCTGTTTTACATATACAATGGCTATTCCATACAAAAAGGAGTTTCCAGTTCCAACTCTTCCCTGTTTCTTTGTTGATTATTTCTTCTATTATGGGGTTAGTAATTGGCGTTCTTATTACACCGCAGTTTTTATATCTGTATCAAATTACATTTTAATTTGAGCAAAACGGAACACTAATTATTACCACCGCTAAAGAACAAAAACATGTGTACGTAAAAGCCAAAAGGCACGTGTGCTTGTGTGTTGGAGGGTTGGGGAGTTGTTGTTTTATATATTAAAAAATACATTTTCTTTTCAGCACTTTGGCAAGAGTTTGTCACTTTCCTAGGCACATAAAACCCATGAAGAAATGTGTTCATGTTATGCCAAAATGATACAAAGTAATGAGTGGTTGTAAAACTCATAAATACACACAAACCAGGTGGAAAATAAGCTTGCCCCCATCTGCAATAACTTGGGAAGAACAATACAATTGTGGTGGGAGAGGGGGAATATTTGGTGGTATAACCACTGCTTTTTTCGGGGGGGGGGGACGCAGGGGTATGCATACCCCTAAATATTTTGTGAATCTAAGTTTGGCCTCATTGAGGGGCAATATTTCAATATGAGTAGGCAACTTAGAGTACCCCTAAACATTTTTTTTTAGAAAAAAGCACTGGGTATAACCACTATAATCCAGAGTGCTATGATTCTGATGAAGGTTTGGGGGAAGGGAAAAGAAGTAGTCGGTAATTTAGCTCCAGGGCTGGCATCCTTTTCCCCGATCCTGGGGTCCTTCCAAAGAACAGGGGGAATTTGAGACCATACCACTTCTGATATGTCCCTCCCAGCACCCTCTTTTAACCCTCTCCTGTTTTAGAACCCTAACTAGGGATAGGCAATGGTGGTAGTCCTTTCTGCAGTGGCTAGGAGGTAGTTTCTGATAGCACACCTCCTGAGAGCCAGTGTGGTGTAGTGGTTAAGAGCGGTAGACTCGTAATCTGGTGAACCGGGTTCGCGTCTCCGCTCCTCCACATGCAGCTGCTGGGTGACCTTGGGCTAGTCACACTTCTCTGAAGTCTCTCAGCCCCACTCACCTCACAGGGTGTCTGTTGTGGGAGAGGAGGGGAAAGGAGATTGTTAGCCGCTTTGAGACTCATTCGGGTAGTGATAAAGCGGGATATCAAATCCAAACTCCAACTCCTCCTCCTCCTCCTCCTCCTCCTCCTCCTCCTCCTCCTCTTCTTCTTCTTCTTCTTCTTCTTCTTCTTCTTCTTCTTCTTCTTCTTCTTCTTCACCCACAGGGAGGGGATCCATAAAACCCATAGCTGTCAAGTTTTCCCTTTTCTCGTGAGGAAGCCTATTCTGCATAAGGGAATTCCCCTTTTAAAAAGGGAGAACTTGACAGCTATTTTAAAATCCCAGGCCCCTGGTACACTCCCCCAGGGACTATAGGATTGTGCCCTGAAAATGTTTCATGGAATAAATTTATTTTTCCAGAAAAAGATAACATGTGTTAGATAACAAAACCAAGTTGTTTCAGTGCTTGATCTTTATAATATGTATTCCAATACATATTAATAAATGCATTTCATTTGCCTACCTGTGCTAAATCTCCCCCCATATGATTTTTGTTACTTTCTATTCCAGCATTGGGGATGCGGGTGGCGCTGTGGGTTAAACCACAGAGCCTAGGGCTTGCCGATCAGAAGGTTGGCGGTTCGAATCCCCGCAACGGGGTAAGCTCCCGTTGCTCGGTCCCTGCTCCTGCCAACCTAGCAGTTCGAAAGCATGTCAAAGTGCAAGTAGATAAATAGGTATTGCTCCAGCAGGAAGGTAAACAGCATTTCCGTGCGCTGCTCTGGTTCACCAGAAGCGGCTTAGTCATGCTGGCCACAGGACCCGGAAGCTGTATGCCGGCTCCCTCAGCCAGTAAAGCGAGTTGAGCGCCGCAACCCCAGAGTCGTCCACGACTGGACCTAATGGTCAGGGGTCCCTTTACCTTTACCTTTATTCCAGCATTGTCAATGATTTTTTTCCCTTAATGACTCAGAAATAGATGCACAAGAGTCCATTTCCTGTATTTAGTCCAGCCAGATTTTGTGGCCGCTAACAGCATTTTCTCTCCATTACATTTAACAGGATTCAAGGCACCAAATTTACTACCTGGCACACACACACAAAAAAACACCAAGTAGTCATTTAAAAGATAGACACTCAGTATTGATGAGCTTTTACACTCACAGTAGCTAACTCCAAGCTCATGAGCCTGAACTGGCCCGCAGGCAAATTCTTCTGAATCTGACACCATACGTTTTGGCAGCAGTAGCAGAAAGAGGGATGGAGAAAATAGACATAGAATTGAGCAGAGTCCAACGCCTCGCTGGGAATACAAATGGCCCCTTCCCCAGCCATCGTGTTCATAATTAGCTGAACGGAGAGGGGATAATAACCCTCCTTTCCTTGACTGAACAGTGTGGATCAGCTGAGGCGGGGGCCTGGCTGTTTCTGTGTGCCCTGAGCCTGAGTGTGAATGTGTGTAAGGGGGAGTGTATGATTGGGGGGGGGACACCCATTTTTGGTCACATCCAACATGGGTTGGTGACTCCCCCCACCCCCCAGGATTGGCCAAGGTTGAATGCGGCCTTTGGCCAAAACAGGCAAGCCATCCCTGTTTTCCACAGTCCCGGCATCCTGTTTAATGTTAAAAAATGTTAGTATGGTGTACCCTCTTAAAGTTTTGCTACGGTCAGAGACCATCAAGCAGCACTTAACTCTGAGCTACTCATTTGTATCACTATGTCTCTATGTCTCAGGGATACCAGGTCTTGTTCTTTTATCCATTTTCTAATTACCTGATAGATATTAATGCTCTTATCATTATGTCATCATTTTCAAGAGAGTCGGCCCTTGGCTCCAGTTTCCACCTCTGTTCATTTTATCACAAGGATGCAAAGGTCGTAATCACACATTTGGTAAGACAGTCATACCTCAGGTTGCGTACTTTCAGGTTGCGTACTCAGCAGACCTGGAAGTGTTTACTTCCAGGTTCCGCCACACGCGCATGCGCAGAAGCGCTGAAGTGCCACTCAGGTTAAGTACTTTTCGGGGTGCGAATGGCATCCCGGTACTTAAGCCGATGTACCACTGTAAAGTGATTGCAACTGAAAATACTGGCGATAAAGTGGCTGGTGACCAGCCAGGTTCTCTTTAAAAATCCAAACTGGTGAGGGAAATAAATACTTGCAATCAAATATTTGTATGCAAACAGCCTCTTTTGTCCTTACAGAGAAAAGTCACCAAGATGATAGATAGAAGATAGATAGATAGATAGATAGATAGATAGATAGATAGATAGATAGATTAAAGGATTTGTGTCAAGTGCTTATTTTTTTTTTGCAATTCTGCCTGAGTCGTCTTTCCATCTGGTTTCATTCTGTTAGAAGTCGCTAAATGGTTCAGCTGTGAAAGAAAGCAACAGTGGAAAAAGACAACAGATCGACCATGTGGCTTTTTAAAATCTAAATTCGGGGCTTTTTTTCAGCCGGAAGTCACTTCCGAAACCTCTCAGGTGGGCGCCATTGCCATTATAATATAACAAGGGAGGTGTTCATGGTGAGTTCTGACACCTCTTTTTCTAGAAAAATAGCACTGTTTAAATTCATTCATCAAATTACATAGAGGGTTTATTAATTGGCATATATAATTTCGTTGCATTTCTTGAGGTTTTGCCCAAAGGCAGTGTTATGTATTGAGCTGAATCCTGGAACAATAGGATCCAAAATGCAGCAGTCTGATTGGTTCGCAGGAGCCACCCAATCCAGCTCCAGGTGGAAGTGAATCAGCAGCCTCATTGGCCTGCAGGAGCAGCCAATCAGGCTGCTGGCAGAAGTGAATCTGCAACCTGATTGGCCTACAGGTGCAGCCCTGAAGTAGCCAATCACGCAAGGCCCATTGTGTAAATAATGTATATAAGCAGACGTTTTGGGAACAGAGCCATTCTTCTCCTCTTCTTCTTTGCTACTACAAGCTGAATAAAGAGCATGAAATTCACTCTCAACTCCAAGTATATTTCATGCAGGGACTTCTGAAGCCTTAAACATATCAGACCACTCTTCCCTGGTCCAGGACTTTAGCAGCACCCCTGACCAGGGTCATTACTTTGTGTAATTCTGAGCCAGGAGCCCATCTGATTATAAGCCATGCAGAGAACTCGCTTCTGATTTGATGATGCAAAATAAACTCTGCAAGTACATAGGAAGCTGCTTATACTGAGGCCGGCCATTTGTCCATGTAGCTTAGTACTGTCTGCACCAATTGCATACAGAAATCCAGGGTTCAGACAAGAGTCTTCCCAATCTACCTGGAGATGTCAAGGACCCTTGGCATGCACAGCACATGCTCTAGTACATGGGTAGGCAAACTAAGGCCCAAGGGCCGGATCCAGCCCAATCACCTTCTAAATCCGGCCCTAGACGGTCCAGGAATCAGCGTGTATTTTACATGAGTAGAATGTGTCCTTTTATTTAAAATGCATCTCTGGGTTATTTGTGGGGCTTAGGAATTCCTTCATCATCTTCCCCCGAAATATAGTCTGGCTCCCCACAAGGTCTGAGGGACAGTGGACCGGCCCCCTGCTGAAAAAGTTTGCTGACCCCTGCTCTAGTGCTTAGGTATGGCCTGCCCCCAAACTTGCTTGCAGTCTGGTTTCTCCACCAACATAACTTCTGTCTTCCTAGATTCAGTTCCAGCCTGGAAAAGTGGATACTCTGCACTCCTTGAAATGCACAAAGAAATGTGCATTATGTCTCATGCACACTATGATTAAGCACCATTATAGTTGCCAGTGTCTGTTCTTCTACTTTCCCTTAATGGAGAGAAGGGCTTCTTTTCAACTTTCTGCTATTGTGTGGTGGCCATTCCATGTTGTGTTTATCACCTGGTGACATTTTCATGTGAAGCAGCTCACCACAGGGATCATCCAGTTCCCCCCCCCCCACTAAGTTACTTCATGGGGTCACGAAGAGTCGGACACGACTAAACGACTAAACAACAACAACAACAAAGTTACTTCATGCAGCATAAAAAATTTGTGGCAGCAAGGTGAAATCACCTGCTCTGAGTGTCTTGCTATGCAAATCAGGCCATTTTCACCATGTCTTTCTGTACCACATTGAGTGATTTAAATTAAACCAGTCCTCAGTAAGGGCACAGAAGTTCTTTGGAGAACAATAAAGAAGCCCCCCAAATCCATTTTAATCCTCTGTTTTCTCTAGTTTAACATACAGCGAAGCATGGCGCCTACTACAGATACTGTGGTCTGTTATTTGGAAGCATTGCATTCCAAGTTTGTTAGGATAAATGTACAGCAGTAACAGAGTAAGCATTTGCACAATGTTTTATTACAATTGTGAATTGTGTTCTGATTCCATAAAAGCTTCCAAATGCTACTGCAGTAAAAATAAGAGAGTGGAAAATTGAATTTCACTGATGAGGAGTTATGAGAAGAGAAAAGGAAGGGTGGACAATTGTCTAATTACTGTTTGTAATTATCTTGAACCATTTACTTCCTGGGTTGTAATTCACATGGGAGGAGACTTTAATTTCTCCTTAATATCTGGCTAAGTAGACTTGTCACTGGGAACCTTATTTATGGCTCTGAACAGGACCAATGTTCTTGATAATTAAACCTGAAAAATTACTCAGTAAAAAAAAAGGAAATTTGTTGCTGAGACAAATATTCCAAGATACGGGTCACAGTTCTCTATTCTACATTACCGGCTCCCTGCAGAGCTTAGCTTCACGGCACTTCCATGAAAAAACACCAATATATAAAATCACAATTAAAACAGGCACAGAACAATCAATATGGTTCTGCTGAATCTTTATGGCTGTCTTGATTGTTCATGTCTGTTCTAACTGTACTGTCATTTTTATTGAGTGATACAATGACAGTTTTACTGGAATTTCTTTGGGGTAGAGCAATACAAACCCTCCTTCTACCAGTGTGTGTGTGTTGCATTGCACAGAGGTCTCCCTCCACCCTGCTCTCCCTACAGATCTGACCTCCTGCCAGCTCTGGGCAGTCCAAGCTGCTCACCCTCTTCTTGAGGGTGGGGAGGGCATGATGCTCAGCCTGCCTGGGATCCTAAGTGTAGCTGTCAACCCTCCATTTTTTTGCTGGAAATTCCCTTATTCCAGCGCCATTTCCTGCTGCTATCCTGGATTGTTAGATATACTGTAGACTGTCCCCGGGACAGGTGAGGCTGCTGATTCCTTATTTTCATATCCAAAAGCTGACAGCTATGATCCTAAGCTTGTCTCACTATGGCAGTGGCATTGGGCCCGATCACTGTGCCAACCAGGAGCTGATACAGCAGTTGGGACTGCCCCATCCCACATTCCGCTGTGTGACCACCGTGAGTGGCAGGGCTGTGGCTGTGACCCCATTACTCTGCAAAGCCCCATTGGCAAGGAGGTGGGAACTATATTTCTCATGCTTCCAGGTGCCTAATGGGGTTGGGGGGGAGTCAGAACTGATTTAAGGAGTGCACAGAGGGAAGAGGTAGAGCTCGGTTGCATGAGCGGAATCCTTGAGCTGACAGAATGAAGTGCAGTGGTACCTCCGTTTAAGAAAAGTCCTGTTTACGAACGATTTGGTTTATGAACTCCTCAAAACCAGAAGTAGTGTCCCGGTTTGCGAACTTTACCTCAGTCTAAGAACTTTACTTCAGTCTAATCTGCCTTGGTTTAAGAACGGTTTCAGTTCAAGAACGGACTTCCGGAACGGATTAAGTCCGTAAACCGAGGTACCACTGTACTTGGAGCTACACTGGATACAACTCAAAAAGTAGCACACAATTAACAGAATGACCACGAGCACATTTAAACTAATTAAACTTACAAGTGTCTTGTTTTTGTTTTTACTTACTCCCAAGTCTAATTTGTGTTGTGTAGATGGAAACGAAGCTTCATTTAAAAGTTTCTGTGGATGTTTCCCTCCAAACTTACATAATGATGATACAGTAGATATTTTCAAAATCAGCCTGAACATAAACCACCACAAGCTCCCTGTCTAGCAAAGAATTGTCTGTTCCCAACTTGGGCTCTTTTACAATAGTAGCAGTCACGGACTGTTCTGGAAAGGAGTTACATCATTAGGCAGGGTGTTATTGGTGCCGTGGGGTTTCGGGCGTGTTTCATGCCGGCTGCACAAACAAGTAAACTTCCTCTGAGGTTAATTATGTTGCAGAACACTGGCTGTAAGTTTGCATGTCACCTTAGAGACAGGACCCCAAAGCGGAGAAGGAACAAGCAATGTACAGCTTGTCTGCCTGGAAGAGAGCCAGTTTGTGTCCTCAGCACACACAACACCCCCATCCAAGTTGCAGCTGCAAAGTCCTCTCTGCCCATAAGCAACGCAGGGAGATGGAATTCTGCATTCACCACTTGAGACAAAGACCCTGTTCATTCATGGTCATCGCACACACAAAAAGCCCTCCCCCCCCTTGTTACTAGGTGCTAAGCCATGTTGTGAGGCTGCTGCTGTCACCTCCACCACCACCACGCTCAGAGGGAGCTCTCTGATTGCTCAGAGCGAAATGGAGGCGAAAGAGCAGCCGCCTCATAGGAGGCAGAACTAAGCAGGCGGATCCCTGGCAAACTCCTTGAAGTGTCTTTTGCGTGGTCTAAACCAGAGGTGGAAAACTGGTACCCTTGAAGCAATTTCATTTGACCCTGGAGGATTTACCAAGGATGCTCCTGCCCCAACCATCGCATAGCGAAGGGGTGAGGGCATGTTGACAAGCAGGTGGGACAAAGTGCCAATGGCAGCCATCATCATCATCATCATTTTATTTGTATGCCGCCTTTCCACAGTTTAAACATTGTTCAAGGCGGCTTACAATAGGAAAAGATTTACATAATTACAAACATAGCAAGGTACTCATAAAAATAAATAAAACACACCAAAAGCTACATAACCAAACTGAACAATTTCCACATAAAAATAGAGATACAAAAAAATATCAGTAACAGCAGCAAAAACTCCCAACAAAAATTCCCCCCAAATACCCCAGTCCTCCTGGGCAGCAGCAGCAGCAGCAGCAGCAGTCCTTAAGAGCCTGTCAGGCCCCACCTTAGGCCAGGTGGAGAGAGGTGGAGAGAGGCAGGTCAGCCAGATGGCTACAGGTGTTCAAATCCAATTGGAGGAGGCCAACAAAAAGTTACCAAGCAGCTTGGTGCATGCACAGACACACTATCCCTTGGCATATGGTAGGATGAGCTGGTCATTCAGGACCCTGTAGAAATTCCACCCTCCAATCAGCATTGACCTTGCAGTGGTTGTTTTTTTTAAAATCTTGCCTATCCTGTACCAGTATCCTGATGGTAGGTGGCCTCAAATGGGTTCCTTTGGGTTCAAGAGAAAGTAGTCTATTAGCAAGCACCCTCAGAGCACTCTGCCATGTGTATCAAACTGCAGAGAGCAAGAACACTCTTGGGGACATGCCTTGCTCACCCCCCTGGAGTAGGCTAGTTCAAGAGCATGTATGAGTCAGGCAAGGTATCCGTCAACACACTATGAGTGGTGTAGGGATGGTGATCCATAGGCAGTGCCCTGACAGCTTCTGGTTCAGAGCCAAGCTAGAGCTTACTCAGAACAGGCGGTCCTTTAATGGAAATCCTCACACTGTAAATTAGCTAGCAAAGTTGTGGCTCCCTGCAGATCCTGTTCAATAGTTCATAAAGTTGTAGGCCTTGCTACCTCCCAAAGGTTGTCTCTTGCTTCTTCATTCACTTCTGTGCCCCCAAATGTCTGAGCCTGGAGCTTTCCTGCATAGCCGGCTGCTTTCTTTATCTCAATAAGCTCTGATGCCTTGAGGCAGGATGCCAGACCCTGGCCACTCCACAGCGCCCTAATTGCTGGGCAATTTGCCCTCACTTCAGTAGCTTTTAGTGCTTCACTTTGTGTGACTCACTCAGCTGAACTGTCATCTTTAAGCAAAGCTTCCCTTTTAAGGCATGTTAAGGGGAAGCACCTCTAACCTTACTCACTGAATAGACTCTCTTGTGGAAGGGAATGTGTTGCCTGCCCTTTGGAGGGCTGCCCTGGACAAGGATGAAAAATGGGGAAAAAAAACTTCTCACATTTCTCTTTAAGAGGGCTTGACCTTTGCCTTGCAAAGATCTAGCAGAGCCTGGTACATCCCCACCCCATGCTGACCAGCTGGAAAATATGAATGAGAGAGATTTAAAAGCCCTCATTGACATACATATCCACTCAACATTACTCAAGCAAGATAAGGTCATCTTGGTTCACGACTGGTTTTATAATTCATAGCATGTTAGGCCATGGATGGTCAACTCCAGCATTTTCCCTCTAGACAATGTCCATGGGGCTAGGCCAGGACTGGGGATTTTTTTTAGCATGGGGGCCATGTTTTCTTCTGGGCAGGCATCTGAGGGCCACATGCCCGAGTTGGGCAGGGGCTAGAAGTGAAAGTGGGCAGAGCATCAGTATCAGCTTTAACTTTGTACAATCAGCATTGACCTTGGCATGGCTTTCTCCCCCTGCCTATTCTGTACTGACCAGGCAGAGAATGGTACCTTATGGCAGGTACCAAGAGACTGTGATCTACTCACAGAGTTAAAAACTGGGAGTGATCTACCCCCTTTTGGGGGGTTCAGGTCAAAGCTTGAGTTTTTTTAAGTAAGGGAAGCCCTGTTTTTGGCGGTTTAGGTCAAACTTGTTGAGCTTCTTTTAGGAGGGAGGGAGGCCCATTTTTGTTTAGGGCTTCGGGTCATAGTTGTTCAGCTTTTTTTAGGGAGGAGGAAAATTTTGGGTGAGCTTTTTTTTAGGGGTGCCACTGATCTAGCAGTGATCTACCACAGACATCCAGTAATCTACTGGTAGATCACAATCTACCTGTTGGACGTGCCTGCCTTATGGGATGGTGGCCACCAATGGATTCGTTTCGGTCGCTACAAGAAGGGATATTGTGAGCAAAAGAGAGAGCAGGCAAGATGATCAAACACCCTGGGACTCAAATATCAAACTTGGGAAGGGAGGGGCAGGAGCACTCTTGGGTATACATGCATTATTCACCCACCCAGAGGTAGCAAACTCAGGGGTTGGTGTAACTCAGGCATGGCATCCCTCAGCAGGGGCTAGTTTCTACACAACCTCACAACCTCTCTGCATACTCCATTCAACTGAGCAAGAAGCATATCAGAGGTCAAGGACACATTTCAGCCAGACAAAAAGACTGGGGGAGGGGTGAAGCTGTGGTGTGTGCAGCTTGGGGAGCAAAGGGGTGACTTTAGGAAAGTCCTGAGGCCCAGAGAGAGGGGCTTGGAGGGCCACATTGAACCCCATGCCTGAAGTACTCATGAGTCAAACATATGAATTAGCCGTCCTCATATTATATTATTATTATTATTATTATTATTATTATTATTATTATTATTTCATTTATTTCACACTCTTCACCAGCAGGTTCCAAGGTGGGTTGCGACAATTTAGAATTGAACAAATTACAGTTAAAACAACTTAGAGTCACAGAAACAGGGCCCAATACAAGCACAATGCCTGTAATAAGTGGGTTTATTGAGGTTGTGGTGGTCACAATGGCTCAGGGCAGGCATGTCCAAAGTCCGTTTTGGGGGCCTAATCCGGCCCGCTGGTTGGTTTAATCCAGCCCCTGTGGGGGCCCTTTGGTCGGTCCCCACGGCCCTTCACTTCATCAAATCTGGCCCTCTTTGAAAAGAGTGTGGACACCACTGGTTTAGGGTGTTATTTTATGAAATCATCACTCTGGCATTTAGACTACAGAAGAAGGGAGCCCATCCTTCTCCCTGGCATTTACCTGGATGGGGATAGGGCACCGTAATAGGACAGTGAGCCTGGGGGCCAGGCCTGTGTGGGTGCACCAGTGGTGGCAATCCAGAGCTCACACTGGTGTGTCTGCACAACCATAACCTCACTGCCACCCTACCCCATCCCCATCCAGGCAACCTGCAGTGATGCCAATGACTCTGCCCCACCACAGACGCACTTCTGAAAATATGTTGCACATTTACACAGGGTGGCACTACGTCTAATACTGACATAGAAGTGGTATTAGGAGAGAAAAGGCATCTCACATCTGTGGAGAGGGAGAAAAGAGGGGACTAGCCCAAATCATGTGGATGTGATTATTCTGCCAAAATGACGTTCCTGGAACGGTTTGGAAACTGCAGGGTTCTCAGAAAGAAATCCATCTTGGTGCTAGAGAATATATCTTGAAGGTTCAGGTTCAAGCAACTTCTTCGCTTGGGGAAACTTTTGTCTGAAATTTCAAAAAGCAGCTGAAATTTCAAAAAAAAAAAACAGGGAAGGTAGACCATTTCGACACATAGTATACATCAGGTCCCCGATACATACTGTACGTGCTTCTGGAGAAACAGAAAACATGGTGTGCTTTATTTCTAAAACAACCTTTTGGGGTTTTTAACTAAAGAAACGTAAAACATTTTTGTATCAAAAGCCTTGGAAATAGTGCCTTAATGGGCAACATCAAGTGGACCCTAATGGGTAGTTCTGCTGCCCTCTGGTGGAACAGCTTTGGCTTTGCATCTCAGCACTCGGAAGGTCTTGTTGTCTGTGCAGCCACACACTTCTCAGAGGGTTAATGCAATCTAAGTTCAGGAGAAGTCTATGGAGGTTTGAGAAATACCTCTAATTAGGATAAAAGCTTTCCTGTGGATGAGCAACTGGAACTCTGTGCCCATAGTCAAGAGAAGCATCGGCTGTTATCTCCAACAAATGAGGTAGGACAGGGAGAAACTTGGAAGATGACGGTGTGTTTTGCCACATACCACCATGCTGTTCAGACCGCCTAGGAACAAGTGCTATTGTTTGCCAGCATTGTTCACTTTCAGCTAGTCAGTTCTAGAGGTGTAATTATGCTCTTCTCTGCCACCCTCCCTGCAAAATATGGCTCAGTATGAAGCCATTGGGTGGAATTATGCTATTTCCCTGGATCAGGCCAGGTAAAGGTTGTAGCTCCACAACTGATATTTCTCAGCAGTCACAGCCAATGAAGCGTACTGCCTGGGGCTGCTTGGAGAGCACCAAGAATGCTTGAAGAATGCCGACTTTTAAGGAAATCTCTCCTCCACCACTCCAATGCCCCAAAATTGGCATGCTCTCCTGTATGACTTCGATCTTCTCTCCTGTCTCAAAACCAGTCTGGATATTGCATTTGCCCTATGGAATTCTTTGCAAAAGGACCATAGCAAATGTCCCTGTCTGTGACACCTGGAGAAACTTCATTGATACCTTGTAGAAGTTTCATTGATACCTTGCATAGAATCCTTAAACTAGCAAAACCAAACTTCCCTGTAGATGTCTTTCTTCTCTGTAATATGCCCTTTCAGAGTCCACATTCAAGGCAATATTCTGGAATTCCACACCAAAGCTCCTCAATTCTTGAATAAGAAGAATAATGCAAATAAGCTAATGTGTATACAGTGGGTTAAGACATGGGTGGCGCTGTGGGTTAAACCACAGAGCCTAGGACTTGCTGATCAGAAGGTCGGCGGTTCGAATCCACGCAACGGGGTGAGCTCCCGTTGCTCGGTCCCAGCTCCTGCCAACCTAGCATTTGGAAAGCACGTCAAAAAGTGCAAGTAGATAAATAGGTACCGCTACTGCGGGAAGGTAAACGGCGTTTCCGTGTGCTGCTCTGGTTCGCCAGAAGCAGCTTTGTCATGCTGGCCACATGACCTGGAAGCTGTATGCCGGCTCCCTCGGCCAATAACGCGAGATGAGCGCCGCAACCCCAGAGTCAGTCACAACTGGACCTAATGGTCAGGGGTCCCTTTACCTTTTATACAGTGGGTTACTGTTATAAAGCAGCCACCATATAGAATGCTTCGTTACTGTTATGAAGCAGCCACCATATAGAATGAGGCTCAAGTGCACACAGATATGTTATGATTGTGATACAGGAAATGATAGAGGAAGAAAACGCAACAGATGCTAGGAAGAACAGCCCTTGTTAAGGGCTGTTGCCTTCATGTTCTGTTTGTCTTTCTGTTCTGAACACCTTCATCTTGTACCCCACCCAGATATCTGTATTGACAAAGGGCGAGTTATAAATATTCATAATAAAATAGTTAACTCTCCTGATTGTATGTTTCCCATAATCATTTGGCTGCCACTGTGGGAACAAAATGCTAGACAGGATGAACCTATACACCCAGTTCAAACACAACAATAAATATTCGTTTATTATCACATGTTAGAGCATTGGGCTCATGTGCAGCTGCTGCTTCTCTCTCCTCCAGCATAGTGCCAAAGAGGTGATTAAAAGTTTCCAGTTCCACTTTTTATTAACCACCATTTAATGTTGCATCCAATTCCTAAACTATGGATAATTTTAACTATGTTTTTTTTAATAAATAAAAAACACAAGCCAGCTTCATAAGCTAAGGTTTGGTGTTAGCTTGTTTCAATGACTATAGTTGAGACTAATCGCAATGTGTCAGGGTTTCAGACTGCAGTTAGTCTCAAGCAGAAGTGAAACTTCTGAGCTCATCCTTTAGGCCAAGGAGAGCGCCTATCCATTCTATTTTAAGAGAACCTGCCTTTCATCATAGAGCCCCAGAACGGGTGATAATCATATAATCATGCAGTATTGAAATCCAATAAAACAATTTAAATCAAACTATTAGAGGTCTTATAATTATCAAAGGCTAGGATAAAGAAATGTGTCTTCAGCAAACAAACAACAGAAACCAAAAAATGAAGGTGCTTGGTGCAGCTCTAGTAACCCAGGACATCATTGGCCTACTTGGTGCCAAAAAAAGGAATCGCACAGTACAGTCTCATTTGGGGAGGGAGGGGAGGCAGGTGAGAACCATCCTAACGCACAGATAGGAAATGACATGGGGGAGATTCTTTCTCTGATGATTCTGTCTTCCCCATAGGACTCTATGTGCTAATAGGAGCAGGCGTGCTGATGATGACCGTGGGGTTTTTTGGGTGCTGTGGAGCTGCACGAGAATCTCAGTGCTTGCTTGGAGCAGTAAGTAATGAACTTATGCACAACTTGGGTGTGAAATTAGGGCTTTTCAGACATAATATTTTGGTACCCCTTTCACCTTGTGGCAGAACCAAAACACCTAGCAAGTGTGAGGTCCTCTCTTCTCCCCTTCCCTTCACACTCCAGCTTTGACACTTCCATCCTAGAATTCTTAAAACCTGAGTTCCCTGTTACATCTGAAAAGGGAGGATCTATGTTAATGTCAGTTTGCTAACTAGAATCTTAATCCAATATCAAACTATGATTTAAGATCCTCCATAATAAACCAGGATTTCCCTGTTTTGGACATACATGGATGCTTTCTTATACTGAGTCAGACCATTGGTCCATAATGCACAGTATTTTCTACACTAGCAATGGCTCTTAAGCAGGAGTCCTTCCCAGCCCTCCCTGGAGATGATGGGAATTGAACCTGGGGCCTTCTGCTTGTAAAGCAGATGTCACAGCCTGCGTAATATATTTACTGTAATATATTTACCTAAGCCTGTAATCCTGTCTCCATCCTTTTGCAGTTCTTTACCTGTTTGCTGGTGATTTTTGCTGCTGAAGTCACTGCAGGAGTTTTTGCTTTTCTTGGCAAGAAAGCGGTGAGTTAAATGTTTGCTCTGCACCACCCCACCCCCAGAGTCTCATGCCAAATGAGTAGTTTATAAATGGATAAAACAAACAAAAGGTCAATGTGTCTTTGATGTTAAACAGAGGAGGTTAGAACCAGATTAACATGTCATGATATAAGGAGCTGCCATGGGTGTAGAGGTCCCATTCATAGCTGCCAAGTTATCCCTTTTTTTAAGGGAAATTCCCTTATGCTGAATAAGCTTCCTCGTGAGAAAAGGGAAAACTTGGTAGCTATGGTTCCATTGATTCCAGCGCATTTGAAGGTGTACACCTAAAAAATGTTAAAGTGTGAATTAAACAAACACATGCAGACTTTTCAGGGAGCCAGTGGCAAATTCAAGTTTGCTGCTGCTGGAAACAATTCTTTCTTGCATAATGCATACTAAGTAGTTTATTACCCCAAGTACAAAACTGCATTGCCCTGACAGATTTTTCTTGCCCTTCACCCATTGGCTTCACTGAACATGTTTGGTCGTGAACGTGGTGATGTTCCATATGGGGTAGCTCAGTTGGTAGAGCATGAGACTCTTAATCTCAGAGTTGTGGGTTTGAGCCTCACATTGGACAAAAAAATTCCTGCATTGCAGGGGGTTGGACAAGATTACCCTTGTGGTCCCTTCCAACTTTACAGTTCTATGATTCTATGAAACCTGCCAACCCAAGAGGTGGTCAAATTCCTGCCTAGCCTTTTCCTTTGGTACCTTCTTAGCGAAGTCCAGCCCCCAGCTGTGCCTCTGGGTTTTCATTTCTATAAAGCTATGCAGTAAAGTCAGATTTCTTCTCTTCTGCTTGTCTTTTTTCACTCATCTCTCCTTCCTGCCAGGTAGTAGAGGAACCAAGAGCCTGGAGGGAAGCCAAGAAACTGCACAATAGTCCCTCCAATTGTCACCATCATGATCTCATTGAGGTTGTCTGTCTGGTTTACTGCAGGCTGTTGAAGAGGTCCAGAACATCTATGAGGAAGCTTACAAAGACTTTGTGAATAATGTGGGGACAAGCAACAAAACCCTTATCCAGTACCATGAAGCAGTGAGTAACTTCTGAATTCAGATCTTTTGCTTATCAAGGGTGCCTTTATGAAGTTTCAAAAGAAGGCTGTAAGTCAGGCATACGGGAATGGAGGTTAAGGCTTGCTTCATCTTCACTGCTCTGACCTGGTGGTGCTCCTTACTTAAAGTACCCGAATTTCCCATTCCACAGGAAGTGGGCAAGATTCCCTATGACATCTGGCTTAAACACCTTTAACAATAAAGACCTTCGGTCTATTTATTTACATTTATTTATTACCCGGTTATCCTGCATAATTTCATATATATATATATATATATATATATATATATATATATATATATATATACATACATACACACACACACACACATATCCTCACAATAACCCTGTGAGTTAGGTAAGGATTTGCCATAAGCCAATGATGAAAGCTAGATAAAAATTGCCTAATCAAGCAGATATTTCTATTTGCATACAGATTGGAATAGTATGTGAACCCTGACTTCAATAAGTCCTTTAGTTTGCATGGTTGTGCTTGAATTCACTTAGGTTAATTGACTTTGCTGAAAATTGAGCTTAATGAAATCCATTCAAATTGTCAGGTTCAGCAGATTTTCAGCACTTCTCCCCCCACCCCACCCCCGGGCAAGACTGTAAAAAAAAATGTAACAAGAATATGCTAAACATGTCTGCTTAGAAGTCCAATTAATTTCCTAGTTAAGGAGCCTGTTGGAGGCACTACCTTTGGCCTAACCTCTGTTACTGCTGTACCAACTAAGGATGTTGTTAGGAACTAATATTGTCTGCATTTTCAGTGCTACAGAAACCAGTGAGGAAACATCACAGGGAGATATGGACACATCAGGCCAGTTTCAAATCTCTTTAAACTATCGTCATGTCCAGCCTACAGCTATGCTCAGCTGAAGGTTTCCCCACTGCTGGTTGCACTGACTAAACCAAGAGTTCAGGAGGCAGTACTCCATCAAAGAGATGCACAACAAACAGAAAAAACAGTAGTAGAAGGGCAGACTCTGGGCAATATTATTGGTGCAAGTATATTTTGAAGCATATGAACCTTCAGCCTGGCACAAGAGTTTAATGTGAATTTCCAAGTTGATGAGAGAACACTGTTGTGGAGTGACTCATAAATATAATAAAGAAATTTATTATTTATGAGAGGGATTTCTTTATTTAAAAAATCTGTCTGGTGTTTAGTTGTTTGTTTTTTTAACATGTTATCTCTGTCTTTCCAGCTTCAGTGCTGTGGGAGAGGAGGAAATGATGCTGCAGTGAAGCCCACCTGTCCAAAAGACATTGAACAGCCCAGAGTAAGTGTCTCTGATGGACATGTTGCAAAAAATAGCCCTGGGATGTGATAAGACATGTAAGTCAGAGAAGCTGGTGGGAAGCCAGATGAAATGCTCTGGACAAGGGCCATTTGGCACTGGTCTTTTTTCTTTCCGTTAGTCATTTGAGATGCTACTGGGGAGTATGCCAGTAGGACTGACTTTCCAGCAGCTGTCAATCCTGCTAACTCTGGGCATCTTTATGGATCTGAACAATACCACTGCAAAGCACAATCCAATACTTAACGAAGGGAGAGCAAATTCATTGGCAGCCTGCTTGCTTCCCTTATCCTTGATATCTGCTTGCTGATTCATATGTATTCCTGCTTCATGTCACACCGAGAAACAAGGCCAAATTAGGCAACACATGAAATACATCAGGCATCCCCAAACTGCGGCCCTCCAGATGTTTTGGCCTACAACTACCATGATCCCTAGCTAACAGGACCAGTGGTCGGGAAAGATGGGAATTGTAGTCCAAAACATCTGGAGGGCCAAAGTCTGGGGATGCCTGAAATACATTTATCTGTTTTTACCTGCACTTCTTTCCAGGGCAAAAGGCAGCTTTGTGGGAGAGGTGACTTTCACTAGGACCACGGCATTGCAAGGAAGGGTAAACCCATGCAGTGAAGTCCTTAAACGTCTCTTGACAATCAAGAGGCCTAGCAGAATCTGATGGAACCTGGCTGAATTAAATAAAGGTGCCCAAACTTTCATAGCAGGTTCCACCTAGTTAAGCCATGAATCCTCTTGGAGGTCTTAATTCTGTATTAGGTGAAATTAAGCAGCATACCTTATTGCAAATGTCATGTGCAATTTCTGGCACACCGACTCCCTTCCTCTGCACTGTTCATCTCTCTGCTTCAATTCCTGGCGCACAAATGCCACACAACTTTGTTAGAAAACCAAGCAGGAAACAACTAGGAGTAGCTGCAATAAGGAAAGGAGAGAACAAAAGTACCTGGTATGCCCAAGATTGCTTCTTGCATGCTTGTACCTGTCAGAAGGAAGCAGCAGCAAATTGATCCTTGTTTACAGGTTTCACCAAGCAAATTATAAGAAGAGCATCATCAAAATCACATAAAAACTTTGTGGGTGCTATTCAATGCTATTCCTACCCAGAGTTAACCTACTGAAGTTGATGAACATTGCTAACTTAGGCTTATTAATTTCAGTGGGTCTACTCTGAGTAGGACTTGATTGGATATGTGTATGATCTTAAATGAAGAGTATAGTTTTAATAAATGTCATCAGAGCCCAGGACTCAGGCATGCTAGAGTGGTGATGTGAGGTCCAGTTGGGCTTATAATAAACACAAATATCAAACATTTAGGAGATTATGGTGGTTCAAGCCAGTGCTTCTGTAGTGGCATGCTGGGTTGCCTCAAAAAGCAGAATCCCAACCACAGTAAAGGCAAGGAAGGCAAGATGGAGCAGAGAGACAAGCTGGTAAGGTATGGTGAGAACTGCTGCTGCTGTCAGAAAGCTCCTCAAAGCCAGTCTTCTCAGAGGAAGCAAACGTGGGAAGGCAATTGCTACACCAAACAGGACAGTCAGGGGCAGAAGTTGTGAAGAGGAAAGGGGTTTACTAAGGTGGATTTTCCCCGTGGTTGCTGCCAAGAATGTGTTAACTGTGTCAACTGGTCCTTAGTAGAAACCGGAAGGGCTCTTCAAGACTGCTTTGATGTTTAAAGTGTTTTCAACATCTTCATGTCTCTAACAGAGTTGTCTGACTGAAATCGAGACTCTCATTGACACAAATCTTCGTTTAGTTGGCATTGTTGGGATTGGAATTGCTGGGATCACAGTGAGTAATTATCTGATGAATATACTGGTACTGCTGCTTCTGTTGTTGCTAGCCATGTGTTTGCAAATCCCCCAGGTCCTTCCAAGCCAGTGGAAATCAGGTTGCTGAGGAGCACAGAGTATGAATGTAGATGTCCCATGTGTGGAACTTAGGGGCTCGTCCTCACTTCTGCTTGTCCTGTGCCTTGAAAGTATGGGTCCAAGTGGTCTTCCATTTGACCTGCTCTTTCTTGGCATGGGTCCAAGCACTTTTGCCTTTGCGCTGCTTCTTTCTTCCAGAAAACACGCTCTTTAGAGTTAAATCGGAGCAAATGGCAGTCCATGGAAAACATGACAGAGGCAGCCCTGATTATTCACATGTCTGCACCAACCCCTTCATACTCTTCTGCTTCAGGCACCTTTCTCCCCAGGTCAGCTCTGATATTGGAAGCAACTCCTATTAAAATTAGATCCCCAAGCCACTTGTACACACCCCATTTTGTACATGAGTGGGGCAAACATATGAACAACAAGATGGATGCCCTGTTCATGTCTAGTTTGGCCTGACTCAATGCGTTCTGCTGAGAACATTGTTTTCCCCGCTCTGAAGCTGGCTACTTAGCCAGTTGTACCATGTAGCCTCTAGGTGTCAGCATTATATCAAAATTAAAAAAATAATAATCCTTCAGTAGCACCTTAAAGACCAACTAAGTTTTTATTTTGGTATGAGCTTTCGTGTGCACACGAAAGCTCATACCAAAATAAAAACTTAGTTGGTCTTTAAGGTGCTACTGAAGGAATTTTTTTATTTTGCTTCGACTCAGACCAACACTAGCATTATATCAATTTGAATTGATTTTATGTCTGTACTGTTGTTTTGAACTCTTTCTCCCTCTGTGTGTGCATATTTGAAAATTGCTTCAGGATCCCTCATAGAAAGCAATTCATAAATGAAATAAGTGATAATAATTATACACAAAACTGACAGTTGTAGCAGAGCCTCAGGGCCAGAATAAATGTGGCCTTAATTGCATAAAAGGAAGCAATGTGCATGATTTTTTTTTCAAATGTAAAAAGGCAGTGCTGAGAGAGCCTGAGTAGGACTGAGACATGGCAGATGGGAAAGTGTGGTTTAACCCCTTCCCCTACACCACAATTTATATGAAAATTCCTCTTCCCCCAAAGCTGCTGGCATGCCTCAGAGGAAGCCAACCGAGGTTTCCCTCACAGGACTAATAGCAGCTCAAGGAATGGGATAGTTTCATCAGTGCGGTATAAATGACAATATTAAGACCCCACCTACCTAGCATGGTTTAACCCCCACCGCCCAGCAGCTATTTGCATTCTTTAAAAGTGCATCTTAAATGCTTTCATACAACTAGCATTGCGTTTTAGTTTGGCTCTAAGTCATCAAATGGACAGAAACACACATCAGATGAATATAAATTTGGATATGTGAGGATTGCTCCAAGGCGAGTCCAAGCGATATCAGCCATGCCCTGCTTCCCTTTAAGGATTATGCTCCTCTCTGATGACTTGACTCTCCACGTCTGCCTGAGAGCAATCAGTAAAGTTTTCTGAGCTGCCAGACATAGTGACAAAAATCTCCCCGCATTTCCTGGGCATCCTTTAAAATACGTTCCTTGTGTTCCAGATCTTTGGCATGGTCTTCAGCATGGTCCTCTGCTGCGCAATCCGGAACACAAGAGACATGCTCTAGAACTCTTGCTTCGTAGCATTATCTTCACCCTTAGGGACCAGAGACCGGAGGACTTCTGGATGAATCTGCAAGTGCATTTGTCCGCTGAGCTTAACAACTGTAACCATTTTAATTAGTGGTGTTAACCAACTGACAGAGAGAGAGAGAGAGAGAGAGAGAGAGAGAGAGAGAGAGAGAGAGAGAATGAGAGAGATAGATGTTTGGTGAGCGTGAGAGTTTTTCATTGTTTGCATTTAAATTAAGACAAGGAAATCTGAAGCAAACAAATAGGATGGGCGTAACAATGTCTTCTTCAATGCAGTGGCAGCATTAGAAACTAAAATTTATTTGAAACATGACTTTGCACATGTGTGCAGGTGATCAGTGCCTATATCTCCATGTTCAAGTACATGTGTGTTTGTTTGTAGGCACACAGATGCATGTGGTGCAGCTGCGCAGATATCTGTATATATGGTACTCCATATGATTGTATGTATGTTTCGTGGGTGTCTGTATTTGCATGCACATTCCTGCAGTATATATATACACTTGGGTGCAGACCCAGGCTAAAGCCCTTTCCAAGTGGCCTCCTCATTGCTGATAAGCCATCTCGTTTTTATCCAACAGTGTCCATAAGTGACTACATTTAACCAATTGGATTGGAAGTAAATGATACACGATTGGCTCTGTTCCTGGACATCTCACCTTGGAGAGTTTCGGTAGCTTTCTTTGTCACATGCAGAATTGTCTTTAATCCCTGAAGGCTCCATGGGGAACACTCTGACCTGCACAAAAGAAAGTGGAGGTTTTTCTTAAAAAGGTGGCAGCATCCAGTCAAATCAATTAATAAGTGTAAAATGGAATTAACTGGGAACGAGGGAACTTTTTATGATGTTTTTGAAAAGGACCTCTCTCTTTTTTCCTTTTCCAAAACTCAGGTTGCCCTTGATGGGAAGCTTAACTTTGTTCTATATACACTGGGCTTCCTGACTGTTGCTGTTTTCTCTAATAAACACCACTTTGTGCCTTTTGATTTAATTATTTTTAATATCCGCAAAAGGAAAGGTCCTTTCTGAACAATCAAAAAGCTGTGCCCCCAACTACATTGGGTACCTAGCATCATACTCACACAAGTTTCTTTAACATTTATATCACACCTTCCTACTTTTGGCTATGAAAACTGTGCCTTTCACAACTGTGCACTAATATTTCCATATTCTGCCACACAGTCCTAAACACATTTATTCAGACGTTATGTGTCTCTCTGTTCCATATGACTGCAGCATTCATGAATAAGAATTATAGATTTGCTGAAGGGTATAATCGTGCTGCTGTTCACAACTTTTTGTTTGCTGCATGAGCATTTCTGCACTGGCTTAGCGCAGAAACAGTTTAAAAACAGCACTAAACAAGCACTGAAAGAGCACTGCAGTATTGTAGTTGCACAGTTGCTGAGGACACGGAACAATTTTTTAAATTACTGTATTTTTTTCGTGTATAAGACGCCCCCATGTATAAAACGTTCCCTATTTTGGAGGACTCCAAATGAAGAAAACACCCTTCAGTACTACCCGTGTATAAGACGAGCCTCAATTTTAAACCTAATTTTTTGGTTTTAAAAAAACCTATAGTCTTATACATGGAAAAATAAGGTACATTTAAAATAAATGTTCCCAATATTTTGCAGACATAGAGAGGAGCAGGTGGGCATTGGGTCACTTGGCATTAATGAGATCTCAGACAACAATCAGTTGGTTCCATGAAGCAGTTATGCTGAGAAGCTACGGGGAAGTTGTTTGAACTCTGTGCAACAAACCAGTAATAACTGTGGCAAAAGGATTCTTGCTTGCACAATGGGACTTGCCCCTTCCTGCCCCATGTGTGTCCCATGTCTTCCCCAAATCTGCTCCAGAACAGGCTTATGGGTAGGATGTAGGAGGAAGGGGGGGAGTCCCATTGCTCATGTGAGAATCCTTGTGTTGACAGGATACTTACTTAGCACTCCAGTGAATCCAAGCCTGAACATGTATTTTACTAAAAAAATTGATTGTTTGGAAAGGACTAGAGACAAAAATGAGAAACTCTGGGTAGTTAAGGTGCTGTGAGCACCCTTCCATGTCATCCGTAGCACAGTAAGATGTAGCTGCCAAACTAGCCTTTAGAGATTAGTTTTTAAAGTAAATGTCAAATGGTCTATCTTTGCCTTATCCCTGTTTTAGGAATGAAGGTAGTTGTCCCGGACTTATTGCTTGAACAGAGGCTGCTCAGTCTCCTGGGACTATGTGTGCATAGGATCCACCTTATAAAGCTGATACCAGTGAAAAAGCTAGCTTCTCTGGCTAACATGCACTGACCTTTCTGGAAATCATGTCCCTGGGGTTCTGGCTAACCGAGTGGGGGGGTCACGATTTTGGAATGAGAGAAGTAGCATTACAACACCCTTTATTTCCATCAATTCTTTCTGAGAATCTGAGGCTGGCTTCCAGCAGGGCATTTCAGTTAGGTCCTCCTCCTACATGTGACCAAGTCATGTTTTTATTGTCCAAGATGCATTGTGGGTGAAAAAGAACTGTATGATTGAAATACCTCAGGAGTTAGTTTACGGTTTGCCTGTGTGTTTTACATTGTTTCTATTTATTTCTACTAAAAATGTTTCATGGAGTAAAATAATCTGATGGAATTAAACCAGCCAGTCGGTGGGAAATATTTTATGGTGCAGTATTGATTCATCACAATCCCCGGGGCCTTGAGCTGCATCCTTGGAATATTTATATATATATGGAGCCCATTTCTGGCAAGCTGCCATTTTAGGAGTCAGAACTCTGTTATTTTGTCCTTTTTATTATTCAGTTCTTTTGTTTTGTTTCATGTGAGCGTAGGCCTTCAAAAAGAACAGGTTAGTGCAAGAGCACGTGTTTTCTAAAATGCTACGTACCCCATGAGCCTTTGTTCCATCAAAACTTCTTCAAAGGTTTGAGAACTTAGGGAAAGTGTAGTGTACACCCAAGTGTGTATATGTGCATATGTGTCATAGAGAGAGGGGGGGACACACCAAGTTGTGTGTAGCCTTTTCTTCCCATTTCCCCAAACATATGTTCATATGCACCCCATTTCCCCTAGATTTCAGTTAAACCACTTTATCAGTCTCTACTGCTTGGCCCAGTTCATACATCTGGACACACAGTAATGCCTTTCACATGTTGGGGGCTAGGCACAGTCTCAGGAATGGATGCATCATGTGCACAATTCGCCCTACTCACACAAGAGGTCATTTGCTGCAAGCCGCACATGCTCCTAGCGCCCAAGCCCAGCTCCCAATTTATGAAAGACACTTCCAAGATTTTAAAATGAAGACTTCAGGAATTTCTGCCAATTTTCCATGTGAAACATAAGATTTTGGCAGGGAGAGTAAAGCCCACTGTAACTGCGAGTGGTATATGTGTCCTTTTATTTATTTATAAGCATTTCTACTTTGCTCTTCTATTTGAATAATTAGTATTTCCCTTAGGAGTCATGTCATCTTCTCCATTAAAATGCCCACAAATTCTCAAATGAAGCCAAATGCGGAACAGTCACTCGAGAACAAGAACTTCTGGGCTGTCCATAGACTACCCTATCCTTCCTTCCACCTGTGAGCTCTGCTTTTGTCCCTGCCTCCTCCATTTTCCAATCCTGACCTTTCTTTTGTCCCTTACAACTCAGGGACAACTTGTGCATTTGGATCCCATTTCAGGGACTAGGAGTGTTGTCCTAGACCCTGTAATACAACTTTCTACAGTGTTTTCACAGTTGTGCTGATCCTTGTCAGCTACCATCCACTTTGGGAAATGCCTTGCCCTCCCAGCTTTATGCTTCAGGATCAACCCAGGAAGCACTATTTAGCTGAGCTCTATTTTCATTTGCATACCTGCCTTATGCTTATGAGACAAGTGAGCCATTAACCTAAATGCAGCTTGAAGGAAGAGTTCTACTCTGCCTCATTCTGGCAGTCGCATTCCTTACTGGCAGGCGGAACTATACCTACTCCCTCTGCTAAATGGGAACTATGAAAATCATGGGGTGGCACCAGTTCAGAAAATACTACAAGCTGGCAACTTCTCCACTTTTGTCATTTCTGTGAATTGGCTCTGTCCTGTGCAGACCTCACCCTTGTCTGCTGAATAGTGCTGATAACTGAGCCGTGGGTTGCAAGCCAAGGGTGGGGATGTGGTATCCACACACACAGATTGGGTAGTGCTGAGAAAGCAGAGCAGCACGGACATACACAAGCACACACATGCCATTATTTTGAATTAATGGGCACTGCTTGTTCGGCCTCAGAGCAGCAATGACATTCTAGCTTTTGTCTCTTTCATCACCAACTTCAGAGTTGCCAAGCTTGGAGAAATCAGTCTTGCTTCTCCAATGCCATCTGTTGTTGCTTGGTTGCTTTTTTCTTTTTTTTAACCTCTAAGTGCCTTCTTGGAAACAGGGCTGAGAACCAGTTCTGCAAATAGACCTGTCCTTTTTCTTTTTTTAATCAAAGTCAGACTTGAACTCTATTGCTTTCTGGTGAATTTTCACTTCCCTGCATGTCTTTCTATGCATGAAATTGTTATACCTGTCCTCAGCTGCTTTCCAGAAATAATAAAATGATTAGTTTGGAATTTTAGATCAGAATAAATGTAGTGGCACCTGGTGCCTATTTTTTCTGGATTATTTTTGTGTCCCAGAAAGCAGAATATATTAACTCTTTCAGTGCCTTTAAAAAGTTCACAGCTGTAGCCTTCCTTCCCACCTCACCATTGTCAGAAATTATTTACAATTGCATCCTGAAGGTTACATCGGCAAATACTGGTGAATTACTATTTAGTTCTATCGCTTTCTTAACCTTTGTACTTTTCTAAGGTGTTTACCAATGGTATGCAATCGGGGAGCATGCTGTCAGTCTGTTTTTGGGAAATACATGTTCCAAACCATTGCCCAGGCTACAGACATTGTTTCAACCAAGTTGGCAGCTTGGCACATTCAGATGACCATGCCAGGCCTTGATGAGAGTAGCACAAAGAATCATGAGACAGCTTCTCCCTCACATTTAGTAGATAATAATGCTTACAGTGAACGAGAGCTGTGCCTATTGGTGGTCCTTGCTGTGGCACACAGGTGCCCCCTTGGGTTCCTGTGGGGAATTTCCCCGTTTCAGTGCACTGCTACTTCTTTGCCTGAAGCATGATAATATTCTCTTTCTATTTCCAAGCTCTGATAAGGAATGCAGTGTCTTTCCTAAGAGGGATTAATGTGAGAAATGTAGGGATCCAGCAGGAACAGCAGAGAGAGGACACCTTGGAGCTAGTGTGGTCAGATTCTCCCAAACGTCTTCAGGATATCACTGCTGCTGAGCAAGCAACACTCCCCAAGCTACCAAACACAGCACATGTGGTCTACCTCAGCACTAGGACTCTGCAGACTCACCAAGCGATGTCATGCTGCTTTATGCAAGGGGGGGGGAGTGAAAGAACAATTTGAGAGCCCTTTAAAATACATTGAATAAGCCCTTACTTGGAGGGGGTGCTTTTCTAATCTTTGTCCCTTGTGGAGCCATGGGTACATTATGCATCTAATAGATGCTCTGTCCTCCTGCCTAATGTAAATATGGGCATTCTGACTAGCCATGGGAATGACCATTCACACTGAGTTCGGACCTTTGGTAAGTGGTGTGTCAAAGTGTCTATTGAAGAGTAGGACCTGGCCACTCCTGGGAACTTGCAGGGATCAAAGCAAGGCCTGAAGACACAGAGCTGCAAAATAGCCGTGCCTCCTTTACTGATACCCCCACTGGAAACGTGTGCCCAGTTTCTAGCGAAATGGATGTGCAAAAACTGTTTTTATTTCCACCTTTTAAAGCCTATGTGTTAAAGTTTGTGTAAGAGACTTTATTAACTCTTCAAATGTTAGTTTCAAATATAAATAAACATAGTCCTCCTTCACAGCGTGGTTGATATCTGACAGCATCGGTGCATCAAGTTCCTATCATGGGAAAGCAAATATGTTCACCATCTAACCATTCCCTCTGGCTGTAAATGTTATTAGCCTTTGTTCTGTTAATGAAACATGTTCTAGTTTGGCCTGCTTTCTGAATGCATTTTTTATCAGCCTTTCTCTACTGAAGTTGATGCAGAAATCTAATAAAAATAATAATCTGAAATGAAAGTCGTGGTTGTCTCTTTTTGCTGACCAACATTTTAATGCACATTACATGTATTAGCATCCTTTCTCAGATATCTCTCGGATGGTATGTTGTGCGTGGAACAGACTGGTTTGGAATGTGGAGGGGGAAAGTCTATGGCTCCAAAGAACATTTGCACTAACAATGCATTGAATGTGCTAGGCAGTGCTTTTTTCTTTTAAAAAAATGTTTAGGGGTACTCTCATTTTCCTACTCATATTGAAATACTGCCCCTCAATGAGGCCAAACTTAGATTCGCAAAATGTTTAGGGGTATACACTGGTGCTAGGATATATACTAGTAGCATGTTGAGCCATGTGAATGATGGGCATGGCATGTTTTGATCCTGTGCATTGCACCTCATTCAAGCTGTAGTTCTGTATACATAGCCCCAATGAACTTAATAACATATCCAAGTAGACATGCATAGGATTGTGCTTTTACTCTCATTTTGCCTTTTCAATATTTGGTTGCTCTCCTGCAAATACAAAATACATAGACAACCTGTGGCTCTTCCTTGTAATGCAGCATTATTTCATTCTGCCTGTGGTGGAGGGTTACTGCTTTTATCTTTGTGCTGCAGACTTAAATGACTGTGTAGTTTTGCTTCACTGACTACCCATTTTCTTAGTATCAATTAGGGAAGGTTTTCCCCCCCCCCCAAAAAAAAACCACATATCATGGAACGAGTTCTTCAGGAAGCCAAGCTAGCTGCCTCTTGTTTCTTACAAAGTCCTTTTTTCAGATGACTGGTATGTTGTGGTATATGATATTACAAATATACCATGGAAAGGGCACTTGTAGAGCAAGGAAAATGTAAGGAAAACAGTTCGAGAGAGCTGTGGCACATATTTATATAGGTGTCAAAGTCAAAATGGCTGCTGGTGGTTTTTTACCTCTTTAATATTGCAATCTTACTCATAGGTTAGTCCCATTGAATGCAGTGGAACCTACTCTCATGTAAGTGGGTATAGGATTGCAGCCTAAAGTGCTCCGTGTTCGTTGGACAGCCATGCCAGCCTCCATTGGTGAAAAAGGATAGGATGGGCTGGATTGGAACCACTAGACAGAAGAGGTGGGTGGAGGATCCCACCTGAATGTAAAGTATTTATTTATTTATTTATTTATTTATTTATTTATTTATTATGTGTTACTTACCTGTGAATTAAGTGGCTTGGCTGTGAGAGATGTAGTCCAAAACTGTATCAGATCAGCTAGTATGAGCCTCAAGAGCACAGATATCAAGAAGGGGTATTTCCAAGCTCTTACAGTGTTTAAATCAGGTGTGAGGAACCTCGCTAAACAACTCCCATCAGCCCAGCAAGCTGCAAAAAAAGAAGGCATAAACAAAGGGTGAGGAATCACTCCATTTGGCCCTCTGAACTCTTTCCCCTTGTAACCTGCTTCTCAGCAGCACCCTCTCTCCCCCCAGCCACACCTTTCACTAACCTTACCTATCCTGGAATAGCCGGACCGTATCGCTGAACACACTGATAATGCCTCTTGCTTGCCTGGATGGAAGATGGAGCAGGTATGTGTGTTTAAAACTGAACTACTGTACAAAGGTAGCATTTACCTTTGTTGCTCCACCCACTTTTACCTGGGGCCCTGCCCACCATTGGCATGTGGCCCCTGAAAGGTTACCCAAAAGGGAATGTGGCCTTTGGTCTGAAAAACGTTCCCCACATCTGGTGCAAACTATGGATTTTATTGTGCATGCTTTTTCTCTCATTGACCTCAACGGCATTCAAGACCTATGCACCAGTGTAACAAACTGCAGGCAGTAAGAGTAATTGAGCAGTAGGGATAAATTTGCACACAACCATAGCCAGTTTTCAAGGGGGTGGGGGGGGAGAACACTTTTGACACAATTTTATTAATAGACCATCTTTCTATACATATTATGCTCAAATTGGCTCGTGTTTTCTTTATTAACAGCAATAAAACAAATAGATCCAAATAGTCCAGTACAACCTACAATATAAAAAACAAAATATTTTGGCATAAATCAAATTGTTTTAGGATTTCTGTTGTCATGGAGCATTAATTTATCCCGTGCTGAACATAGTCCATATTGCACCTTTCACTCTCTCACCTCTGCAGATTTTCCTGGAATAGAGGCATAAAGTAACTGAAAACAATGTGCCTTTTTGCACTGCTGCTAAAGCTACAAGAGCCCCAATAGGGGCTGGGGAAAGGGGAGCAAGCCAGAGAAAAACGGAACATTATATGTAAGCCACCCCTTTCTCATTTCTCCCTCAGGCAGTACAGAGTATCAAATAACGCTGAACTGAAGCTGGTCTTGCACTGAGGTATCTGGGCTTGTGCTGAGATGAGCAACTGCCTGCCCCACAAACCAAGTTCCTGAGAAGTTTCACATTCCTTCTCCTTGAGAGCCCTATAGCTTTCTCTGCTGCCAAGATACAGCAGGCAGGCATCAGTGGTTCTAAAGCAGGTTTGGGGAACCTTTGACCCTCCAGATGTTGCAAACCGCACCTCTCTTCAGTCCCAGCAAGCATGGCCAAGGGCCGAGGATGATGGGAGGTGTGGTTCATCAAAATCAGGAAGGCCAAAAGTTCCCCTCACGTCACGTGTTCTAAACAGAGATGTAACAAAACTATTTGTCTGAAAAGTAGCCCTTTTCTTTGATCCTAGATGTAGGCTGACCAGGTGGGGGAAAAGCAGGGCTTCACCGACCCCAAGACACACACATGAATCTTGCTTTAAGCTCCATCCATGAAACTCTTCTTTATTTATTGAATTGAATTTATACCTATCACCCTATACCCAGTATATAAATTCTTGCCTGCATCGTCGCACTGCCTCAAGTGGGTTGCCTTCTCATCTTACATTTTTAACCCAGCCAATACCTTCAGCAGAAACTATTCCCGAAATATTGGCAGGTACATTGCAACAACATTGGACAAAGGAGTGCACAAGAAAGCAGGAATTCGTGTGGACTTGTAGCAGCCCGCTCAAACGGCTCTGTCGGTTCTGAGGTCATGGCAGCTAGCCTTGTTGCCAGCCACCTGCAAAATGAAGTTATTGATTGATTGATTGATTGATTGACAACATACACAAGCTGCGCCTTTAAACATGGTCGAGGGCTGAGGACCTGGAAGAGCGGAGCTGCGGGTGCAGAGGGTAGATAGGAACGAGTGGGGCGCTGAAAGGAAGGAGATTAACGGTGAACGGGCTGCCAATGTGTCCCATAGAGTATTTTGAGCAGCGCGCCTTTACTGCCGGCGACTGAGGGGCGGGGGGGAAGCGAGCGAGCCCAGCCTCTTCCTATCATTGGGTGGGTGGCGGCAGCTCTAGCCAATCGCAGCGCGCCTTCCGCGCAGGCGGGAGACGCACAGCCCGCTGAGCGGTGGCGGCGATTCTTTTCTACCTGCCTGTCAATGGAGCGGCGGCTCTTCTCGCGGCGGCTAGGTGAGTAAATGCGTAGAATTTGAAACCGAGAGCCGTTGGCCGTCAGTTGACCCGAAGGGAGGGACAGCTCGTGTTGCCTGGTCACCGCTCCGTTGCCATTTGATTCCAAATACCGACCCCCTCCTTGGCATGGCATATAAGGGCTAATAACATTCATGGCCAAGGGTGGTTCCTTGAGATAAATGGTACTGAGCTGAGGGGCTGGGATATGGGCAGGGCCGGATTTAGGTTTGATGAGGCCCTAAGCTACTGAAGGTAATGGGGCCCTTTATATGTCCAGCTGTCCTTTGTCAACAACAAATTGTCGCTGTATTTGTGTTGAATATATGCTATACAGTATGGTGATGTATGGACCTAATAGGTACCTAAAGCTATTTGCACATTATAACAAAATATATATTTTATCAAAGTAATTGTTGAACTGAAACACAATTAAGAAGTATACTGTATTAATAGTGAAATACAATTAAGTATATTAATAGTCAAATACAATTAAGTATATTAATAGTCAAATAATTATTAAGCTCTAACTTAAAATGATTTTTATTCATAACAAACTTAATAATGCAAACACATTGGCATTTGGAAATAACCAATCAATCAATATACTTTATTTGACCGATAGTCAGAAACAAACAAACAAAAAAACATTTCTCAATACAAGGATAAACATATAAAACTGAAGGCATCAGAGGGATACATAAAAATATAAAAATATAAAACTGAAGGCATCAGAGGGACACATAAATGGGGTATGACCGCGCTACTAAACCTCCTACAGATAACCCACATCAAGACATTCAATTATACGTTTCCGACACTTGAGCGCCAGGAAGAGGAATTTAGCCACTGAGAAGGTTATTTTCCCAGTGGGCTTGTTTAGCGAATATGCTGCCTGCCATTCTCTTGGTCGGGAACTAAACTCAGATAAATACGGGTCTATAAGATATTGCCTTAAATCATTATAAAAGGGACAACTCAGTAGAATGTGTTCTGTGGATTCTACCTCACCCAAGGCGCAATGGCACATTCTCTGACCGTATGGGACTCCTCCAAATCTTCCCCTCAAAACCGCCGAATCAAGGACATTCAGTCTAGCCGCAGTAATTAGTCTGCGGTATTCCACGTAGTGGATATCCGCCAGGTAACGGGCTGGTGCAGACCGATACACCTGCTCCCCTAAAAACATCCCAGATTTCACGCGGGCTATGTCCTCCTGTCTGGCGATATCCCCCAATCTCTGAGCGATCATCGCTTTAGCGCGGCTGTATGTCATGGACTCAATATAAAGGGAGGACAGACCGCACTTTTGCACTTCCTCTACCACTTCCCTTTCCCATGGAGATTTAAAATTATCCCTCAGAATCAGGGGGGCCAAACCCATCGGTCTGAAACATAGTTTGAGCCATAGCCATAATTTCGCTTTCAGGGCCACATACGTAAAGGCTTGGCAACCGGTCTCCAATCTCATGATCGCACCCGCAACAGAAGGGGGGATCCTGAGAATGGCCCTGAGGAATTGTGATTGGATAGATTCCAATCTTACAAAGTCCCTACGCGAACCCAAGGCAATGCCCACCAGCAGTAGTGGGAGAACTTTCATTTTAAAGAGTCGCAGGGCAACATCTACTGTTTGTGCCTGTTTCTTGGAATACAGGGATCTAATCAACAGAGCTGCTTTAGAAGCATTTGTGGCTATATATTCTCTGTGTGCCAAGAAGGACCTGTTTGATCGAACTATCTGACCCAGGTATTTGAAGCAACTAACCTGCTCTATGGGAATACCATTAATTGACCACAAATTAGGTTTTGGTCGAGCAGCAAAGACCATTATTTTGGTCTTGGCATAATTAAGATGGAGCTCGTGTTGGGTCACGTATTCATGAAGAACTCGAAGCATCCTCCTTAACCCAATGGGGGAGGTAGCTAAGAGGGCGGCGTCATCCGCATACAGTAGGACATTCAAGGCTCTACCTGCTAATTTTGGTGGATGGAAAACAGCATTGGTCATATGGGCCACTAGTGAGTTAATATAGAAATTAAATAGGGCAGGAGCAAGCAAGCAGCCCTGTCTTACCCCTCTAGTGGTGGCAACCGGATTAGAGACTAGCCCCTTGCCATCTAGCCTAATTCTCAGAAAGGTGTTTGTATGCAAATTCATAATCAGCAAAAGGAGGAGGCGGTCGATAGATGTCGCTGCCAGTTTTGTCCATAGCTGGTTCCTGGGGATTAAATCAAAGGCCTGCTTAAAGTCTATAAAGGCGACATGGAGGGCTTTTAGGCCTTTGCCAGCATATTTGTTGGCCAGATGGTTCAGGATTAGAATTTGGTCTGTTGTCGATCTTCCAGGGCGGAAACCCGCCTGTTCCTCTGCGATAATGTTATTGCTCTCCATCCAGATCGTTAATTTATTGAGCAGAAATCTTGAGTAAATCTTCCCGATAACATTCAGCAAGCTGATTGGCCTAAAATTGGCCGGGTCAGTACACGGCCCTTTCTTATGTATTAATACAATCAGTGCTGAGTTCCAGCTTGGGGGGAACTTCGCTGTTTTATTTATATGAGTATAAAGTGCTGCTAGGAGTGGGCACCACCAATCCTAATTGGCTTTGATAACATCAATGGATATAAGGTCATCTCCGGGTGCCTTGCCCGCCTTAAATTGGTCTATAAGTGTTTCCACTTCAGAGTAGGTAACTGGGTCCCACTCAGGCAAGGGGGCCAGCATTTGGAAATAACTAAAGTTCATTTAGAAACATAATTTACAAAGACTCATAATCTATTTTATTTGTTTATCTTATATTTTGGAAATGTACATCCAGGGTTTTTTTGTTTAATTTTTTGGGGGGTCCCAAGAGAGTGGGGCCCTAAGCTATAGCTTGTTTAGCTTATACGTAAATCCGGTACTGGATATGGGTATGCGTATTTGTGTTAAAATGCCCTTTTCTAGAGCTCCTGTGTCTTGCTGAACTGCTGGCTGACAGGCGGAAAACAGATGTTTCTAATGCTGCATTGATAAAGCTGCACTTAACTCAATTTTTATGTCTGCTGTGCAGCTGTGAAAAGAGTGTGGGGAGAATATAGCGCCCTTTCTTGAAGCCACCCACATAATTTCCAAGAGGGTGAGCTGTTCTAAGTCTGTTGGCAGCAAAAATAATGAAGCGGTGGCACCTTAAAACCACCTCATTTATTATGGCTTAAGTTTTTGTGGGGTATAGTCCATCAGAGGCATGGTGTTTGTTGTGAAATGGCACTCTTACCCACCCACCGTCTGGCAATGAGAAAAGTGGAGAGAAGCAACATAACCACTAACCCCACCCCACCCCATGTACGTTCTGTGCAGACCTTTCCCCACCCACCCAACCTCACCTTCTCTGCTTGGAAAAATAAGAGGAATCAACCACAAAACGGTAGTGGGGCTGGTACCGTTTGGGTTTTTTTTGCAAACAGTATTAAAGTTGACAACACAAACACCCTGCCATTGCTTTCCCCTGCATGCCTTTAGTTATTTGAACCTTTAGTTATTTGAGATTCCCAAAATGGCTTGCATAAAACCAGGTGGATTAGTAAAACAATAAAACCAGAGCAATTAAGACCCTACTGTGGGACTTGCTCCAAAGTAAGTATAGGACTGCAATTTAAATGCCTCCCCTTTAAATCCAGCTTTTAAAAGCATGGGAAAGCCTGGAGGATGAAGAAAGTTTCAACTTTTGCCAAGAAGAAAAGGACACAGAAATGTAACAAATGCAGCCTGTCATGAAGGTTTGGTGATGGAGAGTGCTTTATGTGTATAACCAGGGCCGGCTCTACGTAGAGTCCCGGTGGTGCGGGGCGCCAGACCGATAGGCAGGGTGCTGCGAGGGCGGGGGCGCCGGAGCGATCTCCGCCCCTCAGCACCAGGGCGCGCAACCTGCTTGAGACTGCCCTTTGTATAACTGTTGCCAGGGCATGGAACTGTTAAAAGGCCCAGGAGACCTGCCAGAAAAAGGCTGTAATCTTAGAACGGCATGCAGAGTATATGGACTAGAATTACCGGGAGCATTTTGTAGGATGCAGGTTGAGAGAGCCAGTACTTGCAGACCATCATTGGGTGAATTTGAAGGAAGCAGCTGTGGATGGGGCTGGAATAAGCTATCATTGCTTGCAACCCTGTACATGCCGTCCCAGCGGAAGGTCTGCTGGCAAAATGCTTCAGAAAAAATAGACGACTAGAAAGTGCTAACCAATTCTGAACCAACAACTGTTGTTCTAACTACTTCCTACTTCTGCCTCCTGCTGATGGAAGGAGTGAAATTTCATGCGTATAAGTGTTTGGTGTGTCTCTCCTGGTCCAAATTGGTAATGGCCCAGAACTGAGCCTTGGAACCAGCTCAGAACACCCTGGGCTTGCCTTGCATTCTATAAGTTGAGCCCCATATCCATTTCTCGTTAGTATTCACTTCTGATCTGATGAAAAGTGGCTTCAGAGCACAACAGCCTCTCTTATCACTTTCCTACTTCTACAGTCAGTAGCTTCTCCAATTTTTGTGTATTGTACTTCCTCTGGGGTGTATGGAGTGTTAGGGGAGGGATAGTACTTCTGCTGGGGGACAGGTCCTACTACTTCTGGGGTAGTTTGTCCACCTTTGGTCCCCACCCTGCACTCAGCTCTCACCTGCAGCTCCCAGAAGCTGTCAGAATGCAACAATGGCCACACCCCAGGAACAGCTTCAACTGGCCGGCTAAACCAGGTGAGGATAGTCGATGGGTTTCAAGCCCTCCTCCATCCAGAGAAGCAAGAGTCTTTATTGGAGTTCAAGGACATATTCCAGCCAGGCAAAAACGCTCCAGGGGAGATCCAGGGCCACTGAGGGGTGTGGCCAAGGAAGAATTTTAGGGGTAAGGTAAAGAAGCCTGGGGGAGGGGCCTGCATTCAGCCCCTGTGCCTAAGATTCCCCACCCTGCTCATGTGGTATGTTGTTTCTGCTTTTGCTCTCCAACCACTACTATTTTGCAACTGGCTCCAACTGGTGGACTTCAGGGTTTTGTTTTATTTATTTTTATTTTTTAAAGGTCCTGCAAGCCTGAAGGTTACCACCCCTGAGCTAAAACACACTGCACAGAGAGAGAGAGAGAGTGAATTTCATATCTTACCTCCCTTGGAAGTTGAGAAAGAGTTTCAGTAGCAAGGGAATGTGAATCAGCAGGTTTTAGGGTTTTACGTATCTAAATCATTGCATTTTGAATAATATTTTGCTATGTGTTTCATTTATTTGTGATGCATGTGTTTTTAGTATTGCTTTGCTAAATTGCACCATTGTGGGAATTTGATACAAGAAGAATTGACAAAAGAAATATGGGATGAGCAAAGCAGAGATCACTTTTCATTGTTTTTCTCAGGCAAGAGCAATTATATAATTACACCTGCCTTGAGCAGTCACAGGAGAGGATAAATCAAAACTGTCACTATATTTGTTTGCTGTTGTACAAAATTAAAAAGCCTTTTTGAAACTGGAAACACTTTAATGCCGCAACTGAAATTTCCCTGTGGGCTTCACAGACTATGCATATCAGATGATCAGACTGTAGGCTAATAATATCTCACTTTTTGTACAATGTACTCTTCTCTGATGCTAGCAATGGAAACTCTACCTCCAGGCTGGTCATTGCTTCTTGGTCATTTGCTCTTTATTGCATGACACCCCCGGTGGGCACTGGGAATCCCAATTACTAACCTGGCTACCCATGTGATAGTGGCATTGCTCTGATGCATTTTAGCATGGTCTTCCGTGGAAGCACTGGTGTGTTGTCTCATCATGGGAACGGGGAACCCCAATTAGTAACATGGCTGCCCATGTGATAATGGCATTGCTCTGACACATTTCAGCATGGCCTTCCAGAGGTACTTTCCATAATTGCCCTAGGAAATATTATTAGTATTTTCTTCCTCTTCACAGATATGCCCATTCCTTGAAGTCATGCAATGCAATCCTGTGTATGTTTATGCAAAATTTGGTTTATTCCCATTGAGTTTAGTGGCACTTCCTCCCTGGTAAGTGTTTTTGGATTGTAGCCTAAGTTACTATTTTTTCATTTATGCTAATAGTACATTATGATTTTAAATTGTTTTGTGCATGACTTCTCACCCTCAACCCTGTGTCGCTAAAGATACCATCTTCCCTATAATGTCCCAGTTCCTCAGTCATTCCTACATCAATATAATATATTTCAGTTGCGTCTCTTATGGTATAAATTAATCACCTAGGTATTAATAACGGATGATGACACTTGGTGTAACAGTAGTGGTTAGAGGGTATTCTGATTTGTCATACTGAATTTGAGATGCTGTGAGCTGTTTGAAATGCGTGTATGGTGAAACAGCCAATGAGATAACTTTGGATTATTTATAGAACCACAGATGGATTTTAAAGCTTCAATTCACTCTGCAGATATTAGACAGAATTGTCTCTTTGAGGAACCAACTTATCACCATTGGCAGCTTGTATTACTTACTGACCAAAAACATCTTGGAGCACTTTTTCCTTTGTAATTCCAAAAAAGATGGCTGAGAAACAGATTAGGTATGTGTCCTTCCCAAGTTTTTAGAAATATAGTGAGCCTCAATGCAGGCGTTGGAGAAACAGTGCAATTGATTTACAGAATGAACATGACAACAAATGCTGCAAAATGAAGTATGTAAAATGTTTGGTTTTTTATTTTATTTAACTTCAGGGTGGTGATTTGTCCAGTCTAACTTTAATTTTAATTTATTTGAATTAATTTTGGGATGCATTTTAATCGTTTGTTTGTTTTTATGTATATTGTGTTTTATATGATGTTAGCCACTCTGAGCCCAGCTACAGCAGGGGAGGGCAGGATACAAATAATTTTTTATTATTGTTGTTATTTATTTATTTGATCAATAGTTTTATAACAAATTTCAAAGACCTGTTTTTTAACATATTTGAGATTAAATTGCAACAAAGATGTATTTAAGAGCAGTTATAATGGGTTATTTTTACATACTTCATAATAGCTAGAAGTATATATGCTCCTGAATAATAACTGCATGTGGTCTGAAATGTAGCAGGGCCATTCTCTCCATTCCATAAATAGCCTCTCTTGTCTCTCTAGACAAGGTGGAATGAGAGACCTAAAGGAACCAGCCTGATTTGGCATGGAATAGTAAGGGAGACAAGAAAATAGAGGTTGTTGTGGCAGAGAGTCATAACTGTAATGCAAGCCTGTGCATATGAAGCATCTCTAGCATGCAATAGTCTCAGTATGATGTGTTCATACCAAGCACATAAGAAATTCTTTGAGGGATGTACATATATTAAACACATATTTAGAAACACTGCAGGTTATGCACTGTATCCAACATTGCATGAGTGGACTTGTGTTTGTACAACTGGACTTCTCCCTGCACAGTCCAAAAATACACTGTAGAAGGTCCCCAAGACTGTGGAACAGATTTTGAGGATGAGGGGACTGCAGAGGAAAAGAGAAGAGGAGGAAGTTCTATTGTGTGAGTGGAACAGCAGCTTTGGCTACAACCCTGTGTTTTTTCATGTATGTTACAGATATGTACCATTGTTATATGAAGTGCTCTAAAAGCTTCATTGTGGCAATGCTGAAAGCAACACAGTCTGTGGCCAGTCTCAAGGAAGTCAGAATTTGGTGCATCCCAGAACTGAATTTGATATAAATCAAATAAATATGCAGCATAACTCTTCTCCAGCCTAGTTTTGGAAATTCTTGGTTCAATTGCATACAATGGAATTCTGTTTTCTCTTGTTCAGTTTGCCCGCTAAACTTATTAATGGAGGAGCTGCAGGGATCATTGGCGTTACTTGTATATTTCCAATTGACCTGGTTAAAACCAGGCTACAGAATCAGAGAAGTGGACAGCAAGTCTACAAAAGCATGTAAGTGATCACTGGAAATGTATTGCATCTAGATTGACTTAATATTTGAGCAGCTCTTTCACCATTTGCAAGTACCTACAGATAGATGTAGGTGTTGGGATGAAAGAAGAAATCCACAATTATTAATGGAATGACTCCATCAAGTATGGGTCTTTATTTGTATGTATAAAATAAAGAATAATGTACCGGTGAATGAAATAAGGTAAATGAAAAATGAAAAAATTAGCCTCATTTTGGATACTAGGGAACAATAAGGGTTATAAACAAGCAATTATATGTTGCATTTAAATAGCTATAATGAGGTATTATTTTATTTTTCTTTGTAAAATACATATTATTAAGACTTGATGTGATATATTTTTGTATTGTATATTACATTGGTCACTGCTGCTAAGCTCTAATATCAAATATGACGAGTGTCTTAGTGACAGGGAATCTCTGACTATATTGTTGTGTCTTGATCAGGTTGGATTGTCTAATGAAAACACTGCGTTCAGAAGGCTATTTTGGAATGTACAGAGGTAAGTCTTTTCCTTGTTTTTGTAACTGGCTGTAACTAACACAGTTATACTACTTCATGATAATTGAGGACTTATTCATTGGGGTCTCATCCATTATGATTAGGGGGGACTCATCTTGAAAGGTCAGAATTGGAGATCTCAATGTATTTACTAGTGAGTTGGCTGCATTGTTTCTGGAACTTACTTTTAAGTAAACATGCATAGAGCTGTGCTGTTCAAAGCTCAGACATTTGAAACAATGATGCGCAAAATGAGATGCAGTCTGCTCACACAACAGGAAATGAGATGCAGTCTGCTCACACAACAGGATTTCCATTTGTTCTCCTTCTGCCACAATCTCCTATTGCTTTTAAGATTGGAGTTTTGTAAATGACTGTATAACTCCAATAGCTGATTTGAAGTTTCTAGACTATTTCCAATGACTTTGAAAACTGGAATTTGAGTCCCTGTCACAATAAACTATGTGGGATACCTATAATCAAAATATATTTTAAAACAAAGAAAATCTCCTAATTTCAATTAAGCTTAAGTGTGTATTTATTTTTAGGTGCAGCAGTGAATCTGACCCTTGTAACACCCGAGAAGGCTATCAAACTGGCTGCTAATGACTATTTTAGGCACCTTCTTGCCAAGGATGGGTATGTTAACTTGAGATACTAGAGCTGTTTCATTTGTACCGTACATAAGTTAAGTCTGTATTCATTGCAGGCTCCATTACGTGAATGGGACAAATTGTGCAAAGCTCATTAAACAGTTTTTTGATCACCTTTGAGAGCAGAATGAACAATAATATGTTTATAGCAAGGCATGCAATATTATGAATCTTCTGAACAAGTAGAAGATAATAAATTATTGAAAACAGAAAGCAAAACTTACTGTGTGCTGGATAGACTACTTTGAAGGGCCCAATGGGCTGGAAGAACAGGTCATCTTTGTGATGCGCATAATCTAGCTCGTTCTCATGATTTCTGCAATGCACAATCATTCATGCATTTCTATCCCAAGCCACTCCTTCCTCATTTCCTTGATCATTGCTACCTCCAAAGTTATTTTGTTGAACTTTGTGAAAGTCCAGATATTGCAAGGAGGATAATATGTGTGTATTAAACACATCTTTGCAAAATTTCATGATTTCAGTAACTTGCTGCAGGATGGGCAGGGAAAGGGAGGGAAGATCTAACACAGAACATTGATATTCCAATATGCAACTTTATATGGACTGACAAAATCTGGTGATTTTCATTGTAAACATAAATATTATAATCATATGTCCTGATGGGATATTGACTGCAAGAAGCTATTGTGTCATTTTTCAATGGGTTTGATTCTCAAAGCCCCTTGCTAATCTGAAGATAAATTATGTATTTCCTTCATACAGCCTTTTCCTTTTCTTGGATATTGCATGCTTGTATATTTTAGTGTTTAAAATAATATTTTTAGTGTAAATAATACATTTAATAAATATTCTTTTTATTACAGGGTAGCCCTTTCTTTATCTAAGGAGATGATGGCCGGTTGTGGTGCTGGAACCTGCCAAGTTATTATCACCACTCCAATGGAGATGCTGAAAATCCAACTTCAAGATGCAGGACGACTAGGTAACAGTTCTTGCCTATCATCTCTGAGAACAGGTTATTGGATGTTCACACAAAGCTAAAGTAATGGACCCCTGGATGGTTATGTCTAGTCAGATTTGACTATAGGGTGCAGTGCTCATCTCCACTTTCAGGCTGAGGAAGCCGGTGTTTGTCATCAGACAGCTTTCTGAGTCATGTGGCCAGCATGACTAAACGGCTTCTGGCGCAATGGGACACTATGCCGAGTGCCAGAGTCCACGAAAATGCCGTTTCATACAATAGTCTGGTTCACACATAACACTAAGCAAAACTATCCAACTATCAACATGAGTGTGCAAGTACTCATGGTAACAATCATGGTCACTTCACTCTTCCCCAAGTCCTACTGCTGCTAGGCTACCTGAGGTTAAGCTATGGTTTGGCTTAGCATTACGTGTGAACCTGGACTTGTAGTCTGTAAAGGGGAGACAAACTGCAACTCCATGTTCAGACATAACACTAAGCCAAACTTAGCAGGACCCAGGGGAGGAGTTAAGTAGCTGCAGTTTTTGCTGCAAGTACTGAGTACCTATGCACACACCATGATTTGGCTTGGTGTTACATACAAACTCTAACATGAACTGTTGAACAAGAGATGTTCAGTTTGGCGTAGGTTTCAATTACCATTAGTTTTGGCTGTCATAAGCGAGGTCAGTAGTAACTTGGTGGCTTGTAAAACAAGAACAGGGATTAGGAATAATATTGTCCCTACCCATGGTTTGATCTGTTTTGGCCAGTGAGAGACCTAGTGAAGTGTGTGTGTGAGTGAGTGAGTGATGAGTAAGTGTCTGGTATTTTATCTCATCCTGCTATGGATGGTGGCTGCAGAAAGTTATGTACCATAAGGGATCATTTGAATGTATTGTCTAACTGACCAGAAATGGTAATCTAAGGCACAACAGTGCTTTAATCAGTACCAGAACTCAGTAATGCTTTTAAGTTATTGAGCCAGATAAGTTAGAAATTGAGTATCTGTACTGTGTTGTCTGTATAGGAGCAAAGTCTTATGTAGGGAATTGATGACTCAGAAATATGGAACACTGTTAATGAGCAAGGCAAGACACCAGAAGTCAGCACATAAGCTAGAGCTCCCTGCTGTGCAATCAGGATTTCAGATTGCAGGGGGAACCTATGTGCATATAACAGACTCCCTTCTTCGGACCTTCCCTCAGCTCATAGATGGCAAGGCCAATAGGCATGTCCTGTTCCATGTGATTGTATCAACACTTATATTTTGCCCCATGCTTTCCAGGCACAGGTCTGCACTTTAAAGCTCTGTATCCAAGTGCTCCCCTCCCCCCAGAACTTTTCCGCAAAAACCCACTATTTAAAGCTGAAGCGCAATGAATGGCAATTTAGGTTCTCAACAGATTGTTGTCAGCTCCTATTCAGTGGTAAAGAGCAGGTTTTCACGGTGAAAACTCCAGAGCAGAAAAGAAAGTACACTCAAACCTCGGCTCCCAAATGCTTCCATTTTGGAATGTTTCGGCTTCTGAAAGCTGAAAACCCAAAAGTAAATGCTCTGGTTTTCCAACATTTTTCAGAAACTGAACATCCGACACAGGTTCCGCTTGAGTGCAGGAAGCTCCTGCAACCAATCAGAAGCCGCACCTCAGTTGTCAAAAATTTCAGAAGCCGAACGGGCTTCCAGAACAGATTACGTTCAAGAACCGAGGTTTGACTGTACTTGGATACAGAGCTTTAAAGCACAGGCCACACTTGGAAAGTGTGGAGGAAAGGTAAGAGTGGATAAGCCCTTAGAATGTCCAAATAGTGCTTATGTTTCACTATCACAGAGCTGCTTATAGATTTTGATACAGGAGTTGAAGGGATTTCCAGGGATCAGACCTTCAGGTATTCAGATTTAGAATGCATCTCAGACAGACTTGTTTATGTTCAGGGTGAAATCATAAATTTCAGGAGACCAATGGGCCTGATGTATTTTTAATTGTGCTTTCAGCATCTCAGCAGCTTGTGAGCAGAGTTCCTTGTTCATCTCCTGGATGCAAGCTTGTAGCTGTCAGCCCTGTTCTAACCAGAGCATACAATGTAGGACCAATTACCTTTCCAAGGAGGATATCTGCCACACAGATAGCATTCGAGCTTCTGCATACCCAGGGCATTAAAGGACTCTACAAGGGTCTTGGAGCCACCTTGCTGAGGTAAGGATGGAGCATCTTGTCCTTCCCATTCCCAGCCCAGTTTTTACAGTATATGCCTTTATAAAAAATGCAATAACTCTTGTGTTTTAGGGATGTCCCATTCTCGGTCATCTATTTCCCACTGTTTGCCCATCTGAACAGAGCAGGACACAATTCCCTGGAAGAGAAAGCCCCTTTCTTTTGTTCTTTTCTTGCTGGTTGCATGGCTGGTTCAGTGGCAGCTGTGTCTGTCAATCCCTGTGATGGTAAGAGAAGATTTATATCTCATCTCTTTTGTGTTTCTGTGTTTCATGTGTTTCATGCTTCTCCATACAGTAGTTATAGGGAAATATTGGGAAAAGTGGATTTCCTTGTGAATCTCGGGAAGCTACCCTTCCATCTGTTAGGGCTTTCTGTGTAGGGAAGCTTGTTGTCTTCAGATTAACAGATTAATGCTTGCCTGCATTAGTCTTCTAACCTGGCAAACGATATTTTTATCTTGCAGTAATAAAAACTCGCCTTCAGTCAATGGGCAAGGGAAGAAACGAAGAGAGTTATAATGGAATTATTGATTGTGCACGGTAAGTAATAAAAGCACTATGAATAACTGACTGTTCAGCCAGAGTGTAAGCAAATGTTTGTAATGTTAAACAGTGTGTTAAATGTGGAGGAGGTTTGCTGTTTGAGAAGACATGAAAAGTACATGCATTCACACTAGGCCTTTTAAGCTGATCTTCAGACATATGAAGGCAGTTTCCCCTAATTTGCCACTGTAACCTCTGCAGTCAGAAGGCAGCTGTGAATCTTATAAAAGTAGGAGTAACTGATTGACCCTAAGCACATGGCTACTTCCAACATGATTTATTCTGGAATATGTGCTGAAGAACCAGCTGTCAAATATCACAACCATTGCTTGAAGTATAGCCATACAGAAATGGTTTTCAGTAGCTTCCATATGGAAGCTATACCCTTTGAATTGGCCATAAACTTGTAGGAATCATGCCAATTTCTGGTGTGTTCCTTTCTCTTTTAAGACTTCTTTTTATAGGGTGAGAGATGAATTACAGCTGCAGGAGGGAATCAGGTCTTCAGGTTTTTGGCAGGAGTATGCATAGAGAACATTTTTGGGTGAATGTTCAGATCTGGACACAGGAGTTGTGAAATGATACGTGCAGAATTTAGTAGTCAAGTATATATCTGGTATTGTTTTCTCTCTTTCAGGAAACTTTGGGTGAAGGAGGGTCCCTTAGCCTTCCTTAAAGGGGCTGGTTGCCGAGCCTTGGTCATTGCACCTCTTTTTGGTATAGCTCAAGGTATTTACTTTATTGGTGTTGGAGAATTTCTTATTGAGCTATACCAGTATGGAAGACTTTCTCCTTAGACTTCCTCCTTATTCTTTGGACCTACTGGAATGAATCCAGAAGAATCACCAGACAAGACACAAGAAAACAGTGAAATTTCAGATTGAATTATCAGTGTTTCTTCTGTCAAAACTTAGACTCAAAGCTAAGTCCACCTGAGCTCCTTAAATGTTATCAGGTTTTGGAGCCAGACTGAGTAGGCACGTAGTTCTCTAATGGTGATGTGTCTCTTTTTCTTATGAAGTAAAAAGCCAAGAGTTGTGACACAGTAGGACAGCCATCTGAATATGTAGAATGCAGCATACATTCTGGGAGTTAGAAGACTGAAGCCTCTGGTAATGGAATGGCAATGGCTACTTTTTATTAAGCCTGGCTATGGGAGGATATATCAGAAAACCTTTTTTTATGAGTGGAACAGGAAAAGAAACTTTAAACAAAATAATTGGGGGAGGGCACTTGCAATCGTTCCAAGCATGGTAAATTTATCTGCTGTTAGCAAAGATTTAAAAAATGGGAACAAATTTTGTGAATTTTTTTATATATCTTTCTTTTATAACTTATAACTTTACATAGAGTAAAGAATTTGGTTCCTGTGGTGACTGCTAAATACAGAGCAATGTAATACAATACAAGGGTTAACAGGTGAAGGAAGCAAGATAGGCTATCGACCTAAAGGTTTTCAGAAATGCTCTCTGGAACCTAGTTATAGGGACTAGCGATCTCTATAAGCTACATGTTGTGCAAATAAACTGCTAAGCAGTTTTTCTTGGGCTGCTGCAGCTATGTTTTTGTGAAGCTATATTGTAGGTTTTACTGTTCATAATTAACTACAAAATTTCTCTATCAAAGGTGTGTGTTTTTCTAATGAATTATAAGATGGTCTCTAGACATACCATGAATAATGTGTTGGCAGTGCAAGAATGATCATTTTTCTTTGCTCTTATCCTGGCACAATAAAATGGTTCAGACCAGTTCTGTGTGTGTTGTCTTTCCTGTGACTTTGCTAAGTACCCTTTGATAGCTACATGTGTTATTGACAACTTGGGTGGAACTGTTTCTATTTTTCTTAAATCGCTTATTCTTCTATCGTCACACATTCTTATGAATACATTTGTGTAAGCATTGCCAATTTTCTAGATGAATTGAAATGACCCCAGTCTTCTGAAAGACCTGCTTTATCTATATAGCTCACTAGGCAACCACCTGTCACTACGTCTGCTCAGCAGAAATCGCTTTTCCTATGCTCTGGGTGATGGTTCAGTTTCTAGCTATACCCTGCCTGCCCCCCCTGCAGTTGTCTACCTTCATTATACACATGATTATTTTATATGGCTAATTAACAATGTTACAATGAACACAACTGGCACTCTAGCCCAAAGAAAACCAAGAGTCCTGTGGTACCTTAAAATGACCTAATTTATTACAGCATGAAATTTCTCAGAATCATAGAGTTGGAAGGGACCAAGGAACATCTAGTCCAACCCCCTGCAATGCAGGAATCCCAGCTAAAGCATCCATGACAGATGCTGTCTACAATTATTTGTGATATACGTAGTAAGATAGTCTTTGGAGTGCCACAGGGGTCTTGATCTCCATGGTTATTAATACTTGATGCAGCAATGGCAAAAACTGACAAGCAAATCACAGGAGCTAATGGAATATTGGTGTAGCTGTCAGTGCTGAGAACAGCATAGCAATTCTGGCCGAACATACAACTTCCCTCCTCTGTCAAGGCATGAATGGAAGGGGCTGGCTTTTTTCCCCTTTTCCCCCCCTTTTCCTCAGGAAGGAGAATGAATCCAACAAAGAAATGTGGATTCCTTGTGTCTGTCTGTACAACCACATGGTCAGAGGCACCTTTATAACACTGCTGAAAATTATTTTTGTGTCTGTGAGTCCTAGGTAAAATGGAAAACACAGCAACTGGTTGTTGTTATGTAAAATTATTTAGACACTTTTTTAAAAAAAATAACAAGTGTTGGATATGCTAACCATTCTATTTATTCTTGGATGCCCCAAACTTGCCATGTGACAGGAGGGATAGTGTGTCTTTGTGCACGAGAGAGAGAAAAAGAAGGGGCCTCATAGGTTATGTAGCTTCTGAGGTGTAGCGCAATAATCAGTGCTGCTTGCCTCATGCACACAGTCGCTATAGTCAGTGTTGCATTTCCCACACTTGCAGCTCATGGCCACAGGATAGGAATAGTAGGAGACGACATGGTGTTGACAGCCAGGGATCATCGCGGTCTTGTACACCATGTCCTTGTATGTGCACACTTCCTGGGACCGGGCGCTCTGGGGCAGCAGCTTCTTACCATTGCTGTCCTGTAAGAGAATGCCAGTGGTTATTGCTTTTTGCTTAATCCTACCCAGATAATTTACAGTATGTTGTGCTCAGATAGAAATCTCTCCATCTCATCCCTCCCCAACAGTCACATTTTTGTAACTGTGTTGCTGAAGCAAGAAAGGCCATTTCATCCTTGTGAGGGGTTTTCAAGCTATGACATATGCACATTCCCACCATAATGTTGAATTTGTGGTTCGAGCTTGGTTCCTTGTGTGGTTCCTTGGTATTTGGGGAAGGGTTGCTCAGCAGGATCAAATTCCTAAATATGCACAGAACAGATTGGTTGTGACCTCTTGGCCCTCTTCTTTTGGTTTGTCCCATTACTTTAATAGTTAATCTGAAATTATATATTTTGGTTTTTTCACTTTCTGAATTGGCCCTCCACTTTTCCAGTGGCCATTTGCTTCCCGAACATCTGCTCATTCTTTCAACATTTACCTTCTTTAAACTGGTGGAACTTTGATATCCCTGCTTTTCAACCTGTTGCTCAGGCACCCTTTTGAGTGGAAAAATTCGCCATGACCTTTAATTCTTCAAATCCAATTTGTTGCCAACACATACTGCTCTTAGTTCCCACCCATCAGTTATTGATGGTCATCATAATAACTGCAATTCCTCCCCTCCCCCCCCCCGGCCGCCCCGCACATTCTTCTCACCTACGGCCTGTCATCGCTGTTCTTTTGTTTTGGTTGATATTTATGAGTGTTGTATTGATTCCATCTCTCTCTACCCCCACTCCTGGCACTGCACAGGCAACCATTACTGAAGACCACGAGGAAGAACTACTCTAACCATCACGTGATGGGTGAGGGCCTGCTGTGTGCTGGTGGGGTGAAGTCACCTTCTCTACTTCCTTTAGCGGAGCCCTATAAGCCAAATGGCTAACCCAAATTTCAAGAGAATAAAAAAAGCAAAAAATAATTCTTGAATGTGCTCAAGGAAAATTATTTCCTTAGAAATTAAGAAAATGTCATAGTAGGAACAAGATGATAGCTTGCGACAGATAACTGTCCTTGATCACTTCCATGTCTCTGAAAAGTCCATTGATTCAAAGCCAGGACTACCCCAATGTCTCCCATTTCACCTCCACATTCAGTATAATGTCTCAAACCGTTATATCACCTCATTCGTCTTCTCTGTTGTCTAATAATCCTTTCCTATTTACTCCATGGGACGCAGGTGGCGCTTTGGTTTAAACCACAGAGCTTGGTGCTTGCCGATCAGAAGGTCGGCAGTTTGAATCCCTGCAACGGGGTCAGCTCCCATTGTTCAGTCCCTGCTCCTGCCAACCTAGCAGTTTGAAAACATGTCAAAGTGCAAGTAGATAAATAGGTACCATTCTGGTGGGAAGGTAAACGGCATTTCCATGTGCTGCTCTGGTTCGCCAGAAGTGGCTTAGTCATGCTGCCCATATGACCCGGAAGCTGTATGCTGACTCCCTCGGCCAGTAAAGCGAGATGAGTGCCGCAACCCCAGAGTCGTCCGCAACTGGACCTAATGGTCAGGGGTCCCTTTACCTTTACCTCTATTTACTCCATAGGTTCTAAGCTACTTATTAAAACTCTCTCTTTTTTTCCTAACCAACCAAGAAGGGACTCAATAGTGTGTTGTAAGAACGTACCCGTGTCATGCAGTATCCTTCACAGATTGTGGTGTTGATGGCCAGGCAGAAGGCACATTCTCTCTTCTCCACGTGGATGATGTACTCAACGGGGACACAAATGGACATACTCTGCCCCAAAGTCAGGGCAAAGACTAGGAAGAGAGAGGTGAAAGGGGCAGGATTCATGCTGCATGCAAAAACAAAGCAAGGCAAAGTCACATTAGACATTCTGAAGTCAGGAGTAGCTTATTAACAGAATATAAGGGACTTTCCCAGTCTCCATTGCCAAATTCTCTGATCTTTTTTCTGTGCAATCAGGTACATGGTTTTTCTGTGTACATAAACATAAAGTAAGCTACCGTGTTTCTCCGAAAATAAGACACCGTTTTATATTTATTTTTCCTAAAAACACACACACCGTGGCTTATTTTCAGGGGGTGTCATTATTATTATTAAGTATTAAGCCTATCACTATGGCTTATTTTTGGGGTATGGCTTATATTCCTTGAATGCTTAAAAATCCCGCTATGGCTTATTTTATGGCTACGTCTTATTTTTGGAGAAACAGGGTATTTGTGTCCTAGCTAGATCGAAGGAGGGCAGGTCCAAGTGGGAAATTCCTAGTTAAACTATAACATGTACATCTGCAAAGACAAGGAATATCTTGAAGAAAGACAATTGTCCTGACACAGAGAATCTCTGCATCAAGGCTACCTTGCCCTTCTCTTTCTCCTGTCATTCCCGTGCGCTTGCATATATAAGGATCAACAATGTTTAAAAAGTACCCTTGAGCTTCAGGGTGCATGCACATATAACTTGGACAATAATGATTATGTTCTGCCAATCATAAAGTAGCAAGCATTCTTAAATGTTGGAATAAAGAAGCAATAGAAAGTTTTTGAGCCTCCCTTTCTTTAGGCTGAGCAGAGAAACACATAACATTCAGTACATGGTTGCCTCAGTCTAAAACCTCTGTGCAAACTAAGAACAACCCCAGTAAAACCAAAGATACCATGTTTCTCCAAAAATAAGCCATACCCTGAAAATAAGCCACCGTGTGTGTTTTTTGAGGAAAAATAAATATAAGATGGTGTCTTATTTTTGGAGAAACACGGTAATGATACTGTAAAAAGAGGTCAAACATAATGCTCAGGATTTGTAAGCCATAAGCTAGTATTATAGTCATTGCTTGGGAAAATAGAGCTCCTTCTGGTAAGAGTGTCAGGTTGAATGAACAAAGCGATGACAGAGTGGCAAGCCTCTGGCTGATGCCACAGAATGCTCCCTAGGAAAAGTCCTTTTTCTGAGGGCTCCTCCAGATGACCTACTCATTGAAGATTCATTCTGATTTGCTTGCAGAAAGCTTCCACAGAGGTTAGACACTGCAGTATCCATTTTCCTCATCCCGTCAGGACACCTACTTGTGCAACAGGATCCCCCCCCCTCTTCTCCCTGCATGCAGTGTCCATACATCTTCCTGCAACTCATTAATTCATTCCATGCTTTTCAATACATTTCCTGTGACTTTTCTTACTGCAAGCAGCCTGTCTTTAAAAAAGTAGATTTGTTGTACTAGGGTGAGCAAGCAATTTAATTGCACAAGTCTAAATTTATGATATACACTTAAATCCCTCCTGCAAAATAGTGGCAGCATGGATTCTGGAGGCACCCTGACAGTAGGGCACAAGTTGCCAACATCTACAAATATGCAGTCATTCCTAAATTCCCCACATACTTACATAGAGACAAAACCTGGAACACTGGCCAGACACCCACCTATCAGCTGTGAAGTGATGCCAAACTGGAAAGACCGTCAACCGGCTCTTTCCTTCACACAGGAACCAGATTCTTCATTGATTCTGCTTCAGACGCAATAACTCCAGCACAAACTCTGAGTGCTTTTTATACTCTTCTGGTTAATTCCTGGCTGATCTACCTGTTTATGTAATTGCATTAATTGCTACTTCTAATCTCAGTAATATCTACTGAAGATTCATACTTGTCCATTCAGGAAATGTAATTGAGATACGGAGAACTATAACATCTCCGCCTAGCAGCTGGATGGCAAAGCTAATTAATTTAATATTCATTCTTCACTTACCACAACATGAAAATACATATATATGGATTTAGGAAAGCCTTTGTTGACTTTGGTAATTGTTGGGAAAGAACTGCCATGGAAGAGAAGCAGACCCAGTCTGCAGATCAGCGGGTCTTAGGATAGATTTGAATGGTGATGGAAGAAGAGAGAGGTCTATATGTGAAATTCTCAGCAACCCTTAACAAACTACAGTGGCCAGAATTATTTGAGAGAAAGAATGTGCTTTGAATGTGCCTTAAAGGTATAGGTAAAGGTGGGGACATGGGACACGGGACACAGGTGGCACTGTGGTCTAAACCACTGAGCCTCTTGGCTTGCCAATCAGAAGGTTGGCAGTTTGAATCCCCATGATGGAGTGAGCTCCCGTTGCTCTATCCCAGCTCCTGCCAACCGTTTCCATGTGCTCTGGTTTCCGTCACAGTGTTCTTCTGCACCAGGAGCAGTTTAGTCACGCTGGCCACATGACCCGGAAGGCTGTCTGTGGACAAACACCAGGTCCCTCGGCCTGAAAGCGAGATGAGCGCCGCAACCCCATAGTCACCTTTGACTCGACTTAATCGTTCAGGGGTCCTTTACCTTTACCTTTTTTTAAAAGGTATAGCATCTATGTGGCCTCAACTGAATGCATCCCCGTAGTTCAGGACTGCGCCTAGAAAGCGCAGGGCAAAAGGTAAGTGTGGATCATGTGGCTTGCTGCATAGGGCTGGTGACTGGTTTATTTGACCGCAATGCCAGAAGTCATTTTCATTATTCAGTCCATGGGACATTATTGTTTCTCTTCTCTTCTCAAGGTCTCAAAAAATAGATCTACATCATGGCAAAAGGGGTTTAAGTGTCCAAGAGCAACACTAATTAATTTGACTTTCTATAATAAATCTCTCAAACATATGCTATGATGAGTCAAGTACTTTATTATAGTCATGGAGCAAAACATCTAAAGAAATAGCATAACAGTATGGATCTAAGCCAATGACTATTAAATAAATAGGAGCAAGAACCAAAAATATACATAGAATACTTAATTAAGCATAGATAATGGATGAGTAAAAATTTATAAGAAAAATTAAAAGATTGGTTAACACAGCTATATGGGGTGGGCTTCAGAAGTGCAGATCTAACAATATGGGCCTTCAGTTTAGGATTGAATTGTAGCATAAACCATTCCTCGTCGAATATCTATCATGGCAGCACAAAATCTGGCGACTGAATATGTGACTTCTGGGCTCTCGTCCTGTAGTAATAGGGAGATGTTGTGTTGTTCTGAATGCCCAGGAAACTTATATAAGATGGGTTGGATAAACCTAGTTCGAATGTCTATATAATATTGGCAATGAAGAAGAAGAGTTTGGATTTGATATCCCGCTTTATCACTACCCTAAGGAGTCTCAAAGCAGTTAACATTCTCCTTTCCCTTCCTCCCCCACAACAAACACTCTGTGAGGTGAGTGAGGTTGAGAGATTTCAAAGAAGTGTGACTAGCCCAAGGTCACCCAGCAGCTGCATGTGGAGGAGCAGGGATGCGAACCTGGTTCACCAGATTATGAGACTACTGCTCTTAACCACTACACCACACTGGCTCCGTTGTTTCCTGTTGCCCAGAGACACATGGACATGAGTTTGTTATTATCTCAATGTAATATACTCTTTCCCAGGTGGCCCTAATTCAGAAATGAGCACCCACAGCAGATGGGTGGATTTTTGCAGGAAATAAATTGTGCAGGAGTGAGGAAGTAAGCAGGGGTACATTCAGAGAATGGCTGTCAGGTGCTCTGTCTGAGAACCCAGGAGAGTCTTCCCATATGATATCTTTGGAACATTGCCACATCTAAACATAAGTACAGCATCAGTACAATGGTCCTATTAATTTTAGCAAGATAATGGTGCATTGGACTGAGTGCAGCAATCATCACCATGGGTTTACATGAGCGGATTCTATTTCTTCTTTTGTTTGGTTTTGAAACACCAGTGGGATATTATTTTATTTATTTATTTAAAACATTTTTATTGTAAAAGGCAAAGGTAAAGGGACCCGTGACCATTAGGTCCAGTTGTGACCGAATCTGGAGTTGCGGCACTCATCTCGCTCTATTGGCCAAGGATGCGGCGTACAGCATCCAGGTTGTGCGGCCAGCATGACTAAGCCGCTTCTGGCGAACCAAAGCAGCGCACAGAAACACCGTTTACCTTCCCGCTGTAGTGGTACCTATTTATCTACTTGCACTTTGACATGCTTTCAAACGGCTAGGTTGGCAGGAGCTGGGACTGAGCAACGGGAGCTCACCCCGTCGCGGGGATTCGAACCACCGACCTTCTGATTGGCAAGCCCTAGGCTCTGTGGTTTAACCCACAGCGTACCCTTCAGCAAAATTTATTCCAAGATAGGAAGGAAGGAAGGAAGGAGAGACTAGTGTGGAACAGAAAAACCAGCAATACTTAGAAGTAGGTAAAATGTAATTTTAAAGCCAGTAGATGAACCTTCTAAAAGTTGTTGGACTCCAACTCCAATCAGCTTCAGTTAGCATAGTCAAAGTTAATGGGAGTTGTAGCACAGCAAAATCACCTTTTTCTCCAAGACACTCTCTCTCTGCCCCACTCAATTCTCACAACAACCTTTGAGGCAGATTAAACTGAGATAATGGCTGGCCCAATAGACCCACAGTGAGCTTCTTGGCCGGGTCAGGATTTGAACCCTGATCTCCCAGGTCCTAGTCCAACACTCTAACCACTACACTACAATGGCTCTAGACATACTCAGTGTCTAGTTTGCCCTACATCAGATCAAGGTCCACTTAACATGCCAGGAATATGCATGGCTCTTTAAGCTGTTCCAATGAAGACAAAATCTCTTTTATTTATTTTTAAGAGCCCTTGTTTATATCTTGGGTAGAAAGGGAGTGGATGAGGGAGTCTGACCTGTGGGGAGAGGACATGCAACAGTATGAGGTAGGGCTTGTAAGCAGGCAAACTTCAGAGGTAGATGTTTTGAGCAATTATTGCTTTGCCTAGTAGGGAAGGGGTGTGAATTGGGTGTGGAATCTCCTCTTGGGCATCTATCAGACGTTTTTAGCTAAAGAGAAAACAGATATCATCATGGGGTGAGGTTGATGCTTGAAATGTGCCTGTCCTATGCTTTAGCAATGCATATTTGGTCTAATAAAATTTGTGAAACGACTGGCAGGGTTTATGCAGGCCATCATGAGAGGTGGGTTGTAAATATTTTAATATAAAAATATTATTATTTATTATTTGTGTTAGAATAAATAAAGTATTTAGGTGTCTTAAATACCAGACCAGCTTCACAGCTCCTCAGCTGAAGATTCTGAGGTTTCATCTAGGAGACAAATCCTCACTCCAAGACAATGAGGCAAGAGACTTCATATAGTAAAAGTCCCTTGCACTGGGTTGTAATTACAGTATGCCTTTTTCTGAATATACTCCCCCTTTGTCATGTACAAGGTCTTTCCACAATTCCCCTCATTAAGAGACCTCTTCAGGATCTACTATACTGTAGTAGTCCAGCTCCTTTTCTGATTTATCTAAGGCACACTTGCTTCCCAGATGGTTACATGATTTGTCCATGTGCCACTTAAACTCTAGGATCTCCATCCAATGACAGCCAGTTTAAGTATTAATCATTCATCTCTAACCTTTCTCCTAAGCAAAACATCCTTCTCACTGACATCAACGAGTCGCACTTTCATGAAACAGAAGATACCGCTGCCGTGTTGCCGTCAGGTAAGTAATCCCAGGAACCCAAATATCAGGGCACTGGATGTGCCTCAATGATAAGCAACGCTACAGAAATTGCAAAAGGTGACTATTTAAAAGCAGGCAAGATGATGATGTCACATTTGTTGTAAAAAATGTGCCAGTATTCTGAAAAGATTGTTAAGGGATGCAGACCTAATTATTCTGCTACAGCACACAATGGAGGGACAACGAAACAAAACAAAGCCTGAAAGATTTGTGGGATGAAATGTTAGGATTTCAGAAGGAAGTCACAATGGGAAATTAAACAGTATGTCTGCCCTGAAACTTTTGCAGGCGCAAAAACTGTTGAAATTGGGATTGCATAGAACCAGCTAGACACCACCTTGAGCACAAATCATCAGGAGCGTACAGTTTTAAAAAAACCATCTGGATAGTCCCTAAATTGTCACAAAACTGGATCTGGGGTCCCTTCAAGTGTGCTTAATGTGCATTCATAATGATCTCTCATCAATAATTGCAATCACCCCCATCTTCAGCATTAGCTGCCACATTATATTGCCCAAGTATGAATAGATAAATGTTGTCTCCTGTTTTCAAAGTCTAGAAGCTGCAGTGGCTTACACCTTCATTTATAAGTTTCAAAGTACAAATTGTGTTCTTCTGTTATTGTGCTTTTTATTATAAAGTTATAAACTAAATCTAAATAAGTAGAATAAAATAAATCTAAATAACTATTCCTGCATTTCAGGGGGTTGGACTAGACAGGCATGTCCAACTCCCAAGACACTGCGATCTACTCCCACTATTAAAAACAAAAACAAAAAATGGCAGTGGTTTATTTACTTTTTGCCAATCGATCAGGATCACACGATCGACCAGGATCAACCAGGGACGCCCCGCGATCGACCGGTTGGACATGCCTGAACTACCGGTAGATGATCATCAGGGTCGCTCCCAACTCTACAATTCTAAGATTCTAAGAATGCATCAGAATGACCGCTCACCACATCAAATGGAGGGTGACTTTTGCATGGTCGTGGGCAGCCCCCTGATCCCAGCGGCCCTCTGGTAATTCGGAGCTGGCACTACCTTCCCAGGCAGGTTACCGGGGATCTCCGCCTACCCCAGCCAATATGTCACAACTTTGGTGGTTTCAGGCCTTGGGCGGAATCCTTTAGGCAATTTTCCTGAAGGGAGGGGCGTGCGGCAGTGACCTCACCCCCTTTGCGGTGACAAGATTGGGGTCCCCTGTAATAGGGGTAATGGGGGAGGGCATTGACCATACACCGAGTGGTTGTCATTGCTCTCCCCCTCCAGCGGCGGCAAACGGGGGGGGGCTCTCTCTGCTTGAACATATGTTCTCCAGAGCCAGCCCCTACCCCCCATACATTCTGGATAACCCCAAAGCCTTCTAGAACTCCGGCTGGGGACTGGGAAGAAGAACGCCCAATGCCTGAGCTAAAGTTTCCCTACATCTGAATCTTAATAAAGTTGTGGCCAATTTTAATCCCATAGCACATTGTCTTGAGTCGTTATGCCGCTCAGGGGTCGCCTGGGGTTTGGGGGACTCCGCCTGTCCACACAATAGGCATAGTATGGGTTGGGAAGGGGAAATGGGCAGCGAGGAAGCAACAGCAGTTTGTGCTTCTGAAGTGAACATACAGATTATACACAATATTTTGAATGTCCAATTAGGGAGAATTTGTTCCAGTGATTTGCCAGATGTTGGTATGTTTTGATTCTAGATTGACACTTCCATATGTGGTATGCTGATGTAGGAGCATTCACCTCCATTATCACCATGGACCAGTATCCACTTCTGGAAAACGACACTCTTGCCATTAGCATCTGAATGCATCCAATGAAGAGCCAAAACTAAAGCATGCCTTAGACTGGTTTAGAAGATCAACACATGGTAAGTGGGATTTCCTAGAACTGGACTGCTGTTATCCGTTTTTGCTTTGGGGTTTGACACCGAGTTATTGTTTTTTCTGTGACCTTTTGTATGAAAAAGATAGATTGATTTAATCCTTCCCAGCACTAGTCACAGGTTAATCATTCACTTGCAGTATGAATCATTAAACTGTTTTCGCAGGCCTAATTGGTTAACAATTTGAGTACATTTACTTCCTGCTTATATGTAAAGTACTGTTCCCAGAATCTTGGAGCAGATGTGGCTGGTTTCTGAGGGATGGGTACTAGAAAAAAATAATCGTGCGGCACTGGATTTGTGGCAGTGACTTCAGAACTATAAGTATGGTTATTACTTTTTTTCATATGTGAAAGATTGGCTTAGTTTCTAGTCTGAGGGAAATAACCAGCAAACACAAGAGCAGCTTGGTTTGTCAAACAAGATTCATTTTTCAAGACTTTGCTTCTGTTTCCTCATGAATTAGTCTTCTCTTTCTGCTGTGGCAAATCTGGGAAGGGTCATCTAGAACGTTCTTTTCATATCTCTGCAGCCCAAGGTAAACCAGACTACATTGTTGGTTAATTACTACTTCTTTCCTAAACTATTTCTGTACTCATCAGAAAACAAACTGGTGAGAAATTCCAGAAGGGTATCTGTGTCCCCTAAAACAGCCTCTGTTAATGGGTGGCTCTCCAGATGTGGTTGGAGTACAACTCCCATCATCTCTCACTACTGGCTGGGACTGAGGGGAATTGCAGTTCAACAGGCTCTGGAGTGCCACCCATTAGCCACCCACGTGCTAGCTATTTACACTGAATTCTTTTCACCTTCTTGTTTGTAGCCCTCTTTCTATGCAGATCATGTATCCAACTTTGTTCTGATTTGGAATGTCTCTGTGATGTGACTTGAGTTTCTCTCTCTCTCTCTTGTTTCTGAAGAATAAGTAGGGCTATGATCAAAAGCACAGTGGCTTTAATACTCTTCTTACTCTTGAGAAGGAAACTGCTTGTTAAAGTGTTCCTTTTAAGAATTGGGAATGAAAATGTCATGGGGATAGTTGTAGAAACTGTTTTGTTGATACACCTGTTGATTCATGCTGTGCTGAAACACAATCTTATGGTACATACATATTATTTCTTGTTAAGTTTCTCAGCTATATGCAAATGACAGGCCAGCCCAGGCCAGGCCAGCCAATAATTGTTCTGCATGACTAATCTTAGAATTCTTTTATAGTTTTCCGTTACCATAGAGATCTCTATGGGCTTTGCCCAGCCCTGCAGTGAACATATCCCAAGTAATTAAACAAACAGAAACACGCTAAGGCTAAGTATCTGTTACTCGGACCGTTGCTGCCATCATCATCTTTGGTGAGTTTCAGGAGATTTATTTGGAGTGTGTGTGTGTGTGTGTGTGTGTGTGTGTGTGTTAGGGGAGTGTATTGCTTTGGATGAATCACAGATCTCAACCTGAAGAAGAGTCTTTTGGAGGGGTTCTGGGCCTGTCTGAGAAGCAGGAGTTACGTAAGTAAGGGTTTGTCTTCACTTCTGCTTGTCTCACCACTTTCCCCCAGGAAAACCCACTCCATACTGCTGAATCAGAGCAAATGTCAATCGGGTCTTCCATGGATTTGTGGTTCAGTGGTAGAGAGCAAGTTTTCATAGAAAAAGCCGTGGGACAAACAGAAAACCACTCAGACCCGTACCTAGAAAGCACAGGAGAATTGTAAAACCCCTTGGGCCCAAGCTTTCTAGGCATGGGTAAAGAGAAAGTCTGGACAAGCACATAAATAATGTAAATAAAAAATCTACTTGCTGCAGCTTCTTGTCAGTTTGCCAGGTTGCGAACTTGGAATTGCCTTATAAACTTTAATTGTGCTGATGAACCAGAGGAGTAGGCAGACATGCCTTCTGTTGTCCCTCCCTATTCCAGCCTTTGACTTGGCCTGTCATCTGTACCAGGGCTGGCCCACCCATGAAGCAAGGTGAGGCAAGTGCCTCAGGTGGAAGGATCCACTGAAGCAGTGGATCCCAATGTTGATCTCTGCCCCCCCCCCAATTCCTGATGTAGATCTTCCCTCACCTTTTCTTTCCTGGTGGGGAGGAGAGAGCCATTTTGGGGTCCACCTCAGGTGCCGAAATATCTTGAGCTGGCCCTGATGCATATCTTTAGATGCATAATTCAAGTTCTGCTCATTTCAGCAAGCAGGAGATGGAGAATAAGATGTTTCCTTGTTTCCCAATTCAGCAGTTGATTTAAAGTTAAAGGTCAACTACAAGTTAACAACCTATTAACCAAATATTATTAACCAGATTCACAAATTCATTGCTTTGGACTGTTTGTATAACTTACCTCCTTCAGTCCTTCTTCAGGTCCCAAACTGTGTCCCTAATTCAATACTATTTTTGGAAACCGGTGAATATTCACTCTGCACCAAAGCGTAGTGGACTGCCTTGAAATAATGGCTAAAGATCTTGGTATCCGGCTGGGAAAGGGATTACTTTTACATCTAACCAATGTGGAGTCTATCAGCTCATGGTTGAAAACTATGCCCAAAAAGCCTCCTTGATTGATCTTTCACCATCCTTTTTACATCATCTGGGTTATGATATTGCCCTTTTTATTTTTATTTTTTTAAATAATCTTTATTCATTTTCCATTAATAACAAAAAAGAAATAACATCATAACAAGACAAAAAAGAAAAATATAAAAAGAAAAAAGAAGAAAGTACAAACAAAAAAGAAAAATCTCTTGATTCTAACCATTGCCATAAATCTTTAGACTTCCCCCGTCCCCATCCCCCCCCGATCCCTATTATTATCCTTAAAGCAGTTTTCACATTATTTTCATACATCATACATCCATTTACATATTCCAAATTTTACTATCTTATACATATAATTATATATTTATTTATTTATTCAATTTCTACTCATTCCAAATCCTCACCTTAATTCATTTCTAGCTTATCATTCTTATATCTAATACTTCTTCTCTTAACTTATTATTTTTTACCAGGAATGCAATATATTTTAAATCATAAAAGATCTATCTTACTTTTATTTTTCCTTTTATATTTAAAATCATCCCCCCTACTTCTGAAGCCGAATCCTCAGGACAATTCAATGAATTCCATTTGTCGTACCCAATTCAAACCATACATATCCATCCATTAAAAATAATCTTTACATATTCATCTCACTTCCACCTTTTCCCACATTCGCCTCCAACCTTCCTTCCACAGGTTCTGCCCACCCTTTCTCGCTGCACCTGTTACCCCATCCCTCTCCTCTTCCTTTGCAATCTCTTTTTGCTCTACGTCATGAAAACATTTCTTTTTTTCCATTTCCCAGTTTTCCCCCTGGACCCCCCCTCTCACTGGGAGTCCAGCAGAAACCACTGTTTGTTTTTTGAGAGCTCCTAGGAATATATCTATGTCCTGCCCCACATCTGCCACTTGTGGGGCATTATGCTCTTCGTCCTCCTCTTCTTCCAAAATTTGTATTGCTTCGTCTTGCACGTCTTCCTTGTTTTCCGAATTCAATCCTTTCTCATTTCCCCTTTCTATAAAGAGTCTGTCTCTCCATAAACTGTTGATCTCTTGCAGCTGTTCTTTGTTTTCCTTTAGTTCCTGTTTAATGTCTGTGAGCAGTGAGAAATTTTTTTGCAAAACAAAGTCTTGTGCTTTTGCTGTGGCTTCCTCCTTCTCCTGCATCTCAAATTTCATACACATCCAACAAGTTAGAGAACCGGAAATGGCAGGGATCAGATTCCAACACAAAGTTCGCCATTTTTTTAGGCTGAACTGAATGCACTCTTCCTCCATTTTCTGTGCATAGTCCATAAAATCCCCAAATCCAAAATAATAGTTTCCAAGTAAATATATTAATCCAATACTTTAATTAACTCCAAATCCTTCAATCGAACCATCCAGGGACTCGGGTCCAGCTTTCAGAGGAAATTTCTTTTATCAAATGTCAGTATCTCGCAGGCCATTTTACTTTAGTCAACCCTCTCCCCTGTGCCTGCTACAGAGGAGCTCTTAAGTCCACTTCCTAATAAATTGAATGTTTCTCATCCTTTTGACAGCTAAGAGTTAGTTAACTGCTTTGCTGTCTCTCAGAGGGTAGCAACCGACTTCCTTTTTAAGTTGCCCCATTTCCAAATCTTCTTGTCAAATCAACGTTTTATCCTTAGGCTTATCCAACAAATCAAATTCTTACTTTAAAGGAAGAATTCATCGTTCTCCTCCGCCGGCGCAGGGCTTCAACCCGTGAGGGTAAAATGACACTCAAAAATGGCTCCTGCGCCTCTCACCTCCACTCTCACCGGAGCCCTTCTCGAGCTTACCGGGAGGTAAAGGGGGCACAAATGGAGCACCGCTGAGCTCTTCATCCCCAGAACGCACAATCTGGGGCTCTTTTTCGGGAGCTGCGTCGCCCTCGCAGCTCTCCCCCCCCCCACGGAGCCTGAGGCGAGTCCTGCCGAACGGAGCTGGCGACAGACCGGAAGTGATATGATATTGCCCTTAAATCCCTGAGGCAGAGGTTATGGGATATTTCATACAGCAATCTTTGCTCTAGGTCTTATGTAACCTGTGGACCGTTTGCATATGGAATTCACTATGACCATGATTTTCAGTTACCATCATATTTCATGAATCTGTCTGTCTCTATCATCGATTATTCACCAAAGCCAAACTAAATGTATTTCCATCAGAAGTACTAAATGGCAGACTGTCTGGCATACCCTATCAGAATAGGCTCTGCTTATGTTCTCGAGGTTTTGACTCTATGAAGCATATCCTACTACAATGTGAGCAGTTCAAACAAGCCAGAGATAAAATAATTAAACCCTTATTGGTAAACTTAACTGGGAAATCTGAAACTTTCTTCCTTAAGTACCTCATTGGAGATATGTCAAACGATACTACCCTGACCCGTGGCTGAATTCCTCTTAGAAGTAATAAGAAATAGAATCCTACATGCTCTGGATGAAACATATTAGCTGCCTTGGAATCCTTTCCCTGTACATATTTCTGTTTTATTTTGCTTTTGAAAATTTTTCTGTGAGTCTTTGGACCAAAATATAACCTACCAGCATAGTTCTTTTAAACATCTGGTTCTGGTAGTGCTATTGAAACTGTTAAGCCCTTCACATTAGCACAGGGTATTCATACCCTAGCAGAGTACAGTGGTGATAAGGCCCAACGGAGGCAAAGGTTACAAGTTTTCAGTATGCCAAAGGCCAATTATTATTGTTCCACATTCACAGCTCATGATTACAAACTGCATCAATCAGCTTGATCCTTTTTGCCCTGTGAGGTCTGACACTATCTTTCACATGTTACTGAATCTAAGACTCAGTAAATTAATTGCTCAGGGCTGAATCTAGCATATGTCAAAGTTAACCCAAGTCCAAGGAAAACATGCTATCACAGTTGTGACACGCTAAGGCTCCATTTATGTACCGTATTTCTGCTGAGGTACATGCCTTCAATAAGCCACAGAATTGACAATGAAGCATTGAACTACTTGGTTTGGCGGTAAAGGCTTCTGCTGGTTCTACTCAGAGCATCCATGTTTGTCTCTTACCTCTCATGAGGCAGAATCAATTGGTAATTACACAGAATGTGTTTTTCTAACCCTGCTTGTCTCTCTCAGACCAGAGAGGTGTGCGCCTTATATGAAAGAACTATTAACTGAGAAGATAAAGTTTAATGCCTTTTACACCTCTAAGTGCTTTTGCATTTATACCCACAACTCTGTTATTGTTGTTTTAAATATGTTTCCACAGGAGAAAAAGCTAACATAATTGACGAGGAAAAACAGAAAGCTATGATGGACAAAAGAACATATGTTTGCCTTGTAGTCTCCATCATACTGAAGGCAGTTTCACTTCAGACTAAAGACTACATCCCAGCAATGAATAGCACACCTAGGACTGAAAGGCTGACTGTTTCCAGTACAGAAGCAGACAACATCACTATATTGCAGAATGGAAGTGCCAGCTTGAGTACATTCACAACAACAGTGAATATTACCAACTTTCCTACGCTTCTACAAAGCACCCATTCTCCTCATACAGAAACATCAGCTATCACTGCTGAAGCCAAAACTGAGATGACATTTCCAACAGAGTCATTCTCTACTAATTCTACACATCAAGCCACAGTTGTAGATTTCAATGTCACAACTTCAGCTACCACATTAAAACCGACAGTCCAGCCTTCTAAAACTGCACCACTGATCAGCAGCAATTCAGTTTCAGCAATTCAGTTTCCAGGTAGGTCTGATGGACAAAATATAAAGTTACAGGCAAACACATGTAAACTGAGACCAGATGCTGTGATGTTGTTTTATAGTGAAAAGCTATGTTAAGAGTAGAGAAGTGGCAGGAGGAGGAGTGCCTCCTGTTTATCTGCCCCAAATCTCCCTTCCCACACATAGCTTTCCCCCTATGGGTTCCAAAAAGCATGTTTGTTCTTAGGCAAAGGTATCCCATTAGACTACAAGGACATATTGGAACAATGTTTACCTTCCTTATATGCGCATTAGAGGAGTCACTCTTAAATTGTTTGATATTGAAAACGACACATAATGAAAGCATCCATAGCAATAACTAGACTACTTTAGTAGTGAACCCCAAGACCCTAAATATACTTATCTAGAAGTCCCATTATCATTGATTGGACAAATGTCTGAATAAACATGCACACTGATTTGCAGTCAGCAGCACACTAAGCTTTTTCAAGCTAAGTTTTACTGAGCTTTTTCAAACTATTAGTAGGCTTTCTGTATTATTTCATTGCAGCAGAAGGATCCGGTTTGAGCAATTCAGATACCATCCTAACCATATTTTTTGCCATTGTTCTTGCACTGACAATTCTCGGATTCATTATATATATTTTCAATAAATATCGAAAACGAAGAGACCAATTTTCCCATCATCCACTATATGATGCCTCTTTTGAAACAGGTTTGTATATTTTAAATCAAATACCAATATCATGTACACTAGTGAGTAATGATGGGAAGGGGCAATTATCTGCTTTTTATTTTCATTCATAGTAGCTGTCTCCCCTTAGCCACTTACCAACCACTACATGCTAAGTAATGGAAGGGCACAGCAAATGGCAACAATTTAAAACAGCTCCAAGAGGTACTACTGCCGTTTCTCAGTCTAGTGGTAAAATTTAGCTGTTTGTTGTGTGGAGTGTAGAGTCTGAAAGTGGAGTTTCAGCAGCAGGAAACATTGGGTTTACCAGACAATGTGACAGTTTTCTGTAGGGAAGGGATACAACCTAAATGTATGCATGAGAGAAAAGGAGACATAAATGTAGGAGAGAGTATGATGGATGCATCATGGAAGGTTTTTTTTTAGTTTTAGTTTTTTAGTATCAAAGTTTAGCTTTAAAAATATTTCTGTTTTTTGAAATATGTAAAGGAATATAGCCAAGGACCTGGAGCATGGAGTACTGGGTGCACACATTCATAAAACTTATTTTTGCTCATATCAAAGCCCCCTGAGTCTCTTGAGGTACTGCTGCAAAAGGCAAATGACCCTTTTGACCAGTGTAAGGGGCTGCCTCTGAAAGGAGGAATGAGAACATTCACATGTGCTGCTTTGGACCCATGCCAACATATTTCTTTTGCCAGGAAGGCCTTTTATTGTAACATCCTCACTGGATATGTTGTATATCTGAACTGGATGCTGGCAATTTTCTATGGATACTACTTAAATTGTATCATTGCACAAGGAAGATTTGACAAACTTAGTTGGTCTCTAAGGTGCTACTGGAAGGAATTTTTCTATATCATTTCCCAGTAATATTATTATTTTTAAAACTGTTTACAGTGGACAGATATGCTACTCCAGATGACACACTTGTAATATCAGGAGGCTTATATGATGCACCAAGAATTTCTAATTCCAACATGACAGTGTATGATGATGATGAGCTTCAGATTGATCAGTTACCATTTAGTGCTCAACCTGGACAATACAGACTGGAGTTTTTGCCTGGTGAAAAAGAAGTGGACTTTTCTTCAACTTATGAGGGAACATTTCAGATACCACCAGGAGGCATATAATTGTTGGAACACAGGAACTCTTTTAAAGTGGCTTCAATAAATATTTGAACGTCTATCCAGCTCAATAAAAATAAGAAAATAAAATTAATAAAGTATATTTATTTGAAAACAAGGAACATTTACAGCAATGGAATACAGTTATCTGCTACTCAGTGACAACAAATGACTTTCAATTTCTTTTTTTAAAATTAGGTTTAAAATTCATACATTGTCAAATAGATAAATTTTAATTTGATTACAACTCAACAAATTTCTACAAAAGAAAAACTCCTGATACATACATTTAACCTTAAACATTAACTTATTATCAAAATAATATACCTATACCCCATTTTCCCACCCTCCTACTTCCCCTCTTGACTCCCCTCCCCCATGTGTGATCTCAATCTATTAAATTGATAAGTTCCTATTTTGATTTTCAGTTGTGTTACATTTTTATTATTACCCTCCTTTTTCAAATCATTTTTTCTCCATGTGCTATTTTGCATCTTATTTTACAACAATTCCATTCCAGAGCAATACTTTCCCAGAATTTTTTTTGTTGGGGTTAATAGCAGAGAACATCCCTTTAAAAAGCAGTCTCAGGACACACTATCTTTTTAAAAAAAACTTACTGGAACAAAAATGTAATGAAGGCAGAGTATTCAAATATGGTAAGCTAAACAATTAGTTCAACATTACAGTAAGTTTCACTTATGCAAAAAGTTTTCCAGCTTCTTTCATTTTTTTCTTTCTATCCGCTTTGGAGATTGCAGTCCATCCAGCATCTCGGACCTTTCTTAAAGCTGTAACCTTAACAGAAGATCCAGGAGTTTTCAAAGTTGGTGGCATGGGATCCTGTACACAAAATTGAAAACTTCACTTAATTTTATTAACACGGCAATTGTGATATATGTTTTGGCTTTTAGTAAAATTGTGAAGATACCTTTTTTGGTGTCATGACATATAGGCGAGAAGTTTGTGGATAATCGTTATACAGCTTTTTAAACATTTCTTCCTCTGACACGATGCTCTTGAAAAGAAATTGTTTTTTAAAAAATAAAATAAAATAAATGCATAGTAACATCTAGAGTCTTTCCTTTCATTTTTCAATATACACTATGGAAAAATTATTTCATTACACACATCCAGTTTAAGAATAAGGAGAAACATCCTATGACTTTTTAAACCTAGAGGCCCTAGTTCACAGATGTTTGTATGCAGCATTATGCTAGGCACATATCAACAGTACTGTGCTAGATGGACTATGGGTCTAACTTGATATAAGGCAGCTCCTTATACTTTATGTCATTACTATGTATGTTGGTCCAGAACCAAGAAGGAAACAAAATGTGGTATTCAACTGAGCTTCAGTCAAAGTAGACCTATTGAAATCAGTAGACCTAACTTAGCCATGTTTACTAATTTCATTTGGTCTACTCTGATTAAAACTTAGTTGGACACCACACAAAGAGAAGAGCACTGAGAGGGCTTAGCTGGGAATAGCTAAGAACTGAGGTGCAGCCACAAGGCTGGGGCTGTATAAGCTGTTTTCTGGGAACTAAAACAGGCTGAGTGGCAATACTGTCTGCTTTTAAGAGACTGCTTGCTTCTTGTATGTATATAGGTGAAAAACAAAGAAACAATTATTACAAGAATACCATAAATTTCTGGCTCTCTCATTAAGGAAATGAAACCCTATAGCACTGCTTCTTAGACCATCTCACTGTTCAGAGAACTGGGGAACACATAACAATATTATGCAATCTAAAAACAATATTATGTTTCATATAAGTATGTAATGGAAACTACAGAAGACTGGCTAGACATGACTTTCATTACACACCAAGAAATAATTTGGTTAGTTATATTACTATATGACATTTCAAATTAAGAAGAATTTCCAATAACAATTAGAAAGATCTTTGGAAAGCTCTAAATCAGGGACACGTAATCCTCCAGATGTTGTTGGACTTCAGCTCTCATAACACCCAGTTAGCATGGCCAACAGTCAGTAATGATAGGAGTCCAACATCTGTGGAGGGAGGGTCCAGTCCAAAGGGGGGAGGTAATCAAAGAAATTTACCAAACATAATATATGCCTCTATCTAAGGTGTTGTTTTTTTGTTCAGACATATGTGAATCTTGAGGGGGAAATGATCTGGCTAGGTTAGTTGTTACTTCATTGGTTCCAATAACATCTGATCAAGGAGTAGTAATCATCTGTTCTGATGAGAAAAGCAGTTACTTTTTTGGAGTGGGGGAGATAATCTATGGAATCATTTATATGGCTGGGGGGCATATTTTTATGTTGTAAAGCAAAAGGAATGGCATGTGATAGGATAGTTACAGACAAAAAGCACTTTGAATGCCTCTTTACAAACACACATATATATTTCTTATTTTCAAACTAATACCAGGAGGTCGTTGTTCTCAGAGGTATCTGACTGAGTATCCAGTTCTAAAATAACTTTTCTTTTTTTCTTTGCTACTTCTTCTGAAAGTAGGCTGGTGCTTTCTCCTAGTAATTTAGATTTTGGAGGTGTTTTCACAGTGTAAGTCTATATGAAATAAAAGAAATATTTTTAAAAAATCCATGATGCTAAATTAACTTTAACCTTTTTTAAAAGAGAGAGAGAGAGAGACCCTTTGAAACCTAGAAGCCCTTGTTCGCAGATCCTTTTCTTCAGCATTGTGCTATGTACAGATAGAAAGTACCATCAGGCAGCTCCTTATGCCCTGTTATTTCTGGGCATGTGAGACCTGTTCCAATATAAGAAACCATGAATACAGCCCCAAAATATGGAGATTCAACTACATATGTAACATTTTTTGTGCACAGAAGACTTGATTTGTAAGGAAATTTGTAGGTCTTGATTGGTAAAAGTGAAAAACATTTAGATTAATGAGAAAGGAAAATATTAATCCCAAAAAGATATGTGTAGATTGTAAAGGAGTGGTCCCTACAAACCTTCTTAGGCTTTCCCAAAATAAAAAAATTGTTGTGAATTAAGTGCATGTGGTTGAAGTGGATTCCAACTTTTTTTCTCAGCTAGCACTGCATAAGTATAAGCAACTTGCCTAGTGGGTGGAAATGCAAGGCTAGCTTTCCAGCCTGCACTGTACTCCCTCTGAGTAAGTGGCAGTGCTGCTGCTGGCAAGGTAGCATTGCAGCTCTGCACCACTGAGTGAGCCACTTCTGTGTATGTGTTACAGACACCTCTTGGCTGGTTTCAATAATGAGTGTTTTCTCTCTCTCTCTCTCTCTCTCTCTGTATGTTGCCTTATGACATATATGTGGAAGGCAATTATGAAGTAACAACAACAAGAGTGGCAAGTGAACCTCCCCAGCACATAACTCTGCAACCCAGCTATCTTATCAGTATTAAATGATAGGGGCTATTTTCGCTAGTACTCTACCATCTGGGTGCTTAGTGAAGCTTTGATACATGACAGACCTACACATTAAACCTACACCCTAAACAAGTCAATGTCAGTGAATGGAGCTTCTGAACTATATTGCTTACTTACAGCATTTAAAAGTCACAAGCTACAATACTGGTTAAAGGTAAAGGTACCCCTGACTGTTAGGTCCAGTCGCGGAGGACTCTGGGGTTGCGGTGCTCATCTCACTCTATAGGCCGAGGGAGCCGGCATTTGTCTGCTCTGCAGACAGCTTCCGGGTCATGTGGCCAGCGGGACTAAGCCACTTCTGGCGAACCAGAGCAGTGCCTGTAAACGCCGTTTACCTTCCTGCTGGAGTAGTACCTATTTATCTACTTGCACTTTGATGTGCTTTTGAACTGCTAGGTGGGTAGGAGCTGGGACCGAGCAACAGGAGCTCACCCCGTCGCGGGGATTCGAACCGCCAACCTTCCAATTGGCAAGCCCTAGGCTCAGTGGTTTAGACCACAGCGCCACCCACATTACTGGTTAGCTGAGGATAAAGGAACCATCAAATCACAATAAAGTAAAGGAATATTGCATCACTCATTAACTACATAAAGTGGTAAATACACAACACAAAAAATAAAATAATCAGAAATCTGGAAATAAAGGTAAAACAAGAAAACAAAGCCATGGATCTACAAGCAGCCAGTGCAGTGGGGCGATGATGCCACTGCCCTCCTGACAGTGACACTGTTGCCACTTACCAGATGGGGCAGGGCAGCAGTGAAGTTTGGAGAATAGAAACTTTAAGCTAAATATTACTTTCTAAATAATGATTTTTTAAAAAGAAAAGAAAGAAAATATACTTTTTCATACAAAATTTAGAAATGAGAGTCTTAAATCAAACTCTGAACAAATATAGATAAACAAGTAGATAACAAACAAGTACATAAAATCGAAACGTAATATATTAAGAAACAAACCCTGGCAGGTGTCCAAGAAGACTTTTCTTTGTATTCCAACTTGTTCACATTACCAGGTGGCAAATTTGGGGACATTTTCTTTTTGGAATGAAGAGATGGAAAATCTAGGCTACTGGTTTTAGGTGTTTCCCAAAAGGATGTTTGTGTTTTCTACAATTAATTAAGAAAGCATAAAAATATGGAGTAAGAACACAACTACCATAACAACAATTTTTACTAGAAAATTTCACTACTTCACTACTTATGCAATAAAAGTTGAATGCTATATTATAGCAAAGCATAATAATTTTGAAAAACAGAAGTAATGGTCACCTGATGCCTTTTTTCTTTTTTAGAAATGTTGCCTTTATTTGCTTCTCTTGCTAGCTTTTCCTAGACAGAGGTAAATAGTGCAACTTAAAAAAAAACTTTGGAAGTTTTCTGTTTAAATATACTTTTTATTAGCACAAGACAATAAGTGAGCAGTTAAGTGAGAAGCTCAGAAAACCATTATCAGCTCTACCACAGTTGTTTTTTAAGAGTTAAAATCAGCTATGAAGGACCCCCTACACCCCAACTGGATTAGGTTTGTGCACTGTGGGAAGAATGTGCTTACCCCACCACCCAAGCTGCTTTATATTCCATGAGGCAAAAACAAAACAAAACAAAACAAAACACAGGTTCCAAAGTGTAGGATTTCAGATTTCACACATTTCTCTATCTTAATATCTTTCATTTAGTAGGGAATGATCTTAGAAGATCAGGTCTAATACCTACACCTTCATTTTTATTACCACTTGATTCACTGCATGTGGAATACCAGAAAATAGAATGCTTTCAAGATGTTCTTGAGGTCTAAAACTCCAATTCCTCAAAAGACAGACAAAATGGATTTAAGCTAATGGCTCCTACAATAACCTGTTGCTCTCCTGACAGGAGCAGCCAGTGCGAGTGTGGAGTGGGGGGAGCAACTGCATGACCTGGTCTCCTGGCAGCAGTGTTGTTGAAGTTTACCAGGAGGAAAAGGGGGAAAGGCGAGGTGGCAGGAGAGCTGGACGGCTCCACCAGTACATTTCATAGCACCAAATTCCCTGCCATCTTACTGCTTTCTCTCTCTCTCTCTCTCTCTCTCTCTCTCTCTCTCTCTCTCTCTCTCTCTCCCTCCCTCCCTCCCTCCCTCCCTCCCTCCCAGCAATTCACCAGTACCATGAGGCCAGGTCTGCACCATTGCCCCTCTCTGATGGCCACCCTAGCCTCCAAATGTTGTACTCCAACTCCCACCAGTCCCAGGCAGCATGGCTAACGGTCAAGGTTGAAGGACATTACAGTCCAAAAATGATTAGAGACATGGGCTAGATACCTCTAGTATGGGGGAATCCTGTGTAGCCAATTAAAATTACCCTTTACCTTTGGTGAAGCATTACATAGATGAGAACTCCATGGTCAAGCTAGATCAAATAATCTTTAAGGTCCAAAAATATATTTCTTTTAATCTTGTCCTGACCTCACTGAGTATATTCTACCTAACATCAAAGTATCACTGCAAATCTGAGGGAAATGAATGAACTAAGTACTTAGTTTTTGGTTCTGCAATTTCTATGTAAGGATTTCCAGGGTAATTCTCTTTATTGTGCCAGAAGTGGCTTACATGGTGGGATAGCTGCAATGCTAGCTTCTTGACAGCCAGGTTGCTACTGTTTGACAAGAGGGATAAAGTAGGGCGCAGGAATGCTGGATTGGCTCAAATGGTGCACCTAAACCATGCCAGTTTCCCCATCACCTCAGCCTCTCCCCACTTTCTCATCATAAGCACCAGTGATCCCAAAGCCAGGAAACTAGTGTTACAGCTCTACAGCACCCCAGGCATCCTCATGACTTATTTGATTCGACACTTAACAGAAATTGATAAGTCTGAATTCCATTTCAATCTGAATGTGATTTGCTCAGCTTGCATCACCACCACTTTTACAGAGCAGGTCACTATGTAGCGCAGATGACCAGCGCAGATGACCTCCTGGCGGGAGGCTGATTGCAGCGCAGCGGCGCGATCCACCCAGGGGGAATTTTGTCACCCCCTTCTGCAATGACACACGGGGCGGACCTCCCCCACCACACACACCCTTCCTACACCCCTGCCATGATGCTGTTCCAGAAATTTGAAAACTTACTTAGATTTTACCACTTGTTGGATCCAGGAATTGCAGCCTAATATTCCCCCACTCCTCAAAAAAACTCATAACAGTATGCTTTATGTCAACAGTTTGAACAATTTGAACAGTACTGTTAATGAAACTTTTGTGCTTTTATGATTAAAAACAACTCATATTTTCCTTCCCTCACTTTTCCTTCAGGTGTTTAACAAGCATCTGCTTAAAAAGCATTTTTATAAGTCAGACAATGGTTGTCTTAAAAAGGCAAAATCATCATTATTCATTAGAAGCATATTGCCACTGGGTGTCATTCACTCTTCTTTAGGGCTATTTTAAAAGTAAAAAAACAATTCTTGGACATAAGGGAGACATAAAGTAACCCAGATTATTTTCACAGAATTGTGTGCATAAAATTAAAAAAATCAGAAGATATACCTTCGCTTCTATTTCTGTTTTAAGCTGCTCCTGAAGGGAGGAGAGTTCCTTTTTCTTATTGGAAAGTTCACTTTTCTGAGAATGATAATTAGGTAAAAACTTAGTAGCTCGGAGTCTATTTAAAAACCCGTTCACATGCTCAACTTTTTCAGAAAAAGAGCTTTGCATAAATTTAATAAAATAAAAATAAAATTTAACTGAACTTTTCTTTGTTAATGGATTGCAAAATAAAGTGCCTCTCTGCATGGGTGGATAGTGATCTGTCAGCTACAGTAAAAGCCACATTATTGAATTCAATTCACCATATATATATCTTCACCAGTACTCCTTGTCTCATTTATTTTCATTTCAGTTTAACCCTCCTGTTTCCTATAGATGTACAGGAGTACTGTAAATAGTTATAACATTTGTCTACATTTAAGAAAGTTGTTGGTTTCATTTTGATTCAAAATTGGGCAATGACATCTAGTTCCCACACAGAAATTCCTCCATTGGATTAAAGAAATGGCAGTGAATCATAATAAAATATAGAAATAGGTACTGATGGGACAGTAACGGATAACCTCTAGCCACACCATGGCTGAAAATAGCTTAGAAGGTATTCTTACCAAAGATCCTATTGTTGATGATACCTCTTGTTCTTTTGTCTTATAGCATTCTAATAGTGCATCTTTTTCTTCAACAGTTTTATCATAGTGATGCTGCATAGAGGAGATGGTCATATGTTAATTAACTTATAATATTTAACTGCTTATTCTGCCTGGTTGGAACAGAGGAAGGTGGTAAGCAGCACCAGTCCATTAGCTCTGCTAAGAGACCAGCTCCAGTTGCTTCCCCTCTCCCTGAACTGTTTTCATTTCAACTGATAATTAGCAGCAAAATATGTTTATACACAAGTCCTAATGGAATTCAATCAGGCTTATTCTGAGGTAAGTGGGTATATAATCCTAGCCTAAAAGAACTACTATGGGTGCTTCCAGATGGGTGTAGATTTTGTCTGATTCCTCCCCTCCACTTTAGTATATTTATTTGTATGAATATAAGCACTAATTTCACAATGGGGAAAAGATGTAAAAAAACAAAACAAAACCCTAGCCACAAAATATTAACTATACAAGTGAATGCAAGTGGAGGAAATATCTGAATGAATGCAACCAAACACTGGTAAGGACTCATTATCAAGCCTCCCTAGTGGCAGTGAAGGCAGCAAAGAAGGCATACTTTGCTGCCTCCATTGCATCCTCATCATGTTGTCCAGCAGAGCTTTGCTGGGTTGTATGGGGCCTTTTACAGGCTGGTACAGGTGATAGAACCAACAGTAGCTCGCTGTGACTTGTTTTGCAAAGCATTTTGAGGATAAAATTGCTTGCATCCACCAAGACTCTGCTGTTATAGCAGATGAATCTCATGGGGTGCCCAGAGCACAGTCTAGTCCTGTTGTGTTGGATGAGTTTCAGTTGGACAAGGTGCTCGGATCAATCAGGGCAACCACTTGTCCTTCTTAGCTGATAAAATCCAGCAGGGCAGGAACAGCTGGCTGGGCCAAGGAGGTGATCAATGCCTCTTTACGAGAGGAGGTGGTCCCTGCCTGTTTGAAGAAGGCAGTGGTAAAACCACTCCATTAAAAACCTTCCCTGGATTCAGAAAACCTAACAAACTACCAGCCTGTTGCTTTTTTCCTTTTCTTGGGCAAGGTTCTGGAGCGAATGATCGCAGATCAGATCCAGGTGCTCTTGGAAGAAGCTGATTTTCTGGATCCATTTCAATCAAGGTTTAGGTCTGGTTTTGGCACAGAAACTGCCTTGGTCACCCTGTACGATGACCTCTGTCGAGAGAGAGACAAGGGAAGCATGTCCCTGTTAATTCTTCTCAACCTCTCAGTGGCTTTCAATACCATCAACCATGGTATCCTTCTGGAGCGACTCTCCGAACTCGGAGTGGGTGGCACTGCTTTGCAGTGGTTCCAGTCCTACTTGGATGGTCGTTCCCAGAGGGTGTTACTTGGGGAGTGCTTTTCAGCCCTGTGGAACCACCAATGTGTTCCACAGGGCTCAATTCTCTCCCCCATGTTGTTTAACATCCACATGAACCCGCTGGGTGGGGTTATCCGGAGGTTTGGAGTACGTTGTCAGCAGTATGTGATAATTGTTGTTGTTTAGTCGTTTAGTTGTGTCCAACTCTTCGTAACCCCATGGACCAGAGCACACCAGGCACTCCTGTCTTCCACTGCCTCCCGCAGTTTGGTCAGACTCATGTTGGTAGCTTTGAGAATAGTGTCCTCTTGTCCTCTGTCATCCCCTTCTCCTAGTGCCCTCAATCTTTCCCAACATCAGGGTCTTTTCCAGGGAGTCTTCTCTTTTCATGAGGTGGCCAAAGTATTGGAGCCTCAGCTTCAGGATCTGTCCTTCCAGTGAGCACTCGGGGCTGATAATACTCAGTTCTATTTCTCCTTTACATCTGCAGGTGAGGCAGTGGAAGTGCTGGACCAGTGTCTTGCCTCAGTAATGGACTGGATGAAAGCCAACAAACTAAAGCTCAATCCATATAAGACTGAGGCACTGTTAGTGGGTGGTTCCTCAGACCAGATGGCTGGGAGGTCGCCTGCTCTGGATGGGGTTATGCTACCCCTGAAAGAGCAGGTTCGTAGCTTGGGGGTACTCCTGGATCCCTTTGCTGTCACTTGGGGCTCAGGTCGCCTCAGTGGCCCAGAGTGCCTTCCATCAACTTTGGCTGGTGTCCCAGCTACACCCCTATCTGGACAGGGATAGCCTAACTACTGTTGTCTATGCTCTAGTAACCTCCAGGTTAGATTACTGCAATGTGTTATACACAGGGCTGCCTCTGAAGACGGTTTGGAAACTTCAGCTGGTGCAGAATTCAGAGGCCAGGTTGCTCACTGGAGCAAGATGGTTTAAGCCTATTACACCAATCCTGGTCCAACTGCACTGGCTACCAATTAGTTTCTGGGGCCAATTCAAAGTGCTGGTTTTGACCTATAAAGCCTTAAATCAGGCATCCCCAAACTGTGGCCCTCCAGGTGTTTTGGCTTACAACTCCCATGATCCCTAGCTAACAGGACCAGTGGTCGGGGAAGATGGGAATTGTAGTCCAAAACATCTGGAGGACCGAAGTTTGGGGATGCCTGCCTTAAATGGCTCAGGGACCGCATCTTCCCATATGAACCTACCTGGACCCTGAGATCATCTTTTGAGGCCCTTCTTCATCTGCCTCCTCCCTGAGAGGTCAGGAGGGTGGCAACACAAGAATGGGCCTTCTCTGCAGTGGCTCCCCATCTGTGGAATGCTCTTCCCAGGGAAGTTCACATGGTGCCTTCACTATACACCTTTAGGCGCCAGGCAAAAACGTTCCTTTTTAACCAGGCCTTTGCCTGACTTGATCTACATACTCTTTTTAAAATGCTGGCTCTTTGGGGTTTTTTTATTGGGTTGTTGTTTTTATTTTGATTTTATGTATTTGATATTTTATGTGAACTGCCCTGAGATCTTCGGGTATAGGGCGGTATAGAAATAAAATAAATAAATACATGTTGAAAGATTAATGACACATATATCAAAGTAATTTGAATCTGTTTTAGAATTTTAATTTGGATATGTTCTTAAGTATGGTTGTATTTTTTTCTTGATTTTATTATTTTACTTTTTGACAGGGTTTGTTTGTTTGTTTTTACAATCAAGCAGTGTACAAATTTATTAAAAATAAATAAATCAATATAACACCTACACCCCCATCAGATAATACACACAACCAACATTTCAGACACCCCAGTTTTTTTGTTAAATCACCGACACACCAAAGGTAAATACCTCATGAGAGTTCAAATGTTTACATTGCTACAACTGGAGCTACACTTACTTTTTTTGCAGCAGCAGATCTCACTATTTAAAAGTACCTTTTAATATACTGGTATATAATATAAATAATAGCTCATTTGTTGGAAAATGAGAACCAATGCAGCGAATATAGAAAGCTCCAGCTCCATCCCACATGATTCTAGCTTGATTCTAGCTTGTATGTATAAAAATAAGTTGTGTTTACCTTATGCTTTTCCATAAGTGCTACCATTTCAGTTATTTTGTGCTGACACTGAATGTCGATTTCTTTCTGCTTTGCTACTGCTTCATCAGCTATAGATTTCATTCTCTCTGCCTATTAATATCATATGTGAATAAAATAGTTTAATGAAATAATATTGATATTCAATAATACTATGCGGAACCTATGGGTTAAATTCAGTGGCTGCACAAATGGAACAGACCATCTGAACCAATATGGATAAAAATAAATCATTTTTAAAGTAACAATAAAGACTAAATTTTAACAAAAAAAAACCAAGTCTTTTTCTTTTATTACAAAAAGTTGTAGATTCTAACAGAGTAATTAATCCAACACCCCTAGTTCTAGTTAGTGGATCAAAGAGCAAGCTTTGAATGAACAGTGATGATACACTGGCAAGTGAAATACCTGAGTCACAACAGAGTTCCTGAGCATGGTATAATACTACTGTGTCTTTAATACAGTCTAGGAGGGTAGCACTTATTCTATGGATTTAGCCTTAGTATCTTTTATACTTGTGAAAGGAGCTCTCAGTACTCTGGGAGGCAGGAGAGATCCTTCATCAATCCAAGTTTCATTTCTCTCATCTCAGAAATAAAAAACCCAGAGCTCAAGATTGGCTGACCAAAGCAGAGAACTTAAAGCTCTTTTTGCATCAGGTTTTCCCATTGTCAAAGTAGCTTTTAAGCTCTCTACCTGAAAGAAAAACCTGCATTTGATGCTTCCTTTCCTCATCACGAACCATAACATGTGGGGTACATTATGAGTAAGACAGATCTGAGTATGATAAGACAGAGCTGAGTATGATAAACAAAGACTGCTAGGAACTGATAAGCAGATTGATAAATCCCAATCATGTAAATAAAAACGAGTTTAGCTTACGCAAATTAGTTTACAAAACGTAAAAAATAATAATTGAACTCTTACCTCTTTGAAAAGTTTTTCTTCCGCTCCTCTAGCCTTCTCTATTTCATTTTTATAGTTGTCAGTTGTTTCTTTATGCAGTTTCTTTATATTTTCTAACTCTAATTGTAATTTATTCACCTGTAAATAAAAATGTTTGACTCAATCACAAAAGTCACAAGACTGACCTATGCAACCTCTAATCTGCTGGAATATTTTAGCATACTATGAACACCCCTGTCCTTTTTGGGTTTTTCCTTGCAGTTATCCCCTGTTAAATTTGCTCATTTGCCCTCTGACGAAGAAATGACCAGTCCATAATTTTAATGGTAGGTTTATTGTAGCTGTGAGACACAGGTAGCCTGACATCTGGCTGGTTGATAGGGGATCAAATATGTTTTTCACTCATTATAATGCACATCAATCTTTTGTCTTCTGAGTTTCTGGGGGGTTTTCTGTTGTTATTCTGTCTCTCACAGCTACAATAAACCTACCATTAAAATTATGGAATGGTCATTTCTTCGTCAGAGGGCAAACAGACAAATTTAGCAGGGGATCAAATATTTTTTCCCCTCACTGTTTGTCAGCAGAGTTTTAGAGTATTAGTAGTTGTGGACCCATATGCAGAATCAGATCTGCTGCCATATTCCTATGAAAGTGGTTGAGTGCCAAGGAAGATATAAAGCACAGCTTCAATCCCAAGCATCTCTAGGTTCAGAACCAGGCATCTCTAGGAAGGGGCAGAGGAAGGGAGGTGCTGCCCAAATGGTCCTCCCGCTGCCTCCCCCCCCCCCAGCTGTAGGGCAGCTGAGTGGGAGGAGGCAGGCAGACTCCAGAGGTCCCCGGTGTGCCCCGCCCCTATGGGCAGCTCGCCCCGCCCCTGGGCATGCCGCCCCAGGTGCCCAAGCAGCTTCCTCCGCCACTGTCTCTAGGTAGGAGTGGGAGATAAAGGTAAAGGTAAAGGGACCCCTGACCATTAGGTCCAGTCGTGACCAACTCTGGGGTTGCGCGCTCATCTCGCATTATTGGCCGAGGGAGCCGGCGTATAGCTTCCAGGTCATGTGGCTAGCATGACAAAGCCACTTCTGGCAAACCAGAGCAGCACATGGAAACGCTGTTTACCTTCCCGCTGTAGCGGTTCCTATTTATCTACTTGCATTTTGACGTGCTTTCGAACTGCTAGGTTGGCAGGAGCTGGGACCAAGCAACGGGAGCTCACCCCATCACAGGGATTCGAACCGCCGACCTTCTGATCAGCAAGACCTAGGCTCAGTGGTTTAACCACAGCGCCACCTGGGTCAAGTCTAAAATCCTGGATAGCCACCTTCAGTTCATATAGATAATACAGAACTAGATGGACCAATGGTCTGACTCAGTATAAGGCAGCTTCCTATGTCTTTGGTTGCTCTTTTAAATATGACAAACTGTATTTCCACTTTTCAGAGCCAAGCATGTACTTGTAATTGAACTGCTCCATTTCCCAGTTCTACTGGAAGATCATATCAGGGCAACTTACTTACATGTTTGTTGAATGATCTTGGTGCTCTGCTGACTATGCAAACAAGTATTGAAGACAAAACTAGAACTTGAAATGGACTATGATGATGATGATGATGATGATGATGATGATGATAATAATAATAATAATAATAATAATAATAATAATAATAATAATAATTTATTTATACCCCACCCATCTGGCTGGGTTTCCCTAGCCACTGACTATTTCATTCACAATAGTGAACATCTTGTAGGTCTTAATTCCTCAAATTTTGTATTTCTTTTCTCTGCAACTATTATTCAAATGACATAGAAATCAAATATCTTACTTTTTCTTCTGTAATACTGGATTGCTTGCTCTCTGTTGCAACTTTCTTTCGCAAAGCCTTGTTCTGTTAACAAGTGAGGTTTTATATTTACGAAATTAAAGTTATATTGCGATTTTCTGCAACTAAAGCTATGATAAATAATAAGCAAATTGGGGCAGTAAAATTATTCAGTTATTTTGTCTTTATTTTTTCCCAACAATGTAGAACATTCAACAGTATGGCCAGATGCGTAGGAAGCCGCTCCAGCACCCGGAGCGGCAAACCTGACACGCACCCGGGGGCAGGGCATCACTACACAGCGCACATGCACAGTGTCGCTACATACGACCCTGCGCATGCGAGCTGTGTAGCAGGTTGTCAGCGGCAGATCCCAGCACTGTCCGTACGGTGCTGGAGTGGCGCCACCGGCAAACTGTGAGCAAGCCACGGAGCGAGGTTTTTTACCGCGCAGCTTGAGAGGCACCGTTGCCCTGCCGCCCGGTAAAAAGCTCGCTCCTGCTCGCACATACACACACAGACACACACACAAAAAATCAATATTGGTGTACAGTGGTATCTTGGTTTACAACTGTAATCCGTTCAGGAGGTCCGTTTGTAAACCAAAACAGGTTGTAACCCAAGGTGCACTTTTGCCAATGGGGCCTCCAAAAATATTTGTTCGTATAGTCATTGCGTCTGCTGCGGGTTGCGTTTTTCCAGGTTACGAACGCGGCGGACCCGGAAGTGTTTACTTCCGGGTTTAGGTGTGTGCACATGCTCAGAAGAGTTCTGTGCAGTTCGCACATGCGCAGAAGCACGCTTTCACGCATGCACAAAAGTGCCACTCAGGTTGCAGACGTTTCGGGGTGCGAATGGCAACCCAAGGTAACAGTGTAATAATAAAAAAATGGGTTGTAATCCAAAAAAAGGTTGCAAACCAGGACATGCACTTCCAGGTTTGATGTATTTGTAATCCAAAACGTATGCAAACCAAGACATATGTAAACCAAGGTACCACTGTACTGCCTTCTAAGAAAATTCATAATGACTGTGGGTAGCCAACCACATATGACTGTAAAAGGACAGCAGTTCTACTCTATGCTATCAGAAGTTGTTTGAGGATCCTTCTTGGTACCCTGGTACACAATAACATTTTATAAATGATATAATTCTATATCTATATTTTTATAACTCTAAAACAGTACTTACGTCTTGCTGCAATTCTTCCATATTCCTGGATTTTGTTTCAATTTGTTTCTTTAAACTGTTAATCTAAAAATTGATAAAAATATATTTATGTGAGTATGTGCATAAAATAATTTGCTCACCTTCATGAAACATGTACATCTATAAATTATCTTAATAATCATTAAACTATGAAATCATTAAAAATGAAACGATAAACCAGTAATTTCAGTTATGCATATGCTTTTTTTTCTATGTAAATATCATTTCTGAAAAACTGAAACATTGCAGAATAAAGCATTGAACAAGCATGAAGTAAATTATATTTTCATACCTTGCTTTCAAATGTTTTCAGTTGTTTTTCCTTTTTAGAAATTTCATTTCCAATGTTTCTAACCTGAAATTATATTGTAAAATCTGACAAATATTTTTTCATTGATAATATTTTCATAATTATGAATTCTGCCTTTTATTGTATTTTAGCATACCAAGAAAACTTCACATCCAGCTTTCAATATAATACTTTATCTATACAGAAAGTAATCACAATTCTTGAAAAAGGTTCCTGAATTGCATTAATTTATGATCAAGAACAATCACACATAACACACACACATATGAACTGGGGGTTAACCTTGAGTTAGCCATCCCTGATGTAGATAGTAAGGGACTTGGCCTAACCCTCCTGCTCTTGCCAAGTAAGATTATAAGGAACTTTTACAAGGAACATTCCTTTCTTTCATTGTTATAATTAATTAATGTTCCTACATTGTAAGTTTTCTAATAAATAAATTATTTTGTAGCTCATCAATTTACAATGAAAATATATACACGAGAAGGACCAATATCATACATTGTCTTCACTTTCATCAAGTTTGCTTTTTGCCTCTTCATTTTTCTTTTTCATCTCTTCTTTTAGGCACTTTAATTCATTGCTACATGTCAAATTAACACAAAGAGTTATTACAGTTAACAAACAGCTGACTAAATATTTAGAACAGAAAAAGTGGCTTTATTTAAGTCCAATGTTATTGAGGTATGATCCTGTGAAAGTTTGAAGAACTTTTCTGACAATAAGAACTGTTTGACAATAGAACAGACAATAGAAGATGGTGGACTCTTCATTGTTGGTTTTAAAGCAGCCATGGACACTTTCATTGAGATTCCTGCATTGCAGGGGATTGGACTACATGACCCTCATAGTTCCTTCCAACTATACAATTCTATTATTCTATGATTCTACTTTCCTTCCTATATGGACATCCTTTTGCATGACAAATTCTTTCCACTGCCCCCTCCCCACCTATTGGTTCTTTAAACTTAGCTCCCCCCCAAAAAAACAAAAAATAAAAAGAACTTCACGGGCTATGTTTGGTGTTGGGAATTTTGGCCCTCCAGATATTGCTGACTTGCAACTCCCATCATCCCTGGCCATTGCCCATGCTTGCTGCGACTGATGGAAGTTGTAGTTCATCAACATCTGCAGAGCCAAAGGTTCCCCACACTTGGGCTAGGTAATGCTCACTTCAAAGGAGAAGCAAGCATTAGAAATCTCTAAATTCTTGTCTGACTCAGATCAAAATCTGAGCCAGAAGACTTCCTGACTGACTCCTTCTTTGCAGATCTGGTCCTGGAGAACATCATGGGGAGGTGGGGTAAAAGTCCACAGGTAACCCTTTTACCCCAGAAAGGGTGGGTGGAATTTTGCCCAGTAAATTTAGACTGTGTATCTAACATACCTTTAAACCACAAACATATTGTTTCCCTCAAAGAATTAAAGGTAGTGTAGTTTACTACTTACAGAATTATAATACCCAGCAGCCCTTAACAAATGCTCAGAATTCTTTGAAGGATATAACGCGCTTCAGATGTGTTTAAAGGTATAGTATATACACAGCCTCAGTTTTCCCTAGGCCAACAATTAAAAGCTTCTAACTAGCAAGGCAATGATGTGATCAGAATAGAGCCCAACCCAGTTAACCCCTTGTCAACCTACGGAAATGTCTCTTTTCATTTTGCTACATGCTGCATTAAAGAACTGAGACAAGCGCTTTTCCCTCTAGCAGGATGGTGATTTTTTTGTGGAACAGCCTTTGAAAGTAAGACAATGTTTTAGGGAGGTGGTCTTATTTTCAATGTCTCAGACAATGAACCAATTGTTTTGATAATAATTTGATTCATTTTTGGTTAAGAAATCTAGTGTCCAGTGATGGATACAAGGGTTCAACTGGACAAGGCCCATTATTTAATAAGATATCATTAATCATTACACCTATTTCATTTCCACATTTTAAATGTGAGGGTAAATTAAATTGATTTGAAATTATTAAAACTGATTGTGAATAATGTACTAATTTCAAACTGATCTATGTCAGTTAAGTTTGACAAAAGAGGCATTAGTATATAAGAATAAAGACAATGGGCTGAGTCCAGACTTTACCCGCACTTTAAAGCTCAGTTGGAGCAAATGACAATCTGTGGAAAACCCAAATTGATGTTTGCTCTGATTGAGCCCCGAAGAGGAGATTTTTGCAGGGAAAGCTCCAAAGCAAAAACAACAACAACATTCAAACATGGAGCTTTTAGTCATGGACCTGTGCTTGGAAAGAGTGAAGCAAAGGATAAGTATCAATAAGCCCTTACGGTAGTTGCACTTAGTTCCTAAGAAAGTCAATGGACCTTAAGTCATGACTAACTGGATCCATCAATTTCAATAGGATTTGAACTATTTTACAAAGCAATCCTAACTGAGTCTAGTCAGATGTAAGGCCTGCTGAATTCAAAGAGGTTTACCCCAGGTTAGTAGGGTTAAGATTGCAGTAAGAACCTAATGCTGTGAAATTATAATATAAACTGAAAATATTTTATAGTAAAACATTCTATAATATAGTGAAAAGATTCTCATTTTTTCTTGCCTTAACTGGATGTTGGTTTCTTTTAGGTTTTGTATTTGCTTTTCAGCTTTTTCTCCAACCCTTTTATTGTCCTGAACAAAATTAAAAGCAATATATTACTGAAAATAGATGTGATACATGGAACTTTATATACTAATACTGTATAAAAATGGCCACAAATGGAACATTTACCTTGGGTAGCCCACTGCCACAAATAAATTTCACAATATAATATGCAAACATAGTAAAAATGTGAATGCAATATAGAATATGCAATACAGAAAGCAACAAGGGTGTGAGCGCCATCTTCTGATATTCTGAAGAGAATGGGTTTCTACTGAGTGAAAGGCAGAAGTCACAGTGTGTTTCCAATTCAGATTCCAGATGCCCAGGGGAATGCCATGGGGAAGAACAACTTTGGTAAGAACTTTGATGAGCTGTTCCTGTTTACACACTTGGATAACCTGGGTGGATAGATAATGATGTATGTTGCTACTGAAATGCCAGATTGGTTGCAAATATTGCATTTTGACTGTTGGGAAGTGCATAATGAGCACAGTGGGATATGGTGGAGGGTATTGTCATCATGTTAAGGTGGAGGGTATTGTCATCATGTTTCTGGAAGGGGAAGGTATTATATGGTAAAAGATAGGTATCATAAAAAATAGAGAGGGGGATTGGCTGCAGGCTGCTCCCTCTACCTTGCAGCCAAGTAACTGGTGATTTGGTGATTGGTGGAACTGTTATTCAATGCCAGGTACATAATAAGTCCACCCTCATCTATGATTTAATTATGGATGAAAGAGCTGTATTTGCTTGTATAAGCAAGACCTGGTTGTGAGCTGGGTGGAGTAGATTTGACAAACACACACCTCTAGGTATTTATTTCCAATAAATCTACATATTGTATTGTTGTATATCAGAAACATGCAACATAGAACATAATTGATTCAGTTATAACAACCATTAACCTGATGCTTCTTTATATAGAGAGAGGCAGTATTGATTACAACCACATACAGCTGTTTTTTATGAGTTATTACGTGGTTAACATCTTAAAGGAATATTATCAGTTTCTTTTAGTCAATACTGCCTCTCTCTATATAAAGAAGATCAGGTTAATGGTCATTATGACTGAATCCATTATGTTCCATGTTCCATGTCTCTGATATACTGTACAAGAATACAGTATGTAGATTTATTGTTTAGTATCCATGTTATGTTACTTGTTTTTGTATAAAACTACATCACATTATGTTCGTTTATATAATCCAGAGTATGTATGGCTGACGAAGCCCGGTTGGGCAAAACAAGGAATTATGCTGGAATCCTGGAAAATATACCCTGGAATATTTTCTGCATGTGCCATTCTTCCAAGTTCTTCATCTGATATCATACAAGGAACGCTAGAATTCGTAAAAGCATCTTCACGTGGAACACTACAAGATTGATATAAGAATTCCACACCATGGATATTGCTAATATAAGAACTGAATAGATTGTATTTCCTGGCCAATCTGCTGGACTTTAATTTCTCATAATATGTTTCATTCATATGATAAGTTGGTCTATAGAACCACATATTTTGATATTATATGTTGAATCACACTTGAAAAGGAATTTATATAGTTACATACAGCCTGTTACATTGTTTGTGTTGTTATCCCTGATTGAGCTGGCAGAAGTAGTCTCAACCGTGGTACAGACAGTGGTTCTGGATGACTTCAACATTCACACAGAGGATGCCTTGCTTGGACCAGCTCAATACTTCAAGGCCTCCATGACATCTATGGAGCTGTTTCAAGTTGTCTTGGGCCAATACACAGTACATGCTTAATATGTACAGTACATGCAAGTTAATAATAGTTTGGATAGTGGAAGAATGGAGCTGACCCATTTGTTATGACTAGACCTCTATCTGATAAAGTTTGGACTTAGGACACCAGCCCTTTATGTAGAGGAAGGAGATTTATTTGGATGGTTCATCCCTGGATATTTGTGAACTCTGTTAAATATTCCAGTAACAACAGTTGATGATCCTGTGAAAATCCTTGCATCATTTTGGTACAGTGAGATGAGGAGGGCTATTGGCATGATAGTTCTGGACTACCCTACTCCAACACTGGAGCATTGTGCTCCTTGGTTTTCCTCTGAGTGATGAGCAATGAAACAAGTTGGATGAGGGCTAGAGAGGAAGTGATGAAAGAGTCAGTGTGACACCAATAAAACTCTGGTTAGAGCAAATAACCACCTCTACCATGTAGCACAGTTGTCAGCAAAAAAAAAAGAACCATTGCTGCCTCCATGTCCTCAAGCAGTCATTCAACAGAGCTCTTTTGTACGGTAAAAAAAAGTTGGTATCACCTATCCCTGTTAATGGGACACTGAAACAGCCTTTACTGTGGTCATTTTGCTGGCACTTTGAGGACAAAATCTATCATCTTCATGCTGATTGTGATGCCAGTGATAATACTGTATAGTCTCTGGTGAGATATCCAGCATGCTGTTTATTCAATTCTATATTATCATTTCCAGTTATTGAGGCCTGATGTGGACAATGTACTTTTGTCCTTCCATCCCATTTCTTACTGTTTCAGTCCTTGCCCATCCTGGCTTGTTCGTGAAAATTGGGTGAGTGAGGCAAGGTGGATTCAGTGGGTGGTTAAATCATTCTTGTGTTGGGCAGTCCTTACCACCTTGAAGGAGGCAATGGTGTGTTCACCCCTGGAAAAAACCTTCCTGGACCCTGACGTACTTGATAACTATTGCCCAGTTGCTAATCCGGGGGGGGGGATTGCTCAAGAGGGTGGTGCCAGTTCAACTACAGACCTTTTTTGGAAGAAATTGATTATATGGATCATTGCAATCTGGGTTTAGGCCTGGTTTGGCAGAGAATCAGCCTTGGACACCTGGATAAATGACAATCTCCAGAGGAGGGACAGACACAGTACAACCATATTGCTTCTGCTGGATCTCTCAGCAGCTTTTAGTATCATTGATCATGGTATCCTCCTGAATAGTTTTTGTGAATTGGTGGTTAGGAGCATTGTTCCATGTAGCTCCATTCCTTCTTGCATAGCCAGTCTCCGATGATAGCACAAGGGCTATGTGCCTATACCCTGACAACTCAGTAACAGGGTGCCAAAAGGCACTGTTGTATGCCTGTTGTAACATATGTTGTATGTTATTTAACTATTTGAAGCCATTGGGGTGGGCCCAGGTAGTGTGTTGTGTCCCTTGCTGGGCACATATCACAGCAGGCCAAGGGATGTGCTCTGGCTACCTGTTGGCCATCCATCTCTATTCTGGCTAGCTGTTAGCCATCCAGATCTTTATTTTCTTGTTACTTACATATAAAGCCATAAACAGCTCTGAATCACATTAGTGAAATACCAACATCTCCTACATTGCCTAGTAAAACTGTCAACAAATGGAACTCAGTTAACTGCAATATTGTTTAATGGTGTTGTTTTATTATACAGTAATTATTTTAATTATGGATGTCTACATTTTAACACTTGTGGAATCATTTTATGTATTTTATAAGCTGCTTATAAGTCAATTTTGGCATTAAACAATATAAAAATAAATCATAACCATATTTCATTATTACAATGAAAATAAGGGAAACTTGCCTTAAGATCTCCTTGAAGCTTTTTAAAAGCAATAACTATATTATTTTTCTCTGTTGTGATGCATTCCTTGTCCGATAAAAGTCTACTCAAATCCAGGCTTAGTTGCTCATTCTTTAATCTATTAGAATAATGAATAAATATTAGAAATAATGATTTTATATATACTTCTCAAGTGTGTGATTATAGACACAATCCATACATTGGGTGGTATCCAACCAAGTGCTTCTACTAGTTCAATGATTTCCACTTGTGCAATGGAACTTCTCCTGCCTCTCCTCCCCCCCCCCCAACTCCTGTGTCCTGTCCAAAGCTGCTCCAGAGGGTTGGAGGAAAACCCAAAACAGGTGTAGAGAGTGTGGGGGCAGAAGGGATGGGAGGTTCCATTACATAGCCCAAAGTACTTGTGCCAGCAAAAGTGCTTCATCAGATACCACCTACAGTTAAATAGTTTCATAGAGAGAGATTTATACAATGCTACTATCCGGTTGTGTCCCACTGTCTGTTTTTAGCTTGCATCAGATAGAATAATGTTAACATTATATATATACACACACACACACACACACACACACACACACACACTATTTGTATATAAATAAAAATAATATTAATGTGAGCTGGAATGTATGTAAGAAATTTAATGTGTAGTGAAGTCAATGTAGGTTTTGCATCTGCAATATTGTCTGCTTGGGGACAGAACTCCTGGATCTACTACTGTCAATGGAGGCACACTTCAGTGACTTTCTACCATCTTTGCCTGGTGGCCCAGCTAAGTCCTTATCTGGATAGGATACCTGGCTTCAGTAATCTCAAGTGACCTATAGATTAAATTAGTGTAATGCACTATATGTGGGGCTGCATTTAAAGACAATTTGGAAACCACAGCTGATGCAGAATGCAGCAGCAAGAGAGTTAACAGGAACAATGCAGAATAAGCATACAATACCAGCTCTGGCACACCTTCACTGACTACAACATGAACATATTAGGACCCTGTCTTCACCTGAGTCCTTCTCCATGTGCCTCCTCTGAAAAAGGTTCAGAGGGTGGTGACAAGGGAAAGGGCCTTTTGGGATGTGGTCCATGCCTATGGATTGCTTTACCCAACAAGGTCCACCTGGCACCAACATTAACATCCTTTCAGAGCTATGTTTAAATGTACCTCTTCTTCCAGAATTCTAAGGGGATATGATTATCATGCTTATTGCCGTTTCTGTACATATGCATGAGATGGTATTTTGATTTTACATGGTCAAATGATGGTTTTTTAAAAACTCTGCAAGTTGTCAAGAGAACTTTTTTATTATGTGACAAACTGAAATAATAAATAGTAATTATAAAAATAAAACAATTTTGTTAGCGTATTAAAAGTCATAGCTCACTAAAAACAAAACATGAAATGAAATAGCCTTTCATAAGCAATATTTTGCTAGTTTTTATGTATAACAAGCACATACTTTTCTTCTTCAAGCTCTGCTGTCACTGCTGTAAGCTGCACTAAGCAATTTTGGTTATTTTCAAATGCTCTAGATAACTCCATTTCCAAGTCATGCATTTTTTTCTGCAGATAAAAAAGTATAAAAGCATTTGCACTTTACACCTACTGTGTCCAACAACTTCAACGAAACAGGTTGTGTTATACAGTATTAGTTGACGTTTTCCCACAGCAGACAGGGCAGTTTAGAAAAGTGTGGAAACTGAAGGATACCTGCTTAAAATGTGGATGGAATGAAATCCTTGAGTAGCACTAGTTCATGCGCCCCACATCTCCATTCATTTCTCCCCCTATATGTGGTCAAGATACTAGTAGTTTGGAGCTCAAGTAACTTGACAGTGAGTTAGATTGAGCACACAGATCTCCCATTCTCTGGGTTGCCCTGGCCACTACCATGTTTCCACATGCTAAGAACAGGGAACAGGACTCTGCAAGCCCCATGGTGCTCTCTATGAGTTTTACGCTCAGAGCATGATCCAGCGAAACAGTGCAATCCAAATCCCAAACCTACCAGGATGAAAGAGTTTGAATTTGGTGGGTCTGGAGCTTTCTTGGTTCAGCCGAGCTATGTAAGCAAAAGTCGCTAACCCTGGCTGAGCCAGAGATACACCAGCATAAGTTCTTCACCACAGCTCAGTTGTGGGGTAGTTCCACCAAAAGGGGCATTCCAGGATATGGTAGGGCATGAAGAGACTTAACACCTATTCCAAACCCCTTTCAAAGTGGTCACATGATCTAGCAACTTCAGTCATAACTGAGGTTATATGACTCCCCATCATTATCCCACACTTTCTCATGCATTTCCCATCACTTTCCTTTTGTCTGATTTTTTGTTAAGTGGGTTTGCTGCACCAAACAACCAGAAAGAAAATTAAACAAGCTAACCTGAATAGCAGAGTCATCAGCAGTTCTAGATTCCTTTTCCTTTATTATTTGATTTTTTTCTGACTGTGCATACTCCAACTGGTTCTTCAAATCTTTTTGAAGCTTGATTGAACTTTCCTAAATAATAAATATATTTGAAAACCATATTGTAATATAATATATTTTAAATACCAATTATGTTTAAAACAAAAAAAGACAATGATGATTGTGAACTTGTATAATGGCCTGAGACTATAAAATTGTAGGCAATATATACTTGGATCACAATCCAATGCAGAGTTGAGCATAGGGCAAGTATGCTTTACTATGTGTATGAATGGTTCTTGGGTATTTTGGTAATTAAAATAAATTGGTAGAGGTTTGAAGAATTAATCCACAGTATAATGAAGGAAATGGAACTTTTAATAAGACTAACTGGTGAAATGGTTTAAATAAGAGGTCCCTTACCAAGGCTATTTCAATTTCTTCAAGTTGTTTTTCTTTATCATTTTTCAGTTTGACCATCACGTCTGCAACAAATATAAATGCAAATAATACAAAATAATGCATTCTTTGTTAGGAAGTAGCATATATTATTTGCTTTTAAGTTCAACTTAGCAAGTTATTGAAGTTATCTCAAATGTGTTGTGGGATCAGTTTGTTAATACAACAGATGCTGTAAAAAGACTACTGGCAACTAGGCCTGGGCTGGGTGGCGCAATGCGCCAGGGTGCCTGGCCACCAGGGGCGCTGCTGCTCTGCCCCCACCTCCCTGCCCATGCCTTCAGCGCGCCCTGCGGGGCCAATGAGAAAAACTTCTCCCCCCGCCCCCTGCAGTCGCCGCAGCCCTCCTCCCACAGCCGAGCACCTCGCACTCGGGAGAGCCGAGCGCGCTGTCTGAGAGAGCACGAGGATGAGCCGTCTGCACGCCTTCGCCCGCCCACCCTTCCTTAGTCCCCTTGCCTCGGGAGTGGCAGCGCCCAAAGTCACCGTTCGCCTGGCGCTTTGCAGGGAGGTGGGATGGAGACCCCCTCTGCCGTCGCCGCTGCTGCTGCCCCGACGCCCGCTGCAGCCGCCTTCGCGGCTTCTCCTGCTGCTCAGCCTGCTGCTTTCTGCCCTTTGTCTGCAGCCAGCTGAGTGCCGGGCTCTGGCGAGGTGCAGGTGGGGGGTATTTAATAGGGGCCGGGGTGCCCGGTAGCTGCGCACGTGGGGGAGCTGCTCTGGAACTTTCCGAAGGAGAGGTGGGGGCGTGCAGGGGCGAGCCCTGCGGAGGAGGCTGCAGGTGGTGGGTCTGATTGGCTGCGGGTCGTGTGCTCCCTCGGACTCGCCGCTTCCTCCTGCTGTCTGGGAGAGAGAGGCTCCTTCCCTCACGATCCCCTTCCCTTCCTTGTGATCTCGTGGTACTCACATATTTTGTATTTTAATAAAGTTGTGGCCAAACTTATGCCAAAAACCTTAAAAATTTCTGTGTGGAGTGTGTTTTACTTTGAGGGGTGGTTTGGGGACCTCGAAACGCAATGAACGGGCAACAAAAAACAGTTTGTTTATGTTTCCTGCTTTCTTTTCCCAAGCAGAGATAATATGCAAGTGTGGTGTCAGCTCCCTAAAAAGGGAGGGATCATCGCACCACGGCGCCAGATATGCTTAAAATGGCCCTGACTATACACTTGATCATGTGCCTTCTTGACCCGTGCCTGATACTGTTTTACTGTGTTTACATGTCTGAAATGTACTCGGAGTCGAGAGTGAATTTCATGCTCTTTATTCAGCTCATAGTCATCAAGGAGAAGAGGAGAAGAAGAAGAATGGCTCTTTTCCCAAAACCATCTGCTTATATACATTATTTACACAATGGGCCTTGCGTGATTGGCTACTTCAGGGCTACACCTGTGGGCCAATTATATTGTGGATTGACTTCTGCCTGCAGCCTGATTGGCTGCTCCTACAGGCCAATCAGGTAGCAGATTCACTTCTGCCAGCCGCCTGATTGGCTGCTCCAGCAGGCCAATCAGGTTGCGGATTCACTTCCACCTGGAGTTGGATTGGGTAGCTCCCGCTGTTTCTGAATCCTATTGTTCTAGGATTCAGCTCAGTACATAACACCCCTCCCCTCTAAGTTCCAGTCCTGCCCGGGAAGTTGCATTCGTAGTCCCCAAGGTCTGCTGGCCGCCTCCGTGTGCGTTGTGGCCTGGGGTGTTCCTTGGTCAGGGGTTCTGGTTCTGGCTCGTGTTCCGAGGCTGCTGGCTGTGCCGGGGCTGTCTGGTCTGGCGCCCTTGAACCACTAGGTTGTGGCTCTGGTTCCGGTGTCCTTCCAGCCTCGGGGCGCCCCTCTGTGCCTACTGCTTCTGCTTCCCCTGCCCACCCCTCTCGCTCTACAGGCCTCACTGCCCTGCTGTCCCCTTGGGACCCCTCTGTCCCGCTCTCCTCCTGGGTTCCTCCTGGGAATCGTCGCCGTAGCTGGTCGCAGTGGCGGCGCCAACATTGCCCCCCTTCCGTTAGTACCTCGTACGACACGGGACCGGTCACCTTGGTGACTGTGGCGGGTACCCATGCTGGGCCTGCCCCAAAATTCTTTGCGTACACTGCGTCCTGGGCCACAAATGTCCGGGGGTTCCTGCCTTTCCCCACCACTACCTCATCCTGAGCTCTGTCGGGGTGAAGTCGGTCCAGTCTAGTTGCAAGGCGCCGGCCCATTAGTAGTTCAGCTGGGCTCCGGCCCGTCATTGTGCTTGGGGTGCTGTGCTGTGCTAGAATAAATGCGGCAAGGCGGTATTCCCAGTCCCCTTGTGTCATGCGGCGGAGGCTGTCCTTGGTGGTCCGCACCATGCGCTCCGCTTGGCCATTGGTGGCAGGGTGGAATGGTGCTGAGCGGATGTGGCGGATGGCGTTCTGCGCTGTGAAGGTCTGGAACTCCTCTGACGTGAATGCGGTTCCATTGTCCGAGACGAGGGTGTCAGGGAGCCCGTGGGTTGCAAAAAGCTTACGTAGTACCCGGATGGCTGCCGCCGTAGAAGTGGACGGTACCAGTGCGACCTCCAGCCATTTGGTGTAGGAATCCACCACTATGAAGAATGTTTTTCCCTGGAAGGGGCCAGCGAAGTCCACGTGCAAGCGTGACCATGGATGTCGGGCGGACTCCCAGGGCTGGACTGGGGCCCTTGGGGGATCCGGGCGGGATTCTTGGCAGGTCTGGCAGTGTTGGACCCAGGCCTCTATCTCTCTGTCAATCCCCGGCCACCACACATAACTCCTGGCAAGGGCCTTCATCCTCACTACCCCTGGGTGTGTCTCGTGTAGGGCTGTGAGGACTCTTTTGCGGAGGGGCTGGGGAACAACAACCCTGCTTCCCCATAACAGGCACCCCTTGTGGGCCGACAGTTCATGTTTGCGGTTTGTGTAGCCAGCGAATTCTGGCCTGGGGCTGCTGCTGGGCCATCCTCGCCACACCCAGTCCAGGACCCGGGAGATGACCCTATCTTTTGTGGAATGGTGCGCAACTTCTTGTGCCTGAATGGGTCGGTCGGGAAGCAGCTCCAGGGTCATAACCTCTTGCGCAGGCGCTGGGTCGGGGCCTGTTTCTGGTAGTGGTAGCCTGCTGAGGGCGTCTGCGTGGCCCATCGCCTTCCCAGGGCGGTGGATTAGTGCATACTGGTAGCCGGCAAGGAAAATTGACCACCTGAGGACACGTGGAGACAACACTTGGGGGGTCTGCTTCTCGGGGGCAAACAGGCCAAGCAACGGCTTGTGGTCAGTCACTATGGTAAAGGGCCGCCCGTACAAGAAATCATGGAATTTTTTTACGCCCTTCACGATTGCCAGACCCTCCTTGTCAATCTGTGAGTAGTTTCGTTCGGCTGCAGCAAGCGTCTGGGAGAAGTATGCCACCGGCACCTCTCTTCCATCCGGGAGTTGGTGTCCCAGGACAGCGCCGATGCCATAGGGAGAGGCGTCGCATGCCAGCACCACTGGCAGCCTCTCGTCGAAGTGTGCCAAGACCGAGTTCGAGACGAGCAAGTCCTTGACTGCCTGGAATGCGGCCCTTTGTCGCTGGCCCCACACCCAAGGGGCCCTTTTATCTAGGAGTCTGTGTAGGGGCTCCGCTACCGCTGCCTTATGCGGAAGAAAGGCATGGTAAAAGTTCAATAGTCCCAAGAATGACTGAAGTTCGGGCTTGCTCTTGGGCGCTGGGGCCTCACAAATGGCCCGTACCTTGTCACCGGTTGGATGGACCCCTTCTGCGTCCACCTTAAATCCCAGAAAGTCCACCTGCGGCACTCCCAGTAAACACTTTTCCCGCTTCACCTTGAGGCCCGCCGTCTGGAAACGGTGCAGGACGGAGCGGAGGCGGTCCTCAAATTCCTCTGGTGTGGGCCCGGCGATCAGTACATCATCGAAGAAGGGGGTGACGCCAGGAATCCCTTTAAGGAGAGAGTCCATTAGATTCTGGAATATGCCTGGTGCCACGCTAACGCCAAATTGCAGCCGCTTTACTCTGAATGCCCCTCTGTGCGTCACAATCGTCTGAGCCTCTGCTGTGGCTTCGTCCACAGGCAACTGTTGATACGCTTGGGCCAAGTCCAGTTTGCCAAAGATTTTTGACCCAGCCAGGGTGGCGAGGACATGGCTGACCACTGGCACTGGGTATGCATGGGCCGTGAGAGCCTTGTTTATGGTGCATTTGTAGTCTGCACAGATGCGGACCGAACCGTTAGGCTTGACGGGTGTGACAATTGGAGTTTCCCAGGGGGCGTTGGGCACCGGCTCCAGCACTCCTTGCTCCACGAGTCGGTCCAATTCCTCATCTATGCGGGGTTTCAGGGCGAACGGGACCCGGCGGGCCTTGTGCCTGATGGGTCGTACAGCGGGGTCTAGCTGTAGGGCAATGGGGGGTCCTGTATATCGTCCCAATGCCCCATCGAAAACCCCTGGAAACTCTTTGCATATGGCGTCCACGTCCACTTGTAAGCTAGTGCGGTTCACCCCGGTAACGGCTAGCCCCAGAGGTCCAAACCATGCCAGTCCCAGTAAGCTAACGTAGGGGCCCTTAACTACCAGCAAGTCCAATTGTTGCTTTCGCCCTCGATATTGCACCCTGAAGGTCCCCACCCCCATTGTAGGGACCTTACGTTTCTGGAAGTCCCGGAGGGTGAATGGGGCCGGCCTTAGTTTGGGACCCCCATTAGGGCACAGTTCCCTTAATGTTCGGGCCGAGATTATGGATAGAGTTGAACCCGTGTCCAGCTCCATGCGGCATGGGGCTCCCTCTATCTGTACCTCTATATAAATTTTCTCTGTGCTGGGATGGGGCAACTGGAATACCTGGTAGTCCGTGATCTCCGTCGAGTTGCCTTGGTGCATGGTGCCGTGTGACCTGGGGCTCCTGGGTCGGTCATCTGATGCTTGTCGACGGGTGAGTCGAGCCCGACACACCCGGGCGATGTGTCCCAATTTTCTGCACTGCCTGCACTCTGCGTTGCGGAAACGACAGGTCCTCCTCTTGTGGTTCTCCCCGCAGCTTGCACAGTTCCCTCCTTCTCGTCGAGGCTGCTGTGGTGTGTGTGCTGCTTGAGTGCGCCGCTGTACTCGGTGTACTTCCTCCCTGTCAGATTCGGATTCGTCGGTGAGGTCTTCGTGATAGACCCTCGGTTGGGATGGCGGGGCCGGTCGTGCCTCTTGCGTTGACCTCTCGGCGGCTTCGGTTGCCAGGGCTTCCTCCAGAGCAATCTGGAACGTGAGGTCTTTTTTGGCGTAGAGGCGTCGTTGCAACATCTCGTCCCTCAGGCCACCGACGAGGCGGTCATGGAGCATGTTCTCCAACTCTGAGAAGTTGCATAGCCGGGCGGCTTGGCGGAGGGAGGTCACAAACCCAGTTATGGTTTCCCCCGGGGCTTGCCGCTTTGCGTAGAAGGCATTTCGGCAAGCTACCACCGAGGGCTGTGGTGAGAAGTGCTCCTTCAGCCGTTCCATTATTGTTTTGTAAGAGACGGTAGCGACATCTCTAGGTGCAAGGAGAGCCCGGGCGATTTCAAACGTCTCCTCTCCACAGACGCTGAAGAATGTCGCCCTCTTCATGGCATCGTTGGTGACTTCTTTCGCTTGCAGGAGGAAGTTGAAACGGGCGGCGTACCCTTCCCAGTCTCCTGATGCTGGTTTGAATGGCGAGAAGCTGCTGTCGGTTGCCATTCTGGGTTCCTTGGGTCCTGGAGCTGAAGCCTGGATGCACGGTGCGATGCAGCGGTGCAGCAGGTGGCGGTGCTGCGGTGCAGTGCGTGGTGGCGGTCAGCTCAGCAGGATCCCACCTTCGTCGCCAGTGAAATGTACTCGGAGTCGAGAGTGAATTTCATGCTCTTTATTCAGCTCATAGTCATCAAGGAGAAGAGGAGAAGAAGAAGAATGGCTCTTTTCCCAAAACCATCTGCTTATATACATTATTTACACAATGGGCCTTGCGTGATTGGCTACTTCAGGGCTACACCTGTGGGCCAATTATATTGTGGATTGACTTCTGCCTGCAGCCTGATTGGCTGCTCCTACAGGCCAATCAGGTAGCAGATTCACTTCTGCCAGCCGCCTGATTGGCTGCTCCAGCAGGCCAATCAGGTTGCGGATTCACTTCCACCTGGAGTTGGATTGGGTAGCTCCCGCTGTTTCTGAATCCTATTGTTCTAGGATTCAGCTCAGTACATAACAATGTCTGTATCTATTTTTATTATACTGTTTTATTGTTTTTATGTTGTATTTTTGTAAACTGCTCACACATTTTAAGTATTAAGTAGTTTAGAAATGCTTTTATATAAATAAAATAGTAAATATTGTGCAATATCCAATGATGATATCACCCTTTGTATTTTAAAAATGTTTTACATGTACACCCAAAAATAAAAGTACAAGCACCAATAAGTCAGGATCTGCAGGGGCAAAAATGGCTCCAAATCAAGTTTACAGACTGACATTATACAGTTGGATTTTTAAAAACAACAACAAAAACCTGATATTTACTTTGATCCATATCTGTTAATATGAACCTAAATCTACCTGCAGAATAAAGATGATATCAGTCTGCACAAAGAGGGTATAGACACCAAATTTTAGGGCCTCATTCCCCACTCCATCAATTTTGTTTGTGCCTCAGACTATCCAAGCCTGAAGTTCAGCTGTATCAGGCCCCTCTGAGGGCCAGTTTTCATCAGGACCACACTGTGCTGAGATGATGTTACAGCATGATACTCTTAATCTCAGGGTCATGGGTTCTAGCCTCACATTGGGTGAAAGATTCCTGCATTGCAGGGGGTTGGACTAAAAGACCCTTGTGCTCCCTTCCAACTCTACAAGTCTGTGATTCTGTGCCCTGTCTTTTCCATTACGTCTCCCTCCTGCTTCTAGTCCTAGTAGATAAAATTATATTGGTGCTAACAAAGACTTCCCTCCTAGAGCTAATAGCAAGTGTGTGAGTGGATTTTTCAATGGGGCATGGTGGGTGTGGAAATAATTAAACATCCCTTCCCTGCATGCTGAAATCAAGACAAAAATCAGTTCCCCAGAACCATCTATTTACTCCCCCCGACCCCAAACCAATGTGGTTACCAATGCTGCATTTAGCATCATGTTTGGCCCCAACACAGAGCCACTGATACTCAAGAATAAAAAACAGAATTACCCAATTTCCCTGGAAAGAAATCACTGTGTATTGAAAAGTGAGAATATTAAAACATCCTACCTAAGGGAAAGAGAAGGGTTAGCAGAAAACAATTTGAGAACCAACATTGTTGGTTCTAAACAACTGGCTCCTTCTTTCTCACCTAACAAAGGAAACAATAACTGCTACACTACTGAATTACCATACTTAACACAGGACTTAGATGAATATTCATATAATAGAACTATCATTGCTAATAATAATAATTAGTTTAAAAAAACACAGTATCTCTATTTCCTTGTACACAACATACCTAATTCAGCTGATTTCTTTTGGAGTTCCAAAACCAATATATCTGAATCATCCCTGAGTTCCTTCTGTCTATTAAATTCATTGAAAACATTCAGTGTATCATTTAATAAGAAATAAAAAATTGATTAAATCAGCAAATCATATAGGTATGAACTTGGGAGAGAAACATATTTGTATAACTGTTAAGAGACATATATTTACTGCTTGAAATGCCTATAAATGGTAGAAACATGGCTGTAAAGATGTATTAAACCTGAGTGGCAGGTTGAGTAACAGACCTACCGTAATTTTTCTTTCCCATCCTTAGCTGACTTTGCCCCATCTTTCCTTTCTCTTGGTCAACAAACAAACAGAAAAGTCGGGATCTTTTAAATAATTTTATAAAAACAAAAAGTATCATTGGAATTCCTTAAATAGTATTACTATGTGCGAAGTTTTTGGTATCATATTCTGCTGGGACTTGGGACTTTGACACAAGAAATGGCTCCAGAAAAGGTGAGGACCCTGGGCATTTCCCAGTAACCCTGCTGACTGAGCTTCAGAACAAAGAGCTGAGATTTTGTGAAGACTTGTGTAGGCAGACAAAGCTTATTCTGCAATTGGCCTTGACCTCTTGAAGAGCTGGGTGCGCTGATTTAAAGGACCCTTGTCAGATTCTACAAGCACTTACTTCCACTTGTACACAGAGAAAATAATATCTTGAAGCAAATTAAACTGAATAAATGGAGTTGTGAGGGTTAACTGGTTCCAGTCACTGCATCACTTCCTTGATCAAATTAGCAGTTTCCCCACTCTTACCACATTTAGTTTTTTAAAAAAAATTCAAAAACAATTGGAAGTCAGTCGTGGATCTCCCAGCACAATGTGCTTGGGCCCGAAAGCAGGATTTCCCAAACTTGGGTGTCCAGATGTTTTTGGACTACATCCCTGATCACTGGTCCTGCTAACTAGGGATGATGGAAGTTGTAGTTAAACAACAGCTGCAGACCCAAGATTGGGAAATCCTGTTCTAAACTAATATGTTAAATCCAGTCAAATATCATATTTTTCCATTTTCATATCCTCAACTATAATACATACTACATGTATACAAATTATATACAAATTGATGTTCCATGCACACTTCCTCCCCCTGATCCCATTCTGGGTTTGTTTTTAAACAGATGATATAGTGGGAGCTGATCAGGATGAGTACCACAATGCATGGAGAGAGGGGGTTAACCTTTTTCTTCATGAAATTGTCCTAAGAACAATCCGCTGCAAAAAAATTCAAAAACAGCAATTTTTTTCAGTTTTGTAAAGTCATGAGTAACAATGAGTAGATATCAACTGCAAATATATTAGGCCAACTTGGCAGTTAATCTTTTTTAACTTTGTTTACTAAACAGAAGTAAAATAAATACAGTGGTACCTTGGTTTACAAACACAATTGATTCCGGAAGTCTGTACTTAACCTGAAGTGTACTTAACCTGAAGAAAACCTTCCCATTGAAAGTAATGGAAAGTGGATTAATCTGTTCCAGACAGGTCCGCGAACTAAACTGAAAATACTCAAACCGATGCGTACTTAAACCGAGGTATGACTGTATGCTAAATTAGATCACTCTCTATGAGTCTAGGGCAGTGTTTCTCAACCACTGTTCCGCGGCACACTAGATGTTGCCTGGTGTGCCGTGGGATAATTACTTTATATATAGTCAATATAGGCACAGAGTTAATTTTTTTAACATTTTCTAATGGTGGTGTGCCTCATGATTTTTTTCATGAAACAAGTGTGCCTTTGCCCAAAAAAGGTTGAGAAACACTGGTCTAGGGCAGTGGTTCCCAATTAGCTAAGTACTGTGAACCTAAGCCCCTTCTTTTGAAAATTTTGATATTTCTATGGTAGTTTTATGTGAATGTTGCCACGGACCCCCTGAGGTCCACTGACCCCCAATTGGGACCCACTGGTCTAGGGCATTAGCAAATTTTCCAGTGCATATTACCCAAAGCAAACTATCATTATTCACACCAAAACTATTATTCACCCTTTTGAGGGAAACTGCTAGGTTTCCCCTCCCTTGTCCCATGGTGCGGATTGTGAGCCCCACCTCCCATGAATGGTTGCTATTTAAAGAAAAAATGCAAACCGTGGGGCTACTGTTTCTACGTAACATGTACTTTAACCCTGAGAGAACAAATAATCATATCTGAAAGCTATTCGGGAGTGGGGAGTATTTATTTTGTCCTCACTATATACCTGAACAAAGAGGGTTTCATGTGTAAAGACTTGGGCAAAGCTTGTGATTAAGTGACAGATTCTCAATGTTCTTGTCATTCTGTCACTGGTGGAGGAAGAGGAGTGTGGGGGGAGCGCACTGCCCCCAGCAGCGCAATCAAGGCAGGGTGCCATCACAGCTGCCTTCCCGCCCCGCCTGCTCTCCGCCCCCCCCCCCCGGTGCCAGAGCATGAAGCTCTGCCACTGCATTCTGTGAAACCCTGTTGTCACCAATAGTGCTATTCTTTCTTATGTATGCATGTAAGGTCATTTTTACCTCATTTCTTCTTTTTCTAGCAGTTCCTTCAAACTGGAAACTTTAGTCTGGAGATCATCAATAACTGATGCACTTGTTCCTTTAAAGTCTTTAAATTCTTCTATTGTTGCTTCCTTTTGTTCAGTTACTTGAATTAATGTTTTTACTGCATTTTGGAACTCAGTTTCTAAACCCTTACATGTATTCTAAACAGAATAAAGAATATATATTGAAATTAAGATAAAATTCAGAAAAAATTCACTTCTGTTCTGTATTATTGTATGTGTATTATACAAAAAATATTGCAAGTCCATACCTCTGCCTTTTGCAAAGAACTTTTAGTTTCTTCCAGTTCAGTCAATAAGTCATTTTGTTTAGTCTGTGCTTTTTTTAACGCTTCATCATGTTGTTCTAAATTTAAAAGTAAAAGACAACACATTTTCAGACATTTGGGGTTTGGGGTAATCACGACCTCAGTTGTGTGAAAAAACCTGCCTGGCAGGAAGAGCAAACTCAGGCTCCTGTTTAAAATCACTTTGACTTGCATTCCATGTGCTCAGATCTTCCCTGGGCAGGATTTCAGGGGTCACACACGCTCCGATCCCAGATCCTTCGGCATATCCATGCTTTGTGTCTATCTATCTGTCAGGGACTCACCCTGACTTTGTGTATTAGATTTGTTTAATGAAAAATAAAGCTATTTATTGCGTATTTAGTTATATATATGTAATTGAATATATTCATTGTGTTTATTAAATAGTATTAACAATATTGCAAACACTTTACTTAGTGATATGGAAATTTTATTCAGTGTGTGGCCTGTGGGTTCTGTGTCTTTTGCAGCCCACTTGGTCTGTGAGGTTGGACTGCCCTTATCTAGACTGTACTGTATAGGTCAGTGTGAGCATACTTAAGGGAGTGTACATAAAATGTCACACATAGGTTGCACTGCATGCCAGTGAGGCTTTACCAAATGACATCTCAACAAATTGTTGCCATCGAGATAGAGTAAAGGTACCTTATAGCATTTCTGATGGGAAACCCAATGATCTCTATGTTTTATCCATAATGAACTGTCTAAAATCTGTAAAACTGATGTCTCCTGAACTTGCTTTGTTGAATTTATGGGATGGACATGTGGATACTTTATAAATTTTCGTAAACTGCTTTGAGGTTTTCTCCAATCAAGGGGTATATACATTTTATGAAATTAAATAAATAATAAATAAGTGAAGGATTTAGTAACATGGATGCAGCTATTATTTCAAGGACACAAAAATGGAAAGACGTAAAGAACTTGCAAATCATACTCTGGTAAAAACATGTGGACAATAGCCATTTCATTTCATTTGCAAATACTACAAGGCCCAATGCACAAATTTGTCTGTCTGCATCAATGAGAAAAATTTGGGTAGCTTAAACAATCTCTGTATCAATACCACTGGTATATCAAAGATGGTAGCTATCTGTATAATCATCAGTTTACAACATTTGCATTTTTTCTTTGTTATTAGTGTTTATAAATAAAATGATTTTTTTAAAAAATCTGAGGGCAACCAGTTGATTCAGTATGCTGTACCACTACTTCTAATAATGCTATTTGGAATAAAATTATAAAAATGCTTACTTTTTATTTCTTTTAACTCAGCAATTAACTCTCTTGATTCTTGTAACTGTAGGTTTATGTGTTTCATTTTATTATCTTTTTCACCATTTTGCACTGCCAAGTCTGACACCTTATAAAAAGAATAATTTATGCACATAAATAGCCATGCTTGCCATTTCAGTTACACATTTCTGTGTTATGCACATGGTTTAATATTTGCATTTTTACATATAAAACCATTATCAGTTATAGGAGATATGAGAAAGATCATCCTACAACATAATCTTACATTACTGCATTCAGAGAAAAGACTAAACCATGGTTAAGAATTATGAATTTCATATTGGGTTTGCATGCTCCTCCTCCTGCACAGCCATGAAGAGATCAGAAGCTTCCACTTCTGTTTTAGATTAATCACAATTTAGCATTTATTTCAAACTCTAAGCTGTGTTTAATGTTAATCATGATTACTTGAAGCATGCTAGTCTCATAAGTTATAGTTTGAAATCAGTTTGTTGCAACTGCAGTTCAGATTCAAGGCATTACACAGCCACCATGACTAACAATCACTGCCAGCCTTTTCCTCCATGCATTGGTCTAATCCTTTTATAAAGTCATCTAAGTTGGTGGTCATTATTAAATTTTGTGCCAGTGCATTCCATAGTTTAACTATGTACTATGTAAAGAAGTGCATCATTTGGCTGTTCTGAATCTTCTAACATTCATTGAATGACTCCAGATTCTAGTGCAGGCATCCCCAAACTGGGGCCCTCCAGATGTTTTGGCCTACAACTCCCATGATCCCTAGCTAGCATGACCAGTGGTCAGAGAAGATGGGAATTGTAGTCCAAAACATCTGGAGGGCCGAAGTTTGGGGATGCCTGTTCTAGTGTTATGAGAGTTGGAGAAAAATGTCTCTATACACTTTTTCCACCGTGCAAAATTTTACATGCTTTTATCAATAATTAACCACAGTGTTATGTCATCTGAACTGGGATCTGTGGTTAGTTTAAACCAGTGATGGCTAACACCCCATTTAGAGGTCTAATCTGGCTCCCAAGACCCCACCGATTGCTAAAAAGAGGAAAATGTAAAGTAGATAGCGCTGAGGTGGGCAAAGTCCAGTATCCTGAAGCAGATACAAATTGGCTTTTCCTGATTCTCAGATTGATCATTTGATGGAGGGGGGCATCGAAACCCCCACCATCAGTTGATCTACATGGATCAGCTGAGGAGGTTGAGCTATATGCCTCTCTCTCTCTCTCTCTCTCTCTCTCTCTCTCTCTCTCTCTCTCTCTCTCTCTCTGTGTGTGTGTGTGTACATATTCAAGAATGTGAGTAGAAGAACCCCCAAATAGCTCAATGAGGAATGCTGAATAACTGTTGTGGCGGGGGGGGGGGGGAGAGAGATGTGAAACCAGGTATAAAACTGCCACTAGATGTGAAACTCCAAGATTTTGCTGCATGTTCCACTTTTTATTTTTACTTATTAGTTACATTTTTTACAAAAAGTAACTCATGTGACTAACAAACACATTCATACTTATAAAAAGGCAGGATTAAGACATCCAACTGTGCTGTTTGAAGCAACAGCTAATTAAAATCCAACAGCCTGGCAAAAAAGAAATGTTCTGGCCTGGCACCTAAAGATAGATAATGATGTAATGATGGCACCAGGTGTGCCTCCACACAAAAAGCATTCAATAAGTGGGAAGCCACCACTAAGAAGGTCCTTTCTTGTGCTGACACCTGACACCGTCCCTCTGAGGAGGCACATGAAAAAGGGCCTTGGATTATGAATGTGGGGTCTTGTTAATAACCAACATAATGTTATTAATCTCAGTAACAATAAAACAAACCTGTTTTTCCATTGCATCCATCTCTCTCTTGTGGACTTTTTCAAGTTGTCCTATTTTTTCTGCTTCTTCTTTTACTTCCAAAATAAAGATCATAAATATTTTTATTTTTAGTAACTACATGACAATAAACATACTAAAATAGGAAGATGATTCACACATTTATATACTGTATATCACTCAGTCATATGTCAATGTGTATGTTCACACATCCTGCTAAACCAATTATTGAAAACCTGTTTCAGCCTCAAAGCTACATTCACTCATGGCAACTTTTCAGGAATCACATATCAGTGGCTGATGGATGGGCCAGAAGCAAAAGTGGATGGATCAACAAATGAATTTTATTTTATTTTATTGCTTTGTATAGTAAGCTGTTTCTACACAGCTGTTTCTTCTTCTCAAAGAGGGTATAAAGCAGGGTCAGCGGGAGAGTGGGTCTGGCTCAGGAGGGATGTGGGTCAACCAAGGGCACCACAGTTCTCCAGGCTTCCCAAAACAGAGGATCACTGGCATTTACTGAGGGGTGAGGTGCAGGGAGCTTGGTATAGTGTGTGGCAGTATTGTTGTGTGCCAAGCTCCCTGTACCTTGCATCTCCTCTCTCTCTCTCTCTCTCTCTCTCTCTCTCTCTCTCTCTCTCTCTCTCTCTCAGCACCTGCAACCTTCCATGTTGGGAAGCCAGGACAGTAACTGTGTCCCACCCGTGCTGCCTTACTAGCTACTGCTGATTTCATCCAAGCTCTACTCTTATCCCAGGCTTCTCCCACCAGTAACTACTTCTCTCAAATCATTACACAAATGCCATAAATTTAAAGAAGTTTCTCACATTTAAAAACCATTTCCAACCTGGAGTTTTCTGCTTGTACACGAAGTTCCTCAAAGGCATGTATCATTCTCTAACAGATGTAAATAAACAATTAGTAACAACAAACTTCCTAAGAAGCCAGTGAATATATGCTGAATTTATTCTTAAAATATTTAAAATTCACACCAATTGGGTAGGAAATGGGGGAGGGAGGGTTGATGTTGCATGTGACATCCTGATGTCATGTCCAGGCATTCCACAGCAGCTTGTTTTCGATGGCCAGCAGCGCTAGCAGCTTCTCCTGGTGCTGCTGCTGCCATGGCCCAGGAGCTGCTTCTCCTCTGCAGCAGCAGCAGGAGGAGCCACCGCAAACCACTGTGGCTGCACTTCCGCATTGGTGTTGGTATCCTAGCAGGTCTGTTAGTAGCCCAGCAGTCCTTATGGCATTAGCAGCGGCTTGGGAGGCCTTGCACAGGCAGCCTGGCGGCCCTTGTGTTAGCAGTGGTAGCCACTGCACATCCAGATGCCATAGAATTTTGAGGGGGCTTGGTCCCCTCTTTGAAAATTTGGGGGATCAAAGCCCTCCACCCCAATGGAGTCCCTGACACCAATAGTTATTCACTCAATGGTTAGAACAATCCCTTGATATAAATATTTTTTCTTAAGACATTGAAGAGTACCTACTAATTGAAAGCATTGCTGGATCATCTTTAAAAAGGTAGGTGGATAATGTGGTTTTCGAGGGGAGAGGCAACAGATGAGTGAGGAGGGAATAACCCACTTCCCATCTGCTTTTCTGCCAAACACAGCAAACACACATCTTCCCTAGCTGGAGGAAAATGTAAGGGAGGAGAAGGGAATAACTAGTGATGGGAAGAATAAGGGCTAAGTGCTCTCCCCACCACCACCACATCATGCACCACCAAATCATGCACTCTAACCACCTTTTAAATGGTTAGTGAGACCAAGGTTCCCAGATCTGTCTACTATCTAATATTTAATTCAGCCCTGAGTTAATGAAATAAACAGTTGGACATCATTACCTTATTGATAATAAGTAATTCCAAGCCTATGGAAAACTGCTTTCAGCAACTGCACATAGATATTAAAAAACAGTGCTGATACTTGTAGGATCTCAGGCAATATAATATCTGTAAACCAAAGACCAAATCCTTGAAGGATGCTATCAGCTGAATCCTGGGCTAACCACAGCTCACACTTCTCCTTTTTAAAAGGTGTTTTTTCTATATTTCATTTTTTCAAAGGAAAATGAAACTATGAGAGGCAAGAGTTTGGAGCAAAAAGGAACTGAAAGCAGGTGTGCACCATCACAGAGGACGTGCTGTGTGTGTATATATATAATGTTACTATAAAATATGTGTCTTCATTACCTCCGTGTTATTATTAAGATCCACATACATCTGTCTGGTTTCCTCTTGTTCACATTCATCTAAAACAAAATTATCAATATAAAAGATTAAATATTTATTTTACTATGTAAAAAAATCAGAGATAAAGTAATAAGAATAGCAATGACCTGTTATTCTACTAAAATTCCTGAACTCTACTGAGTCTTTAGAGACAAGATGTTTTGCAACTAAGGAGTCAAAACTCAGAATGCCTTTCTAGTACTCCCATCATATGGAATTGATCTTCAGTTCATCCTGACAAAATAATGCTCTCCGACTTGCTTTTAAGGATGCAAAGGAACATGTGGAGTTTAAAAATCAGCACCTTGAACTCTTGTTTGTAAGACTATAAGCTGTTGCTTTTCCTGCAGAACTGACTAGCAAAGCAGTTCCCAGTGTAAGTAGGCTAACATGGGAAAGGAGGCAATAAACTATGAGAATCTTTGGGGGGGGGTGCAAACACTGTTTAAGATATATTTACATTTGTTAGACTTCTCCATCACTTGCATGCACTTTTCTTTGAGCAAATTGCACAAATGTCTTGTAGCACTGTTTCTGGGGAGAAAAACAGTTATATCAGCATTATATCCCTAGTATTATTTCTGTCCATTATGCTTTACAGAAAAAAGTAATGAAAATTTGAAATCCTGTGAAATCTGTATCACCCAGGCTAATAGGGGGAAGGGAAAGATAAAAAAAAACCCCAAGATGTCACCCAGTAGACACACCCAACAGACAAACACAGTAACAGATGGGTCTGGCACAGCAAAAGGCAATTAATTTAATGAGATGATTGAAACTCATAAAATTATTCACTTGAAGAACAGAAAGCCACAATAGAAGCTCCTCTTCCTCCAGAAGCACCTCCACTGCACACCTGTCACATACGGTCAGGTGGGAGGGAGACAGCCATTGAGTCTGGCCAGTATGTGGTTGAACAGGCTCTGCCATATATCAGGCTTTCGATCAACAGCAGCTGGTTTTGCCACAGTCCACCCCACAACTGCTGAAAAATGGCTGCTGCCATGGTCAAGTTGGATGGGGGAACTGCAGAATCCATTGTGGAACTATTATTGGTCATATTCAGCAGGACCACTGAAGTCACACCAGCCATGTTGCTTGCCATTTTCCCATCACCCACTGTTATGGACAAAGTACAATAGGAGTTGCAATGCTCCAGTGATATCTGGCACTGCAACACACTGAGCTTCTTAGAAACCTTGCCCAAGGTTTCAAGCCAAAAGTCACTGATTGCCAAAGAGTGAGGCCCTCTCCCCTGAAAACAACCAGGAAGGGAAGAAATAAGGAGGGGAGGAGCACACAGAAATGCGGCTGTGAAAAGTGGTGGTTTTTTTAAACACACTAAAGAAGACACAGAAGAATAGTAAAAAAAAGCAAAACAAAGTATGGCAAAAACATGCAGGTTTTGATTACTTTTTGTGACTTTATGAGCCAGTGTGGTACCAAGGACAGAAGAACAACCTGAAAAACTCATGAGTCCTAGATAGGGCTAGTTCTCCATTTATAATAGATAAAGGTTTATCTTACAGATCTCTCATGACGATGAGTGTAATTAGAAGGGGTTATTAATTGCCTCATACTATAGCATAAACAAATGATTACAAAATTATTATCCTAACATTACTTACTCTTTTAGAAGATCTTTATTTTCATGTATTACATCTTCCAGTTTTAAGCTTAGTTTTTCATTTTCAAACTAAATTTATAAAACATAAAAGATATAAAAATGTCAGTTTCCCAACATACATATTGATTAGACTTGGGTGTTATTGCATTTATTACATCACAAATTACATGTGCATTGTAAAAGCTTGAAATGAAAGTAAGCTTGAAAGTCACAAAATTCTGGCAAGATCCCATGATTTACATACGTAACCTGTACAGTACATGTTTTAATTTTACCAGACTTTATTTAATACCCAAGCAAGAAGTAATCTGTAAACAAGTAGATCATCCTCAATAATACTGTATATACAATACGATACAGTACAAATGGACTCCACTTCTTCCTGAAAAATCATGTACAACACCTTTCCCTCAGCTCATGACAGGGGTTGGGGGAGGAGGGAGGAGGGCTCAACAATGTCAGCACACATTTACAATCCTAACCCCCACCCGCAGAGCTTTGCAGAATGGTGGAGCCACAATCACATTTACAGCCTGGCCACTCACAGCAACCATAGCAGACTACTGGGCACAGGACATTTGGGTCTGATCTCTGCACCAGCTCAAGACTGGAGCGTGTACTAGGCTACGACAATCCCTCTATGTGCAGGCATTGCACCCATGCTGGGATGGACTGCGCCCTAATTTTTTTGAAGCATTTTATTCTTATCTTAAAATTCGATATTTCAAGATTTTAGAAACACTCGCCTGTAACTCTTGAATAGCTTTACGTAGTGCTTCTATTATCTTTCTGTTTTCTTGCAATTTTCTGTCCTTTTCCTTTAATTCATATTCTATAGTGACTTTCCATCTCTTGATCTTTTCAGCTTCTTTGTAAAGCCCTGAATAAAGCTCATTCATTGTCTCCATGTTAAAAGGCAAGTTTAATAATTTGTTAAATAATGTTTAATTAAAAGGTTTTTAACAAAATGCCCTTTCATTTAAATTTTGATACTCACATTAAAACTTTCCCTTGTGTACACCAAGGACAGTAGGAAATATACAATTTAGTAATGTGACAGTGACTGAAATTTTATTTATTTAAAACATTTCTATACTGCCTTTTTATGAAAACATCTTAAGTCAGTTTAGAATAAAGTCCCTTAAAAATACAACAATAATAAAAATAAATCAAGTCAGCACAAAATGAACTAAAAAGTTATGACAATTAGCTGGTATCAAGAACCAGCAAAGGCCTGTGAACAGGAATGTTTTTAGCATGTTTAGATGTTAAACAACATAGAGGATAAAATTTAACCCTGAGGTTCCATGGTACTGAAAAGCACTCCGCAAGCATCATCCTTTGGAAATCTACATCTAATTAGGACCAGAACCACTGCAAAGCAGTACCACCCACCCCTAACTTGGACAGCCACTCCAGAAGGATACCATAGTCAATGGTATCAAAAGCCATGGAAAGTTCAAGGGGAATTAACAAGAACACATTTCCCCTGTCTCTCTCACCCAACAGAAGTCATCATACAGGGTAACCAAGGCAGTTTCTGTGCCAGAACTGGATCTAAACCCCGACTGAAATGGATCTATAAAATCAGTTTCCTTCAACAGTGCCTGTATATTCCTAAATTGAGAGGCTAGGTGTCAGCGTAGTGAAAGAACATAGGTGAAAAGTTGAGAACTGAAACTAACGTGATCCAAACACATTCAGATAATGCCAATAATAGATTGTTTTTATTGTAAACTACACAAAATGTAGTGTTATGAGTTTGTGACTGCCAGACTCCCCTAAAGGAAGGTGTTAGAATTTAATCAAGTCTTGGGGGGTTAAACTGAATGCCAGATTCTTAACCTGGACCCAGCTTCCCCGTGGTCAGTGGTCAGGAGATCACCTGAGAGATGGGCGATAAAGAGAACAAAGGAAAGGTAATGGGTACTTTAAAAGCTAAGGAGAGGGGGCTCTGTGCCAGACAGCAAATGGATGGGGGGGGGCCTTCCTCAACTCTGAGTTAGATACAAGTCAAAAGGCCAGAGTTGAGAGTTGGCTATGAGGAAATAATGTTGCAGGCTGGTAAAGGCAACAAGTTGTAAAGAGGATCAGAGCACAATGTTTGATTTCTGTTTGACTCCAAGGCTGCAGCTATGGGAGAAACAAGAGCCTCTTAGGGTGTTGATGCTGTGAACCCATCCATCATAGGCTCAGATTGTATATATGTGTAAATAAACCATATATACTAAAGACACCACAGTCTCTGCTGTGTCTCATTTCAAAATGGAAACTCTGACCCTGGGTGAACCCCCTGGAACCCCTAGAATCTTGCACCACGCAGAGATATGGGTGGCGTGCAACTCACCTCTAGTTCTGTTTCAGGCACTGGTTTTACAGGTTCTGGAAATACAACATTTAACGTCTCATTATTTAACAATAAATATGTATAATTAGAAGTTACAAACATTATAATAACAATACAGTACAACTGAATAACAGTATTAATTCCTAAATTGCTATGTGTTAGTCTTATTAATATGTGTATGTCCATACAAACATCATAGGTTACAAATGGAATACAGAATATATTGGATTCTGACTTACCAAAAAATAATAGAAACGACATCTATAACAAATTACAATTTTAATGCAAGCAACACAACTTTAAATACTGCAGAAGTTCTCAGAGATGACTCCAGCAGAAACTGGCTCTGGTTCTAATGGTTACTTCACTTTTCAAGGTCTACCATTCCATCTTTTTTAATATTTATTTTTATGTTTTAACCTTACCTATGAATTCTAGCTGTTTTGACATACTTTTTATCCCAAAAGGCAAGTTATAATCATCTTCAGTTCCCTTGCTAAAATCCTGGAAAAATCAAACATTATAGAAATAATAATACCTTTTAATGGACATAAACTGATTACAGTACTTAGAAATGCAATATGCTAAAATCAATAGGACTTACTACCAAGTTATGAAATCAAGTTAAGCTGTCATTAAAACTAATTCTAATTTAGGAGTATTATGGTCTTAGAAAATATATTCATATTGGGCAATTTCATAACTTCAAGCACTCCACCCCAAAAGGCTAAGAGTAGGTTCTGTAGACGTGGGCAAAGATAAACTCAGATGTTTTAATGAGGAAGAAGAACATACAGGGAACTAGGAATTAATAATAATAATAATAATAATTTCACTCTGGGGCAAATCGTAAGTGCAAGCAGAACATACTAGGATATAGGATCATAAACACATAGACACAAATAAACACAGGAAGCCGTATTATAATAGTGTCAGATTATTTGTCCATGTAGCCCATCATTGTCTAGAATGAGTTGAGTGTCTACTTTTAATTTTCATATGAATGGCATTTTCCTTTGGTTTTGTAGTTTCAAATTTCAAAACTTTGTAATGTTGCATTTTGAGTTATCAATGTTTAAGTGTGGATAAATGGAAATACCAATAATATTTATTTTTTAAAACACTGTTCAGCTTTTGTAAAATTGCTATATATATTTTAAAGTAACAGTTTTTATTTACCTGAAAACATCGTCCATCTCGTTTGCTTGTCTGTGGTTTGACTGCAGATACTTGGGTATTATTCAGTATTGGTGGTACAAACAATTTAAAAGATTTCTCCTGTTCCATTTTCTGTCTAAAAGACACAAGAATTAAACTCTCAAAATAACACTAGCAATACTAAATTCATGATAAAATGTACTCAATATGTTGCATTATTTTCAATCCCTTTCTATGTTCTGCGGAACAATATAATTTATCATGCTATTAATTCTTACAGTAGCCCTGTCAAGTAGACTAAAGGTAAAGGTAAAGGGACCCCTGACCATTAGGTCCAGTCGCGGACAACTCTGGGGTTGTGGCACTCATCTCGCTTTACTGGCTGAGCGAGCCGGCATACAGCTTCCGGGTCATGTGGCCAGCATGACTAAGCCGCTTCTGGCAAACCAGAGCAGCGCACAGAAACGCCGTTTACCTTCCCGCCGGAGCGGTACCTATTTATCTATCGAACCGCTAGTAAATGATTAATACAGTAGTTCTGGGGAACTCAAAAGCTTATTGTTGTTGTTTAGTCATTTTGTCGTGTCCGATTATTCGTGACCCCATGGACCATAGCACGCCAGGCACTCCTGTCTTGCACTGCCTCCCGCAGTTTGGTCAAACTCATGTTCCTAGCTTCAAGAACACTGTCCAACCATCTCGTCCTCTGTCGTCCCCTTCTCCTAGTGCCCTCAATCTTTCCCAGCATCAGGGTCTTTTCCAAGGATTCTTCTCTACTCATGAGGTGGCCAAAGTATTGGAGCCTCAGCTTCACGATCTGTCCTTCCAGTGAGTACTCAGGGCTGATTTCCTTCAGAATGGAGAGGTTTGATCTTCTTGCAGTCCATGGGACTCTCAAGAGTCTCCTCCAGCACCATAATTCAAAAGCATCAATTCTTCGGCGATCAGCCTTCTTTATGGTCCAGCTCTCACTTCCATACATCACTACTGGGAAAACCATAGCTTTAACTATACGGACCTTTGTCATGGAGAAAGACAACAAAAGCTTGTAATGCACACTATTTTGTGATATTTTGATTGGGCTAATCAGAGGTGTTTCCCCTAATATGGATTTTGGAAATTTTCTTGTAGGCAACATAGCTACGTTTACTTTTTGTAAAATTATATACTTTGTGTTTGGAAAACAAGCATTTTGTAATACTTTAAAAAAAATTAAATTGTGACAAGTGGTATCAATTGATAGCGTTCATCATTCTCTATTAGAATATTGTAGATCTACTGAATTCAACGTACAGCTCTGTGCAACAAACAATCGAGCACTATTACACTGTATATGAGCATTTAAACCTCAGATATGCAGGTGACACAACCTTGATGGCAGAAAGTGAGGAGGAATTAAAGAACCTTTTAATGAGGGTGAAAGAGAAGAGCGCAAAATATGGTCTGAAGCTCAACATCAAAAAACCAAGATCATGGCCACTGGTCCCATCACCTCCTGGCAAATAGAAGGGGAAGAAATGGAGGAAGTGAGAGATTTTACTTTCTTGGGCTCCTTGATCACTGCAGATGGTGACAGCAGTCACGAAATTAAAAGACGAAATTTAAAGAGAAAAGCAATGACAAACCTAGACAGCATCTTAAAAAGCAGAGACACCACCTTGCCTACAAAGGTCCGTATAGTTAAAGCTATGGTTTTCCCAGTAGTGATGTATGGAAGTGAGAGCTGGACCATAAAGAAGGCTGATCGCTGAAGAATTGATGCTTTTGAATTATGGTGCTGGAGGAGACTCTTGAGAGTCCCATGGACTGCAAGAAGATCAAACCTATCAATTCTTAAGGAAATCAGCCCTGAGTGCTCACTGGAAGGACAGATCGTGAAGCTGAGGCTCCAATACTTTGGCCACCTCATGAGAAGAGAAGAATCCTTGGAAAAGACCCTGATGTTGGGAAAGATTGAGGGCACTAGGAGAATGGGATGACAGAAGATGAAATGGTTGGACAGTGTTCTCGAAGCTACGAACATGAGTTTGACCAAACTGCGGGAGGCAGTGCAAGACAGGAGTGCCTGGCGTGCTCTGGTCCATGGGGTCACGAAGAGTCGGACACGACTAAACGACTAAACAACAACAACATGAGCATTTAAAATGCATTCCTTGTGAATAATATAATATTTTGCCATAGTACCTCTGTCTAAACCAAACAGTTGAAAATTTAAAAATATGGCTGCTTCCAAACAACCTATTTGTTGAGCATTCATCCTAATTTTGTGCCACCAGGCACTTGTCAAATCAAGCATCATCCCACACTTTTCAGTACATTTTCCAATGATTTTCCTTAGCACACACACAAAAATATTTGTGGGAAGTAGATTTGTTGTGCAAGACCTCCCAATCAACACTAATTGTGTAATATGAATTTGCAAGTAGGTGATTGAATCCTAGCAGAAAATAGTGAGTCTGAAACTTTTGAACTTTTATGGTGGACGTGGTTAAAACCTCTGTGAAAGCCACCTTTTCCATCAATTTCCATTCATCTTTTTCATCAAACCTTTTGCATATAACATCTTGGTCCCCACATAATGTTGTAGCCTAAGTGTCTCTTAAAGAACTCCATACCATCTTTTCAGTTTACCAGTCTCCATCACTCCCTTACGTTATCTAGTTTGTGAAGAAACATGTACTGTACATGGACAGTGATAAAACATGAGGTGCTTCTACAGCAATAATATTGACTTGTGAATCTTGCTGATGAAATAAGACTCAGTTTTAAAGTTTTACTGTATATTCCAATTACCGTTGCAAGAAATGCAAAAGGAAAAAAAAAGATTCAAATACGTAACACAGTTGAGGGTCATATGAAGCAGCGCTTTCCCACACAAGACACTTTCTTGCATTCCACATGTGTAAACACTACAGTGGCTAATATTAGATACATTTCACAGTTCTTCCAATTCTTCACATTACCAGCGTTCACGCTTGCACACAAATAGTGCAGAAGTACCCCACCTTTATTTTTGCATTTTGTAAAAACTATAGCAGTGCTGATTGCATCACGTTTTACTGCCTGAAACTGCGAGTCGGACGCGCAGATCTAAGAGGCGCTTTCTCTCCCTTCAGACGCACCAACTGACACGAATGTGGGAGCCAAGACTGCGGGTAAGCGAACCTGTACGAGCAAGACTGCTGCTATAGGCTGAGAAGACGAAGTGGAAGGACAGAGATATATATGTGTGTGTGTGTGTGTGTGTGTGTGTGTGTGTGTGTGTGTGTATATATATACGTGTGTGTGTACCTTAACGCCTCAAAGGGCTGTAGGAGTAGTATACGGTACAAAGGAAAAGAAAAGGCGGGAAAAGAGCCCAGTAGCGGGCCGTGTGCAAAGGCGCGAGCTCGCGGGTCGGCGGTTTACTTTAACGTGTCTTCTCCTCTCCCTCGAGGGGGCTCCGTCAGGATTCCACGGCGTGAGCTTCCCCCTTCAGTGGGCGGGGGGCGGGATAAACTCCGCGATGATTTCGGCCCCTCGGGAAGGGGAACCACGTGTGCGGCCGGAACGTTGCTCACCTGGGCTGCTGGCTTCGGGGCTCGGGCCCTTTCACGTGCCCGCCGCCGCTTTCATTTGACCACATCCATGGCCGGATTTAAGTTTGATGAGGCCCTAAGCTACTGAAGGTAACGGGGCCCCTTTACATGTCCAGCTGTCCTTTGTCAACAACAAATTGTCGCTGTTTTTTATGTTGAATATATACCATATGGTAATTTATGGACCTACTGTAATAGGTATCTAAAGCCATTTGCACATAACAAAATATGCATTTTATCACAGTAATTGTTGAACTGAAATACAATTAAGAAGAAGTATATTAATAGTGAAATACAATTAAGAAGAAATATATTAATAGTGAAATAATTATTAAGATCTAACTTAAAATGATTGGGGCCCCATTACATCATAGGAGCCTACACAACACAAAACACTTCTGCTGTATGTAGGTTTTATTTTATTTGTTTTTTATCTTATATTTTGGAAATGTACATCCAGGATTTTCCTCCTTTAATTTTTTTGGGGGGTCCCCAAGAGAGTGGGGCCCTAAGCTATAGCCTGTTTAGCTTACACATAAATCTGACACTGACCACACCGAAGCAAATGACTGCACTATTTTTTTCCCTTTAGCGCTGCTTCGAATAGGCTCTCAGTGCAATCCTATACAGCTCTGCCCGGAAGTAAGTTCCTACTCTAGTGCGTAGAGGACTGCGGCATTCATCAAGTCTGGAGGAGTCAGCTTTCAACTGAGCGCAGTGAAAAATGCCAGATCCCAGGTTAGAAAGGGATTCTCCAAAGACCCTGTTCGCACAATGAAACCGATAGCGAATTGAATGGTAGGGGGAAAGTGAGTGTCAGAACATGGCTTGCACGGAGGGTTGCTTGCATCCAGTGTTAGTCCTACTGACATTAAGACCCATTGAAATGAATGGGCATGACTAACAGACCCATTATTTGCATTGCATTCTCTTAGTAGGAGGACTAACGCTGAATACAACCCAGAGTAGCTGTGTATCTTGCCTTACATTGGACAGCCCTCTGTTTGAAGGGCTGTCCTCACAAAGTCAAGTTTAAAGTAAAAGAACCATAAAGGAAAAGAAAAGCCTTGAAATTATCCATGAAGAGGTAAGCACCCGGACAGCAGACTGAGTTATTTTATTTATTTCTTTGTTTAATTCTTTGTTACAATTTATATACCGCTTGATTGTAAAAAGAGAAGAAGCAACAAACAACCTCAAAGTTGTTTCATCTGGTAACTATCACCCCTATTATGGTGAGATGTGTTGTTGCAAGGCTGTCACTTTAAAACACCTTTAAGATTCAGCTCACTTTCACATCCAAAATTTAGTGGACAAAAAGGTTAATTATTTCCCTTTACTGTTCTCATTTTTTGTGTTCATCATAACCAACTATAACTATTGATATGTTTACATACCATGCCAGGTGGAATGTGCACATTGTTACCGTAAGATTTGTTTGCTCTGAACTAATATGTCAATGACAAAGATACCTTATGCCAGCCTTTCCTAAACTGGTGTCCTCCAAATGTTAGGGACTACAACTCTCCTCAGCCACAACCAGTGGCTAGGGCTGCTGGGGTTTTTAACATTTGGTGCCGGGGGATCAAGATTTAGGAGGGTTGACATGACAAGGAATCAACCAATTGTGACATCCAAAAACATGTACATTGCATCTTTTATTAAAACGTTTCCACACAGCAGCTTCTTAACACAAGGAGGAATGTAAGAGTAGCAGATTTCACAGCCTGCGCAAAGGCACAAAAGATCATAATTGGACTGTTTATTCCCCCACCCCTCCCATCTTTAAAACAGAGACAGGGAGCTTCAAATTTCATTGGAACACATCATTTCTCCATTTTAAATTGGGACACCCATGAAATTTAGAAAACTAGTTTTAACGTTAAAAAAAACAGGCAATCTAATTACTGCTCTCCTATATCACATATAATTTGATCCTAAAACTGGAGAGTAAACAGGACCACAGTCTCTCATTTTAATCGAGCCATGCTGGGCAACATAATCATCTGTGTTAAGGGCCAAACTGAATGAAGATTTGTGCATTTATGTGTTTCTTACCAGGGTTAGCAACAAAGGTGTTTTATTTGCAGAAAATGGCATGGGGGTTACTATTGGGCTGGATCTAGACACATCAAAGAAGTGTTTCAGTTAAACGCCTTTTAAAGTTTGTATGAGAAATCGGATTGGCAAAAATGGAACTCCACACCGCCATCTGGTGTCACAGTGTTAGAATGCATAAACAACATATATAAAGTGCTTTTTATTTGCCAATGTGGCAGAGTCCTTGTTTTATTGAGTTGTAATCTGCATTAGACTTAGCTTAGATACTATTTGCAGAAAATTGAAAGAGAGGGCTTGAAGCCTCTTCTTCATATCCAATTTGGCATTCAGACTAAAATACTGACATTCCTAAAGCTTGCTGCACTTAAATGGCATATTTGAATCTGGATGGATGAATGAGAAAATGTGGTACTTGGAATAAGATCCAGGTTTAATTAGTCATTTTATGGCAAAGGTCTATGGCAAAGGTCATATGATAAAACTGGGTTGTGGTTGTGGTCTTAATTTTCTTTTCAGTTTCATTTCAATAATTCTTTGGTATCTTTTTCTTCGTATTTTTAACAAAGCATGGTATGACTTTAAAGCAAAGGACCATCATGTTGGATGACTAATGATGCATACAAAAAACAACTATCTTGCTGCAGAATACCAGATTGATAGTGCATTTATTGCACTTAAATATATATCTGAAAAATATAGACCTATACAAAATATTTCATGTATTAAAATATTAACTATATATTCAGATAAGTTATTTACATTATATTTTAGGTATGAAAAATAATTTTAAAATGCAAAAATAACATAATATAAAAATGCTGAGATTGTAAGCCATGTTTTTAAAAGATTGTTCTAATATCAGGAATTTATATTTTGAAACTGATACCGGTAGCTGAAATCTGTTTCAAATGTTTGCTACTACATTTGGAAATTCAGTGAACATTTCATTTCAACTTGTAGCATTAACTCACTTCTAGTATGAAAGTACATTTCTACTTGCACAATAAAGGTTTATCTACACACAGTTCTTTTGATTTTGATCCATAGCAGCAAAGGCACTGTACAACAACAAATTCACAGTTTTAAAGGTTTGTTCATAAGCATTCAGAAAAAAATACTGCAACTTATTTAAATTTCAAGAAGACTAAAGCAAAACTGGTCCATTATAGTTTATATTTAGCAAAAGAACTGAAGCCGTGAAGAGATGTCCACAAAAACAGATGATAATGTTGAACCATATATTTTAGCAAATTGTAGAATTCAAACATGCATGGGGCTTCACTAATTGAACATCCATCAAACTAAATTACCATTGCTTGATCTAAAAGGGGAAAATACATAAAATAATAGCAGATATAGTGAGTTATCTTTCCAGTGCATCCTGTAACTGTTGTTATTGTAAAATTTAATCAAGGACAGACATTCTGGCTGTTCCTCAACTAGAACTGGCACGTAAATAAAAATATATAACTACCAAATTATTAAAATTTTGGTCTAAACTATAATCAATTAACTATAATCAGTTTGTGGGTTACCAACTATCCTGGGTGATTATAATTTACTACTCTTTTTCAAAATTGTGTGATATACTAATTACATAACCAATCATTTCATTATTTTGTTCTCTAATGGTTATTAGTTAACTTTAATGTTTAATTGCTTACAACTTTGACAGACAAGACGGTGAGTGTTGTGATGTGAATAATGTGGTTTGGAGACATGTACATGTTTACAACAGAAGCACCAGGATCCACTTCAAGTCACTGAGAAAGTTATGAAGTCATAAAAGTTGCAGTATCCATCTAAGCCATAATAGATTTCTTATGGACCATCATAGCATACACATGTGTAGGCTTGACAGGGCAGGGATCCAGTTCCCTGCTCAACTTTCCATAGTCTCCTGTGTGCTATATGAAGGATTTTTCTGTTGTCAACTGTTCTCCCACTCATTTAAAACCTTCCCGGGCAAAGAAAGATACACTTTCTAGAGGTGTCAAACAGCACATGTAAAGAACCTGATTCGTACCATTTTAATGTATGTGTGTTTATAATGCAAATGTTATTTTCAATCCTCTCACCAACTGATCTATCTAGGCTTTGCAGCACAGTATTTTTATTTTTTAAAAAAAGAATCTATAGCCATTTAACATAAATGGGATTTTTTTTTATACAAGCACAACAATTGGAAAAGAGCATATTTTGAGGGAAAAACAGTCCTGTGTAACAACTTAAGTAATTGGCAGATTGTTTAATGCAAGTCCCATATTTCACAAAGTACAGGTATCCGCTTAGGATCCCTTGTTCTCCAGGTTATTAGGACTTCTGAGTGGTTGTGATTGAGGGTTCTGAGTTCAGTGAGTCGCCCTATCAGACGGGCAAAATGTTGTGGTTCTTCAGGGTGATATATCTTTGAATACTTGTACAGAATTCCTAAGAAGGGTTCCTGGAGTTTCTCCACATGTTGTTTGTTTTTTAGGAGTGGACGATCTGAAAAACAGGAAAATTAAAATTACATGATGCTATGTAGAACTCAAAATATATATTCTCCCAATGTGGTCATGATGCCATAAAATTATTGAGTGTTGTGTTATATCTGATCCCCATGAGCTTCCACTTCTGTAAAATATTTCTGTGAAAATTAATTTTTAGCACTAAAAATAATCAGGATCTGATAGCACAGTCTTCTGTCTAGCTACTCAGAATTGTCCTTTCAAGTTCATTAGTGCTTATTTCTAGATAATGCTGCAATCCTATACCCATTTACCTGGGGGTAAACTCCATTAATTTTAGTAGGTGGTATCCATCCAACCACCTGTGAAACAAAATTCTGCTTTCTTCTGCTCCTGCAACCCTCTGGGCACCCCCAGAGGATCCTCGTAAGCAGATCAGTGCAGATTTACTAACATGTAAGTTCAGTTGCAATCAATGCGACTTACAACCAATGTATTAAACCTTGAAAGTATAAATACTTTGATATAATTTTATTTGGCACTATTCAGTTTTAGTATTTGAACACTGTTCTTAGTTGCTATATATACCTGAAAAAAACACAGTAGTTGCAACAAGCAATGCATACTCTCTCTCTGTCACATTGAGTTCTCCCATGCTCCTGTAGAAATAAAATAGTGCAGTGATAAACTCCTCAGTGATACCTGGGGGGGAAACAGAAGATATCAGATGGTAGCGAGACAACATATAATTGACTTATTTTTAAGATTAGATAGCATATATAAAATACAGATTATACCTTTGGTTAAGCAATGCAAGCCACTGAGAGGAAAGGGAGTGGAGATAAAATATTAAGGAAGAAAATACCAGGGTGCAGAATTAAGTTTTATCAGGCATTTAAATATATCAGTGGAAGAAGTCACAGATGCAGAGAGATGAATCTAGAACATTCAAGAAATGCAGTCCAAAGTGACTAATCAAAAAGATTGATGGTCTATTCAGCGGTCTAATCAACAAGATTGATAGTCAAAGAGGTATTCTGGCTGAAAATCAAAAGTATCTCACTATTAAAAACTCAGTAATCCAGTAAGCAATGATTTAAAATTTTACTAAAAGTATATTTGTGGGAGAGCTCAGTTACCTGTTGTAGTTGTTGATGTTGGGCTTTCTTCAGTATGAGACAGTCCTAAGTAAGTACTTTTATCTTGAGCACATACAGCATTGGCAGAAAATTTTACTTGACCTAGAGCAAGGGAAATGAAAGTCTATAAGAGCAGATTTCCCCTTTTAAAGATACCTTATAATTATCATATTTTTAAATGTGTGTCACAATGTTATTTGTATCATTTGATAAAGTGAGAAGAAATAACCATTTATCCCAAGGGAAGATCATATTTGGGAAAGGCCTTAGGGTAAGCCATATCCCACTTCATCACATGCATATAGTGAAGTGATAATGGCAAGCATGTATATGCATGAATTTATTAAGTTCATCTAAAAACATAACTTACTTTCATGGAATGATGACTGGCATTCAATCCCTTGTTCATTGTATATCTGGGCAGAACGTAAAAACATTGTTTCAATTGTGGAGCCTTTCAGCAATGCAATCTGATCATCACTGGCTAAACTTTCGAACCCTATAGAGAAATGAATAGGTAATCAAATTACATTGATTTTTGATGGTAGGCATATATCTGAAATTTGACAGCTCTTCACTTAAATAAGCCTTTTAATATTGCAAAGAAAACATCTCATTTGAGAATCAGATCTAAAGTTTGAAAAGTCCAGCTACAGACACTTTAGCAAAGGTGAGGTAGGAACTTCTATTGGATATGGCCATTTTCCCACTAAAAATCATCTATCTTATGCTGCTTTTCTCTTCACTGTGGAAAAAAGTCCTTAGACTTCTAATGTCACAGTGCTATCATACCCTTTCAGTTAAGCAGTATTTTTCTAATACTGTAATCCATCTATCAATAAGCTTTTTAGCATTAATTCAAAGATATCTTTTAAAAAAGTAATAATGGGGGTTATAAAATGGTGCCCACTACAAAGGTAAATGTGTGCCAAGCTGTAATAAAGTTTGCTTTCTCAATAGATCACTAGGTATATCAAAACAATGTACGGTAGCTTTAAAGAGTCAGGAAAAAATCCCCTAAGGCTCCAGATACCAACCCATTTTGGCCAGTGGAAATATGTTGATAAGTGCCTTGGGTGCCAGTCACAAAATGGCTTCCTTGAAGGCATAGCAAAACACAAAATGGCTGCCATGTCTAAGCACAAAAAAGACAGGACCACAAAAGGTTCCAGATATCAGTCTCTCCACATAAATGGGGGAAAGGCACTTATATCAGCCACTTCTGCAGTCACAGATAAAAGCTCTTTGCAGCTCTCCTCTGTTCAGAACAGAAATAAGGTTGAGTGTTTAATGTTGATATCCAATGAAATGTGGGCATGTCTGAAAGGGCATGTTCAATTCAGGAGAGGCTGAACCAATGTAAACAGGAGCAGAGCAGGAAAAACAGTCTTGCAATCTGGATTTTGAGGGGATATATAGAGACCTTATGTGGGCACCATAGGAGGTATTGGTGGGGGCACCTGTGCCATGATATTTATTTATTCATAAAATTTGTATATCACTTGATTGCTGTTAATTGCAACTCCCACACTAACATTTGTGGAGATAGCACTACCCTTCCATTATTTCAACAACAACAACAGTGGACTTTCTGAGAAGAAGAAAAAAACTGGAATAAGCACTGGGAAAACAGAAGGGTTGCAAATGGATGGTGATATGTGCTCACACATCCTGCCCAATAAAATGTGAGTGGCATGGCAGTTCCATGCTAAATGCATAGTGTGGAAGCAACCCAAGAAAATTCCCTGTGGAATGGATTACCTGGAAGTCTTTTTGTAAAATCCACTAGTACCTGGACATGAACCATAGCTGTTTCTGAAAGATGTAGGAAATTCTCTTCAGGGTTGGCAGTCTCCTGCAACTAATTAAAAACATGTATTCACAAGATAAACCAATAGAAAGTTAGATATATTTTTTAATTCATAAAATTTATACACTGCTTGATTGTGAAAACTTCAAGGTGCTTTATGAAAAGATCAATGAAATTAGCAGTAAAAACAGTTTAAATATGTTTAAAACATTTTTAAATGCAATAAACTAAAAATAGATCAACACACAACACTCTCCATATCTGGGTAGGTATACAAAAATGTCCTTAGCAGGCACAAAAAAGAGTACAGTGAAGGTTCCTGCCTAATGTTAATAGGCAGGGAGTAATTAACAGTAATGTTAATAGGCAGGGAGTTCCAAAGTGTAGCTGCTGCCACATTTAAAGATTTATTTTGGGGGGAGTGTGGAACAGGTATTATGTGGCACCTGTAACAGTGCTAGTTCTACAGATAGAGGCAGTCAAGTGTGCATATGTGGCATAAGGTGATCTCACAGGTTAACTGGTCCCAAGTTGTTACAGCCTTTTAATAATAATAGTAACACATTGAACTTGACCCAGTAGCAAATTGGCAACCAGTGCAGATCTTTGAGCACTGCTAGTGTATGCTGACAAGGCCTCACTCCTGTCAGCAATTGTGCTGCAGCCTTCTGCACTAACTGCAGCTTTTGGATCAAGTGCAAAGGAGGCCCCACATAGAGCACATTGCAGTAATCCAGTCTGGAAGTAACCAAGGCATGAACTACTGCAGCCAAGCTTTCCCAGTCCAAAATTCACATTTGCTATATTGCTGTTTATGAACACATACAAACTTCTTTGCTTCCTCCAAGGGAATTGTGCATTTTTGATGGGCAGCCAAAATATGGTCAATGAGCTGATGTTCTCCAGGAGTCAGTTCCATTCGCTCCTGCACCTTAGAAATAAAGATGTGCATGTCTTTAAAGCAAAATACAACAGTTAAAATAAAACAATTAAAATTATTTTTAAAATACCCTACTTTTAAAGGTTTTGTTGTAGAGGATACATGCTTGTTGTCCACTCCTTCAACTTCCATTTTGATGCTACAAAGGAAGCTACTCTTCTTTCGGAGGCGCTTTGATTTACACTGGACTTCTGTTAGTAGACCTGAAAAAATGTAAACCAGAGGGGGAAACAACAAGTTCCAGAAAGGCATTGATTTCAAGCATGTTCTCTTGCAGAACATTTAACAGTGAATTCCTAGCCATGACTACTCCAAAGTAGGTTCTGCTGAATTCAGTGGAGTTTACGCTCAGGGAAGGGGTTAGGATTATTGCCTAAAATTTGTTACTTATGAGATTATCAATTGCAGGCAAACTACCTCAGATGATAGGAAGGTGCCTTATACCAAAACTCCAGGGTTTCAGACAAGTCTTTTCCAGTTTTACTTAGAGATACCAGGGGTTGAACCTGGGACTGCTTGCATGCAAAGCACATGTTCTACCCGTGTTTCTCCGAAAATAAGACACCATCTTATACTTATTTTTCCTCAAAAAACAAACTATGGCTTATTTTCAGAGGATGTCTTATTTTTTTCCTCCTCCTCCTGCCGCGGCAGGCATTGCTGCTGTGCCTATCACTATGTCTTATTTTCAGGGTATGGTTTATATTCCTCGAATGCTTAAAAATCCTGCTATGGCTTATTTTATGACTACGTCTTAAAATAGGGGAAACAGGGTACCACTGTGCTATGGCCCTTTGGTGAACAGCAGCTCCACTTTCTAATAACACATAACTTGCCAATTGATTAATTTTTAATATTTTCACACACCTTGATTTTTAAGTCATTGTTCAGTAATATGCAGCCCGATTCCAGAAGCATCTTGATGGGTGAGGTGGAGCCGCTATGCGAGCTTCAGAGCAAGTGTGTCACTATTGCTTACTCTGAGGCATAAGGCTGCAGAGAGGTTGGTGAAGTGCAAACACACCAGTGGGAGCACTGGATTGGCTCCACTGGTGCATTTGCCTCATCCCTCTTTCTCTCCTGGTAAGCAACAGCAAACCCCTGTTCGGGCTCATATAGCACCCCGAACAACCCACTTCTGCCTGATCCTATACAGAACCACACGTCTGATGATAGCCCTAGTCTTCTTAATCTAATCAGTGCTAGAATAATAGGTCTGGCAGCCACCATTTTTTAATTTTCAATAAAGTCCTCTGTGCGGCATGGCTCAGGAGCTATGTGAATAAATGGTAGTTGCCTGCTGTCTCATATCAAACAGTGCTGCCACCAAGTAAGTCTTCTAGAGTTCACCCATATAGGAGGGAGGTATCAGAGGTAGAGAACACTGTGAAGGTCCTACTGTAACAAGCCCTGCACATACACCCAGACCTGGTTAGCTTCAGCAGAGTTGTTGAATACCTATATACCATGAGATCAAGTTTAGAAACGTTTCTAAGTACTGATACCTAGCAGAGGTGGAATTAAATACCAGATGTACTCTAAAGACTAGGAAACTATTCTCTTAGTGAACTCCCCCCACCCCACCACATACTCAACTTCGGGAAGAATACAATTAATTGCCTTTAAACATGGCAGGAAAGGAAAATTCCTTAACTCGGCAGCATGTCAGAATTTTTTGTTGTAATTTGGGCACTCACATTCAGCCAGCATTCCCACAGCTTTACATTTCTTTAGGCGACACTCCTGACACTTCCTCCTCATATACATATCCATTTCACAGTGGCCACCATTCTTGCATCTGTAGATGGCGTTTTTGGTGATGCTACGTCGAAAAAATCCTAGCATACACATTTGGAACAATGAGCATAAAAATTAGAAATGATACAGCTGATATGACAGTCTGTTGCCCTCGCATGCAGTAGAGGATGCTGTCCTATCACCAGGGCTGGCCCTACGGCCAGGCTGGGTGGCGCAGGGCACCACGGCGCCGGCCCTCCAGGAGGGCGCCGCGAGCTGCGCCCGCCCGCTGGCCGGCCAGTCCGCCGCGCAGCTGCGCCCACGGCAACCGCGCTGTGCCTGCCCGCCCGCCGCGCAGCAGCGCCTGTGGCAGCCGCGCTGCGCCCACCCACCCACCACACTGGGAAACGGGGCGGGAGGGCGCTGGACGGATCCGGCGCACCACGGCGCCAGGGGCGCTTAAGACAGCCCTGCCTGTCACCATTGTTGAAGTAAGATTTAACTGCCAATTAAATAGACTACCACTCTTATCATTGGCCATGCTGGCTGAGGCTGGTGGGAGTTGGAGTCCATTAGCATCTAGATTCCACCAAAACATCCTTCCTCTTAGCCCTTCATTTGTAAGCCAGGGCCTGGGACTTTTCTGTCCAGGTTATCCCCATGGAAACCCATGCTGCTTGTCCTTAGGAACATAGACAGCTTCATTATGCTGAGTCAGATCAGTAGTCCCTCTAGCACAATATCCTGTACTGGGTGGCAGCTATTCTCTAGTATTTCATACAGGATAGAGTTGCCATATTGACACTCATTTTTGGAGCTGTTTCCACTGATTTTTCCATCACATTGTCATACATCCAGGTTTTCCCTGATATTTTGCTGATTCGGCAAAATCCCCCCCCCAACACCATTTTTATACCCCATAACCAGGACATATCAGAAATTTTCCTGATGTATGGCAAGCCTAACACAGGACATTCCTAGGGTGACTTCAAGATGCTGGAGATTGAACTTGGGGCCTTCTACATGCAAAGCAGATGCTCTGCTACTGAGCTACTGCCCGTATCAAAGCTGGGTGTCTATCTTACTACCAGAAATGTAGTCCAACAACATACGGAAGGCCATAGGTTCTCTATCTCTGCCCTATGCACTAGACTTTTCTCCCCAACTTTAACCTTTCTCCCCAACTTTAACTTTGCAGACTTTTCTCTCCAATTTTAACCAGTGGACATTCTCTGATTTAATTCACAAAATTATTTCCCCATTACCTTTGCAGCCTTCACAGGTGAGTGCGTTGTAATGATATCCTGAAGCCTTGTCCCCACAAACTACACAGAGCTCTTCCTGTCCCTTTATTCGCAAGGCAGAGTGACTAAGCCTGGGTCTTTTCTGTCCAAGATATCCTCCCCCATCATTCTGGGCACCCATGCAGGTGGGCTTACTGAGTTCACAATTGCTGATGATGTATTGCCCATCACTGTATTGAGAATCCAAGTTGTATGTGCTGTACTGTGTTTGGGGAGATGGAGTCTGTAATGCTGCAGGAAACTGAATGGTTGAATACTGACAATAAGGAGCAGCTTGGAAGTCAAGATCTTGCAGTGGATAACTGATGTGTTCTGGGAAGGCATCTAGATTATTTTGAAAAAATCACATAGAAAACAGTGGAGTAGTTTAGGATTTTATAGAATATAGTACAGTGGTACCTTCGTTTATGAACTTAATCCAATACGGAAGTCCGTTCTTAAACCAAAACCGTTCTTAAACCGAGGTGCGCTTTCCCTAATGTGGCCTCCCACTGCCGGTGCCCTTCCACCTTCGGATTCTGTTCTTAGACCAAGGTAAAGTTCTCAAACCAAGACACTATTTCTGGTTTTGCGGAGTTTGTAAACCAAATCATTCTTAAACCGATTTACCACTGTATAACAGAATTGTTTGTAGAAGGGCACCCTGGATATACAGTTCTGCTGACAATATTACCCTTGATTGTAGGGTTTACTGTTAATTTAAAAAAATGTCTGTAGAAGTAATAATAGTAATAGTAATAATAATAATAATAATAATAATAATAATAATAATAATAATACTTTAATTATTTATACCCTGCCCATCTGGCTGGGTTTCCCCAGCCACTCTGGGTGGCTCCCAACAGAATGCTAAAAACAAAATAAAACTTCAAACATTAAAAACTTCCCTAAACAGGGCTGCCTTCAAATGTCTTCTAAAGGTCAGATAGTTGTTTATTTCCTTGATATCTGATGAGAGGGTGTTCCACAAGGTGGGCGCCACTACAGAGAAGGCCCTCTGCCTGGTTCCCTGTAACCTCATTCTTCTCAGTGAGGGAACCACCAGAAGGCCCTCGGTGCTGGACCTCAGTGAATTTTATAGTCCAATCATAAAAACACTTACTCAGAAATAACTCTCTAAATTCCATGGGAGTACATTTGCTTACAGACTATGTTTTTTGAGCATTCATCCTGATTTGTTTGCAAGAAGGTTTCATGATATTGCACCAAGGAGTTATTATTCCACACTTTCCAGTGCATTTTACTATCACTTTCCTTACTGCAAAAGGTTTTTTTTCCTTTGAAGTACATTTGTTGCTTGTGATTAAATCCCACTAAAAAATAGCAGCAATCTGAAAGCAGCCTACTATCTGGTGAGTATGTTTAGCACTGCAGCCTTAGGTTGCAATATTATGTATGCATATTTAGCAATAAGCCCTGTTGAATCTGATAGACCTCTGAATAAACATACGATTGAGCTGTAGGTTTTCAAAAGAAACTTTAAAATAATTTCTGCAAAGTGCTGTGGCATTTTGAGACACAACATCAGAGACTAGACTGGTTATGAAACATTCTGAAAGGAAGAAAGCTAAAGGGGTGAAGAGACATGCATAAGAAATATGCATCATGTAATATATATATATAGAGAGAGAGAGAGAGAGAATTGCATATAGAAATAGAACCTTTATACATTATATATATATATATATATATATATATATATATATATATGTATGTATATGTATATGTATATGTATATGTATATGTTCTATTTCTATATGCAGTTTATCAGGTACAGGTATATATCTTACTTTATTAAATATATAATATAACAGCCACAACTGGTCTTAAATTGTTTGAATATATCTTCTGAGAATGAAATTCACTGCTTAAGTGAACTTCAATGCATCCACACTGGAGTAGGTCTTTGGATCTTGTACTGTATATCTTTATGTCACCTGAGGAAATTATTTGATCCCCTCAATGCTGAAATGGCACACTGGATGGCTTTGAATGTCCTTCATATATCAAATATATATTTAAGAACTGTAGAAATTCTGTTTATACACAGAGAGACATGTGAATAATTGCCTTTTGCTTAACTCACCATAATACTGGATTGGATCACTAAGGCAGTACCCATCAGGTATTGTCACAAAGGTATTTGCCATGGTCTGCTCTAGCTCCCACTGCTTCATTCAGTTTGGGATGTTACCTGCTTTCAAAAAGCTGCTGGTTACTTTAAATTGAAGAGCCAAGATGTTGTCAAAAGATAAGATTATTTCCTGAAACAATTTATTGGAGGAAAAGGAGAAATAGTTAGAAAAACTCTACATGCAATAGAAATATTATGTTGTGCTAGTACAAATACAAATTTACTAAGGATCTGATTCTGTTGAATTTACTGTTCCATTAATCTTACTTCTTTTAAAGGGAATCCACATTTCTATTAATACTTACCCTCAAATATTCTCAGTTATTCTCCAGCTATTAGCCTGGATCCTGACGGCCTCAGAATGTCATTATTTCTCAGTAGGAATGCAGTTGCTGGGAAATTACTTTTCTACCTTTATTATTTCCTTTGCAATCAGTGAGGAACTGCAAGGCCTGTATTTTAGTGTCAGGTAAATAGGGTGGTCATGTGTCCTACCAAGGGGACAGCACCCTATGTGAAGGGCCGCCTAAGGACATCTCTGTGTTTGAAGATACCCATTCAGTTTCATTAGGTGGGAGAGCAGGGGCCTTGAACTTGCCCATCAACTTAGTTAACTGATCTTCGTTAACCTTTTGGATCACCTGGGCACAATCTTCTCCAGTACTGTGATATACATTTTAAAAATAAATTATAGTAATCATGTCTAAATTCGCATCTATGATTATAAATGGCACATGTACATTTTATGCAAATCTATTCCCTTTTTGACATCTTCCTAGTACTGTATAGCAGTATTTAATTTCCACGCAAGGTTTATGATCAGTATTTGTGTACCTTGCTTGAAAGATCAGGTAGAAAGTTTGTTCTACAATGTTACTTCTCTCTCCTAATTGTTCCTCAGCTGATTATACCTCAACCATTTTGTTTCTGTCTGTTTTACTGAGAACACTGTGAGTGCAATAGTTTAAGTTCTCTCTGGCCTGACTGAGGGTGGACCATGTGGTTGGAGCCATTGATAAGAAAATCTCACTGAAGTGTCTCATAAGAACCTGAAATTTCAGATCTCATGAGATTTGTGCAAAAACATCCACACCTGGGGCTTTTAGCACTGCTGTTCGGATCTACTGCATTGGGGGGGGGGACAGGTGAAATGAACAAAAGTAGTGGGATAATTGCAAAAAAAAACCAACAATATTGTGTAGAAGCCCCTTTAAAAACTTAAGAACTATGTGGAAAGATCTGTCTAAAATTATCCCTAGCCTAATGAATCTAGGTATCAAAGCAAGCAAAGTGGCTTCCACTAGTAAATTGAAAAAGGCTCACCCCTAGCACTATCATTCCTTCAAAGCCAGAGGAGTATCAACATTTGCATCCTTTCATATGTACTCTGAGAACATGCCAGTTACTGCAAGCCCAGAAAGTAGTAGTAAGAATGGCTAATTTATATGCAGTACATGTAAAAAACTAAGAGAAGACAGATAAAGAGATCAGTTGTCTAGAATGGGAATGAGCAATGGCAGACCAGCCTCCCTGCCAGCACTGCCCTTAGCTCCAACAGTGATCTATAAAAAAATAACAAGCTATTTCTCAACAATCTCCACCAGAGACCTCTCCTGCTGAGCTGGGTGACTTGTCAGAGAGTTCAAATAGCACATGCTGCAAAATAGTGTCTATATCCTGAAAAGATCAGTTTGGAGTTTTTGGTATATATTATTAGATTAGTTATTAAAGATAAAAAATAAACATAAAATTTAAGCAAAACAAAATTAGTATCTGAGATTAAACAAGATGAGATCTTCCCATTTGCTAAGGAGGCAGAATGAAAGATTTCCATGGGTTAATGTGCTTGTTAAAGAACTGAACTGGATAACTTCTATACATATTATATACATTTTAAGAAATGGGTTAAATGCCATTTTTATACATTTACAGGGAAGAAAGTTATGCCTTACAGTGATTTGTACAATGTGTGCCTGAAGCAAAATCACAAAGCATACACCTGGGGAGAAGCACTTTCCAAAGTAAAAAGCCAATGAAAACAGTTCAATAAAACCCCAAGGAAACAGATAAGAACACAGGGTCATCTAGACTAGAGAGCTAGTGCTGATAATATAATTTTGTTTTTCCTCAGTGAGAGACTGATGCTACTGATGTGAAATCATGTGGGAATTTTTTTTTTTTTGCAAGAATAAAGTTTTGCAAGAAAAACTGTGAACAGGAGACTATCTTTCCAATCCTTTTTGATAGTATCTATAAGGATTTTGAATTCCAGTGTGGGTAGTCTTCAATGAATAAAAAAAACCCTGTTAGGTTGCAATTGGCCCTTTCTCTGTCTATTGCTCTTCTGGCAGTGAAGCCTCTGGCACTGATTGACTGAGCTGATGTTTAGGCTCAGAATGTTCTGTTGCTCTGGACACGAAAGAGTTTACAGGTAAGATCCTGTGAGGGAAGCCAATGTTGTCAGTTTGGAACTACAGTACTAAAGCTTACAAAAAAGTAGGTTGAAGAGTTGGGAGAGGTCTGGTGGGTGTGGAAGCTAAGAGATAGCTTAGAGACAGAAGGCTCAGAAGATGGAGGCTAAAGGAAAGGTGCAGTTCAGAATGGACTTAGAAAGGAACCTGATAATAATAATAATAATAATAATAATAATAATAATAATAATAATAATAATATATTATTTATACCCTGCCCATCTGGCTGGGTTTCCCCAGCCACTCTGGGCAGCTTCCAACAGAAATATTAAAATACAATTATTTATTAAACATTACAAGCTTCCCTAAACAGGGCTGCCTTCAGATGTCCTCTAAAAGTCTACTAAGGAAGAAAGGGTTATTAAAGAAAAATATCAGAGGAGATGGAACTGAGGAAAAGGGAGAAGTGACAGAGAAACTTGGCAATGCTAAAATAAGCTATAAAAGACAAAGGAGGAAAACAGGCAGCTTTCTTTCTTCTTTCTTTCTTTCTTTCTTTCTCTCTCTCTCTCTCTCTCTCTCTCTCTCTCTCTCTCTCTCTCTCTCTCCCTCCCTCCCTCCCTCCCTCCCTCCCTCTCAAAGGCCACTTTCCCTCTTGGCCAGCCCTCCAGGGGCTGCATGCAGTGAGTATGTCCCCCACCACTCAGGCACACAGCCCCTCCTCCACAGCCGATTCATGCAGATAAACTGAGGAGTGGCGTTATTGCCCCTTCTCCACTTGATCTGTCTAATGACCAGAAATATGCCTCTCCATGAGGGAATCGGGCTTTAGTCTTGCCCCAACACTTTATCTCAGGGGTTCCCAAACTAAGGCCCGGGGGCCGGATGCGGCCCAATCGCCTTCTAAATCCGGCCTGCGGACAGTCCGGGAATCAACATGTTTTTACATGAGTAGAATGTGTCCTTTTATTTAAAATGCATCTCTGGGTTATTTGTGGGGCCTGCCTGGTGTTTTTACATGAGTAGAATGTGTGCTTTTATTTAAAATGAATCTCTGAGTTATTTGTGGGGCATAGGAATTCGTTCATATTTTTTTTCAAAATATAGTCCGGCCCCCCACAAGGTCTGAGGGGCAGTGGACCGGCCCCCTGCTGAAAAAGTTTGCTGACCCCTGCTTTATCTCCTTTCCTTTTTACTTTATTTTTATGTTTTGCCAGTGTCAGTTAATGGGGTCTTAGCGGAGAAGGGAAAATATTTTGGGGGATAGATCAGGCATCTGAACTAGAGTTTAGCCATCTCTGGGTTAGATCCTGATGAATGTATTCTGCTAATTTTGACTTCATTGCAGCATTATTTAATGCAGACTTTATGGTCCTGCCTAAGTAGGTTTGGCACATGAAAGCTATTACCAGCCATTATGGTGCTACAAAATTATGTTGCTATTGTGTTCTGGCAATTCTAAGGATGTAGCAAAAGGCAGAAGCAAAAAAGAAAATTGGGGGAGGGAGTTGAATTTCTCTAATCAGCCAATACTTTGTCTTCAGACCTCTAGTTTTAATGTGGTTTGTACAGTGAGGATTGCTGGAAGGGCAGAAAAATATCTCATGGCCTGTTCAATTTTATTTACAGATTTCTAAAAGGACATTTTCCTGACATGTTCCTCATCCAGACATCCCACCCACACCCCCTTCCATCATAGAGCAGGAAAGGTGAAACTGTATAGTTTGACAAGAATGCTGCCACTTGCTATCTCTGTTTGTAAATGTTTGTTCAAAATAGAAGTGCCTTGATGAATCATGCAACCATTATCAATGGGATCAGTTGAGCATGTACAAAGTCTACATGTTTTAATCAGCAAATACACACTTTAAATGGAGCATTGTGTGATTTGAATTACATCATAGTTTTGAATATTGCTTTGAGGGAAATGTTGCCCTTCCTTTAACCAATTCTTGAAGAAAATAAAAGAGATAGCAAGGAACTAATTCAGTCACACAACAAATCCTTCCTCATTCTCCTGCCTAGGATTCCACTGCTGCCTTTGCTGCTGTGCGGTTATATATTATGATATACATATTATATTGAATGCTAAATAGCACTAAATTTTTGTATGATTAAATGTAACATGAAAATCATTGATAATTGTTTTTTTTAAAAAATGCAATTGTATTTTCTGAACCCTGAAATAAAGTGAGCACTGAACACTTTTACAGATGTAAACTTCTACTGAAAAATCTCCACTTTAGCCTGTGTCTTAAAAAAAGAAAAAGAAAAGTCTAATTGTAAGAGGGGAGGCAGCCGGAGGTGTGAAGGGGAGAAAAGTGAAAGAGCAAAAATGGAATTGGTTGATGGGGAGTGCATTAGAGAAAGAAATAGAGTGAGATGAGTCTCTGGCCTCACATACTTCTGGCTTGGAGCCTGCTCACTGCTGGATGCAGCCCCTGGAAATTCCCTTCTGTGAGATTCAGCCTTTGGGCTAAAAAGGGTTTCCCACCTTTGATTTAGATTGAAAATGTCAGTAAATGAGCTAAACCTGTGTCTAGACTGGCACAGTTAGTTTGTTCTGCATTAGCTAAGTGCCAATTGACAACCCATGCATTCTGTGTCACGGGCTAGTTGCATGTACAGTGGTGCCTCGCTAGACGAAATTAATTCGTTCCACGGGTCTTATAGCGAAAAATTCGTCTAGCGAATCCCATAGGAATGCACTGAATTTTTTTTTACTTTTTTCCCCCATAGGAATGCATTAATTGAATTTCAATGCATTCCTATGGGAAACCACGATTCGCTAGACGAATTTTTCGTAAAACGCATTCGTCTAGCGAGGCAAGCTCCGCTCGAAAAACCCTTTCGTTAAGTGGAAATTTCGTTAAGCAGGGCATTCGTTAAGCGAGGCACCACTGTACAATGGATATAATTCCTGGTATTTTTCCATTTTCAGGGGAGTGTACCATTGCATATATTGCCAAAATGGCATTGTCCAATCCCAAGAGGGAAGTATAATCAGATTTGGTACAAGAGTACAAAAGAAAATTAGGGCCCCTTCACCCCCTGTCATAGAACTCCAAAACCAGCCCAGTAAGGACTGGGTATGCTCAGCTGTCATGGAATGCTGATTGATTTTTCTGTTTCTGAAATGATTATTCTGGACCCAGGCCAGTAGAACTTATATATGAGTAAATGTAAGTAGGTCTTGGTCTGTCACAGTGCAAATTACTACTACTACTACAGGAATGTGTAAGGAACTTTACAGAATGCAACAGGACATGTCCCTGACCTATCCCTGATTCCAGGGAAATAACAAAGGAACAAATTCACAGCCATAGTGCAAAAAAAAAGTACTGTAAAATGAAATCCTATGCAAGCGTTAATACTAATATGTTCAAAGGTAAAATCTAACCATATGGCCACAAAATCTCAGTGGAATCCCTTTGAAGAAAATACCAGTTCTAACAAAGACACTGCTCAGCTGTTAGCTTATTATTAATGGCAAAAAATATGCAGTGCTTGCTCTATTACAGCATATAGAGCATAGGTCTTGCAGGACACCCTCCAGGGAGTACTTCAGAATGTTTGAACCGACATTATATTAACATCTATCGTAAATATTTTGACAGTTATGTCAAAAGGGAAATTTCTTCACCAGGGAGAATTTTAGGAATTCAAGCTGAAAGTCTTCTCACATTTCTGAAATGCACTCATATCCTGGGAAAGAATATGAGGTTGCAGGGCAACTAGATTTAGGCAGTAGATTTTAACTTGAATTTGGATCCTATCCTAACCTTTTCTTCAGCTCCACATGCTGAAACTCTAAATCATGGGTGGGCCAATATTAACTAACTAAGGCATGCTTTTGCGTGCATTATCTCTTGTTACCTTTTGCTGCTATCAGAAGAGAGATCAAGCTATAATTCAAATACTTAATTGTACAGAGAAATCTTTCATACTCTCAAAAGCCTGGAACCATAAATCGAAGTGTGCCTGTAGTTTAATAAGCTTTCAGCTAAAGTTGGTTCTTTCTTAACAGAAAATACCACACAGAAATATCAAGTGGAACAGTTAAGGGTTTTTGCTTTGCTTTGCTTTGTTAGGTTTTCACTGCAAACAAGACTCAATTTATGCAAGTAAATACCTCTAGGAAACTGAATAAATCCTGTGAATTGATCATCATGTGTGTCAATCACATACACATTTTTTGTGTACAGTAGTGGGAAACAATGCCAATTGTGGCCTACTAGTGTGTAAACAGACACATCAAAATACATTTGTATGTTTATCACACAACACTTACCATAGCTGCACATGGATAATATTGTACTATTTTTCCATGTTTGAAATGATCCTCATTGGCCTTTACTTCCAAGTAAATGTGCCTGTGATCAGAGATCCAACTCTTAACAAATCTCTATATTATTGGCATCTACAACCACAATGCATTCTGAGAAGCATTCACAGAAACAGAAGGATTTTGTAAAACTGTTCAGTTAACTTTTCAATTCAGTGTAACACTAACTCCCTCATTCCAACAGCACAAGGATTTCTGTTTGTACAAAGGAACTTCTTTGTGGTCCCCTTAAATCTGTTCTGGGGGTTCGCCAACTTTCCAGAGTAGACTTCAGGAAGGTGCAGGGAAAGGAGAGGGTGGCAGAATTTTCAGTTGCACAAGCATAAATCCTTGTGCTGATGGAATAAGAGAGCTGAATATCTCCCAATGTCTCTACTCGTTCTATACTAAATACATTGATACACTCATTTTATATGATCTAATTGTACTTTCAGGTTGCCGTTCTTTTTTTCTTGTGACAATAATTGTGATTGAGCATGCCTGAGACCCACAATCCACATGGCAACTATACTTATGTCTCTGTTGACTACTCCTAGCCCAATGGACTATTAGGTTCATGATGGGTGGAAGAGCTATTCTGGTGCAATATATACTTTTTAAAATGTTAGTTTTCCTTAAAATGCACTAGTTTTCCTTCCACTGTATTTAATAAAAAGGAAATTATTATGTTATGGTAACTCACTTCTTCAGAAACTAGTGCATGGCAGGTTATTGCAGAGCAAATAAACCTAGGGGGCAACTTTTCAAATTGCCGCTGTAAATTTAGTGATCAGCAACAATTAGCAGGTACGGTAATAACATTTCCCTGCTGACAGGATTATCTTTGGGGGAAGTCTTAGCATACATAATATTTTAGTCCCTGACTATACTCTTTATTAAAGACCAAGCTACTTCCAATAGGGCTAGACTGCATGCCTGGCCAAACACCCCCCCCCATGTTAATTTCATTTTGTTAAAACCCAATAAGCACCTGTCCATTTTAGATGACAAATTTAACTACCAAATATCTCATTCTTAAAATACTAATACTAAAACTTCATAATTTCAAAATTCATCACACATTAGCTAAGTTGCAAAATCCAATTCTCACGTAGAATGAAAATTTTATTGAACTATCAAAATGATTCAAATGCACTGTGCAGGTAATATCCTCTAGTAGGTATAAATCTAGTATGTGCCAACAACCTGTGCATGCTAAAAGAAAATAGGCTCTGCTCTCATTACAGACAGTTAAACATCCTGCTTGTAGACTAATATATACAGTAAATGACACAGCATTTTAGACCAAGAAAATAAAGCATTATGGTGGTGGGATGGGGAAAGAACATATATAAAATAAAGCGTTAAAAAGTAAAATTAACTGTTCAGGTGCATATTTCATTATAATTAGCACTGCATTTAGAAAATCAAATGCCAAACTTGACATAATCATAACATCTCCCAAATATAGTAGTATGTCAATACCAGACAATCCTAAAACATTTACGAAATACATTAAAATACTTACAGTGCCTAGTTCCAAGGAGCTGTTTTCTTATACCCCTTTGGGGTACATCTGGAGCAGAGAGAGCCTTTTCTGTATTTATCAGTTTCTTTGCATTCACATTGGCTCCAAACACTTTGCAGAGCAGCGCTTCACTCTATCTGAGAGACACAAACTTCCCACACAGCCGTTCTGAGGGTCAAAGCAAGGGCAGCGGCAAGACCACATAAATCAAATAATAACTGAATAATCAGGGGCAGAGGCCATTGGGACCCACACGTCACATTTTCCCAGCAACCTCTCTACCCAGTTCTCTAGCAAACTTTTTTGTTGTTGTCCCGGTTAGAGTCTGGCATTTCCTCATTTTGATTGCTTCACATTTGACAATCTTCACAGTGCAAGGACCACTTAATTGAAAGAAAAACAGCAGTCATTTTATAATGTGAAACATGGTGAAGTGGTTAGTGTATTGAACTCTTGACCAGGGAGGTGCACTTCTTGAGCACATGGTGACTAGCTGAAACCAGATAGCTAAACACTATTGCTTGGCTCCTCAGTGATTTAGATCAGGCTTCCTCAACCTCGGCCCTCCAGATGTTTTGAGACTATAATTCCCAGCATCCCTGGCCACTGGTCCTGCTAGCTAGGGATCATGGGAGTTGTAGGCCAAAAACATCTGGAGGGTCAAGGTTGAGGAAGCCTGATTTAGATGCTGCTATTGCCACAGTACCAGCCAAGGTGTCCAATGCAATATTGAGCCCAGTGTTGTGGGATCATTTCCAATTGATGCAGCCTGAGGCAGTGGACACGATACTTGAAGTGATACCCCCAACTACCTGCTCATTAGATCCTTGTCCATCCTGGCTTATTAAAGGTAGCCGGAGTGGGGTGGTTGAATGGGTCACAGGTGTAGTAAACATATACTTGTGTGATGGAATGGTGCTTGCAGGCCTCAAAAATCCCACCTTAGACCCACAGAGTGTAACAACTACTATATAGTCCAATGGCCAGCACCCAGAGATTTGATACATTTCAGTTCAGGTTCTTAAGTGAAACCAGAGAAGAACCTGGTGCTCAAAGCTCATTGATAAAGTTAATCCCCCTACCTCCCAAACTTCATTGTGTTTACCTGTACTCCATGTTCCTGCAATTGTTTATCACTGCACTTGTATAAGCAAATATTTAACTATGGAGATTTGCATTCATAGATAAATTTAGTAAGAAAAATAATCAAATATATATCATTCAGTTCAATGAGTTCTGGGAAGGTGACATTCTGGTCTACAAGTGTAACAGGCAGGTGGATACCTAGCTAGGGGCGAACATTACTTTGGTGATCTTAGGGGAAATGTTTGGGAAAACTCAATGATTATATTTATTTTATAATGCAGGTAAAGACAAAGATCACTGGGCAAGGTCCTGTATTCTGAACACAACAGAATTCCCATTTCTCTCCTTCTTGTGTCCCCTAATCTGTTCCGGAAGGGGGCCCAATCTTCCAGAGCAGATGTTGGCAAAATGCAAGAGTCTGTAGAAGGGAGGGGATGAAATGTAAGTCCCTTTTGCACAACTAGAAATCTGTTGCACAAGCAGGATAGAGTTATATGTCACCCATTAGTCATATCCTTGAGAACTACTTGAAACCCTCTAATTCTACAAAAGTAAACATAACATACAGTTAAATATAATGTGTGTGTGGGGGGGGGGGTGATCATACCTAATATTATTATGTGAAATACAACAATTTTTTTCATTAATTCAGAATCTGATCTGATTATTCTACTTATCTCTTCAGAGGGACTCTCACCACATGATGTTGTTGTTGGCATCTGTCTGTCTAGAGAGACAATGGAGGAGTATGACTTTGGGGTGATGTCAAACCATTGGAGAGTTACAGCACCTGCTGTGGCTGCAGAGACTGATAGGGAAAATAAATGCCATGGTGCATTCTACAGCAGCACAACTGGGCTTCAGACAATGCAACATTTAAAGGTGCCCATTTTGGGAGGTAACTAACCATTCAAAAGTGACTGACTACAATGTTGCTGCTACATGATCACTTCTTTTCCAGTCTTTACTTGGTTAACCAGTTGTGTCCTTTCCTGGAGAAGTCAGAACTATTCTCAGTTAATCATGTCTTAGCCCAGGGGTCCCCAGACTTACCCGCCTTTGGGCCGGTGCCCGCTGCGCCGATCGCGCGGCGGGCCGGAGGGCGGGAGAGTGTGCGTGCAGTGGGCCAGAGGGTGGGGGAGTGCGCGCCAGTGCGCATGCGCACACCCATTTACTGGCGTGGTGGTGCGCTTCCAGGCCGGAAAAATCGCTGAAAATTGTTTGTGCGCATGCGTATGGGCCTCCCCCGACCCGGAAGTGCACCTCCCCTGACCCGGAAGTGCACCGGAAATGACCTCTTCTGGGTCGGGAGAGGCCCATACGCATGCGCAGAAACGATTTTCGGCGATTTTTTCAGATCTGGAAGTGTGCCGCCGTGCAGCGTGCTGTAAGAGCGGGCGGCGGCAGCGGGCGGTGGGGGTCATCGCGGGCTGGATTGGGAGGCCAATTGGGCCGCATCTGGCCCGCGGGCCGTAGTCTGGGGACCCCTGTCTTAGCCACTTCTAGTTTGGATTATTTTAATGCAGTCTCCATAGGTCTGCTTTTGAAGACACATGATAAACCTCAAGCAGTTCATGATACTGCCATCAAACTTTGCCTAGGATTGGCAGGATCACTCATATTAGGCCAATTTTGTGTCAACTTCAATGGCTTGCAGTTTGTTTCCAGACTCAATTCAAGTGCTAGCTCTGGCCTTTGAAACCCTAATGGTCTGGCCTTATCTCAATCAATCAATCAAAACCTTTATTGGCATTATTCTCAATCATTTAAAATACATAGTCCAATACGATCACGTTGCCAACTCATCAGTACAGTCACTTGCCAAAAGGGAGAGGGGGCCAGCAATCTATTTCACCTCTGTGGGTCTCCAATGGGGGCAGGATCCTGTAGTGTACTTCGGCGGCAAAAGATCAAATAGAGGAACTTAGCTACAGTCTTGGTACGCTCCTGGTCTCTCCCCTGTAATAGAAAGCATGTAACCTCTATCTCCGGTTTCCATTTTGGAATAGTTGGTTCAGGTATTGCTGGCGGATATCATCATACATTTTGCATTTAAGGACCATGTGAGCTAGAGTTTCAACCAGATGGACATCACATGGGCAGATCCTGTCTCCTTCTGCTGTCCCTGTGAACCTACCCCAGAGGAGGTTAGAGGGATTAGCGTTGAACCTAGCCAGCGAGAAAGCCCTTCTTTCTTGCGGGTTAAACAGAAATTGTAAATAATTGAGATTAGATTCCTGCACCCAAGAGAGTTGAAAATAAAGAGGGGAACATGTTTTTCTCGCAGCTAAAGTCAGTTCCTGACGCTCTGTGTCCCATAACCTAGTTTTTAACATGGCTTTGGCAATTGGAAAAGCCACGGCTCCTAGAAGGTCCTCTGAGAGCCCAAGTTGTCGTATCTTAGTGTAGAACAATTTTAACCCTGGGGAGGGGAAGGAGTCTGACAGAACTTCACTAAGTAAGGAATCTTTATCTGCTGAGAAGCAAATGTTTAGTCTGGCCTTATCTCAGCATCAGGAAACATCACTTGCTGTTTGAATCTGTACGCAGCATTGTATTCTAGAATTAACTGAGACTTGTTCTATGCAGTCCACACGTAATGATGAAATTTGTATACAAGATTTGTTGCTAAATTTGTTCTTCAGGTTAAGTGAATGATTCTGGAATGAGAAAAATGATATTTTTGTTCCTCAAACAGGTTAGTGTATGAACTGGCAGGACAACGGGGGGGGGGGGGAGTGGAAGAAGATCCCATAGAGGGGTGTAGCCATGACTGGGACACACCAGGGATGCGGAAGGAGAGGTTGGTGTGGGAAGTGCTCACAGGGTGGGGGCCAGTGCACAGGAAACAGAGCAGCAGGACCCATTACCAGAGTCAGAGGGGCCCGTGTTTCCATGAACACAGCGGGCTCTGAGGTATAGGAAGCAGGGGGGGCAGTTCTAGGTGACTTAGGCAGGCGGGGGGTGCTTACTAGCTCTGGGAAGAGGTGTGTGATTCCTCAGCTGGAGTAGGTTTGGAACAGGTGAGAGTTACATGCCTCATCAAATCTAGATGCTGCAATCAGTTAAAAGGGAAGCAGAGCTGAGGTGCTGTGTCTGTTCAACTTCCCATAAATGGTTGGATCATGGCTTGGATGTTCCAAGGAGCTCTTTGGGACTGCTTGTGTGGGACTGGCCTGCTGGACTGTGTGTTAGCATCTATTGTGGGATCGTGCACTCCAGCAGGACTTGCCACCAGGTACTCCATGGTTCAGGACACTCAGTTTCTATACACCAGGCTTCCTCAACCTCAGCCCTCCAGATATTTTTGGCCTACAACTCCCATGATCCCTAGCTAGCAAGACCAGTGGTCAGGGATGATGGGAATTGTAGTCTCAAAACATCTGGAGGGCTGAGGTTGAGGAAGCCTGCTATAGACCCTCTTTGTCCCTTCACCAACAGGGCAGCATGTGAGTTGTGTGTAATGCTTAGACCCTAAACTATGAAATAACCCCCCAATTAAGTTTCCTTAGCTTGCTTTGCCAACTTTTAAACAAGCTCTTAATACAATTTTATTCCAGCATGCATTTAAATATCTAATATATTTTTGTGGTTTTATGGAGAAGGCTTATGGTGCTGTTCTAGTCCTTTTTTAAATTTTATTTTTAGAGTGTTTTTTAATTTTGTGATTATATTTTTACTTTGTAAATTGCTTTTTAGTTTGGTTGTATCTTAGAAAGGCAGGATACAAATGGCCAGGTAAACTAACTATGCTCTTAGTGGTACATGAAGATTTGTGCATAGGGAGAGCATGGCAAAGTCAACGTCACTGGATCACCAATCAGCTCCCCACGTTGATACAGATGCTGTACATTATTCTAAGCTACAACATATGGCATGTTGGCTCAGAGCACTTTTGCTAACCCCATTTTAGGCACAATACTTGTCACAGTGGCCGGAGCGGACTACTTCAGAGTAACGACGCTACGCAGCTCTGCATTTTATTCTTTTATTGGTGCTGCGTATTTACAGTGCTAAAGTCATTGCTATTTACACGGAGTGATGTGATCAGTCGGTTTCAGAACCTCCTAATGGCTTTTGGCGCGTCTTTCTCCAACACAAAAGCTTTGGCAGACCCATCCTCTTTCCCCTCCTCTTTCTGCGTAGTTCTGGCGTTGGGGGGATGGGTCTCCCTCCCTTATTCGCCCCTTCCTGTCCCGCCTGGGACCCTGGCTCCTCTACCTTGCCTGAGCCTCGGACCCGACTTCCTGCTTCCCTACTGGAATCGGAACTCTCTCTGCTTTCCCCTGTGCTCGGTGATTGGCTTGAACTCAGGAGGGGAGGGACTTCGCGATATCCCCTGTCCCTCACATCCACCCCCCTCCCAAGCTCTCCTTCACCCCTCCCCAGGTCCCCCCCCAGGTGTCGGTGACGACTGGAAGCCTAAGAACTCAGTGCTTTCCGAGCCCGTTGGTGTGAACACCTCCCCCCAGTCCTGCAAGCCCCCCCCTTCCGCCTGGGAGGATGGGAATCCCAAAAAGTCCGTGGCGTCAGAGCTGGTGGGGGTAAAAATGTTCTGCCAATCTGCTCCTTCCTCTGACTGGGTGGATCTCGGTGACACCCATACCTCATCCTCTGGTTCCTCAAACTCCGCTTCCCAGCGCCATGGTGAACTGCTCTCCCGTGCTTCCTCCCCCTCCCCCTCCCTTTCCATGTGCCAGGGCTTGGGTCTATGGGGAAAGAGGGCGTGAAATTCTTCTACCAGGAATTCCTCCTGTATCTGAGTGGCTGGGACCCATTCATTCTGGGACGGTGGAGCATCCTCCCATGCCATGAGGTACTCCAGTCCCCCCACCCCCCACCTTGAATCCAGGATGGCCGTGGCCTCATTGAGTTGCTCCCTGCCTTCCCTCTCCCCCCCTCCCTCAGGGGTTTGTTCGCTGTCTCGGAGCCTGCTGCTTTCCCTGTACGGCGACAGCAGCGATCTATGAAACACAGGGTGCACCCTCATGTCCTCTGGCAGTGCCAGCCTGTATGCCACCGGGTTGACCTGTTGTGTGACCGTGAAGGGGCCCAACCTTCTGGGCGCCAGCTTTTTGCATCGCCCTCTGATGGGAAGGCCCTCCGAGGACAACCACACTTTGTCCCCCACCCTAATGATCTCCCCCGGTCGCCTGTGGCGATCTGCCCCCTTCTTGTACGCTTCCTTGGCTCTCTCCAAGTGTTCTCTGAGCTGCTGGTGCACCGTCTCCAGTTCCTCTGCCCAATCCTCAGCCTGTGGGCCCTCCTCCTCCTCCTCCCCCTCCCTCCCTGGGAAAGATCTGAGGTCACGCCCGTAATTGGCCTTAAAGGGCGACACCCCTGTGGAGACGTGCACCGCATTGTTGTAGGCAAATTCTGCCAGTGGCAGGCGATCCACCCAGTCCGTTTGCCGCTGGCTGACGTAGCATCTCAGGTACTGCTGCAGAATGGCGTTGACCCTCTCCGCCTGTCCATTGGTCTGCGGGTGTCTAGCCGTCGACAAGCTGACCTCCACCTGCAGGAGGTTCATGAGCCGCCGCCAGAACCTGGAAACAAATTGGCGGCCACGATCCGAAATAACCCTTAAAGGTAATCCATGCAGTCTGAATACGTGATCCACAAACAGTTTGGCTGTCTCTTCTGCAGAGACCGCCCTGGCACACGGTATAAAGTGGCACATTTTGGACATGAGGTCCACCACCACCAACACTGCGGTCTTGCCCCTGGATGAGGGCAGGTCTGTGATGAAGTCCATGGACACTACTTCCCACGGCCTGTGCGGTGTGGCTAAGGGCTCCAGCAAACCTGCTGGTGGCGCTCTGACCACCTTTGCCCGCTGGCAGGTGTCACAGCCCCTTACATAATCCCTCACATCCTCCCGCACCCCTGGCCACCAGAAGTGTCTCATGACTAGGTGAGTGGTTTTATCCCTCCCAAAATGACCCGCCGTTGGGTTGTCGTGCATCTGCTTGAGGACCGTACGTCTGAGCTGGGTGGTGGGCAGGTACAGTGCACCCTTGTAGAAAAGCAGCCCCCTGCGTTCTGCAAAGTCTTTTGCCTGCTCCCCCCCCCTCTCAGTTCTCTGAAGATGCGGTTGGCAAACTCATCCGCTGCCGTCAGTGCTGTGAGTTCTGCCTCGCTTACCACTGCTGCTCCGCAGGACCAAGCTGACGGGGGGAAGATGTGCCTGGGTGCCGGTGGCGCCTCCTCCTCCATGTACTCTGGCTTGCGGGAGAGGGCATCCGCCCTGACATTCTGCTCTCCCGGGATGTAGTGTATGGAGAAGTTGAAGTTCGAGAAGAACTCTGCCCACCGTATCTGCCGCTGGTTGAGCACCCTGGCAGTTCTCCAGAACTCCAGGTTCTTGTGGTCTGTGCACACCTGGATGGGGTGCTTGGCGCCCACCAGGAAGTGTCTCCAGTGCTGGAACGCAGCGTGGATCGCAAGAAGTTCCCGATCAAACACCGTGTAGTTTCGCTCTGGCTGGGTCAACTTCCTGGAGAAGAAGGCACAGGGTCTCCACTCTCTGTTGGCGTCCAGTTGCAACAAAATGGCGCCCACAGCTTTATCAGAAGCATCTGTCTCCACGCGTAGGGGCGCGTCCTGAACCACGTGGAACAGGTTCTGGTCTGAGGCGAACACCCTCTTGAGGCTTTCAAACGCTGCTTGCGCCTCTGGTGTCCACCTGAACTTCTGCTTGCCTCTCAGGCAGTCAGTGATGGGAGCCGTAACGCGAGAGAAGTTCTTGATGAACTTCCTGTAGAAGTTGGCGAAGCCTAGTAGGCGTTGGGCATCTTTGCGCGTCCTGGGGCTGTGCCAGTCCAGGATGGCCTGCACCTTGTCCTTGTCCATCGCCAGCCCCTTGTCTGACAGCTTGTAGCCTAGGAAGTCCACCTCCTTGGTGTGAAACTTGCACTTCTCCAGCTTCACATACAGGTGGTTCTCCTTCAGGCGCTGCAACACCTCCCTGACATCCTTCACATGCTGCACTGGGTCATCGGAGTAGATAAGGATGTCATCCAGGAAGACCAAGCATTTCCTGAAAAGGAGGGACCCCAGGACGTGGTGCATGAAGGCCTGGAAGCATGCTGAGCCCCCTTGCAACCCGAAGGGCATCACGAGATATTCAAAGGAGCCCAGAGGCGTGAACATCGTGGTTTTCCATTCATCGCCTTCCCGGATCCTGATCAAGTTGTACGCCCCCCTCAGGTCTAGCTTGGTGAAAATCTTGCCCCTGCGTGCCGCTGTCAGGAGATCATCCACTCTGGGCATGGGGAAAGCCACTGGCTCTGTCACTGAATTCAGTCGTCTAAAATCCACCACAAGACGGCGCTGTTGCGTGTCTTTCTTGTCCACCCAGAAGACCGGGCTGCCCCCTGCTGCCTTGCTTTCTCTGATGAACCCCCGCTTGAGGTTCTTGTCGATGAAAGCGCGCAGATCCTCCAGTTCCTGGTCTGACATGGCGTACAGCTTGGCTGGGGGTATAGTTGCCCCCGGCACCAGGTTGATCTGGCAGTCAAAAGGCCTGTGTGGGGGTAGGTGGTCGGACTCCGCTTCGCTGAAGACCTCCTGCAAGTCCCAGTACGGCTTGGGTATCGCCTCACCCCCTTTGACGTGCATGGTGGCCACCGTGGCTATCGGAGGCCCCTCCCCTGGTTGGTGCTGCATGCAATGTTCCAGGCAAAAGTCCGATCCAAAAGTGATGCATCTTTGGTGCCAACTGATGGAGGGGTCGTGGCGCGCCAGCCAGCTCATGCCCAAGACGATGGGGGGGTCTGAGATGGTGGTGACGTTGAATGCCAGTGTCTCACCGTCATTCTCATGGGGGGGGTTTGATGAGTGATGGCCCCTCCCAGCAGCTCTCTGCCGTCAATGGTTGCCACGTGCAGAGGAAAATCCAGCTGCAGAAGCTGGATCTGGTGCTCTTCTGCAAAGTTTCTCGAGAAGAAGTTCGCTGACGCCCCACTGTCAATTAGGGCGAGGACCGTCAGGGGATAGCCATTTGGGAGCGTGAGCGTCACTTCTAGAACCACTCCTGCTCTGGGAGGGGTGGGCTGGCTCTGCTCCTCTCTGTGCGGGTGGGTGGGCTGGGGCTGTTGTCTGCTGACTGTGCCTGGCTGCTGCCCCTTGTCTCCTGCAGCCAGGCTTTCCCGTTTCCCTGCTGTGGTGCTGCGTCAGTGGGGGAGGGCACAACCATTCCCGCCTTTCCTTGCCACTCCCTGCGATGTGGGCAGTCTCTGACGAGATGCTGGGGGGAGTTGCAGAGAAAGCAATTCCCGCCCCTTCCCTCCTTGCGTCTTGGCGCCGCTGGGGTTTGAAAAGCCCCCGCGCGCGCGCTATCAATCTGCATGGGTTCCTGGTCCTGACTGGCCCCAGGCGTGGCTTGAAAGGGTTGTTGGGGGAGTGGCTTCTCCTGCGACCGTGGGAACCAAGCCCGCTTTGTGCGCGTTGCTTGCTTGTCGCTCCACCGGGATTCCTGTCTCACCCCCACCGCCAGAGCCGCTTTGCTCAGCTGATCCATATTACTGGGCTTTGGACCTCTTGAGAGCTCATCCTTCACCTCCTCATGCAACCCCAAGTAGAACGCCGCTTGCATTGGGGGTGACTCGAGTTCCCACCCCAATCTGTGCACCAGCATGGTGAATTTCGCCCAATACGCGCGAACTGTCATATTTCCTTGGCGTAAATTATGAAGTTCCTCCTTAGTCTGGTCCATATGACTATCGGACGAATACATCGTTTTCAAACCTTCTAGAAATAGTTTGACATTCTTCATGCAAGGATTCTTTGTTGCGATTAACGGTCTTAGCCACTCCCTGGCTGCCCCGGTAAGGTGCTCCACAATAAACGCTACCCTGTGCTCATCATCAGGGAACTCAGCGTGGTGCAGCTCAAGAGCATACACAATCTCAGTCTCAAAGCCCTGATATTCCCTCGGGTCTCCATTGAACTTGCTTACTAGGGTCCCGGCTCTCCTTCCTGGCAGCACTTGGACTTGGGGTGCCCCTCCCGCCTTGTTTTTCTCTGCATCCAGCTTGTTTTGGAGGTCTACCGCCACCGCCCTTAATTCCTGCTCTCTTTCCTGTAGCGCTCTCACCTGTTCCGCAAGTTGTAGCCGGTCGTCCTGGACCTTCCTAGTCTCTTCTTTAGCTGCCTTCAATTCCCCCTGCGCCTGCAGCGACAGCTGCTGCAGTTCTTGCTGGGCTTGCTCCGCGATCTGCCGCCATTTCTCCGCCTCTGACACGCTCATCCCGGCAACTCCAAAGTAGCCCAAAAAGGATTAGGAGGTTGCTGTCACAGTGGCCGGAGCGGACTACTTCAGAGTAACGACGCTACGCAGCTCTGCATTTTATTCTTTTATTGGTGCTGCGTATTTACAGTGCTAAAGTCATTGCTATTTACACGGAGTGATGTGATCAGTCGGTTTCAGAACCTCCTAATGGCTTTTGGCGCGTCTTTCTCCAACACAAAAGCTTTGGCAGACCCATCCTCTTTCCCCTCCTCTTTCTGCGTAGTTCTGGCGTTGGGGGGATGGGTCTCCCTCCCTTATTCGCCCCTTCCTGTCCCGCCTGGGACCCTGGCTCCTCTACCTTGCCTGAGCCTCGGACCCGACTTCCTGCTTCCCTACTGGAATCGGAACTCTCTCTGCTTTCCCCTGTGCTCGGTGATTGGCTTGAACTCAGGAGGGGAGGGACTTCGCGATATCCCCTGTCCCTCACAATACTATTTTAAAACTTTTAGTACTTGTCATGGGTGTTGAGAAGAATATACTGGCCAAGCCACCTCTTGGAGGCTAGGACAAGAACGGGAAACTGGCAGGCAGAGACCTGCCTTTCAACTCAAAATTATGTTTTAGCGATCACAGACCTAGCTCAAAAGTAAATGGAACAACTCCTGCCTTGCACAGGGGCATCCAGATCCCAGACCATTTCCGCTCAACATTTTTTATCTTCATAAATTTTATTTCCTTGCCACTGCTCATCATATATGATGCACAGAGGATGACTGTTTCTCAATTGCTCATATACATATACATATTATGTATCACATACAGCAGGCCATATCCCTTAAACCCAGTAAATGCACTGGGCTTTTAACAATATGAGAATTGTCTGTTCAATTTGGTATTCAAATAGTTAAATAAAAAGCTGCATCCAGTCAGTCCAGCTGGATCATCTCCGCATAACTGACCCTGTCTGCCTGATCTGGTAGTGGATTGTTTACACCACTTTGGTAATTAACCACTATCGGCCTCATTAATGAAACATAAACCACCTCTCCAATTCATTTATAAAGCTCTTGTCAAACATTTAAAAGCAAGGGCAAAATCTGAGCAAAGCAGCAGCTCTTTCATAGCTACTGGACTCTGATTACTGGTGGTCGCTTTGTTGTTGTTTTTCATTAAAAAAATAAATAAATTATGGAGTAATCTATTGGTCTTGGCTAGCCCCCTAAAAATCCATCTGTGATCTGACATTTAGAAGAGTAATGGTTGGGCTATTATGCTGCGCCCTTCCCTCCCACTACCCCCTGCCCCCCCCCCCGTAGAAGACTGATGTTTTAACTCCTTAACTATAAATCATTTAACTATAAAAGCAGGAATGTAGCCCAAAGCAGGCACAGTTCCTTAGAAGATCCCCTTCCTCGTCCTCCTATAATAGAAGTGGGAACAAAGTTCATGTTGAGCTGCTACATTAGGAATAACCAACATGGTGCCCTCCCATTGTTAGACTACAGTTCCCATCATCCCTTATCATTTATCATGTTGACTGGGATGATGGGAGCTGGAGTCTAACAGCCATCACGAGGTAACCCCATTGTCTACTCCTGTGCTGTACAGGTAACTCACAATTTATGTGCATTTAACGTGTGCATTCAGCTTTATGCGCTTGGCAAAAAAATTAATAGAAGGGAGGCGGGGTTCCGGGGGAAATGACTTTGGCAATCCCACCCACCATTGAACCCAATATGTTTTGACTATATGTGATTTTGGCTTTACGTTCAGAACAGCATATGTATATTTTCTCCATTGTATAACTAGGTTTATAAGTTGCAGCTGAGGAGGAATGGTTGCTTATTGAAATCATTTAATGCTTTATATATAAATTACACATTGGGTTGGATCCAGACTAAGACAGTTGAACTTGGGTCCTGTTGTAATTAATAGGACAGGTTATTAATTTAAATCCCATTGGTTTCAATGGGACTTAAGTTCAACTAAGACTGTAATCCTATACACATTTATCTAGGAATAAATCCAATTAAACACAAGGAGGCTTGGTTTTAAGTAAGCATGTCTAGGGTTGCACTATTAGATTGGACTCACTCAGTCCATTGTATCTTGTTCACTGGAGAAGTTCCTCCACTGACATCTACCTCTCATTTCTTGCAGCTACATACCTATATTGTGGGTTTGCCACGAGTTGTGTTTTGGTTTTGATTTTGATTTGTTTATTTAGTGTAACTGAGTAATTCTGTAAGTACTAGGGTTTAATTATAGCCACTTGCCTCACTCTTCCTCCCTGAAAAGTATGGTAGGTCATTATTATGCCTATGTTGCAGATAGGAAACCGCAGCTAAGTGAATTGCCTAGATTGAGCTGGGTCTCAGTTTGACAGTTTAACATTAGGCCTGACCCAGGCCTCTGATTCCTTATCCTCATGTTCAACTGGGAGAAGAATGTGTGCTCTGGCCCAGCCTGTGACATACCTGCCTCCTCAAAAAATCCAGCACCAGAGGAACTTGCAGTCCTGGTGCCTCTCTAGCCTATAAGGTCACATTGCCATCTTTGCGCTCTGGTTAGGAGACTGCAGTAGAACCACAGCTTCCCTTGTGCTGTCAGAGTCCATGACTCCTAAAACACTTTTTAAGAGTAGAGGCTTCAATCATTGGGTGGGGATAGCTGCTTAAACCTGCAGTTTCATTTCCAAATAAAAAATGGAACTGAGGCTTAAGTTTCCCTTGAAGTCTGTTCTGATAGCCTTTCTTTCTGATTCTAGTGCACTACAGATTTGAGGGAGGTCTGGTTATGCTTATGCAGGAAACAACCACTATGTGTTGACATGCAATTTACTGTTGCCTATCAGGACCAAGCGCTCATGCTGAAACTTGTTTCAGCAGTCAAAGTAAAGAACATTTGTATATAAAAAGAGATGCCTAGGCTAGATATCTTATGCCATTGGCTTGTGTAGAGTCCACCTTTAGTCTGAAACTAGTCTGTTTTATCTTTCGTAATGCCCTGTTTTGTTTTAGTATTTTAAACTGAACTACCGGTACATTGGCAGAAATATGGTATTTAAATATAAATGCAGTCCATCAGCCAATGAATACAGGCTTCGGTTTGTGCTTACACTTGATAAGGAAAAAAAACATAGCATTATATGTACAGTATTCTAAAATCACTTTAGCCTTTTATTCTGCAGGAACAAAACTCTTAACAAGGCCCAAATGTGTCCTTTCTGAAAACTGCCAAAGTCCTGAATACCCCTGGTTCTCTTATATGCTGAATACTGTTGTCAAACAAATTGTTGTTCCTCCTACAATCACCGCAGCTTTTCTGTGGATAAACAGCAAAGTACTATTGAACGCTTGTTCGAGTTCTCGGCACATGTGAACTGCATGGTGGAGGTGGCTATGGTATGCATTAGAGGCCCAGGATATCTGCACCATTGTTTACTTGGTGGAAGTAATGCAATTTCATTTACTTGATGGAAGTAATGCAATTTCACTTACTTTGAGGTTGTAATGAACCTGGGCCTCTAATCCATTGTTTCTTTAGAAACACATCACTTTGTGTTTCTAAAAACTTTGTGTTTCTTTAGAAGCAGTAAGCAGCTCTCCCACAGGCTGATTTTCCAGGAGCCATAAAATAGGTAGTCCATATCAATAAAGGGGCTGCTATATTCATGCATCAGAAAATGAACCCCTAAGAATTTAAAGCTTGAATGGGTAACAAGTTCTGAGATTGTGTGGCCATTGTACTCTTCCATCTTAAGCGGTAACTGCTATGGACACATTTAGTCTCCAGCTTCCTCTACTAATGCTTAATTTAGCAATGCCTGATTTCTGGCCCTTAGGCAGTACAGTCTAATAGGTTCTTGAATGTTGTCTCTTGATACTATCCACTTAAATCAGAATGAGAATGACAATCTCTGGATGCTGGAGTCTTGTTGCTGGGCCTCTGCCACAAAAATGTTGTTCAACAGCAGCATTCAAATAGGGTTTGCAGATTTCAGAAAAACTGTTGCTCATTTATATAGCACAAGGAGACAGCAATTAGACAGGAGTTCCTGGCTAGCATTAAGGATTGGCTATTCTTCTTCAGAGAGTTGGTTAGGTAACAACATAAAGAGACTTCTGTTTTATGTCAAGTATTTTAGAGAAATTTGACTAGTAACATCAATAGTGAAATAAGCTAGTGGTGGATATGAATCATATTAGTATTCCTTGAATGAGCTACTAGAGAGTATCCCTAAATTCTGCAGTGGGAAGGGTGAACTTCTAGTTTGGATTCCACCCTTGTGCACAAGAAAGCCAACCTACTCATTCTCTCCAGTGACACATGTAAAGGTAGCATCCCTGAGCATGTCAATCTCAACATTTGGGAAGCAGCTGTACCTCTTTGTAGCAGAGCACGTTCTTTGCTTGCAAATGTTTCCAGGTTAAACCCCCAGGATCTTCAGGCAGGACTGGGAAATACCGTATTAATTTCTGAAACACCCAGAGCCACTGTCACATCAGTGAAGATGTTGGACCAGTTATCTGATGAGCTTCCTATGTTCCACTTTATTTCTTCAAGATGGTATGACTTCTGATATTAAACAGTCCTGTTATGGAATTATCTCTGCAGAGCAGCAGTACAAGTAATAAGATGACTCGCCTAACCACTTGACACTTGTATTTTGGAACTACAACTGCTGCAATTCTGTAGTGAATACAGAGCCACTTGGTTACTGTTCTCTTCCATTCAGCGGTTTGTGCTAAATTCAGAGACCCAGGGTTGTCCCTGCACTGTTAATTTGCCTGGCTCTTTGTGGACTGATGTCTGGATTTCTTCAAAGCACATGGCAGATAAGAACAAGTGCTGAAGCACAAATAGTTGCAGTGATGCTGATTCTAGAGTCCTCAAACACTCAGCTTTGTAAATCATCAACAGTGGCTTTACTGCAGAGACCTTACTCCCATCCTACTTGCTCTCTTTGGTTTATTAGCCCACACATAGATGAGCGCGCAACCCCAGAGTCGGTCATGACTGGACCTAATGGTCAGGGGTCCCTTTACCTTTACTAGTACCAAAAGAATACGTTTTCTATTACAGTAAATCCTGCAACTTGTGCTTGCTTTGCTTACGCGATCACAACTTTACACGAGCGTAGGGGTGAGCATAAAGAACCAGGAAATCCCACTGATCTCCACTCTCCATTTATTTTCACTTCACCCTGCAACACACAGTGGGTTTTCCTCACTTACCAGGCATAACTATTGCTGTTGAGGATATCTTTGCTGAACCATGAACGGCAGAATTTCTTTTAATTTGCCTAAACGCAAAACCTGTGCTTCTCTTGAACACTCAAATCCTGACTGTTCAGAAAATTGGCACTTTCACTAGGTGAGCAATATGTGTACACTAGTGTTGGCTGAAGCTGTTGGAATATTTGGCTATTGTGAAATGTCATTTCCCAGAGATGTGATAGCCTGTTTTTCTGTTTAAACGGTAAGCAGCTTAGAGAAAGGACTTTGTCCTGGTGGACATCCAAAAGGAAACCCAAGCCAGCTGCCCAAATGCTGCAGGCTTAAAAGTATCCTGGTCAAAGGCAGGCGGCATCAGAATTAAACCACAGACCCAAATTCTTGGTTTAACTTTATTTCTTTGAAGTACTGTCTTGTTGGGTAGTAAAATCCAGGAGTGGTTTGACTGGTTTGGTCCACTATTCAATGGTGTTCATTGCTTGTGGTGTGGCCACTTATTTATTTATTTACTCATTTTATTTGCAAATTTAACAAAGAAAAGAGGAAAATTAAAGAAAATAATAATATACAACAGGAGGATGTCAGAAGGAGCTGGGGGTGGAGTCAATGCAGCAGCCACACGGTTGCTCCTCCTCCACCTTCTCCTGGTGCCGCCACCAATGGGAGGCTGCTTCAACCCCACCCCCACCCCAGCAGCAGCAGCAAGAGGAGCCAAGCACTGGAGCTGCTCCGTGCTTTGCCTCCATGCTTTTTAGACATTGATGGGCCCCGGTCCCTACCCCAAAAATATTTGGGGAGGCAAAATGGCTCAGCCCCCAGGAGCTGGTGCCCCTGCCTTGAGACTCAAATTGGCTTGGTGACTAGGAATATGTGTTCTCTCTTGCTGCTTTTCCACTCAAAAGTCTCTTTTTTTCTCATTTCTTTTTTAAAAAATGGCACCTGTGCTCCATAACATGCATAACATGTCATTGGCTCCTCTACCATGCTATTGCTAATCTAATGAAAAAATGTAGCAGAACAGAAGCATTTGAGACATGAAAGAGCATTCTAGCCTGCGTAGTGTTTACATTCACATTGCAAACCGAGAACCCCCTTGAAACACCACGTGGAAGTGGGTGGAATACCCTGAGGTTGAAAGAACAACCAGCTGACTCTCTACCTTCCTACAGTTAATACAGAGTTATTTAAGGAGAGTTATTTAAGACTTACTGGAACCCTGGTTATTAAGTATGTGTTTGCTCTGGAATTTTATATATTTGCAGCATTCAGTCAACATTAGTATCCAGGGGCCTGCTTTGGTTTGGTTGTTTTGCTGCAGAGAACCAAGCCTTCCAACTCTAATCCAGCAACCACTTTAGCTGGCATGTTTGTACTTAAACTGAGCTAGTTGCAGCAAATAGAATTTAATTAGGCTGGGTTGTTGTTTTTTACACATTTATCATCTGCAGACATAAACCACACATTGCACTTGACTCTTGGCAATGCAGTGGGGGAAAACTCAAAACAACAAATATTTGAGTTCTAGTTCTGGCACCCTTTGTGGGAGGTCTTGATGGTCAGAGGTGGACTCACACTACAGAATAAGTATGCTGCTTTCCCACCCACACCCACCCCAATTAAGAAAGGAAAGATTTCCTGTAAGGGTTGTAAAGGGTAGAAAAAGGACACCAGGAAAATAGGAGCATGAAAGCTCTCTTCTGAGGGATGTTAACCAGCTTCTGAGTGGTACTGTGCTGAGACATGCAGCCAAATTCCATTTTCATTTCTTTTAAAGAAAGCATATAAAGTTGTGTTTGAACACTGGATATTTCTGGGGAAAGGGGGAAAAGAGAGGACCCAAACAATTACCGCCCAGTCAGCCTGACATCAATACCAGGAAAGATTCTAGAGCAGATCATTAAGCAAACAGTCTGTGAGCACCTAGAAAGAAACTCTGTGATCACTAAAAGTAAGCATGGGTTTCTGAAAAATAAGTCATGTCAGACTAATCTGATCTCATTTTTTGACAGAATTACAAGCCTGGTAGATGAAGGGAACGCTGTGGATGTAGCCTATCTTGATTTCAGCAAGGCCTTTGACAAGGTGCCCCATGATATTCTTGTAAAGAAGCTGGTAAAATGCGGACTAGACAATGCTACCATTCAGTGGATTTTTAACTGGCTTACTGACTGGTGATATGATAGCCATGTTCAAATATATGAAATGATGTCATATAGAGGAGGGAGAAAGATTGTTTTCTGCTGCTCCAGAGAAGTGGACACAGAGCAATGGATTCAAACTTCAAGAAAGAAGATTCCACCTAAACATTAGGAAGAACTTCCTGACAGTAAGAGCTGTTTGGCAGTGGAATTTGCTACCAAGGAGTGTGGTGGAGTCTCCTTCTTTGGAGGTCTTTAAGCAGAGGCTTGACAGGCATATGTCAAGAATGCTTTGATGGTGTTTCTTGCTTGGCAGGGGGTGGACTGGATGGCCCTTGTGGTCTCTGCCAACTCTATGATTCTATGATTCTTTTCACACACAAAAATCTGGATATTAAATTCCTTCAGGATCACAGAGAAGATGTAGTAAAAGTAGATGCTGGGGGTGTGTGCAATTCTGAGTAAAACTTAGTTGCATACCACCCATAGTTATACTCAGAGTAGACCTATTGAAATGGTTGAGCATGGCTAAGGTCCATTAATTTCAATGGGTCTACTCAGAGTAAAACTTAGCTGGATACCGCCCTATGAAAATGCCATTACCTAATCTCATATCTGTCCATAGTCACATGATAACATTAAAAAAAAAAACCTGAACATCAAACTGAACAAGCTCTTGCAAGCATGCTTTTGGGTTTAGGGATGGGTCAGGGATGGGGTCAGGGATGGGGGACCTCTGGCCCTCAGGACCTGTTGTTGCACTACAGCCCCCATAAGCCCTAAACAGCATGGCAATGGGCAGGGATGGTGGGAGTTATAGTCCAGCCACAACAATGGCCACAGGTTCCTGACCCAGATTGAAGTTAACTGTTGTGTGAACAAGCCAGACTGGATTTGTTTCCAAGGATAGCGCTTTCTCCATGAATATTTCTAAGCACCACTGTTTGCCTGCTGAAGTCTAAGGTACACATTCTCTGGCCAACATCATCAGCAATCCATCCTGGCTTAAATCATGTGGAGACCAAATCTTTCCTAAATATGTTCAGCTCATTACCAGCTCACATTTTTTACCCATAGCAGTTGCCCTTTGGGGGAGAAGCATCAGTTAGTTTGTTCCTATCTGTTCTTTTCCTGTTGGGACAGCTCTGTGCTTTATTTGACAGAATGCAGCCATGTGGCTAAAACAACTATTAAAAGCATTAAAGCATTAACCTCTCATAACCCCATTTTTCACTTTGTACACATCCATAAGTGTTTAATTGAACTGGAGTTAAACACAGAAAACTTGGAGAAGTCAACTTTATACATTCCCTTCAGTTTACACAAAGCCAGCACGATAAGAAGCCAAAAGAACTAGAAAGAAGACAGCACCATGTAAAAAGTACTCATCATTTCATTTGCCTCCTTTACCGCTATGATCAAATTTTAGAAGGACCGCTTGGATTTTAAAGTAATTCTGCATGGACAAATTTAGGGGTTTATGCTGCTTTTTATAACAGATTACAGGGGGGCGGGTTTCCTGCAAAGGTGCCAGATAAAGTGTGGATGCTTCTACAAAGAACATGCTCTGGATGAAATAATTAAGATAAGTCTCTCAATAGATACTAAGCGACAAACTAGATGTCACTAAACTATGCATGCTACTACATATCTTGTTTTTTCCTTAAATAATTACAGGGGTAGGGGAGCCCAATTATTCAACGAAGGAAGACTTATCTCTTCACTCCCCCACCAAGATCAGAATGGATGGGGATGTTAAATGGGGACATTTTTTCCTTTTGACTCCTAGCCGCAAGAATGAACAAACCCCTCCCCCCCCACGTGCTGCCTTCACAGTGATAACTAGGCTCTCCTGCCCTTGTAATTTAGTGCATAGCTGCTTGCTATGTATTTAACTACACTTCAAGATTAACATGATGTGATTCAATAAATGCACACATTACATTTTTTCAGAAGATCCACCTGTCTTTTCTCAAGTTTCCATTGGGCATAAATTTCAGCAGGACATTTTGGGACATGCAGTGGTTGGAAATTAATCAGTATGACCATCCCAAAACTTTTGCAGACACAAATAGTATTGAAAGCGGGATTGTGAGTAACCAGCCTGCCCCAACAGCAGCATGATCACAAATCACCATGAATGCACAATGAAAAGGACATCTGGATGGGCCCTAAGCATAGGAATGCTGGTGAGCCTTTTAAAAGAAACTGATGAACAGATGCAATGCAAGCTGCTTTCCCCCAGCAATTCCCTGACACTGATAATTTTTCACCCTCTTAATATCTCGTGTTGACCCTTTGAAGGCAATGTGCTTCTCCTCTCCAGCACTGGGGCCCTAGGGTATCAACATTTTACTTGATCGCTGTAGGTATGTGTTTAACAGTAGCTTGATATGGAGACATTAGCAGCTGATAATGTTTATTTCCATGTCAAGGGCAATTTCTGTGCATCAAGCTGCTGTTAGAAAAGCAGGCAAGGCTGATCCCCCCCCCCTCGCCTCACTTTGCAAACTTTGGAGCAACCACAAATGAAAACCCTATGGGATGTGTGTTAAGCTACAACAAATCCCCTGCAGCTGGGTAATTCCTTTGTCAGAAAGGCTACTCTTGATTCCATTATGTGGGGACTGAATATCATGCACTGCATATTTGCCAAGTGTGAATTTAGCAGTATCAGGATTGGAGGTAGAGGGCTTGAGTTGTGTGAAAGTTACTTTTGCCACCTTACTGTTTTTCTTACAGATGTTACCATGCCAAGACAACAAAGACTTTTGTGCTTGATGAATACAACAAAACCTACACCCCTGATCTTAAGTGAACCCGTTTATTTGCAAATCTTGAGATAAAGGTTTCTTGTCTTCCCAGGTGAGCCTTATACAAGTAGGAGATCCAAATATGTGTACTGTACTACATTTGGTGCAGACACCCAGCTTATATTCTGTCTTGTGAAAATGCAAAAGGAAAATTACGTTCCGATTGTGGAGATGTACTTCCATGCGGCTGAGTCTGGGGCCCATCAGACATCATACAAGGAAGTCAAAAGAAGCACAGAAAATCTACACACAGAACCCAAGCCAGTCACTGCCTCTTAGCCTAATCTGCCTCTCGGGGTTGAACCATGTACACCCCCTTGAGCTCCTTGTCAAAAAGGTGTAATATAAACACAATAAATAAATGCAGGGGGAAAGTATGTAATGCACTGGAAGAGGGTGTGTGTGTGAGGATATGTCTTGATTCGAAACAAGGCCTTCAGCAGCTAGTCTTTGTTGCCTTCTGTCACCAGAAGGTTCCTTGACAAACCAGGAAGAAATAGCATTATGAGTTAAAGCTTCAGTACTGGACTGAATACTGTCATCTGTACCCCACCCCCATACCTTAAATCCCTGCCATTCAACACCTTGCCATTGGGAAATGCTGCTGAAAAGACTTACTCTGCTTTGTCTTTTTGCTATGGAATTTAACCATTGGCCCATCTACCTCTAGCTCTCTGGATCCTGACCTGCCTGTGCAGCAACGGAGTCTCCATATAATTTTAGCATAAACTGCAGAAACCAGAAGATTAAACTTTTCATAGCAGGGCACCAGCAGCAGACAACATGGTGGGGTGAACCTCCCAGTAGGTGAGTCACTGCTGCTTGCCAGGGTGAGGTGGTGGTGACATTGGTGCACTGCAAAAGCCCCAGCGAGGTCAATCCTGTGCTCCTGATAGTGCATTTGCACCATACTGCCCTGCCTGTTGCCTCACCCTTCCCAGTAAGCATCAGAGACTTGCTGCTCTATTACATCAAAGCAACAATGTTATGCAGTGGGAGAAACAAAAGTATTGTGAGTTATTGCTCGCCCTCCCTCCCTGCCTCTGTGTGTGTATGTTACACATCAGGAATTTATAACCTATACAGTCATACCTCGGTTTAAGTACGCTTCGGTTTGAGTACTTTCAGTTTAAGTACTCCGCGGTCCGTCTGGAACGGATTAATCCACTTTCCATTACTTTCAATGGGAAGTTCACTTCGGGTTAAGTACAGACTTCTGGAACCAATTGTGTACTTTAACCGAGGTATCACTGTAATGGATTTTAAAAGTAAGGTGTGAAAAACCATACTTTTAGCATTAATGGGTGGGATTTAACTGGTACCCTTACACTCACAGAAGAGATCCAGTGGAGGCATCTGCTCACAGAGGAGTAGGGGATTTTTGCCTTTTTATCCTTCCATTTGTAGCTCCCTGTGACACCACTGGTTCTGGAAGGCCCCTTAATTCTCAGGAGTTGATTGTCAGGGGGCTGTTAGTGCAGGGGTAGGGAACCTATGGCCCTCGAAACGTTGGACTCCCAACTCCCATTAGCCCCAACCAGTATGAGATGTGGTCAGGGATGATGGGAGTTTGAGCCCAAGAACATCTGCATGGACTGGAAGTCCACAAGTTCCCCTTATGTTAGCAGATGCCTTTTCTGCATCATAAGCCATTTCATGAATGCAAGGACAGCACTTGGACTCAGTCCCCTTAAATCAGAGGAAAACATCACAATACTAAATATCATGAAGGTGTGTTGTACACTTTCTTGGAAAACAGCCTGAAGATCCTAATTGCAAAAAGTTAGAGCAAGCTTTGAATAAAGGTTTTTCAGTAATACTGTTTTGAAAGGCCAATAGGTCTGAGTCATTACAAAAATGTCCCATTGAGCAAAGTCAAATGAAGAATCAAGGACACGAGCTATCACTAAGAGTACCTTCTCTTAGCAAATAAGTAACAAAGACTCCAGTTTCTGTAACAGAATGTCTGGTTTTCGTTTTTGTTTTTTTTAGAAAACATGAATAGAGGCTGTTTACTGTGAAAAGGAGCAAACAAGAATATTAGATAAGATGACATATTGACAAATCTCAGCCTGGAATTCATTAAACACTTTTAAAGGCAGTATTTAAATAGATAACCAGGGCCTGTCAGGTCAAGGATAGGAATCCATGTGCCATGCAAATATACGAGTCCAACTATTTACAGTATAGCAAGAAAATGAGGCACAGTCCTTTGAGAACTAGGGCAGGAATGAATAGGCTCAGGTTTTTTTAGCAAGCTTGTGTGCATTGCAATGGTCAACATAACTATGACTAAAGAAAGCAGACCATATATCCATCTATGTAGCACAATATAGTTGACACTGACTGGCAGCAGCTCTCCAGGGTTTCATGCAGGAGTCCCTACAGCTCTTTCCTAGTTGCAATTCCTGGAGGTACAACTGTTCAGCCAGTTCCTGATTTTCACATCACAACTAACCTTCCTTGAGTTACCTCCCCTTCTTAACACAAAACTGCTCCAAAACAAGTTTTGAGGATAAGAAGCAAACAACCCCCAGCCAACATATTCTAATTGTCCAACAAAATCTGCAGTGAATTCCTTTAATTGGCCAGGGGTGGGAAACTCCTGAACTTGTTTTCTGAGAAACATCTGATTGTTTAGAAAATACTTTTTTTGACCCTGGAAAGTCATTCAGAAAACACAAAATATTTGTACACAATCTCTTAACAGTGGACAGATTTCAGGGCCCTCTTCTTGCCATACCAGCCCTTAGATGCAACTGCAAATGACAGCACTGCACAGTGGGATTTGTTTATAAAAGCCTTTGTTTACAGAAATCTTTAATTTGCCAAATTCTAGTTTCTTGGCGTGATGGTGGTTTAAATGCAACATTCCTTATATCATTTTGCTCTCTACTTCCATGAGTAGGCCACACTAATATAAATATTGGGGGGGGGGCACACACAAACATCCACATTGGACAGAAGGAACATAAGCAATACTGCCAACGTTTGCTAGAGCAGTCTCATCACCACCACTGCTCCAGATGTTACAGAAATTAGCATGGGGCTTAAGTTGAATTCTGTATATACCGTGTTTCTCCTAAAATAAGACGTGCCTCTAAAATAAGCCATGGCACGATTTTCTAAAGGAAAAAAAAATAAGACATCCCCCAAAAATAAGACGTGTTGGGGTATTGTCTCTCCCGGGTCCCGCTGGGTCTCGCTGAGTCGCTCCGCAGCGCTTTGCCCCACAGCGAGCCCTTCAAGGCGCCGGCGCCGCCGCTGGCCACCAGGTGCTGCTGTGGATGCGACGTCGGCTCCTCCTTCCACCGGCCGCCGCTCATTGTCCTCTTCCGCCGCCGCCTCCCTCCCTCCCCGCCGGGCTGCTGCTGGGTCGGGGCTCGAGCGGGAGCCGGCAAAGACAGGCGCGCGCTGCTGTCTTTGCCGGCTCCCGCTCGAGCCCCGACCCAGCAGCGGCCCAGCGGGGAGGGAGGGAGGGAGGCGGCGGCGGCGCGCCTGTCTTTGCCGGCTCCCACTCGAGCCCCGACCCAGCAGCGGCCCGGCGGGGAGGGAGGGAGGCGGCGGTGGCGCGCCTGTCTTTGCCGGCTCCCGCTCGAGCCCCGACCCAGCAGCGGCCCGGCGGGGAGGGAGGGAGGCGGCGGCGGCCGAAAAGGACAATGAGCGGCGACCAGCGGAAGGAGGAGCCGGCGTCGCATCTGCAGCAGCACCCGGTGGCCAACGGCGGTGGCGACGCTTTGAAGGGCTCACTGTGGGGCAAAGCGCTGCGGAGCGTTCCGCCTGGGAGGACGTCGGCTGCGGCAGCGGCGGGCCGAGCCTCCCAGGGTAGTAGCTTAAAAAAAAAAAGACATCCCCTGAAAATAAGCCATGTTGTGTTTTTTTGGCAGAAAAATAAATATAAGACGTGTCTTATTTTAGGAGAAACACGGCACTTGTCAGGCCACCGAATTAAATAGGACTTATTTCTGAGTAGACATGGCTAGGATTGCATTGTTGAACACTGTTTTTAATTTAACTATTTGCACCATATCAATCCTGCATTTCCTTTCCCTAGGATACCGTAGATCCCTTTATGAACCTTAGGTAGGAAATGCAAATCTTTTTTCAAGTGACAGCAAGGTGAAGGCATACAACTTCAATTACTGTAGTGAGCAAGCACTCATAACAAAGAGAAATAACAATTAAAAGCTCCACCCAGCTTTCGCTTCCTGTTCTGATTACAACCTTCCATGTGCAGGACAAAAGTAGTGGAAGTAGAATTCAGTTGTAAACATGTAAATAACACATCCTCTTGGCAACATGACCAGTGACCACTGCCTTAAAAAGCTAATTTGCTCTGTCCTTGTTTTTTGGGACTGAATTCTGGGTGGTGGTTGTTTTTAAAGAAAGCATTAGGGCTAGGAAGATCAACCAACAGTAGAAGTTAAAAGCAAGCATTCCATGTGTCAACCCAATTGATATTTTTTTTTTGTAAATACAGGTTTGCTAGAATCAGACTTTGGGAAATTCGGTACTACTGTCTCCTCAAATCAAGTAATATTTATATTTATTTTTTTACAATGCACTTTAAAAAAGGATCTTGGAACAACTTTCAGATAATAAGTAATATAGTCACTGCTCTCAGGTTTGCCAAGTTAAAAGACAAGATCAAAATGCAAAAAAACATATTAGGGTAACATCTTCAGGCAACCAAAATAACGGGCAAGCTTTCAAGTTCTTTTATCAAGCTAGGTTAGGGTGGGGAATCTTTTCAGCCAGACAGCTGTTGTCTCCTGGCCATTCTCCAGAGAGCCATGTGCCAGTGGTAAGCAGCCCTAGCAGCAAAAGTGGGCAGAACATCAAATGTAAATTTAGCCATTGTACCATAGGCTGTTTTCTACACACCCTCCCTCTTGTCCATCTAGACAAGCAAGAGAAATTCCAATCAAGCAAAAATACTTGGGAGTTTAAAGCAGGGCCTGTAAGAGATATAGTCTGGGGATGTTCCCCAATCCTGGATGGTAAACAGTAATGGGGGAGGGAGTTGGCTGACATGGATGCCATGGAATCAGCATTAGGGCACACAAGGATAAGGAAATGAGGGTGGAGGAAAACAGAAAGCTCGGGCACTGGCTACAATTCTTATAAGGACTTGCTGGAATGAAAACAGGGCAGGTAGCCTAATGCAATGGCTGTGACTAGATGGCAGTTAAAGGCCGGCCGAAAAAAAGCTAGCCTCTCAGTAGAGTTGATGGGACTAGTCCTGCTTTTCTCTACTTCTGCTCCGCAGTTTGAAGGACTCCAACCGGCAGAATTTAAAGCAACATTTCATGCTGCAGATTTCACAGATAGGCAGAAAAGGGATTGTAAACAGACAGCTAGAAGGAAGGAAGGCAGATGGGATAGGTGCGCACATGGCTGGGTAATGGCTTGCTAAAACAAATGTAACTGGAGAGCGCTGCATGTTGAACTGATTTTAAAGAGCAGCACAAGCCTACACGTGCCTACTCAAAAGTAAGTCCATTGACTCCAATGCGGTCTCCCCTATCCCCTCGATGAGCAGAGGATTCTAGTTTACAGCGCAATCCCTATACATGTCTACTCAGAAGCAAGTCCTACATGGCAAGTACCGGTAGGTACAGGACTGCGGCCGTGAATAGCGAAATCAAACCCACGGACGAGGTCCCGCGCGACCGATGCCTGCACCAGAACTTGACACGGAGCTTTCAAGCTACGTTTACACGAGGCTGCGCCTGACGACTGATCTTGAGCGTTTGGCTCCTGCTAGCGGAACCGGCGGGGTCTTTACGAGGCTGCAGGCCGCAGAGATGCTGCAGGTCGCTGCTCCGCCAAAGGAACAGGAAGGCTTCGCCTGTTGGATTTCAGCAACCCAAAGGGGAGCCTCGGCGAAGCGCCCGCCGCCTGCAACCGGAAACCGGAAGTTTCTCCGGAGAGCTATGAATTTCCCTTGACTCGGAGAGGAAGGAAACTTCATACCGGAAGCGGCGGTGGCGGCGGCCGGAGCGCGGAGCCTGTGACCTCTGCGCCCCCTAGTGTGCCTCGGAGCCGGAGGGAGGGAAGCCGGAGCGGGTAGGTAGGTGGGCGCGGACCGGGGGTCGCCTCCTGGGAAGGGCGGGGCTGCCTCAGGGTCGCCCGAGACTGTTAAGCAGCTGGGAACGGCCGCAGTGTTATGTTGCCTCCTTTCTCCCATTCACTCCATGTCGGACGCGGAAGGTGCTGTCTCCCTGGGCGGCCACTAAAACCGGACCCTGCTTGCCTGCCCTTCCTAGGGCACAGACCTCCCTAGAGCACAGAGAGTGGGGCTGGGGGCATCCGTGTCGTGTGGCCAGTTCTGTGTTCCAGCCTCCTCTAGTGCTTTCGTATGAGGACACCCCCCCCCCCCGAAAAAACACCCCACCATAATATTTATTTATTACATTTATATGCTACTTTTATGTGGTGTACATGGTTCTCCTCTTCTCCACTTCATTCTCTCCACAACCCTGTGGTAGGTTAGGCTAATGCAGACTGGCCCAAGGATGCAGTGAGCTTCATGGCTGAGTGGGGATTCGAACTCTGCTCTCCCAGGTCCTGATCCAACACACTAACCATTACACCACATATTTCAAAGCCTCATATACTCTTCCCCACCTCTGAGCCAGGCCTTGATAGCTCTTGAATCTTAACTCGATCCATTCTCCTTTCAGTTCTCTGACAATGGCCTGTACTATAGAGAAGATCCTGACCGATGCAAGGACCCTGCTGGAAAGGCTGAAAGAGCACGACAACGCAGCTGAGTCTCTCATTGACCAGTCCACCATGTTGCACAAGCGGGTTGTGTCCATGAAGGAGGCTGGCACGCCTCTTTCGCACAAGGTGAGTACAGACCCAGTAGCATTGGCGTGAAAACATGAGTCAGGGTGAGTGGAATGTTGTATGGATATTATTAGACTGCTCTGGGTTCACATGGACCATCTTTTCTTTACAAGTATCAAGAGGATGCAGCTGAGCTGAAGGACATGTCTAAATACAAACCTCATATTCTGCTATCTCAGGAGAATACTCAGATCAGAGACTTGCAGCAGGAAAACAGAGGTGAGCATTGTGTTAGCGAGATAACTATGAGCCCTCAAGTGACTTGTTTGGCTGCAAGGGTTAACCAGAACATAATGCAAGCCTGCATTACTGATGGTTGTCTTGAACTGAAGGATGTAAAGAGCACGCATGCCTGTGTCGTCTAGTCACAGCTCTAAACAGGATTAGTCCTTGGATGTGGTCACTCATTTCACAAGCACCCTAATCCTAAACATACATACTTTAGGTTCCATTGATTTCTGTGGGACTCGTGGCTTAATAAGTGTGACTACTGATCTAATTTCTTCCTACAAAGTGGTGTGCGGCACCTGATGTGTATAAGGACAAATAGCTATGTTGCACAGGCTAGATGAGATAAGGCAGACACAGTGTCTACACACTGCTTAAGATTGCTCTTAATATTTCTAGCATGGTTCCCCTGTTGTATTCAACAGGGTTGTACATACCACTAAGGTGAAGCACAGGAGGAAGAGAGGAAAGAAATTCCCTTGCTGTAGCACAAAAATGTAGCTGAATACCACCCAAATATTCTTCTCAGTACCAGTTCCTTATTCAATTGCATTCTTGGTGAAAGTTGTCTTTAAAGCTTGATAATAAAATTCTACTGTGGCCTGCACATATTTCAGCTACAGTCCTTTTTCTAAAACTGGCACCCATTTCCATTCTTTAATCTGATCATTTTCCACACTGCCTCCAAAATACAGTCTGAACTTGAATAGCATGTATTGATGTTTATGATCTATTACTGTACCTTAAACTTCATGAATTGATGAGTTTTTCTTCTAAAACTTTAGAAAACTTCAGGGTGCTGGGGCCAGTAAAAGTTCCAATATACTGATGGTTTCTGTCAAATGTAACCAATCTATAAATTTAAGTTTTGCATGTTTGGGCTGAATTAACAACTAAATTATTTGAAATGCAGTTTACAGCCTTTGTGTACTGGCCATTAATGTATGTCAGATGGATTGGTTCGTGATAGCATGATAGCGACAGTAGGATTTCCCAAGACTGCCATCCTGAACAGACACATCTTGAACAAAATGGGGCTTATGTCCAAGTAGATGTGCACAGTATTGGTCTGGAAACAAAACTGAATAAGTGCTGGACATATATCCAGAGTTTGAATCATTAGGTGAAGTACTGTACAGTTAAGGCCAGACCCATAAGGAATTTCTTGAAATTACAGAAATTCTTATTATAAGAGTAAGAAATAGTGTTCATAAGGCATCAGTGGGCTAAGAAAATGTTAGGATTTGAAAATTATTGTATGTATAGAAGATGGAGAGGTAGGATGCACAGGGAAGTTGTACAGCCTTAATGTGACCATAGAACAGGCATCCCCAGACTCTGGCCCTCCAGATGTTTTGGACTACAATTCCCATCATCCTTGACCACTGGTCCTGTTAGCTAGGGATCATGGGAGTTGTAGGCCAAAACATCTGGAGGGCCACAGTTTGGGGGTGCCTGCCTTAGAATATGGAGTTTTTTCCTAGTATTTGCATGGAATTTGTGTTATATTTTTCAGAACTGTGGGTTTCTTTGGAAGAACACCAGGATGCTTTGGAACTTATTATGAGCAAATATAGGAAACACATGTTACAGCTGATGATGAAAAGAAAAGATGTGGATGCTCAGCCAATTTTGAAAGTGCATCAAGCTCAGTCTGCAGTAAGGAATTATTCTATTATCTTCTTTCTGGAATAAAAAGAATAAGTTCCCAATAGGAATAAAGATGAGCGGCTTAGGTGTTGTGCTCTGTTCCAATGATGTTTTTCTCTCGCCTCTTTTACATTTTCCTCAAGAGCTTGTTCTCTGAAACATCTTCCTTCCATTAGTGCTCACAGCTCACAAGTGCCTTCTCTTTGTAAAATAAAGTGTTGCAACTCAGCCACAAGGAATCTTCTTTAGACTTCTTATAAAGAAAATTACCTGGTATCTCATGTGTGTGTGTGTGTGTGTGTGTGTGTATCAGTTCTTTGTGACTTCAGTATTGTAAAATGCCATGAGATACCTTTAATTTGCTTTTGTACTGCTTGCAAAAATACAAACCCGTTATAAGATCCAAGAGATTCTCACCACCACCACTACCTTAAAGCAGCCAGTATGTTGTAATTAGTTCTGTCAGATTGCAACCTGAAGATCTGACCTTCCCTCTTAAACCTTCTGGGATAGCAGGAGAACATGCAGTTCCAGTACCTCCTGCCACATTCTGTAACAACCCCTCTCCTCTGTTTGTGACAGCAAATGAGACTTTGGTTTTACCACACAGCCAGTTAAGGGAACCAACATGGGAATATGACAGAAAGTACAGCAGAGCAAAGTTCAGGCAGAAGCTCAGAGATACAGTATGGCAGCACTAGGTCCAGTGAGGGAAGGATGAAGACATGATTCTTTGGTTCCGTGTTCTTTGACTTTTCTTTGGAAATACCTGATTTAACTTGTTTTTCTTTTTATTAGTTTATAATTTTGCTTTGAAATCTGCTTACAGGAAATTGAGAGTCAAATTGACAGGATCTGTGAGATGGGAGATGTAATAAGAAAAGCTGTTCATGTGGACAATGACCAGTATTATAAAACACAAGAAAAGCTAGCACAGTTAGAGGTAAGATGCTGAACAACTGTGGTTGGGGGTAGAAAACGGGGAGGCTTGTGCCTTACATTGTCAAAAGGTTCTTTCAGCCTCCAAGCCTAAACTAAATTTGATTGCTGCTTTGTTAAAAGCTAATGCCTGCCTTGAAGTCCTGCTATAGTCTTGGTACAGCTGATGAGATACGGTAGGAAAGCTGGCAGCTGAGCATCATGAAAGTAGACTCTGCACCTGCAGGATGCTACTCCATATCATAGCCCTTAAAACTGCAAGTTAAGAGGCCGCAACTCTTGGAGTCAGGCTTGAATTACTGAAAATTCTGTTGCTTCACTCTGATATGAGACACATGAATTTACTGGAGGGAAAAGCATAACACTGCATAGTATTAAAATACGGTTTCAAGTTAGCAATTAAGCAGGTTAATTGGGGGATACAACATTCAGTAGAACCTTACTACTAGGTATAGCAAGGAGCACCATGCAACCACTGAAGCTTTCTCACATGAATAAGAAACAGCAGTTGAGGTGGATAATGAGAATCTTAGCTTATCCCTCCCCTTTGAAAGTCGGGTAGGTAGCCATGTTGATCTGATGCAGTAGAAATATATATTAAAAATTGTCCAGTAGCACCTTAGAGACCAACTAAGTTTGTTCTTGGTATGAGCTTTCGTATCTGAAGAAGTGTGCATGCACACGAAAGCTCATACCAAGAACAAACTTAGTTGGTCTCTAAGGTGCTACTGGATTTTTTTTTTTAATTTCTACTTTGAAAGTCAGTTGCGGAGGGAACCTGTGAGAGTAGAATGGCACTGTATGTGGACACCGAAAAGCAAATAAAATGAAACTTATGGTTCATTTTATTTTCCTTTCAATTCCCTCCTGAAGGAACTGCAATGACTCCAAACTCCTCAGGCAAGTGCCAATAGTGGTAATGTTTCAGCACCTCTTAAAAATTATTACTATTTTATGCACTTCTTTTTACATGAGTCCAAAGGCAGTTTACATACATACAATAAAAACAGCTAAAATAGTTTTAAAAGCAGGGGGGGGAAACCCCATAAAGATAGGTTTTTAAATAATGCAAAATAAACATCTAAAACAGAAACATTTTCATCCAGCTGGAAAAGCTTGTTCAAACAAAACTATCCTCAGTTTCTAGAAAGTACAAATATGGTGCCTGTTATACCTCAATAGGGATGTTATTCCACAAAACAGGATCCAAACTCAGTTTATTAACCCTCATCCAGCCCATCACTGCACCCAGACTGTGGTCTGGGGCCTACACAACCACTCCCAATTCAGATGTTACAGAGAAATGGAGCTTGGTATCACCACAGTACGGATGACACCTCACTACAGTTTATTGTGGGAGGAGTGGAGTGGGGTTGGATGGTACCTTTAGATTGGCAAGGAGGAGTGTTGCCAGATGGCTCTAGGGTCACCTAGTCAGGTGGAGAGCTGCCACCAGTGGTTCTCCTGGCTAGATAGCCAACAGAAAGTTCTGAAACAGGATGTTTTTGTTTGGGGTAGCTGTGGCTTTTGATGTGCTAGACCAAAGCCCCATGAATCCCCCAAGGGGTCTAAATTCAACCGCCCCATTCCAGGGCTTCAGATGATCCATAGTGGGCTCCCCGCTCCCCTCCACCCCACAGCACCCCAGATCATTTGGATTTCTCTGCATTTATGTGTAGGAAACTTGAGCAAAGCCTCCATTATTAGCCTCCATTTTTTTTTAAAAAAAAAGATCAAACCAGGATCAATCACTGCAGCCACTCCAAATGGCTGCTAGATATATATTTTTTTCTAGCTGCCTTTAAGGGAATCTTAAATATGAAAGTACAGCATTGTTGTGAAATCTTGGTGTCAGCTCACCAAACCGGCAATATGAGGATAATAACACCGGATAACTTTTGTATTGGCACCATTTTAGTGTATGTTTAAAAACTTCATTCTCCAAACAAGTTGGCCCTTGGTTTGAAGAAGCATGCTGCTGCTAAATTAGTACAACTATTTAAGTCCTGGATTTCTCTATGAGCAGTTGTCCCTGTTTGTCACTCTTAATGCAAGATAATCATGACATCCAAACCAGGAAACCAATCTCCAAACAAAGGATCTGTCAGTCTAATAGTATAGTCTGGCCATATGCGTCCTTTTGCTGTGGGAAAACAGCTTCCACAGGAGATGGGGATTAGAGTCCTGCTCTTTAGGAAAACATTCAGGATTGGACAGAATGTGTGTGTCCCCCTCTCCTGGTAAACTGGGCCAATCTTAAGTGGCAAGTTTATAAAAAGCCACTGAGGGAGTCTTATGTTAACAGAGTTTTGATTTGGTCTGAACAGAACCAGGAATAATAAGGTGGCTACTTAGCACCCATGGGGTGATCTTGACTCTCTTGAAAAATTCTTGCAGACCATTTAAAGGACATTCAAGGTTGGTGGTCAATAAATAACTAGGCCAGGAAGCTGTGTGTGTGCTTGCTTGGTTCTTGTTGTCATGGCAACAGAGAAGAAATACATATAAGCCCCAGGCTGTGTCCAGAATAGGAGTTTGAGCGGTTCTTAAAGCTGGCAATTATCCGTCAACTTGGCCAACATAGGTTTAGTACAACGCAACTTGTGAAAGTGCTGATAAAAATGTATCTGTAAATCATTAACATTTTGTCTTGCTATTTTTGTCTGATAAATGAGACCAAAATTTATTTGTTTATTTACATTTGCTAAGGGTCTGGATTTAGTACTATCTTATATTAGACATCTGAAGGCAGCCCTGTTTAGGGAGGCTTTTAATGTTTAATAGATCACTGTGTTTTATTTTTCTGTTGGAAGCCGCCCAGAGTGGCTGGGGAAACCCAGCCAGATGGGCGAGGTATAAATAATAAATTATTATTATTATTATTATTATTATTATTATTATTAAACTGTCACTGCTTTGCTCATATGTTTGAAACTGTTTTTATTGGTTTTATAGCTTGAAAATAAAGAGTTGAGAAAACTCTTAACAATCAGCAGAGAATCTATCGAGGTGAGGCAAGAAGGAATGCCTGATGATGCTTCTCAATCCACAAAACAGCTGCCTTTGAATAGTTGATCTCTGAAGCTGGTAAACTGCACTGCAGGAAAGAGTGTGCTTATTTTACAAGCTGTTCTTTTAATTCCCTCATGTCTCCGTTTGGGTATCATTCCAGCCTTTTGCTATATTATAGAGACTGTGCTTTGTGCATAGCTGCTGAAATGACTCCCTCTGCAGGCTAAAGTTTGCCCTGCTTAATCATGCAGAGGAGTACTCGTGCAGCTGTAGTCCTAAGCAAATGCTTTCTCAGGGTTATCCTTGCTTTCAGAAATCTCAGTTGGATAGGACAATTTGATCGCTTTTGGCTTTTCCTGTGTAAGTACATTTCTTTAAAAGTCAGACTTTTATAGGAAAAATAGTCTGAGCAGACTTATTTCTTTAGAAGTTTATTTACTTTCAAGAAAATAATGCCTAAGATAAATTGTCATACAGGATATAGGCCAGGCATAGGCAAACTCCAGCCCTCCAGATGTTTGGAACTACAATTCCCATTATCCTGGACCACTGGTCCTGTTAGCTAGGGATAATGGGAACTGTAGTCCCAAACATCTGGAGGGCCAGAGTTTGCCTGTGCCTGATTTAGGCACTCCCGTTCTTAATTTGATTTAATTAATAGTCTAAGCAGTATTTTGGTTCCATTTAACTACTGTTTACCAAAATTACTTGTCTTTAATACATCAACAAATACAGAAAGTAATGCACAATTATATGTAAAAGTATTCTCTGAAACTCTACATGTGTGAGTGCAGTGGCTGCACACAGAGATATCTCATAATGTATAACAGAATCTTGCATTTAGCACCCTGTCTAGCATGCCACACCATTATGGAGGTCCTTGAATGCCATCCGTTCTTCTTTTCCCTCTTCCCTCTCCCTCCCCAACTCAGTCAAGGAATCTGAGCTCATGTTCCTTCACTGAGCAGAGGTGGCATGTACAGACCTCAAATTCCATATAATTGCTCATCTTTGCATGCATATTGAGGGTCAGGGGGCAAGATCTCTGTTAACTCCCTTGGAGACTCCTCTGTGTGCAGGCATTGCTCTTGCATGGGGAAAGAATCATGCCCCATCTATACATGTTTACATAGTACTGAAACGATCTAGAATGATGACTCTTCCAAAAGCAGCATCCTTTGGAACTTCATGCTAAGTATTTCAAAATTTACTCTGCGAGGTATTGATAGTAAAATGCTGCTGTTTCTAGATTTATTTTTTTCTTCTACTTGAGACTTCAGATGGGTGCTGCATGGAATCTGGTTTGTGTACTTTATTGAAGACCTTGTCTCCATGCTGAGTACTTAAGGAAAGCATTCACCAAACAGACTTGAAGACAAATAAATTATAAAGTGATTGTATAGGAACCTAGCCAAGTCCTGTCTTCATTTATAGTGCTCTGCAGTTTATTGTGTGTTCTTCTTAGCTACTTGCTTGCAGACTCTCACATCCTCATACCTGATAGATTCTATGACTGTCTCAACATTGTGATTGTAGGGCTAGAATTGGAGATATGTCTAGCCTCTGTGGTCACTTCTGTATAAATGTATTTGTCCCCATAGCATGCTTCGATCTTGTACAGCATATTGCCTATTGCTAAAGTGTTGTAAAGCATAATGAATGTGAAAGGAGATATTTCAATGTTTCTGCTTTCTCCAGGAAAGTTTCAGCGTAGGATCGATCACTTTTGTTGTTCAGAGTGCAGCACATGTCCTTTCTCCATGTTTATCATCTTTCCCCATCAGTGTGGTGGAGAGGAGAGCCGGGTTTATTCTTCAAATTCATCTTTTGGTGTTTTTAAATTCTTACCAGTCAGTTTTACTTTGAAGACTGAGCTGATAAAAGAGCTGCTGCTTTTGTGCATTATGCAAACATAACCTAATCAGCAGGACAGATTCACCTGTATATCATCACTTTGCAGTGTTATGCCTTAAATATATGCCATCAGTGCCATCTTCAGAATCAAACAGGCTCTTGTAATGAGCAGCAACATGTGCTCAGTCCGTGCATAGATTCTGGATTATTTTGTAAATACCCTTGAGGGATGTTACAATGTACATAAGTGAGTTACAGAGCTGTTGTGCTATTTTTTGCCATCTTATCTGCCTGCTCTGATCAGTGAATTCAATCTTGTCTTTACCTCTCAGGTATTAAATATGTATATTTGTTCATTTTCCTGAAATAAATGTTTTGAGGCAATATTATCTGTTGTGGCACTTTTTGTACCACGGATAATTTATGGACTGACTTTACCATTGGCCAGCACCATTGTTCGCTGATTAACTACTTGGGCCACTGCAAGTTACATTCTGTATTTATCTGGAAATTAGGCTGAGTAAAGGGAACTGAAATTGGCATATGCTGACTATAAATAGGTGTCTAGTGGAACCATGTTTATCAAACCGATTAAACCTTTAAGAATTTCATAAATGCCTGTGTTTAACTTTGTAAAACCAAGTTTTATTTCAGTCATAGACTGAAACAAAATGTACACATTCTCCTTCATACATGAGAATGACAAAAGCGGGCCTGCTTTCAAACCTAATTAGTAATTAGCTTTTCTCTAAAATATAGTCTGGGATGCACAATATGAAATATAGTAAGTAAGAAGTACAATTCAAGCTGTTACCACTGCAACAGTACAATCCTATACATGTCTACTCCATTAGGCCTCCTCTCCCTCAACTACCAGGCAGCAGCCATTCCATCAGGCTGCACAGTGGGAGAGGTAGGAAGCAGGGCTCATTCCATCAACCAGCCAAAGGACCAGCTCCTGCCCCTGAGCTGTTTCTAGGCCAGCTGGTCGTTGTGAAAACTAATCTTTAATCATTGGCACCCGAGTTGCTTTTTGGTCTTTTCTCCCTTGCCCCTTGTGTTTTGAGATGGTAAGCCTGCAGGCAAGGACTGTCTTGTTTTCATTGATTATATTGTAAGCCACTCTGAACATTTTTAGCTGAAGAGTGGGGGTACAAATGCTCTAAATAAATGAATTGTTTTTATTTAATTTGGGTCTTTGAGTAAGTGTAGCATCCAAAGGCTAAAGCAAGGTTGGGAAACCATTTTTAGCCACATGGCATCATATTCTTTTGGGCAACATTTTGGGGCTTGTGTGCAAGTGAACGGGTCTGGAAGCAAAAGTGGATTGATAAATGGAGGTAAATGTTACAAAGGGTCACAGTCAGCTAGTTTCTAAATGCACACGTACTTATCTGGACGGAGGACAGAGGTGTAAGAATGCATTCTAGCCGGGCAGAAAGCAATGTAGAGTGAAGCAGAGCCAGGGAGGAGTGTGTCTTGGGGAGAGTTTCGAGGCCCAGATAAAGGAGCTTGGCCTGAAGTTCTTCCCTGGGCTAAAGCAACATAATCAAAAGTGTAAATGTCAGTATTAGCAACAGGAGATGAAAATGCCTTCACTTGCCAGTAGGTAAGGTAAAGGTAAACAGTAAACTCTGTGTAGAGAGACTGCCAGTCAATCCTTCCTAGTCCACCAAAGAGAGATCCATGACATGGAAAATACACTGGATATTGTATCCTTTGGACAGTAAAAATATTGTCTGGTTCACACCTGATCATGACCCCTTCACCATCTGTAGTCTAATTGGAGATGTAGCCAATGGAAAACAAGGTAACCTGCACCTTTGCCCTTCAAGAAAATTACTTTTGGCCATAACGAATATGGAGATCGATCTATCTATCTATCTATCTATCTATCTATCTATCTATCTATCTATCATCAAGAGAAAGAGCAATTTGGTAAGGCATTTAATTCTAACTTGGAAACACAATAGTTTGTGATAATATTTGGCTTCCTCTAGCAGCTTTCTGCTATCCTGCTAGGCAATGACTGAAATTACAAGAGAGAGAGAACCTGACAAAGTAGAATGTACAGTATTTTTCAAACAGAAACAAGTTTCTTTCAGGTGGCCACTGAGTAAAATTATCCTTGCCTCTTATATGTACAAATGTGTTTCCTTTGTTTATCAGCCCTTTTCCCATAAACCATGTTTTGCAAATAATCTGTGGCTTCCTACCTCCCACAAATCAAGAATCAAGTTTGTCTACATTTTTCATAAGTGTGCCTCTAGCTGAAAATTGCTTTGTAGTTAACAGCCACTGCAAGAATAAAATAACACCCTCGTTTTAGAAAATACAGTAGGCATTCAGTTACCAGCCCAAGATTGCACCTAATTTTATAGTGATGCTCATAATGGTTTGGACCTAAAAGTAGAGTGAGGTTGCTTTGGCTCATAGAAGAGGGCCTTGTTTGCACTCTTCATTTCAGCAACACCATACACCCTTAAAAATTCACTACACCAGTGTGGTGTAGTGTTTAAGAGCAGTGGACTCATAATCTGGTGAACCGGGTTTGTGTCTCTGCTCCTCCACATGAAGCTGCTGGGTGACCTTGGGCTAGTCACACTTCTTTGAAGTCTCTCAGCCCCACTCACCTGCTGTGGAGGAGGAAGGGAAAGAAGAATGTTAGCCACTTTGAGACTCCTTCGGGTAGTGATAAAGCGGGATATCAAATCCAAACTCCTCCTCCTCCTCTTCTCCTGAAGGTTGGAGAACGATCCAGTGGCTTTGGAGGGTGGGGCATTATGAGAGACTGCATTTGCAGAGGGGGGAATCTGCAACCCTCTCATGAGTTTGCATTAATACCTTCTGTGTGTGCTTGTTGGGACTGGAGTCCAAGCCTCTGTTCTGTTCACTAAAAGCACTGCCTTTGAGTCAATAAGGACAGGGCATCCCAACCTGCTTCAAGGTAATTCACTGACACAATAAGAGTTATGTTAACAGCCGCTGTTGCTACCGGTAGATATGGCATGCCAATATCCTGCATTGCTGTCACAAAAAGTAATTTATGTGCGCTCCTAAAGCCAGTTAAGGAAGTTGCATACCATATTTTGCTGATACATAGTAATTACTATTATGGAGTTGCAATTATAATCCAATGAAACAGGCTAAACTAGCCTGACTAGCCTTTGTTTATTTACCCTACCTCCAAGCAAAGTGGTGTACCATGCAATGTTGCTGTTGTTTGGGAGATGACAGACGACAGATGACAGATAGATAGATAGATAGATAGATAGATAGATAGATAGATAGATAGATAGATAGATAGATAGATAGATGGATAGATAGATAGGTGTGTGTGTGTGTGTGTGTGTGTGTGTGTGTGTGTGAGAGAGAGAGAGAGAGAGAGAGAGAGAGAGAGAGAGAGAGAGAGAGAGAGAGAGAGAGAGACTGAGACTACCTTGCAGAGAGGACCCAATTTGTTTGTGTTTTATAGAAAAGGGAACTGGAGGCTTCTTGGTGGTCAAAGGTGTAGGAAGCTGCAATTCCAATTTGGGGGTCAACTGTAGCTCAGATAGAGCATCTGCTTTGCATGCAGAAGGTCCCTGGTTCATTCTCCAGGTGGGACTGAGAGAGGTCCCTGCCTGAAACCCAGGAGAGTTGATGCCAGTCAAGGTAGACAGCACTGAAGTAGATGGGCTAATGGTCTGACTTAGTATAATAAGGCAGTTTCCCATGTTGCAGGTAGTTCTACAAATACTCTTATTGTAAATGGAGGCAGCCATTCAATAAGCTAGGACTAAAAAGGTGGAGCCAATATTACAGTACCATCAAATAAATGATTTGTTTTATGAAGACAAAAGAAACAATGGATTTGAAAGTGCTAAGTCCTAATTCCAAATTGAATTGGTGGAGGGGAGAAATAAATTGCTGTCAAGAATGTATAACTTCTTATTGGAGTGGAACACCAAGGATGAGGAGACAAAGGAGGTTATGATAAAATGGGCAATTGACTTTGGTTATAACATTGAATACGATCTGTGGCTTAAGTTATGGAATCAACATATGAAATTTACAGCATGTACGGTACTAAAAGAAAATGTCATGAAAATTATGTACCGCTGGTACCTGACACCAGTCAAATTGGCAAAAATTTATAGAAAGAAAAACAAAAAAGTGTTGGGAATGTAACCAAAAGGATTGAGAATTATATGTGGTGGCTATGTGAAAAAGTAAAAACATTCTGGGAGTTAATTTATAATGAGTTTAAAAAAATGTTAAAATATACTTTCCCCAAGAAACCTGAAGCCTTTTTGTTAGAGCTAATGGGAAATGAAATTAATAAGAATGACCAAAGATTATCCACGACAGCCACCAGAATGGTATTGGCTCAAAGATGGAAAACAACAGAAATTCTAACAGTTGACGAGTGGTGGGTTAAGATGATGGAATATTCAGAGTTGGCTAGGATGACTGGAAGGCTAAGGGAGCAAAAGGACCAGAAGTTCCAAAAAGAGTGGAGTAAATTTGTGGACTATTTAAAGGAGTGCTGTAAAAATGTGAAGACACTGACAGGCTTAACACAAACCTACAACAGAAACAATGGATGTTTCTGTCTATAAACGAGAAAGAACTATTTAAGAGAATGACAGAGACAATATGGGAGAAGGTGCATAACATAAGAGAAAAGACCTGAAAACCAAAAGTGGAGAAGGAAGGAAGTCGTGTTTGGCAGAACATTAGTATGTTTTGGAGGTTTGGATTAGTAGTATAGTAATAATAGCTGTATTAAATAGTAATTGAAATGTATCAGATGAATTGTTTTATTTATGACTATTTTCTTTCTGTATTTGGGAAAACAATAAAAAAGGTGGAGCCAATAGGCAGCTCCTAAAGTGCAAGGATGTTTCCAGCATGAACCTTGAGATATTTGTGGTGGTGAACAAAGGGGGATTTAAAATGTATTAGAGGAGGAAATAATAGCCCTGTGAAACATTATAAATCCTTTGTTCCCTGTCCTCTTATCTCTGTTCATATTTCTTACAGCCACTTGTTCATGTGCCTTTTGCTTCCTCTGCCATTACCCTTTTCTAGCCCCAAGTATTTTTGCAGGGGCCTTAGGGCCTGCCTAAGCAGCTATTCCTCTCTGTTAATGAGACTCTCTGCTTACATAGGTTATTACACAAGCTGCTTTGACTTCACATTAGTCTGCAGCTGAAATAGCTTAGTTTAGACTGCTCAACCTGCCCTATCAATGCTTCTTACTTCCAGGAAAAATAAGAGTAACGGAGGGATGAGAGGTGTGGAAAAGAACACACTATGCCAAACTAGGAAAGCTGACAATAGTTATGGTTGCCAATGCAAGGTAATTCCCAGTGCCTTAGGCTACAAATCTCTACACATTATTCTGAATTGGACACATCGACCCATCTTATGTGACGGAAAGGAAGTAGATGCAGGGCTGGCTGAGGGAAAGGACAAGATGATTAACAGGTGAAGCTCATTCCAGCATGGTCATAGGCATCTGGTTGGCCAATATTGGAACAGGATGTTGCGCTAGTTGGGGTGCTGGCCTGATCCAACCGGCTTTTGCGTGAGGGATGATGGGAATTGGAAGTCCAGTCCAGCAACATATGGAGGGTCACAGGTTCTCCGTCCCTGCTGTAAAACAACTGGACAGTTCACATCCTTCTGCGGAGGGTTTGCAATGTTATTGTGTCATTGTGCTGGTTTGATTTGGTGCCTTCCGTTTGAAGGGCTCATGAATTTCATGACCTTTGTTACACATACAAAATCTTTTCACATTTTGCAATAAAGATGCAATTCGTGCATCTCAATATCGCACGGCGTCCCTTTAAGTAGCAGCTGCCTTTAAAGGCGGCCAATAAGTAAACAGAGAGCAAAGGCGCGCATGCGCTTTTGCGCGGGTACTTATCCCGAAGCCTCCCTTAGAGCCTGCGCTCCCGCTTCGACCCCCCCCGGCCCGGCCTTGCTGCGCACGCGCGGAACCGCCCTCCTCTCTGCCCGCGAGTCTCGCGAGAAGCCGGGATTTATTCCTACGTGCTGTGCCGTGCTGCTCATGGCGGCGCTGGAGCGGGGGCGCTGAGCTGTTGGGGTAAGTGGGGTTGTCCCTGCCGGGAGGCCGGCAACCTCCTCTACCCGCCCGGCACGACCTTGACGGTGGCGGGCAGGGAGAGCCGAGGGGGCTTGGAATGTTGCCTGTCACTCTGTCCCAGGGACCAACGGTCTAGCGCGGGGGGAACCCCTCCCCCACCCGCCGTGTGCCCTGCTCGTTTGACAGACGGGTGCAAAGAGGCGGGGGGGGGGCGGAAGGGAAGAAGCGAGAGAAAGGGAACCTTGCTGAGCCGAGCGGGCTCCTTCACACTCTTTTCTCCCCAGCCCCCGTTTGTCTCCAGACAGGGGCCTAAAGAGAGGGAGGGAAAGGGAGCGGACTGGTGGGCCCGAACCCCGACATCACTACGGCTCCCAATGTGCACCGCGCGACTGGCCTTTCCTCGCAGGGGCCGCTGGGGCTTGGAGTTCAGGGGCGCGGTGCTCTGGGCAGCCGCGGCGATGGAAAGCACTCCAACTCCCGGCACGGCGCCTGTAAGCTGCGCGGCCACTGGGCCTTCTGGGGGGTGGAGTCCTGGCACCTCGTCTTCGGCGGAGCGGAGTGGGCGACGGGAACTACCTCTCCCAGCATGCAGCCTGCGGGTGCGGGGAGGGGAAGAGGAGGTCAATCTTCCTTTGTGTGAGGGGGAGCGGTCGCCATTTTCCTTCTCTCCCTCGCTCTACCCCCACCGCGCCCCAGCTTCGAGAGAGGGGCAGATAGTGGAAACGACCCAGGCGCCTGAGGGGAAGAACGTGCCCGTCGGTGTAACCGGCGGGAGGGGCGCCCAGGGCTGGATTCCGGCCTTGGCTCGCCCCCAGTCGCAACAGGGCTGGGGCTTTGGGTTTCCGCATCCTTTCCTTTTCTGATGCGGACCCCCGCCCCGCAAGCGTTAGATCGTCCCTCAGTAGTAGGAGCCACCATCTTGCTGCCTCAGTGCCATGTGCTGTGGCTTTCTTTAATGTGATGCTGCGGCACAGGATGGAATGGCCACCCGTAGCTCCTTTCACTCATGTGGGCAGCGGTAACGAAGCTGAGGAAACACGATTGTCTGGCACCACTCTGCGGTCGTCAGAAATCTGTTTTGAGCGCTCACCCTACAACTAGGCAATTCAATTCATTTGCTGCAATATAAGACTATAAAGCCATTATAATCGCACATTCAGATCTCAGAGCAATAGTTTGAGGCTTTCTTCGATTATTATTACATACTGCCTAACCAACATATTCACCCTTTGGGTTATAAGCATTAAATACGGGTGCAATCTGATCCGTAAGCCTCCTTTAAGAATAAAGCCTTTGATTTGCTGGTGACTTTGTCTCCAAACGATGACTATTTGCTGATATATTCCATGGGAAAGGGGTATACAGTATAACAATACTGAATTCTTAAAAGCGATATTGAATTGCAGTGCAGTCCTATGTGTGTTCATATATACACACACTCTTGGGGGTAAACCCACTAAATTTGGTGGTCCTTCCTAAGTATATATGCATGGTTACAGCTCAAACCCATACATGTCTGTTCTATAGGATTTGCACTCAAAAATTATGTTTAGGATGGCATTCAGCCTCCTGTATAATTTTCTTTAATTACTGCTATCTCTTACTTGCATGTGGATTCTTCTGATCTTGATTACCAATATTATATTTAGCTAATACAGTACCAAACAATGTTTTCAAAGACAAAACTCTTTGGTGGATGTCTCTGGAAACATGTAGCAATGCCTTGTTAGTGTTGCAATCTAAATATGGCTGCCAAAGCTTACATCAGCTGTATAGACAATGTACAGAAAACTTGACTTGTGTCAACAAAGTACAAAAAAACAAGTCATAATACAACTGAACTTGCTTTTTACTGTGCTGAACTTGAGCTAATCCTTTGTGGATTCATGTGTTATCCCAGAGTTTGCTGCATTGGAGGCTTGGCAGCTGCACTGGGTGTTTGCCATTGGGAGGAGTATTTATAGCAGCTGAGCTGAAAAGTAAAGAATTTAAAGCACAGACATACACACTACTGATTTCACTGAACTACAGTCCAATGCTTCACAACATGGGAGGATCAACATATTTTGCCACCAAGTACAGGGAATAGTTAGGTTTAAACTGATTTAGAAGCAAGTCCATCTGAATTTGGGGGTTCTGTGTAAAATATGCATAGGAATTAAGACTACATTCAGTGGAATGGGCACTCTTCTCTTAACCATGCTTATGTTGAAGTAATAACTACAGTATTTGTTTTAGTTGAATTTAATTTCAAGGCTGTGCTTAGTAGTACAGCGTAACAGCATTCTAGATTGCACCAGCTAAGCTAACCTGGTTCTGTTCTTACAAAAATGTTCAATTGTTTTCTTATCCTGCATGCTGACCTTCCTACTTTGATTGGCTAGGAGAGATTTGGGATGTTCCTTTTTTGCCTTACTAAGTTTCTTGGTCTGTTTTTAACTATGCTAACTGTACATCAACAATAATATATGGAAACACTTACTATTCAAGAGATGTTGTCTTTCCTCCATAATATGTTGTCTTTCCCCAAAACATTGTGGGTTAGGAAAGACTACAGAAGTATAAAACCAAAGATGTGGGTTTAAAAAAAATCTATTTACTCGTGTTCTCACTCTTCCTGCTCATTTTCTTCTCAAGATCACAATCCTTATTCACTCTCCTTCCCTTTATGTTAGCTGGCTCAGCTGTTGCACAGCATCATTCTGCATTCCATGTCCAGTGAAGTTTGGATGCTGAAAAAAATTATCACTGGGGTCAGATTTATCTATCCATTACCGCATCCTGACTATCACATAGGAAAAGAAATATGTAGCCCCTTCATTAATGAGAAAATACATTATATAGATGCTGTTGATGATTTATTAATTATTAGCATGTTATAAAAGACAAAGTAATAAAAGCCATAGTTAAAATATACCAAAACATACGTCTAGTGACAATGAATGAAGCAAACACTAATAGATGTACTGCTGGATAAGTGTTTAATGGTTATTGTATTTGTTTAAAAACCACTTAAATATTTTTTTTGTGTGTGTGTTTTTAAAAAAACCTCATTAAAACCAGCAGTAAAATATAGTTTGCCATGGCAGTGGCCAAGTGGCCAGTATTGTCTGCACCTTAGTTTTCAAAGTCCTGTTTGAATAGGAAGGTCCTGGCCTGCCATGAAGCCAATCTAACTTCTCTTGGGTGGGAATCCCATAATATGGGAGCAGGCACAGAAAAGGCTCTTTTGTGTCTCCACCAACTATGTCTCTGATGTTGATGGGACCAAGGGAAGGTGTTCACCTGAGGTTCTTAGCACCCAGGCAGGTGTTTGTGTGTGTGTGTGTGTGGAATGTACTGCTTCTTCCTAGTGCATTGGGTTTGGAAACAAATTCAAATACACAACTTAAAATGCAACTTTTGCATTTGTCTTCTGCTATAACTGGCAGGCTCAGGATGAAAAACAAGAATATACTTGCATGTTTCAACTCTTAAATCTTTTAGCAGTTTTCTTTGGTATTGGCCCAGATAAACTGCAGAGATTGGCTTGGACAAGCAGCTTACAGCAAACCTTTGTGCTACCTGTGTAGTTATGCTTATTGTTCATATTATATGATAGCTTTAAATATTATAAATAGTTGTACTGTTACATTAGAGCCTGATAATATCGACATTTTTAGGTTACCATACTGCTTTCCTGGAAAGCAAGTAAAAGTTCATTTTGGAAAGAAATAGACATTTCACATATGTTTTTGCATATCTGTGGTGATTCGTGTTTGTCTCTGATCTCTGTTCCTGAAGCAACAGGAATTTATATTCCAGTTGTGAAAATGTTCATGACTCAAATACATGCCTATAAATGTATTGAAACTGGTTAAGAAAGCCTGATCAGCATATAAACATTAGAATTTACTAGTAATTTCTGAGATTCTAACCAGTGGTTATGTTCAGTGCAATTTAGGATTTGAGCTTAGTAAAAAGGTAGAAGCTTTTTTCAAGCATTAGTAAAACCTTGGGAGTTGTGAGAAAGATCTGCTCAGAAAGATGGGATCACATCAGTTAAGTGTCCAAAATGTCTAAAAGTTGTGGCATAATAGACTTCTTGTTTGTTTGTTTTCTCTCCAGTATGAAGTGTAACAGAACTGAATTTACCACCTGAAACTGCTGCTTCAAGTTCAGATCAGGAAAGGAACACATCACATCGTAACAACAAAACAAGACCAAAGAAGAGTAAAATTTACACTGAAGACACAACACTTGATCTGAAACAAGAAGTTTGTGCCTACTCAACAGCTTCAAAAGAGCACGTCCCAACACTGCTAGTAGTCTTTGTTTTCTTCAGTGCTGTGCTGAAACTGCCCAGTGCAGCACCAGTTATTCCTTATTAGCTTGATAGATCACTTGTCTCTTGCTATCTCTTTTTTTTTTAACAATAGCAATCTTCAAACTTTGAAACGTGTGCTGAAACGAAGAATTCGCGAATACTACTGAAAGTGCAATATTAGAATATCACTGCGAGGTTGGTGCATGTACTCGTTAAAACAGTAATAGATACTGGAATTAAAACTACTGTTTGACATTAGTTTAAATAATGCTTTTATTTAAATCCTGACTGCCTTCATTTGGTCAGAATATCAAAAGCAGAGCTAACATCTGGCTGTGGTGCTTACGTTTTTAAATGATTCAAGTTCATCAGTATTGCCATTTGGTTATATTTGCTGAGCTAACTGTGGAATGCAATCTTATCATTGTAGCTATTTCATTAAGCTTTCTGCTACTATTTTCCAGTTTCTCCCTTTTGAAATCAGTTTACTCTAATGCTATAAGTCTGGATCTCAAACTTTCTCCATATCCTTCTCCCAATTACTAGTATCGGTCAGTGAGTCTCCATTTCATAAGCTGGTAGGTTTAAATGTTAATTGTCTGCTATAAGGACAGCTCATAGCTGTCAAGTTCTCCCTTTTTTAAAGGAAAATTCCCTTATGCTGAATAGGCTTCCTCGTGAGAAAAGGGAAAACTTGACAGCTTTGGGACAGCTGAATTAATAGTAACCATGAGTTCAGTTAGCATCCAGCTTCTGCTCTCCATTTCAGAACCCCTCTTGAGGTAAATTAAAGCTATTAAATGCTTCCTTAACTAGCACATCAATCCCTTCTTGTCTTAATATGTTAGGAGGCTGCCAGAATGGCAGCTTTTTATGACACTGGATAAGTGGCAGATATACATTGACAAGGTTGTCTTGTTTGATTTTGTTATATGCAGCATTATAAAATTAAGTTGAAACAGGCGTAAAAATATGGCAAGCACCTGGAAAGAATTTGTTGAATTTTCCATGCCGTCTTCTCCCCCTACTGCATACGTTAGTGCCAACCTGGGCAATGCATCTCCAGTCGGACTGAATTTATCACCTTATGGCCAATCAGTAAGTTCTTTTGCCATACTAGCAATATTCTTAAGGGTAAAGCCAAGCTAGCTCAGATGGTGTGATGCAACAACCTCCTTTGAGCAAAAAAAAAAAAATGTGGCCAGTTTGCAGATTACTAGCAGAAATGTCTGCTCATTTTGGAACCTCTTATTAAACAAAGCATCTTATAACCCTGCCAGAGTGCAGTGAGCAGGCTAAAACACTCAATTTGACAGTTTCAGTTTGAAAATCATTTCACACTCACCCCTCATTCCCAACCATTCTTTTCATTGGTCATTGTACCAGACCTAGTTCCTGTTTCAGGGCAATTGGTTACCTCTCCAGCTGTTTAAAATCAAAACTACCCTAATACTTAGATAATTTTGGATTTCTTTTGTTATTTACCTGGAAAACCTTAAAACAAAGAGATCCAAATCTTCCTTCAAACGGCCAAAGGCAGCCGATTCAAATTTTGAGTCTTTTTGAAAATGAGCAGAGTATACATCTGCCAAATTTTCTTGTCTGTGACAACTCCACGTCTAGCTGGAATACGGTTGATAGCTAGTTAGTTGAAACATGTCCATCCTTGGCCTTTACTAGCATGGAAATTGTTCAGGGGTTCTCCCCAAAAGCCTGTAAGATTGGCAGTGAACTGCTAAGTTTAAAACTTTATGTCCTTGAGAGACAATGTATTTGTTCTCATGTCTATCATATTTAAATGCTGGGGAAGGGGCTCTCTTCAACCCTCTAAAGACTTGTTTATTAGTAATGAAATGGAAGAGTAGTTGTGATACCATGAAGCATAATTAGGCAAAATTCTCAAGCCTCAAGATCATATTTCAAAATAATTGAGGGCTGCTGAAATGGAATTAAAAGTGCAGCCCAGAAAAGGGCCATAGCACAGTGTTAGAGCACATACTTTCCATACACAAGGTCCCAGGCTCAATCCCTGGCATCTTCAGTTAAATAGACCTTTCAATAGGGCTATAAGAAATACCTTTGTTTTATATCACTTTCAACAGCTGCTGATCAGTAGCACTGAGCTAGATGGACTAATAATATGATTCTTTATAAGGCAAATAATAATCTTAAAATAAGAAAAAAATCCAGGAAAATAAGCCTCTAAAATCTCTTGTTCATTGCCCTAAAAACCCTGAAAATGACTGCTACTGTACACCAGTGTAGGAATTTCTTTCCTGCATTATGGATTTGACATAGTAAACAGTAAACCAGCAACTGTTCATGAATACAATACTGGTGCAACATGCTCTGTAGAATAGAGGCCGTAAATTGTTGCTAGACCAATTTCACTTCAGTTCATCTCTGTGCAGTACAGTTGATGTTTGCTTAAATTTATTAAATAAAGGTTGAGGAAAACTGAGACCAGCTGTTATCTTGCTGCCAATATTCCTGATGTCCTAAATTTAGTTAATGACCAGTTTTGAAGTGCTCCTTACTTGAAATTCAGGTACTAGTCTCTGTTCTCCAAATAATGAGAGGGAAAGAAAGACTTCTCCTGAACCCTTAGGGTTAATGAACACAGATAACATAGTGTTATCTGGGTAAAATTCCAGTTTTTGAATTGTTAACTGTGTGAATGTACTCTTTAGAACCTATGTAACAAGCAGTTTTTCTGTGTCTCATTAATAGTGCCAGTTCTTCTGCTATCCCTTTAAAATGGGAAAAGATAAAATGCTATTATAATTCTATCTGGACATACTGTTTGCTGCAGTGCAAGAACATGCAACATGTTACAACTCTTAGCTCAATCCGTTACTCAGTTATTTCCAATGACACTTCTCCCTTGTGAGTACTTTTGTGTAAGAGCTGGTCAGAGTTCTGGTAGTATGAGCAAATCAGAACATTGTTGGAGAGGAATTGACCTAGAAATAGTGCTTGCTAATACTATTTATACTGTAATCCTATTTTTAAAAAGGAAATTTGGATTGATTGCTTTCGGCTTCCAGCTCTCTTGAGAAATGGAATTTGATAATTACTTGGATGTTTTTAAAGATGTGCTAACTATTGACTAGTTATACTGTGTACTATGTTATCACAGCTGTATGAGATGGAGAACCATTATACTGTGTCATCAGATCCTCTCCCCCCTCCTGCAGCTCCCCCTCCTTCTCATCCTTTACCTTTCTCTTCATCTTCTACTTCATCCGGGTCTAAAAAACAGAAGAGGACCCCTCTTTATCAGAGATCTGTAAGTCAGGGCAACTTGACAGACATGGAATCTTAGCATGGGGATCCTTTGCAGTTAACTCATCTCTGTATATGTTCTCACTTCTAACTTCACTGATATTAAATCTCAACAGGTTAAAGGATAAAATTCCACTTAAACCAGCTGGAAATCTTGCTGGGTTCTTAAAAGGGGCTTTCCTGTATCTGTTTCAGAAACTTAATGAAAGCTTGGTCATTTGTGTGTATGTGTTGCAACTTCATTTTATTCATTCTGATAAATTGATTGAATGTATCTTGCCCACATAGATTTATTTTCCTAAATCTTCAAAAGAATGATGGCATAGATAATATAAATTCTACTTGACACACTTCTAATAGGAAACAGTTTATAGCAAGCACCTTCTCCAGATGCATTAATTTCTAAGTAGGGAGTTGTTGCATCTTAAGTTGCCAAAAAATGAGTTGCAGTATGTCTTAGTGCTTTTTGGTTGGCAAATATACAAGGGATTTCTGTTCTTGTTTCTTTGCAAGAAGAGAAATGACCACTATTCTGTATTTCATAATGTTATCTTAGTGCCTGTACCAGTTGACAAAAAAACCCAAAGCCTCTTTCAGCCCAATCCTATACTCAGAAATCCCATTGAGTTCAGTGGACCTTGCTCCTAGGTCATTGTCCATAGGAGGATTGCCCACATGCATCTCCAAAAGCTATATGTGGGCTTAGAATCTGGCATTTTCCTTAGTGGGTAGGTCAACTCTGATTAATAATAATGACAGCAAATGGCATCATTACCAGCATAATGAGTAAGAATCTGTTTGGTTATAACTGTGCTGTTAGACTATTGTGTTTAGAGCTTGTTACACTTGGAACTTTTGTACACTTAATGGCTCCTTGGAGTAGCAGGAACTTTAGGTTTGCTTTCTTAAACAGATACACAGGAAACTGAAACATATCTGTAAAATATATGGTCTCAAAATGCATGATTTTGGCAATTTCTTGCCTTGAGCCCTTTGACTTGCATGATATGCTCACTGATTCTTCTAACAGCAAAAGTTAAATGATACCCTAATACTAACTTATCTCTGGATTTGATTTAACTTAAGATAGCAAAATTGTTTTAAAGCCATATTTATATCTATGTGTTTCTAGAAGATTAATGAGAATTCAGTAGGGCAGTTTTCTCTGTTTTCTGGCATTAACCACTGCATTTGTGGACAGAGAAGGAGCATTTAAGCTGAACGAGTACAGCAAACAATTATGAAAGTTCATAAGATATTAGGCCTCCAGTTCAACAAGGGTAGAGAAGGTGCTAATGGAAATTGCCTTGAGATTAGCAAGCTTTCGTCTTTGCTTTCTTGGTGGCCTTCTTTGGCAAAGGCAAGTTTATACTAAAGACTAATTTTGAATAAAGTATTAACTTTATTCTGTATATAGTGGGAAACTATAGTGCCATATTAACCACATATAGATAAATCCTACAAGCTAAATGTGGTTTAGTTACTGATGGATTTCAGCTAGACAAATAGTGTACACAAGCTGTGCCTTAGCTGCCAGGAACTTGCTTGCTTGTCTGATGCTCTTTAATGCACAGTATGTGTTCTGTGTTCCCTTAAGTATGAAAGGCGATGGGAATTGCTTTTGGAGGATTTCACAAGTTATCTTTTGCTTTCAGATGAGCTTTGATCCAAACCTTCTCCATAACAATGGACATAACGGGTACCCCAATGGTACTTCTGCAGGACTGCGTGAAACTGGGGTTATTGAAAAACTGCTAACCTCCTATGGATTCATTCAGTGTTCAGAACGGCAAGCTAGACTGTTCTTCCACTGTTCACAGTATAATGGCAACCTACAGGAGCTTAAAGTGGGAGGTAATTCATCTGGTGGAATTCTTTGGGTTCATAACTGAGGCTCTTTACATTAGCACTTCTTAACACTAGAGATGTGTCTGCCTAGTCAATAGTAGTTAAACCAACCATTAGTTGAGAGAGCCATTCCCATTATCTGTGGATTGTTTTTATGTACACTGCTTAGAAATGTAAATAATTAAGTAATATAGAAATGTCATAAATAAATAAATGATAGATAGATAGGCTTAACTATATGGACGAATATAGTTCGAACCTAGCAGTTCGAAAGCACCTCAAAATGCAAGTAGATAAATAGGAACCGCTACAGCGGGAAGGTAAACGGCGTTTCCATGTGCTGCTCTGGTTTGCCAGAAGCGGCTTTGTCATGCTGGCCACATGACCTGGAAGCTATACGCCGGCTCCCTCGGCCAATAATGCGAGATGAGCGCGCAACCCCAGAGTCGGTCACGACTGGACCTAATGGTCAGGGGTCCCTTTACCTTTACCTAACTATATGGATACTTCTATGATATAGATATATTGAGTAGAGTACAGTATCGTAGAAACTGGTTTCCCATAATGTGTTCTGGGAAGCTTTTCCTTTTTCTTCAGTAGAATGGCTGATAAGTTTGCTCGCCACTACAGACTGCTATCAGGGTGGGATGTAGGGCTCATGTTAATTAATCCCCTTATTTACTAACTACATGGCCAGACTATTTGTTTACAGTTAGGTGCTGTTTTTAACTTCTAAAGCCCTAAATGGTTTGGAGCCAGGCTATATAATGAAGACCACTATCTTCTGTATAATCCTACCCAAGAACTGAGGTCTTTCACAGAGGCCCTTCTCACTGACCCGTCAACAATTTCAAAAAGTGATAGTGCTTGAGGGCCATTTCTGGGATGGCCACCACCTCTAAAATTCTGTCTCTCAGGCAATTATGGCTGAGATTAGGGCAATGATTATGGCCCTAAAAATACAAGAGCCCTTCTGGATCAGACCAAAGGCATATTTAATCAGTTATTCTTCTCTCACAGTGGCCATCTAGATGCCTTTGGGGACCCTAGAATTTGCTTTAGCTTTTTTTATAACACTTACAGTTGTTTTGGTAGATGAAGAAATGTGGTGGAAAATACCTCTGGTGTCATAAAGTTGTGAAACCAGTGGACTAGAAGAATGGGCTGTGAATGCTGTTCAGAAAGAGCCTCGCATTTTGCCTACTCTGAGTTCATGAGCCAGATTCAGTGACTGAGGAGAATGCAGTCATGTTTTAAATTGTTATTTTGATATTAGCATGCATGTGCAAGATAAATGCCACTGACTAAGATCCAGGGGAACCATTTACATGCAAGCAACTCATTGGCCTTTTTTGTAGTTCTCGAGAGTTCTATCCTCAGGCATTCGTCCCTGTCTCCAATACTACACAGCCTCAAAAGCAGTCTTAAATTTGCATGCTTAATGCAAATTTAAGACTGCTTTTGAGGCTGTGTAGTATTGGAGACAGGGAGGATTGCCTGAGGAAAAGTAAAGCTGTGCTTGCGAATTATTCCTGTTTAGTGTTACTAGACCTGTCTTGTGTCATTGATAAAACTTCAATTGCTTTACAGATGATGTTGAATTTGAAGTATCTTCTGACCGGCGAACTGGAAAACCGATTGCTATTAAATTGGTGAAGATTAAAACAGAAACATTACCTGAAGAGCGAATAAATGGACAAGTTAGTGGCTATGATAAGCTTTTTTCCATGCATGCCATTTGCATCTGCTGTGGTCAGACAAACAAGGGCAGAGTTGAGTGTAGCATGCCTCTCCTTGGTTGCATAGAAATATTTTTCTCAAATTTAATTTTTTCCGCTTGTTTTGGCAAGCACGTAAAAATTGTGGTTTTACCTAACCAAGAACAATTCTTACAGTTAACAAAAGTACTGTAAGATATAAGCTTTGCAGCATGGCATACTGTTGTGGGTTACCTGTAAAGTGCATCCCCAAGTGTATTATAGAAAACTAACAGTCTGATGCATAATGCTGCCTCTGGAAATAATTAGCAATGGATTTTTTTTTGACTGGTAGGTTGTGTGTGCTGTTCCTCACAACTTAGAGAGTAAGTCTCCAGCTGCCCCGGGTCAGAGTCCAACAGGGAGTGTATGCTACGAACGTAATGGGGTAAAACTTATGTATTTACTTAAACTTTTTGACTGATCCTCCAATATGATTTAAACTAAAATACTTGCCAGAGTAGACAGTGAAAAAACTGTACTTGCTTTAAAAAGTTAAAATTTAAATTGCTAAAAACTTATTTATTGAAATAGAAAAACATCTGACTTCATGTTTTGACTGTAAATCTGAAATATTTTCACAACTTCAGTCTAGAATTATATGGCTAGTTAAAATGAAGCAGAAAAGTTAACTGTTTACTAATGTCTTCACTGTGACTATTTTTTAGTTTCATAAAATGCTAATAAACCGTCAAATATTCTGCACACTTCCCAAGTTCTGAAACTCAGAAGTTTAAACTAACCAGGACTTTATAAATTTCTCTAGTCGTAGCAAAATATTAATGATATCAAATTTTAATTCACAGGAAGTATTCTACTTAACTTATACCCCAGAAGATGTTGAAGGAAATGTACAGCTGGAAACCGGAGATAAAATTAACTTCATTATTGATACAAATAAACAGTAAGTAGATACCTTGTAATGACTCAATCCATGTTAGCTCTAAGGTAGTAAAGATCTCCAGAAACTAGTGTTACTACTTTGAGTTGAAGTATACTTATTGGGACGCGGGTGAGTGCCGCAACCCCACAGTCGGTCACGACTGGACCTAATGGTCAGGGGTACCTTTACCTGTATACTTAGCAAACTTTGTAAAGGCCATTCAGATCAAGTTTCTGAAGATGCTTTGTTTTTGAGTGGTTATTAAAATTGCTAGTCAGTTTACCTTTTTCTTTCACTGACAAAAGGATAATCTGCATGACAGGAAACTTGCTACTTTTTTTTTTAAGACCTAAATGTGAATGTGTACTTAAGTAGAGATTGTAGTAGTGTGATGTTTTCATCTTAAAATATCCTGGTCATAACGAAAGGAGACTTATGCCTTTCCAGTTTGTAGAATAGAATTTAGCACATTAAACATATAAGGTGACCCAGTTTTGCACCAACTCATGCAACTCATCCCTCCTAGTCCGTCCCCCCCAATCTGCTCTGGTGGGATAAACTAGGGTTTCCATATGTCTGGGAATTCCTGGACATGTCCTTTTGGGGGGGGTCCTACATGTCCATCTGGGGGGGGGATTCTACATTTTGAAGCAGATGTCCTGCATTCGGGGTTTAATTTTGTGTGTAACCTGGGCTTGGCAGCAGAGGAGCTATCAGGCGATAGCCCTAAAACAATTTTTGGTGTCTGAATTTGTACCTCTTGAAATATGGCAACCCTAGAGAAACACAACTGGAGTCACTCATAGAATTTAAGAATCATTCTCTAGTTGGCTGTATTGTGATAAGTCATTGAATTATATTTTCCTTGTGTGACCTTCATCTACTTTGTCCCGTAGTACTGGTGCTGTAAGTGCTCGTAACATTATGCTTTTGAAAAAGAAACAAGCTCGGTGTCAAGGAGTAGTTTGTGCCATGAAGGTAAATTAACACTTAACTACTTTCTGAAATTTACTTGTACAGTTATGGAACCATGTGGGTGTGGAGGAGAAGGTGTATAGACTTATTCTAGGACTTTTGAGACAGAACTTCCATGTAAGGTTGCTTGGGAGTAAGTCTAATTGAACATTATATCTTGCATCTGAGAGAGCAGGCATTAGATTGGGCTTTATATAATTCACTCATTCCTCCTTTAAAAAGTTTTTATATATGCACCTTTTTTAGCTGTAAATCTTTCTAATGACTATTAGTCACCAAAAAATGTCTTCTTCCAGCTAGGTGGATATAGATCAAGATAGTATCTCTTTGCTTAACGATCCTATTTTCTTCTTAGGAAGCCTTTGGATTCATTGAAAGAGGTGATGTTGTAAAGGAGATATTCTTTCACTATAGTGAATTTAAAGGTGACCTAGAAGCCTTACAGCCTGGTGATGATGTGGAGTTCACAATCAAAGACAGAAATGTAAGACCAAATTTCTTAATTCCAACTTAAATTGTAAATGCATGACATTGCAGGAACTTCCTTAAATGTCTCTATTAGATTTGTATGTTGTGTGACCTATTGTTGGTCCTTGTAACTACTTAACCAGTTGACTATTTGGCTTAATTTTCTGCTTATAGGGTAAAGAAGTTGCAACTGATGTAAGACTTTTGCCTCAAGGAACTGTTATTTTTGAAGATATCAGCATTGAACACTTTGAGGGAACAGTAACCAAAGTAATTCCAAAAGTACCCAACAAAAATCAGGTAGCAAATATCTTGCATTACTGTGTACAGAAATTTATTTGTAAATGTTTTTTAAAGTACTTTGATAGTCTATGACACTGAGCAAATTCTGTAAAGGGAAACAAATTGGGGAAATCATTAATGAAAGAGGCATCCTTGGGTGCTACAATGAAAGATGGAACTTGTGCAGCTCTCAGTTGATGTTTTAAAACTGTGCAATCCATGAAAGCTCTAATGTGGCCTTTTTTGTACTCTGATCAGAATGACCCATTACCTGGGCGTATAAAAGTAGACTTTGTGATTCCTAAAGAACTTCCATTTGGAGACAAAGATACAAAATCAAAAGTGACGCTGTTGGAAGGTGACCACGTTAGATTCAACATTTCAACAGATCGGCGTGACAAATTGGAACGAGCCACTAATATTGAAGTTCTTCCCAATTCTTTCCAACTCACTAATGAGGCTAGAGAAATGGTAAGTAATTAAAACTGCATGCCATGTCTACTTTCATAGGAGTATGCTCCATTGAACTCAGTGAGAATTACAGCACAATCTTATAGAGATCTACTCAGATGTAAGTGTTCTACACAGAGAAATAGGATATAATTACTGTTGCCTCACTTAACATTGCTGGTACTGTAGAATGATGCTAGATTTATGTAGCAATGAACACTGAAATAGTCCTGAGAAGTTGTCTGAATCTTCAGCACGTTGCATTTCTCCTGGCTACGTGAGGAATTATTTTCCAATGAGGCCTTTGATAGAAGATGCAGCAAGCTGCAGTTTTACAGTTTTAACTTCTATATGTCTGTATACATATTATAAATATTTTGGGCACCTGACTGATAATATCCAGTACCACATTTCTGCATAATCAGAGGTTGTTTCTTGTGCCTCAGTCTGAACTCTTCAGAAACTTGGAAGTTGATCAAGTGGGGGTTGGTTCCTATGCGGGGAATGGGTTGTATCCGGTATTGCAGGTTTGCTTACAGAACAAATTTCCATGCGCACAACAGAACATCCTCATTTTCATCCCCTCCAGCCCTTGTGCACCCTCATATTCCCAACTTCTGGGTGGTTGGGAAACCCTCTGGAGCAGATTTTTTTTGGGGGGGGGGAGGTCATGGTGGTGGAGAGGAAATGGAAGTCATTTATTTTTTAGATAAGTGACCAAGAAATATAATAATAAGCATGACAATGGGAGGGCATTCCAGTGCTGGATTGCTCCCATGGAGAAGGGAGTACATGAAACTTGCATTTGTAAAAGAGAAAATTTTCTGATTTACATATCCCGTTTTAAAGGAAATGTGTATCAGGAATTGCATTGAAATCCTTTTGTTACCTCTTTCCACCTCCCTTTATCTCAGTTTTCAGAAAGAGTTTTGCATCTTAAAAACTGATGTTAGATTTCAGAGAGCAATTTGAGCTTACCTCAAAGACTTGCAAGTTCAGAGCCATGTTGGGACTTGTACAGCTAGTTGCACAATGTTTTGAATCCTCCATCTGAGAATACAGTTATTTTAAATGAATAATGCCTCACAGTTTTTGTTCACTCAGGAATTAAGAGTGAGAAAAGGAAGAAAAAACTTTGTGGGAAGGAAACAGTTCACTGAGATATTGTCTGCTTGCTCTGGATTTGACTAAGTCTTAGTGTTTTCCTAAAAAACTACCATTTATCTGAGTCAATGAGCTTTTTATGCTCTTCCATTGTAGGGTTTTTCTAGGAGTTGGGGAAGATGCTGGGCACAAATTACTGCCATAGACGTGTCATTATTTCATAACATTTCTTTTCCGCTTGGTTCACATGTGGCTTGAGTTCTCTCATTGACTTATTAGGCTGATGACTGTTTTTTTAAGGCAAGGAGAGAATGCCTAGAACATTGTGGACTAGATTGTATTCTGTTGTATCTGACAGATAATCCTCTAAGGCAGGATTTCCCAAACTTGGGTCTCCAGCTGTGTTTGGACTACAGTTCCTATCATCCCTGACCACTGGTCCTGCTAGCTACAGATGATGGGAGTTGTAGTCTGAAAACAGCTGGAGACCCAAGTTTGGGAGTCCCTGCTCTGAGGATTCTTCATCAGCTATAGTTACTGACCTATGTGTTGCGTCCACAGGGTGTGATTGCTGCAATGAGGGATGGCTTTGGTTTCATTAAATGTGTTGACAGAGATGCCCGCATGTTCTTTCACTTCAGTGAAATTCTAGATGGGAACCAGCTCCACATTTCAGATGAAGTAGAATTTACTGTGGTTCCTGTAAGTACAATTTTGTTCAATTTAAGTTTACCAACTTCATGTTGCTTCAGGTCATTTATTTACCGTATATTTGCTGACGTACTATGCTTTGTTACTATCTTTCATCTAATAAGATCTCAAGATTGCTTACTGTACTAATTAAGGCAGAGATAAAACTAATAATGAAAACAGCCAAATAAAATAAAACAATACAGTATCAGCTGCAGAATTCAGTCACTTTTTATCATTTTATTAATTTCATGACCTTCCTCTTCCAGGATATGCTGTCTGCTCAAAGAAATCATGCTATAAGGATTAAGAAACTTCCAAAAGGCACTGTTTCATTCCACACCCAGTCAGATAATCGCTTTGTGGGCACTATAGAAAAGGAAGCTACTTCTGCCAAACCCTCTAGTCCAAATAAAGGCAAAGAGAAGGTAATACCGCCTGGGGTTTTTCTTCAGTTTCTCTGTAGAATAATAACTGAAAATGTCTATAATGATTAGACAAGGAATATATTTATAAACATTCTCTGGCTGAAGATAACAGTTTCCGTACTTTTATTTTTCATGTGTCCTTTGATAGGGATAAACACATATATTCCAACAAGATAATGGAAGTACAAAAGCTGGTATTGCAAGTGTGTCTAAACTTGATTTACTTAGTGTGGTTGCAAGGTTTGGGTTTTCTATCAGCACAGTGTAGATACTTTTTGGTTGTAGAAATAAACATAGGTGCTGAATCTTAGGAGCATCTCTCGGCTGTAAACTTATTCTTATACTAAGTATCCAGTTAAAACATACCGGTTGCATTATTCTTCCTCATTGCTAAAATAGTTTAGGGTTTTTAATTAGATCCTGATTACACTAATGCTACCAATATCTCTGTTCAGTGGAAACTTGGTAATATATATTTCAGAAACTGGTCATGAGTTACCTAATTAATACTACTTTCGTGTATAATCCTAAGTAGAAAAAGATAGGATAGGCTTTCTTGAAGTTCCAACAGTGATTGGTTATACATCATTTTTAAAAATGAGGTGTTTCCCTGTATAAATACATTGATGTCAAAACTAGTGAATTTCATGAATGATGACAAAGCTTAGTATATTTTCTGACACTGTTCACACTAGCATTTCACATTTGTATTGACTGTCAGACTGAGGTCTATTGGAAAAAGTTAAATTCCTTCAGTTTTGACCTTCTTATATTTTATTTCCTCTCTCCCTGCCCCACTTTTAGGAAGCTGAAGAGGGAATAATTGCTTATGATGATTGTGGGGAGAAGCTGACCATTCCCTATCAGGCTAAGGATGTGGAAGGATCTACTTCTCCTCAGATAGGAGATAAGGTAATATGCATACTATTTTTAAAAACGTAAGAATGCCCATGATTGGGTAAAATACTTCTAGAGATCCTTCTGGTTTTTCAGTTTTCACTGTGTTTATTTGTCATTACTACCTCATTACCTTCTTAATATTAAAATTCCTTCACTAGCACCTTAAAGACCAACTAAGTTTTTATTTTGGTATGAGCTTTCGTGTGCATGCACGAAATCTGATGTGTGCATGCACACGAAAGCTCATACCAAAATAAAAACTTAGTTGGTCTTTAAGGTGCTACTGAAGGAATTTTTTTATTTTGTTTCGACTCAGACCAACACGGCTACCTACCTATAACTTCTTAATATTTTTAGAGTATACTGAGAACTGGTGCATATTTGTCGACTCTCTTCAGAAGCTGAGAACCATTCAGGCTATGAACCTTACACCAACATCTTGTGTCCCTGGATTAAGATTTGTTTAAAGCTGCTTTTGTGTAATATATTTTTTTTAAAAATAAGATCTCAACAAAAACAATGGTGTCACTGTGAAAAACAGTTGTGAATTAGTATGTGAATCCCTCCTCTTGTTTGACTACAAATGAGACTGATGACGTTCAACTTCAAATGGCATAATAAGAGAGTACTGACTTCAACCCTTGAGAACTGAATAGCCTCAGTGAGGGGATTTTCAAAAGAGAGCTAATACTACCATAAATTGTTTTCACTTCTGAGAAAAAGCAAAATGTCTCATTAGATTGCATGTGATCTTCCCAATCCTTCTGGAAGGCATTTTATTTTGTCTAACAGATATCTTTTCCCAAACAGGTTGAGTTTACAGTCTGTGAAGTGAAGAGAACTGGGTTGCAAACAGCTACATCTGTAAGAATGCTTGGTAGAAACTACAGTTCAAAAAGGCTTTTAGGATATGTGGCAACTCTAAAGGATAACTTTGGATTTATTGAAACAGCCAATCACGATAAGGAGATTTTCTTCCATTACAGGCAAGTTGATTAGTCTAAGAGTTTGTTGGTCATTAAATCAGGCATGGTACAGGCCAGATGAAGCAGCTTCTGCATGATCCATACAGCAGCACACAGGAGTCCACATCACCACTGACTGTTCCTTGAGATTACTAACAGTAATGTGGATATATTGGAAGGGGGTCCATGTGGTCAGCTCTTGCATCATGATGTCATGTGCTGCAGTCCTTATATGGAAACCGTTACCATCTCATTTAAGTGTGCCCCAGTGGTTTTGAAAAGTGGGAACCTCCTTTGGTGTACATAGAACATCTGGAAGGAGGATGAAAATTTCCAGTGAGGGCACAGAATTCTGAGATAGGTGGAGTCACCTGCTAGCAGAAGATACTCATTGACTCATAATTGGATTTGTGACTGTGACTACTGCTCCCCAAACAGGTTTAGGATGATGCGGCAGAAGCTGCTGCTTTGTTCCACTTGTCTAATGCCAGTGCCGGATTAGTGTCTGGATCCTCAGATCTTTGCACACAGTAGCAAGCAAGAGTCCCTGTGCATCCTGCTGTGGAACAGATGGTTAATACTGAGTTGGTTGGTTTGCAAGGTAGAATAGCATGCTTTGTCTGCTCCCCGCAGACTGCATGTTAACCTTAATGTGAAAAAATCTTCCTATAATCCTAAAAAAAGTGGAACATGAGTGCTCTATGCAGCAGGGATGGAGAATCTCAGGCCTGGGTGCCCTGCAAGCCTCTCTCTGGCTCTTACAAGGTTTTTCACTCATGCTATACAGCAGGGACGTCCAACTCCCAAGAAACAGCAATCTACTCCTAGAAAAAACAACTGGCAGTGTTCTACCCATGGGGGGGGGGAGTTCAGAGTTGTTGAGTGTGGATAATTGAAATGAATCTCTCACCAACAACACAGCCGCTAACAGAAGAACACACACTAAATGCAACGCAGGGAAAGACTATGGGGAGAGGGACGGAGAATGATTCTAAACACGAGTGATGAGGATCCCACAATCGACCACGATCATCCGGGGATCAACTGGTCGATCACGATTGACCTGTTGGACACCCCTGCTATACAGCAACAGACATACCCATTGGTATTCCGCTGCACCAGAAGCGGTTTAGTTATGCTGGCCACATGATGCAAGATGAGCACCACACCCCATAGTTGCCTTTGACTGGACTTAACTGCCCAGAGGTCCTTTATGCTTTACCTTTACAAAGCTTATCAAAAGTATTATTCCAGTGTATATGTGTAACAAGTTAAAGACCTTTCAGTCACTTGGAATAGCAAAATAGATAAACAGTGGTACCTCAAGTTACAAACACCTCAGGTTACAAACGCTTCAGGTTACAAACTCCGCTAACCTGGAAGAGTTACCTCGAGTTGAGAACTTTGCCCCAGGATGAGAATGGAAATTGTGTGCTAGTGGCGCAGCGGCAGCAGGAGGCCCCATTAGTGAAAGCATGCCTCTAGTTAAGAACAGTTTCAGGTTAAGAACGGACCTCCAGAACAAATTAAGTTCGTAACTAGAGGTACCACTGTAGCTTTGATTTATTGCTCTCTAAAGCATGCTTTGATAGGCTCTTAACGTTCTGCCCTGTAAACTTCAAAAGCTCCTTATGGATGTTCTACATGAGAACACTAGTGCAGAAGTGTGGAACTTTGTGGTCCTCCATATGTTGCTGGACTACAACTCGCATTGTCTCTGACTATTGGTTGTGTTGAGTTAGGCTAATGTGAGTTGTACAGCATCTGCTGAGGGCATAGGTTTTTTGCTCCTATACTAGTGACATAAACATCCCCACTTTATATATGCTGCATATTCACATTGTATACGCTCATTTTGATGTACACAAATAATGGCTGATGTAAAAATACTCATGGAAGATCCATTTGTAATGTTGTTGATAGTGGCATGCTATGGGTGTTGCATAGGGCTCTTACATTTGCCCTCTGATTAATAAACGAGGTCTTCTACATGATATGCAGCCTGCTGCACTGTGAATGCTTGAAAAGTAATTAGATTCTCAAGATCATCCCATTTGTATTGGTTTGCTAAAAATGTAAAATTTGTTGGGATGGCATTCTTTGTCACATTTATGCATACTCAAGATTTCTTTATAATTGTTTGCAGTGAATTCTGTGGTGATATCGATAGCCTGGAACTTGGTGATATGGTTGAATACAGCTTATCAAAAGGCAAAGGAAACAAAGTCAGTGCAGAGAAAGTGAACAAGACACATGCAGGTAAAGCTGTTTTTAAATTTCTTTTAAAGCCAAATATTGGTCCTCAAAGGGTATGTACTTGGTGCTGACAGTTTTGTGGGTGCCTGCTTGTTGCATTTATCCCAGGTTTGAAAAACAGGAACTTAATTCCAGCCTCAGTGTTCCACTGTAATGATTGATTATCCAAAACTAGAAGTGAGAATTAGATCTGTCTTCGTTGCCTGAGGGCAATTCTTGCTTAGAAACAAGGCTAATTACAAACTTGTTCTATTAGTGTTTTGGATTAGATAAAACAAACACATATATGACATGAAAAGCAGGACAAAGGGGACAAATAAGTTGGCAGCAGCTGCTGCAACTACAACTGCTGCTGTGAAAACAGTAAAACGCTTGCATTTTAAAAAATAGCCTTCTCACTTGGAAAACCCCACAAAGGATTTTGTCAAGTGTGGAGTATAAATCAATCAATCATGATATCATAATGATGTGTGATTGGCATATAGCTGGTTCCACGCACCTGTCATATTTGGTCTGTGAGGCTGATCCTGATCAGGATCTAGCCCATGGAGCCCAAAAGGTTCCTCACCCTTGCTATAAAGTGTTGTTGTTTGACTCTGTATTCCTATACAGTATTTTGACTGAAGGGTGGGAACCTTGCTGTCTTCATATGGGTTGCAGATTCTGATAGAAAATATTTTGGAACACTGTATTGGAAACTGAATAGCAAGGATATAGAACTGAACAACTTTACCCTATAATAGCCACAAATTGGAGAATTGCACTACTCAATATTGGGAAACACTGCAGTAGAAAAATTGACAGTAAACTTATTTAAACTTTCATGCTGGAGATGTAGTGTTACATCTTAGAACAGACTTCCTCAACCTCGGCCCTCCAGATGTTTTTGGCCTACAACTCCCATGATCCCCAGCTAGCAGGACCAGTGGTCAGAGATGAAGGGAATTGTAGTCTCAAAACATCTGGAGGGCTGAGGTTGAGGAAGCCTGTCTTAGAATGTACGTGGGGAGTTGCACATTAGAATGTGATGCCATCAGGTTCCATATACAAGGAAAACGTGAAGTGCATAGTTAGGTGTACTTTGTGCCCTTCCCAAACATGAAGAAAAGCCAGTACTGACAGTATGTGGATGAATTGCTGTTTTCATCTAGTGATGTACTACTGTGTTTCCAGATAGCAAATATTAGAAAAAAAAGTATTAAGGGCTAACTTTCTACCTAGATTCCATCCCCCCCCCCTGCATTTTGCAAACCTGAGCCACTTTTAGATTTCCATACCTTTAGCCTTGGTAGGACAGGTTTTACTTGATACAGGGTGACTCTGCTATGCTCCATAAAGTTCTTTGGGAAAGATTGCCACTTGTAATGCGGATTACCTTGTTTTATAGTGAATGGCATCACAGATGAGGCTGATCCAGCTGTTTACACGGGTAAAGTAATTCGTCCTCTCAGGAGTGTAGATCCCACCCAGACTGAATACCAGGGAATGATTGAAGTCATGGAAGATGGTGAGTAGTGTCCCTTTCCAGTAGTACACTGATCTAATTCCATAGTTGGTTTGGTACCTTAATGAATCTTTCTAGGAAAGTTGGTTGAAGTGAGACTTGCATGTTACAATGTGATGTCTAAATGACATGGAAGCTGCTACTTCAGAATTCTTAGCCATTACATGTATTTGTGTTATGCTTGCTTCTCCAGGAGAAATGAAAGGTGAAGTCTATCCTTTTGGAATTGTTGGTATGGCAAACAAGGGGGACTGTCTGCAAAAAGGAGAAACCGTAAAGTTCCAGCTTTGTGTCCTTGGTCAAAATGGACAAACAATGGCTTGTAACATTACACCTTTCCGCAGAGCCACCGTGGAATGTGTGAAAGATCAGGTGAGAGGACTTCTTGAGATGCAAGCCACGTCTTTGCTGTTTGTGTGATTTTTCTGCATTTGAGTGTAAAAAACAAGATTACAGTTCTTGAATCTTGATAGAAGCCAGGAAGTATGAAAATATTATTGATCATGGAGAGACCTGTTACAAATGTTTTCTCTTTTAGTATCTTTTTTAAAAAAAATATATTTATTAGAGATTTTTTCAAACAACCAAAAACATACAAAAATACAAGACACAAAAAGACAAAAAATATACAAAAATACAAAAAGAGCAAGAAAAAAGAAAAAAAAGGAAAAACAAAAAGGAAAAACAAAAATTCCCGACTTCCCCGCCCTCCCCTTCCCGAATCTACTCTACACCCCATTCAGACAGCTTTCATAATATGCAAAACAAAACAAAACAGAATCTTACATATCCATATCTTAAGTTCCAAAATACTTATTACTAGAGAAATAAAAATCATACATACACATATCTATCTCTAATTAAACCCCTTTTAGCCTCTAAATTCCCCCCATAAGTACCCCACAATTTTCCAGTTCTAATACTCTAGAAAAAAAAATTGAAATAAACAAAATCCCATCTAGACCCCCCCTCCCTTCCCCAGAAAACATTTCCCTAGGAGTCCCGACCAGTCCCTTACACCAATCCAGATCAGACCTTTTTAATCCGTCCATCAATTAAAATCCCTAAGTCTTTCAGCCTACACCAACTCTTGTCCACTCCATTCCCTGCTGTTCTCCCACCCTCCCATTCTGTTTCTGCTGCACACAGTCTTTTACACTTTCCCCATGCCAATTTTCATTTTTTACATTTTCAAATCCCACCATTTGCCCACTGTATGGATTGTGCTCCCCTTCGATTTCTCTTTTAGTATCTTATCGGGCAGGGCTAAAATGTTTTTCTAAAAATGAGATCCGCTTTCCCTTTTGTCAAGAAACATTTAAGATGATAGTAGAATCCATTTATTTCAGTGGGTCTACGGTACTTTGAGTATGACTATCACTGGATATCACCCTAAATAGTTTAAATTATGTGCTGTTGGTAAATAAATTTCAGTCCTACTTGTAAACAATTTGATTGCTCAGGTTGTGCAATTGATAAGACAATTTCCATTCCTTTTTCAGTTTGGTTTCATAAACTATGAAGTGGGTGACAGCAAAAAGCTCTTTTTTCACGTGAAAGAAGTTCAGGATGGTGTGGAACTGCAGGCTGGTGACGAAGTAGAGTTTTCAGTCATCCTCAATCAACGCACAGGGAAATGCAGTGCCTGTAATGTGTGGCGTGTTAGGTAAGCAAAAGATACTAATTTACCTTACTCTCTTGCAGAGGGGAAACCAAGCAATACTGATCTGATTTCTTCATAGGGAATTGGCAGGCATCCTTGAGCTGCCTCAAGTTGGAATCTTGAAAGTAGCTGCTGGTGAACAAATTATTGAAAATCTATTAAGCTTTGTGTATAGGGGCCTTTCAGTGGCCCTTCTTTCCTTATGGCTTTGTACCACATGGGATGAGTTAATGTTGAGGGTGTTGGTTTAAAAGGGAAAATTGGGAAAGAAGAGGGGGAAATTGGCCTACCTTGCACCATAATGTTATACATACTCCATTCATTGATTCTCTTCATTTATAGCAGCCTTCCCCAACTCTGTGCGCTTCAGATGTTTTGGACTAGATAGCTGTCATCAGCCTCTGCCAGCACATCCATTATAGCCCAGTAGTGCCACATCAAATATGTCTTTCATGAGCTGCTTTCTTTAGCATTCAACATACATCTGTTTGGGTTTCCCCCTCTGTTTGCTAATAAACTTTTAATGTTCTGTTTCTTCACCTGTTCCTTTCAGGAACTCATTTTACACATTTGTAAGCTTGAAATACTACTGTGCCACTCATTTCCAAAACCTTAAAAAAAAATCGGTACTCCAGATACTGTGCAAGGACCATTTCCTAAATGTATGAATTCCTTGAGTAGTTACTCTCTCTATATATATTGTTCTATCAGCTCTTTAACTTCCTATTCTCCCTTGTTTTTGGATCTGCAAAACATAATGGGTTGCAATCCTAATGTTTTGTGAACAAATGATCACTCATGCAACATGGCTTACCTGTCCTCTTTTTTGTATTTCAGCCTCTTTCATTCTCCCCCCTTCCCCAAAAGGTGCAGGAGATTGGGATTCTCAGGAGAGGTCTTGGGGGGAGGGCACATAAGGGCAGCAGTGGGAAAACCAGAAACATCTTGTGACAGCAAAGCTCCCTATATGCTGTAATCATGGGGAGGGTTGGGAAAGCCAGGTTTTGTGAGCAGTCTTCTACGGGCAACTCACAGTTTACATGGTGGTTATGTTCCAAGGCACTGTGTGTTTTAAGTTAAATTGTGTGCATTTGAAACCTTTTTTAAAAAACCCACCCCATTCCACCTTTTTTGTGACTTTTGGGGTCACTTCTGGGTTCAGCGCAATGTGTGCGTGCACAGTCAGCCATATGTCGGGCACGCCTTAAGTGGTCCGTGCCTGTACTTGCATTTGGACACAAACCATTGTGTGTACAAAAATCACTATAGTTTCATTACTGTTTTCCTTCTCGGATCTTTCTTACCCCATAATTCAGTTATCATTGGTGGAGGGTTTTTTTAAAAAACTTTAAGGCTGAAGCACAGTTATACTTGCCTAAATACTTGTAGTATTAGTATCAGTGGAACCACTTCAAAACATTTTGATCTTATTCTACCATTCCAATTGTCATTCTTAGCACAAAATTGCGCTGCAGTATTTCTTTCATTGTGCCTTTCTTGGCACTTTCCTGTCTCCAATTTATGTTGTGGGTTTCTTGTGCTTTTTGTTGTACTTCATGTTTTTATAATCCTGTTTTTCCTCATATTTTATTGCTTCCTGCATTCCCATTACTGTCAGCTTTATTTTGCATGTGTGCAGAAACAGAAGATAGGCACTTCAAATTCTCACATTTCCACTTTGTAATCATCGTATATAAAAGGTTTTCAGCTGGTACCCTGAATCACATGGTTTATGACTTCTGGGGGTTGGCTCAGTAGAAAACTCACTTGTATTCCAAACAGCTTATCACCTCTTTCACTTTGTGTGTATGCTCACTCCCCTCCTTTTGCCTCTTGGAATCATACAGATGGCACATACAGTCTGAGATGTTATCTAGATTTGGAGAGATGTGGGTCTTTGGGTGGGAGAAACATTCTCAGGGATTCCCTTTACCTACTTTGAAGCCCCCTGCATTGGTCCACAACTTACTTAGTGAGGGGACAGTTCAGTACTGGTGTCTAATGAGAAATGTGCAAATACAGATGAATAATAGTTGAGCATTGTCTACATGCCAGAGTGCTACAGATACTGGCAGTCCAGATGCACACTTATTAAAGCTGCTGTCTTAACGCAGTGACTTTCACGCATGCCATGATTACTACCATGAGCGTAATATTACTGCAGATTATGAATGCATCTACCTGTTGAGATGCATTTAGATAATGGAACTTTATCCAACATCAAAACTACATTTGTCATTGTAGGATGTCCATATATCTTGCACTGAATCCCCCTTCAAAATTAAACAGTTATTCCAGGGCAGTGTGGAAAAGGATATTAATAACCAGCATGAATGCTGTTATAGTAGAATGTTGGCTTTTTCTCGCTTTGAAAAAAAATAACAAAACATTAAAATACACATCTATGTGTTTCCCCCAATGATTTAGTTTGTTTCTATTAACAGTGAAGGTGCTAAGGCCATAGCTGCTCCACGTCCTGATAGACTTGTTAATCGCTTAAAGAGCATTACTTTGGATGATGCCAGCGCTCCTCGTCTAACTGTTCTTCGTCAGCCAAGGGGACCGGATAATTCAAAGGTATGTTATAGGACATTTGCCTGATGTGTCGTCATAACACTGGGATTTCCGCTTCTGGGACATACTGGATAAGAAGCCAGGCAACTTCCTTTTAATTGTTAGGAATTCTAGTAAATGTTAATCATCAGCAAAAGATGGAAGGACATAAAATACTTTAGGAACTCAATTTTTCCCAAAGGCAGTTGAGACAGGATGCTGGATTTCTTAGGTTGCTGAAACTGAGTTGAACATGGAAGTACAAAGGACTTAAACGATAAACTGGAACACAGTGCAAGATTTTAGAGTGCCTCTTCTCTAGTGAGTGTAATTCCAAAATAAACAGGGGGGGGTAGAAAATGGTGGGAGTACATGAATGTGTGAGAAGATTGAAGGTAATGGGTCAGTCAAAAACCCTTTGAAAAAGAGGGATTTGATGGGAGAGAAGAGGTACTAAATGTTTAAGGAACATGTGTGGAGTTATCTTATAAGACCGAGAGAGAGAGAGACTGTCAGATTGCAGAGGATTCTATAAGAGAGTGCTGTCATTAGCAGGGATGTAACTGGCAGACTAAGGGCTAAAAAGACATGGTAAAACTGGAGATTTTTAAACGGTATAGATGTGGAGCCTCTGCTTATTATTTTTTAAAGGGTGCCAGTGAAGAGATTTGGGGAATATTGTGTAGAGTAGTCTTCAAGGTTGGTGAGGGGGGGACAAAGTGTTGTGTAAATTGCGGAAAAACTCATCTGTGCTAAAGGGAGCTAGTTGGAGAGGGCAAGGGCACCTCAGAGAGCTTTAGGTTTTGTAGCAAAATATGATGTGTTATTTCTAACAAAAGCAGTCAGTGGAGTCAAGAATAGAACTGGAAGGAAGGAAGGCAAGATTGCACGAATAAGCAATGCCCATGAGTTTGGAGCAAAGGGGGAAAGGAGCAAGCAGCTGGCAGTTAGAAGTTGAGGTTGAGTCAATGGAGCTTTTTATTTTTAGAAATTTGGATGTTTAAACATGGTAGAGACAGTGAGAGAGAGACAGGTTAATAAGTAGTGATAGCACAAGAGATGGAATAGCATCAAGGGGCCATGTGGAATGATTGGGTGTGGACAGATGGCAGTGAAGGAGAGCATGTTATGAAAATGAATAAAGCATTCCCTTCTAATATGCTCAGTAGCAATATTGATTATATGTGACTGCTTGCAGCTCTCTTTACTTTCCTTATTCATGATTTCAAGTTCCAGTTTAAACTCATTCAGTTACTTCACTATTTACAGGGATTTGGTGCAGAGAGAAAGATTCGTCAAGCTGGTGTTATCGACTAACTGGTCTCAAAGCAAATAACTATGTTGGAGCAAATGGTGGGGTCTGGTGAAGGGTACTGAATATCCCAATATTCATCCCTTCCAAATTCTAAAGAGCTATTACACCAGTTTTAACACCTTCCTCATGTTATGTTTAAAAATAAATTTATGAAACAGTTTTAAAATATGCACAGTTGCATCCTGGAGAACCTAAGGTGGCGCCTTATAGTATCACGTGTTAGAAGCTTTTTGAATGGTGCATTTAACGCAACTGGTAACTGCAAATCTACTTTGCCTCTTTAAGTAAACATTATAGACAGTTCTACTCTGGTAGACCTTATGAAATTCTGCACTGAAAGGATATACATATATCTATCTATATATATATATTTCCTTAATTCACATCTTGCCAAGGTGTTAAAATGCCTTAGCTTTCAGTTGCTTTACTCTCTCTCAAGACAGGAGAGGTTAAGTTCCTGTTCATTCTGCTCTAGTTTTGAGGACCATATGAGGATGACTATACCAACTGTTTATATAGAATCCTGTATGAGCACTCAAACAAGTTCCTTAAGTTGATGGCCAAATGTTAAAATGTTTTTGTATGTCTCATTTAAACTAAAGTCCATATAGCAAGCAACGTTATCTCCTAGATCACATTGAAAGTATCTTCCAGAGTAGACTTGATAGTTTTTGTAATTCTCTTCAATTAGCATGCACAGTGCAGAATTTCATAAGGATGAGGTGTGCCATCAGTGTGATAACTTAAAGATATTTAAAACAATGCACAAATTTGCTGCTGCTTAGAACACTGCAGCTTCTAAACCCAGTTTATTTTACTGAATAAAAAATTTAAAAAGTTGTGCCTGAAGTGAAGACATTTTTTTTTTGCAGCCAGCACCCAGTGTACTGTAAAAGAATACTTAGGCTTTCCATAGCTGTATTGAGACTTTCATCAAGGTGAAATAGTTGATGTCTGTGTGCTTTTTTTTTCCCTCCCTCCAGGCCCCTTCTCTCCCCTCCCTCCCCTCCCTCAGCCACACTTTATCAAGCGAGCAAACTAAATGATTGGTCTAAGTATTACTTTAACCAAAAAGATCAGGAGTTATTTTCTTTGAATAGAGGGCAGTACTGTGTTTTTTTCCCATGTTACCTCTATTCTCAATTTAGGGTTTTTCTTCTCTGGGAGATGCATTATCTTTGTAAAACAAACATTGCTTTCTCCAATTTTTCTGTTAATGGCGAAGAATGGAAATAGAATAAAGTTTTACTGATTTTGAAAAACTGCCTCAATCTTGTAACTCCTTCATTAAGACTATTCCTGGTCGCAAAATATACTCCATGTGGTATAGATCAGAGTTGACTAACTTCTGTATTCTCAGGCCATTCTAGACACTTTTTCCAGCTGGCTCAATGAAGTGTTGTAACCTACTGGTAAGGGTTTCACTGGTACAAAGCACATGTCCTTGGATGGTATGAGATCAGATGCTGAGCACAGGTTGGCAAGGAACGGTGGTTTTTTTCTCCCAGGTGGAGGGTCTCTTCCACACATACCACAGTGAAATGGATGTCATACCAGTCACACTGGGTAGCTGGAGTTGAAATTGGCATTTCTAAGTAGAATTAGAATAATTTCAAGGAAAGCTTTGGGTTTTTAAAAGATAGCACTTAAAACTACACTGATTGCACTTTTTCTTTTAGTATCAAAAATTTCAGTTCAAACATTTTGGACTATGAGACAGAATCTTGAGATTTATGCAACATGTAAAATTAAATATGTTATTCATACATGCATACACACACCTCACTCACTCTATTCAAACATCTCAGATTTGTTGTCAATTGGGGCACATATTCCAATTAAAATTTGCCAGGAAACCTTTCTCACTGGTATGCTGAAATCAAACTTTGACTATATTCACCCCACATCCACCTACACCAGTAGTTCCCAATTGGAGGTCCGGAGACCCCTGGGAGTCCACAGAATGCAACCAGAAGTCTGTGGCCCTTGCCTCCCCCCCGAAACTAAATTTTGTCATTTTTGCATGGTAATATCACAAATGCTATGGTCTGTTTTAGCGCTGTGTGATTTTTCAATAGTATATTGGTCAAAATCAGTTTTGAAATCACACTACAATGATTTTGACCCAGCAATATGCAGCAATATATCACTCCTTGCACAAGGGAGAGCAGGGCAGCCGATTTCAAGGCACCACAAATATCGCACAATTATTGCGTGCTGCCGCCCCACCGCTGCTCGTGCGATTTCTGTTCTCATCCTGGAGCAAAGTTATTAACCCGAGGTACTATTTTTTGGTTAGCGGAGTCTGTAACCTGAATCATCTGTAACCCAAGGTACCACTGTAGTGTATTTGCATTCCTCACCCCAATAATTTGCATTGCTAAACAGACAAGCTGATCTTAAGCTTGCTATGCAATTGCATTAGAAACTACACACCACCTCAATGCAGTCATTTCTTGTGCATGTGTACTAGGGCTGGGCTGAGCGTACTCCTGGTCTGCCACTAGGCCCCAACTAGATCTGGCCTGCAAATGGATTTGGGGACCAGCCCTCATGTATAATCAGGATTTTAACCTCTATTATATGTGCTCAGGAGTGGGAAGACAAGGAAATACAGCATTTCCTTTCCCCTGCTCTTATGACCACACTAGAGCAGGACTGAACCTTCCACTCAGCAGCAGGTCAAGAGAGAGTTAATTACTGCAGCGTGCTTCGCTAACACCACCTCTGCAGGGAATGCAAAACAAATGCCTGCAGCCAGTAGGATTGCACTCTGTTCCTCAGTTGGTAAGGTTGTGCTGGGAACTGGCAGGTTCAATTCAAAGTGCAATCTGGCAACAGTTTGAAAGCCCTTCTGCAAATTGTGTCACGCGGCTCTTCAATCTTGCAGAGGCTGCTTGCCTTCTTTCCTCTTCCCCCACCCACCTGACCACTCCACTTTCTGAGATATCCCCAATTCTCTATGGGTGGGCTGACTAGACCATGGCAGTCTCAGCCAAATAGTTAAAGCCCAGATCTGCCCAATTCAGTTTGTGATCTGGGTTTCCGTCAGATTTGGTGCACAACATTAATATGTACATATCATCGTTGTGCTATAAAGCAGGGGTGGAAGGATTAGGTTTGTACACTTAGAACACACAGGGGATGTGAGTCTACAGTAGCTCTCCACAATGGTGCTTTAAAACATTTCTTCCCTGCAGTACATTAGGGTTGAGAGAGTTCAGTTCTTGTCAGCCAAAATTTGGGAGTAGCTTGAGAAGTTTGTTGCTGGGGAATAAATCTGACTTCAGATTTCTCTGTATTTAAACAAAAACACATTATTTTCCAATAAAAGTAGACTACTTCCAATTCTGTTCACATTTTCTGTCATTTAAGCAAAACATTGCAAATGGTATAGAAAAAGGGTGCCTTTTTAAATGACTTGATATCAACTACACTTGCTAAACATTAGCAGGTACCAATATTCCACTGGGAACAATGCAACATGTCTATTAGATAAACGAAAATGTCACAAAGATACTAGCATGCCATCAACTTCAGAACTATCTTTAAATAAGCTAAAGGCATTGTCTGAAAGCTTACTTTATTTGGGGGGTAGGGTAGGCAGGAACTCTCCTAGGAAAAGCATGATATATCTTCAAATAATGGTACCAAGTGATTAGTTACTTCCATAGTTGCTACATCCTCATCATGGGTGGTATTCAACTAAATTTTACACACAGCAGATGTGCTGAAATTAATGTACCTAACTTAATCTCATGTTTGTTAATTTCAATGGGTCTACTCTTGATTAAAACTGAATTTTCTACTACCCATAAATCCTTTCTACAATGAAATTATGACTGAAAAATTGAGTTCATACGCAGATTCTGACAACAGTTATTCTTTTTTTAAAAAAAATATATATTTTTATTAATTTTCCAATTAAAACCAATTATATCACATTCGTTATTTCAAATTATACACATATATATCAATCAAACCGAATATTATGCCAAATCATCTAAAAAAAATTTTTTTGGGGTTCCCATGCTTCAAGAAATTGGGGATTCCTCGCAACCGTCCACTGCCGTCTTTTTTCTAAAGTTCAAATCGTCTCTCCAAGTTCATAATAATCCGAATCTTTCCCTTATAATCACATAGATGTTTTCCACTTTCAACCGATTGTTTCCCAGCTGCTGAGATAAATATCAAACAAGGTTTCACAAATGTTCTTTCTCCTGTGTGGGTTAATCAGTCCAGCCTCCCCATAAATCTTCTTGGTCTGGAGCTCCCTGTTGCGTCAACACGAAGCAGCGCCATCTTAAAAAAACTCAAAACACTTTCGTTTTCTCTCATAACCGGGTAGATTAACGATCTTATAAAATTTACAGCTTTTCCAGGCAGAAGACCCAAACATCAAACCATAAACTCTTGGTAAATTGATGGATCTCCTTGCCCTATAGCTGAACTTAGCTTCAGGTCGCTGCTCCAATTCAAAGTGCGTCACAGCTCATAAATCCTCCGAACGCGTCCAGGACTCCTTCCGTCCAACTAGAGGAGGGCTTTTCTCGTCGGCAACTCCACATCTTTAAAAAATATGCTCAGTAACAACAGTTTATAAAGTTCAACTCACACAGTCTTTTGCTTCTCTTTCACTCCAAACAAACCAGGACATCGCGTCTGGGAAGGTACGAAGTAACTCATATGAAGAAAAATTAAAAAGGACTCACTTCCCTTATCGCTCCGTCCCCATCAATCCTTCTTTCAGATGAAATACAGCCTTTGACTCCTCTCCCTCAGCAGCATAAATTTCTCAGCAGTAAACAGCGCTTCTTCCCCTCCTTCTGAAGTATGTCCATAGATTTAAGCCTAATTATCTTCTTTAACCATGGAAATCCCCGCCATGCAGATTAGCGTCCGGGAGTCCTGGCCCTCGTAAGTGCTCAGCCCAAGCTCCCCCCACTCCAAAAACAGTCGGAGTGGGTCTGGGGGCATCGCGGGCCAGCGGCCCCTCTCCCTAACCCCCGGAGAGGGTAGGGGGTTGCCATTTACTCCCCTAGCAACCGCCAAATTCCTTACGAAGGTCAGAGAGATGGAAAACAGGTCCGCCATTCCTGCCGGCGGAAACCGGAACCTGACAACAGTTATTCTCAGTGCGTTGTATATGTGCAGCTATTTGTTTATACAAAGTATAAGTGCTTTGGTAAAAACTGATCACTGTCTAAGGTTGGTCAACATGTCTAGCATGTTGCCAACTAGATGTTTCCAGAAGGCACAAGAACAATAAATCAATAAAAGTATCCTACTGTTTGTATGTGTGTTTGTATGTGTGTATACATGCAACTGGTATTACTTTGAACAGTTTTGATTTGATATTTTATTTAATAAAATTTATACACCGCTTGATTGAAAAAAACAAATAACCCTCAAAGTAGTTTACACAGGATCTTGTTAATTATATTGTAAGAAAGCAACTTTATTTTGGCTATCCTGAATCTAATGAATTTCAGCATCATTATGTAACTGATTTCAAGTGTTTCTGGATAAAGATAAAGGTTCTCTTTATTCACTATCTCTACACATGATTTCATAAAACACTTATGTTAGGCATATATACTATTTTTGCTATAATGGTGATCATTGGGTGCCCACTGTGATTTTACAAGTGTCATGAAGTACCTATTGGCTGTTATGGGGTGGGTGTTGGGTGTAAAATATCTGTTTTCAGTATATTATCTCCCCCTCTCCTCCTATCTTAAGAGGCTTGACTAGAAGCCGAGCCTAGCTGGATTCAGAGGTGACAGGAAAAGAACTGTAGCAGTGGTCCATTCACATAGTGAGAAAAGGGAAGAAGAGTGAGGGTGGGACACCATGCAAAGAGCACTTTTTCACAAAAGCACACTATCTTCTAGTGAGAAGGGGTTTTGAAAAGTTCAATTCGTTTCATTTACACTCCAGTGGAACCTGTGCTCTAAGTGATAACATGTGCAAGGTCCTGCGTTCAATCCCCTGCCATCAACACTTTAAAAGGGGTGCATGAGATCATTGCAAGAGTATGTAGCAGCTTCTACAATGGACACACAGGTGTGCCTGATGGGCAGGGATGATGATGTTCCTGCTTGGCAGGGGGTTGGACTGGATGGCCCTTGTGGTCTCTTCCAACTCATATGATTCTATGTTGGTCTCCATCTGCCTCGAGTGGAGTGCGCCTCAGGGGTGAAGTCCAACTGCTGCAAAGTGACCTCCCCAGGGCGCAAGCTTGGGCATTGTGTATGGAGGTCTTGGGCTGCACAGATGACAAGGCCTCACTCCCAGTTTTGCCCAAAAGAGGAGGATGATGATACCCATCCATTTGGCTGGGTTTCCCTAGGAAAGCAGAGAATATGCTTGGTACCAGCTTGGCTGTAGGAGCTGCAGCTAAGCTGGTGCAGGAGGTGGTGGCATACAAGGCGCCATCCAACCATCTTAGGGACCCCACTCCGGATCCATGTATTCCAGGCACCCCCAAATTCGGCCCTCCAGATGTTTTGGGACTACAACGCCCATCATCCCTAGCTAACAGAACCAGTGGTCTATCTCTTTCCTTAGGTACTGATTGTTCATCTGTGTGCAGATAAATTTTTATAATAATAATTTATTATTTATACCCCGCCCATCTGGCTGGGTTTCCCCAGCCACTCTGGGCGGCTTCCAACCAAATACTGTATTAAAAACAGTACAGCATCAAACATTAAAAACTTCCCTAAACAGGGCCGCCTTCAGTTGCCTTCTAAAAGTAAAATAGTTGCTTATTGCCTTGACATCTGCTGGGAGGGCGTTCCACAGGGCGGGTGCCACTACCGAGAAGGCCCTCTGTCTGGTTCCCTGTAACCTCACTTCTCACAATGAGGGAGCCACCAGAAGGCCCTCGGTGCTGGATCTCAGTGTCCGGGCTGAATGATGGGGGTGGAGACGCTCCTTCAGGTATTTTTACAACAGGTGAGTCAAATTACTTAGCTACTGGCTGCTTCACAAGCAAGCCGAATGGGGCCTTACAGGCAGTGGAGTGGGGATAAATAGACAAAAGAAGCCAAGGACCAAATGCACATTGGAGACCCATGTTCTGATCTGCTGACTCTTTGTTTAAGCTTAAAAGCAACGGAACAAATTAGATTGAGACTGCATAGCTGGGGGAAGTCGGGGATTAATCTGTTCCTATTTGCTATTTACCTTATTTTAATCTGTTTCTATTTTGCTATTTACCTCCAGATGTTTTGGCCTACAACTCCCATGACCCCTAGCTAACAGGACTAGTGGTTGGGGAAGATGGGAATTGTACTCCAAAACATCTGGAGGGCCGAGTTTGGGGATGCCTGGTGTAGTCCAACAACAGACGAATGGCTACAGTTCACCACCACCTGGCTCTATAAACCACTGCTGTGGCCCTGAAGAAAGCGACTTCCATCGACTCCCGGTGCCTGGAGCGGACATTGCGTTTGGCTTCGGAGTCCTGCCGGGCGCTGTCCTTCATCCGGCGCTGTTCTTCCTTCCTACTTGCCGCAACTGGGATGGGAAGCGCCGTTCCGCGAGCCCTCCCACCCACCCACCCGCGATCTCGCTAGGCAGCAGGACAACAACAACCAGCCGCCCAGCCATCCCCGCGGAGCCCTTGCTTTCAGTTAGCCCCGCCCAAGCGAGCAATGTCTCCGAATGCTTCCGGCGCCGGGTGATGACGTCAACCGTACGGCGGGTCGGAAGGGCCGGTCTTGGGAAGGGCGTTCTGGTGGCTGCGGATTCTTGAAGTGAGGTGAGAGGCGACTCGTAACGAGGAAAGGGGGAGACAGGACAGCCCCGTATCCCCTTCGGGCTGAGGTGCTGGTCGGGAAGATGCGGCGCTGTCTTTCTCCGCCTGGTGCCGGGAGACGCTGCCTTGGGCGGCTCTTCGTTCGCTGCCCGGGTTGGGTGTGCCCGTCCCTTCCGCTGGAACCGCTTCTCCCCTGGACCTCCATGCGGGCTGCTGGGGGCTCTATCTCAGCGACTCTGTCTGCTTGGGGGCCGGCAGCCTGAGGGCTTGGTGGGTGCTTGGTGGGCGACCCCCTTTCGCTGCCCTGCTCGTATGGGGAAAGGTCCTCCGGGGGCTGCCCGGCTGCCCTTGGTGGTCTCAAGGCGTGCAGAGAGATGGGGTGTTGGGGCTGCCAAGCGGGGCTCACCTTTGCTTTGTCCCTCTCTGGACATCAGATGTTGGCAGTCACAGGCTAGACGCGAGTGAACGTAAGGAGAGCCCTGATGATGGATCAGGCCAGTCTAACATCCTGTACCCACAGTGGCGGGACAGGTGCCTGTGGGAAGCCCGAAAGCAGGACACGGGCGCAACAGCACTCTGCTCACCTGCGATTCCCAGCCCCTCGTATTTGGAGGCGCACCGAATGCTGTCAGTGGAAGTGGAAGATAGCCATTGTGGCTTGATAGCTTTCTCTGCCACAAGTTTGTGTCCTGAAATGTTTACATTTTGACATGAGGCACAGCCTAAATCTATTCACTGCATGCTCTGTATTAAAACAACATTTCTATTTATAAAATCATTTGTATGCTAGCCTGTGCAAAGCCATTCAGTGCAGATTGAAACACCATAAAACAGTACATATACAAAATATAACAGCAGCAGTATTTACAGTCATTTAAAAACCTATGCTAGTTAAAAACAGTTTAAAAACATCAGTATAAATTGCTAATAGACAGAACTCTCTGCACCAAAATTACCAATTCTAAATGAGCAACCTTTAAGAGAAATTGGACCAAAAGAGAAGTTTTTAAGGACAGCATAATGTTGAGGCCATACAAATCTAACCACAGGTGTCAGCTGCACTTCAAACTACAAATTTTGATGTCACCCTTCAGGAAATGCAATACAATCTGAGGCCAGTTGTACCTCTCTATCCAGATCAGCCAGATTCCCCGTTCAGAGCAGCTCTCTTATCTGAATTGAGTTTCAGCTGGGTTATCTTCATCCATCTTAAAATTGTCTCCAGTTACCTATTCAAAAATCATTTACATATTTTTTCATCTTATTCTCACATCAGTTTAGGTTGAGCAGTTGCTTGCCCAGCAGCACCCAGTAACTTTCTCTCCTTAGTGGCCTTGTGCAAGCTACTGTACTGCTCAACCTAAACTGCTTCACAGTATTGTGAGAATAAGGGGACCCTCAGGTCCAGGGGCCATATGTGTCTCTCCAGGCCTCTCCACCTGGCCCTCGAGACTCTTCCCTAGGCCACACACACACCCGAGCCACATCCCTCCTTAAATATTTTTGCCTGTCTGGAATGTGCCTTTGACTTCTGATAACGTTTCTTGTTTGCCTGGCTGGAGTTTAGAGAGGGATGTGTAACTTATAGTACAAACATATTTCTACAGTTGCTCCCCCCACTAATGTTTTGGCCATGCTCACTACTGGCATGTGGCCCCTGGCAGATTGCCACGAAGGGAATGTGGCCAGAGGCTGACTAAGATCCTCCACTCCTGTGGTAGAGAATGGATTTGAGCCAGTGGCTACCTAGGCTAATAGTGCAATCCTGTGCATGCCTACTCAAAAGTAAACTCCATTGAGTTCAACATAACTTTCTGGTAAATGTGTATAATTTTGCAGCCCATGTCTAGGATCTGACTTATTATTTTACACTGCTGAGCTTGTATTGGGGGGGATTTGGGTCCAGATCAATCATCCATGAATTCTCAGACTGGGTTTGGCCTTGTTTTGTTTAATTTATCATCTGCCTTTCAGCCTGTGGTAAAGCCCTCTAGCTGGCTGCTACAGTACCAAACATGTTGGGTGTTCAGAATTTTTATTCTGTCTCTGCATGTGCTGTGTGTTCCTGAAAGACACTCTTTTGGAGCTCTTGGCTCTGCTAATGTATCTGTCCTACCAACAGGTCCCTGAGGAGGGCGATGACTGAATACAAGCTGGTAGTGGTAGGAGCTGGTGGTGTTGGGAAAAGTGCCCTAACCATCCAGCTCATCCAGAATCACTTTGTAGATGAATATGATCCCACTATAGAGGTGAGCTCCTGCAGGCATTTTCGGCCTCAGCACCATATTGACTGTGTGTGTGTGTGATATCAACCTATATTTCTTGTGTTTGCTTTACTACTGGCATACAAGAGGTGCAGCATACTGTCCTCTGGTATTAGAAACCCAAAGTCTCACGCTCATTAAACTGATCCCATCTTTAGAGAAGGGGCCAGAAAATATGGATTCATTTATCCTTATAATACCAGAAAATGTAGAACTGTTTTGCAAAAGTATTAATATTTTTTTCAGATCCACTTAACTGTTAATCAGTGGTATCTGTTTAAGTCATACTCAGAGTAAACCATTGAAATCAGTGGGATTAAATTAGTCATGCTAGCATAAAACCATTGGTTCCAGTGGATCTACTCTGATGATGAGGGACAGAGCTTTCCCAGAACTGGGACACAGATTCCTCCCTTGTTCTAAGTTTGGTTTCTGGAACTTTACCAGAAACTCCCATGTTTTTAAAGTTTTGTTGTTGTTTTTTTTAAAAAAATCTCAACTGGTGTCTTTCCTTGTTTGAGAAGAGATCATGAGGTTCTTCAGTCGAATGAACAAATAGCCTGTAAACAGTCATGTCTGGAGTCCCCGTCCCCCCCAACAACTCATGCTGCTGGAAGCACGTCATCTTTTAAATCACCAAATACAGTAAAGATTGGAGAGGGTGCTGATTTCGAAACAGTGGATCCTCACAGTGTGTTGAAGTGTGTGGCAAACAGGATTTGGCGGATCAGATCGTGCTTAGTCCTGAAACTATACTTCTTTCCCACAGGACTCTTACCGCAAACAGGTAGTTATTGATGGAGAGACCTGTTTGTTAGATATCCTGGACACAGCAGGGCAAGAAGAGTATAGTGCCATGAGAGATCAGTACATGAGAACTGGGGAAGGCTTTCTATGTGTGTTCGCCATCAACAACAGCAAATCATTTGCAGATATCAATCTTTACAGGTAAGCTCTGCTTGCAGGAAGGAGGTGCATGCTAGTGCTGAGTCAAAATCCACTGTGGCCTTTGAACAGACTTTATTGCTAAAGCAGTTGGTAGTCATGTCTAGAACAGAGGTGGTAACTGGATCCTGCCAGCAGGTTGGATCCTGGCCTCCCCCTACCCCCATAGACTGTTTTGACAATTAGGTGAGGGCTGCCCACCTGTCAGTCAGCTGCTATCTGGTAAAGCATTTTCATTTGTCTGTGTGGTTTGAAATCAAACTGCACAATCAAAAGCTCAGGGGTTTATGTACAGCTGAATATGCTGTTCAACAGGTGTTTGCTCATAAATCAATCAAATACCGTTACCTGATCAAAATATTCAAAATAGTTCTGGAGAAATAGGGGACAATTGTGATAGCTGCCCTGGCATAAGAAGGGATGGAGAGGATCATACTCGGGTGAATAAAAGGATGGTTGGAGCACCTTTCTGTTCCCATTACCTGGTTCATATAGTTAATGTTATGCTGATTTGATTTCTATCCCACTTTCAATTCAGAAGGACAGCTTATATAAAATTATGCAATCATGTGATATCATAAGGCCACCTTATGGCATTCCTCTGAACTGCAGGATTTTTCATTATCTGAAGTCAGAAGAGAAGCAGCCAGGTGCAGCTGCTGTGTTTTGGGAGCAATGGCAATTTGAACAACATGTAAAATTGAAACATAGAGGCTGTGATCTCTTCCCACCCGTTTCTTCAGAGAGCAGATTAAAAGAGTGAAAGATTCAGAAGATGTACCAATGGTGTTAGTGGGAAACAAATGTGACCTGCCAACACGAACAGTAGATACCAAACAAGCTCATGAAGTAGCCAAGAGCTATGGGATTCCCTTCATTGAGACATCTGCCAAAACGAGACAGGTAATGGATTCTTGTGCTTCTGCTTTGCTCTCTTGAGAACTGCCAGCACTGTTCTGGTACACTGATTGAGAAGCCAGCACTAGGCAAGCAGAGGGTTGGAGCTTGTTGGTAGGAGTACTATCCTATAGGCTGCATAAACTTGGAACCTTAAAAAAAGAAGCAAGCACACTTCCTGCTTGTGAGGAGTAAGGTTCCATTGATGAAAGTGGAAGTTTTTTTTTAAAAAAACCCTATTTGTCATGTTGGGATGACCCTTTCTGGGGGGAATCACAGCTGGGGTTAACCCTTTTCTCCCCTCTCCACTGCCCCAAATGCCATGCATGCAGCAATCAGGCCTGAAAATTTCTAATTAATATCAGTAGGAGGCTTTTTTTCAAGCGTACCTGATTGATGTCTTGTGGGCATGTTTGTGGCTTGGAAGGAAAGGGTTAGACTTCCATGGCACGTGTGGCACACCACCACCCCTTTCGGGTGTGGCAATTAGGTTTCAAAAACAACAACAGCACCCTCATGTTGGCTCAAAATATGAGGCTCTTTTTAAGCCTATTTGCCACACAGGTAGGGGTGTGGAATCTTCATGGTAATTGCAGTTTGGGAGGGAAGGATTAACCCTCCTCTCATGTGCTGTAATACCCACAAAAACCACCTTCTCAATCTCAGCTTCAGTGCTTTATTTTCCAAGTCCAATGGCTGTTGTTGTTCATGAGTGAATGTGAATGAATGAATGAATGAATGAATGAATGAATGAATGATGGGGGTTGAGGTTTATGTATGTTTTTATGTGTGAATGGTGGTGGGTGTATATAAGGGAGAGTGGGGGGGGGGAGGGTTCCCCTATTCCTTTCATTGATTCTGCCTACTACTGTAATGCAGTCCCCTGCTGTAGAATGAGGGACTCCAACTCAGTAAATTTGACATGAAACCTTTCAAGAGGGATGTGTGGAGAAGAGGCAACAAGGAAAACATCTCCTAGGCCCAGAAGCACTTGTTTCTGACCAGAGTTTCTTTCCCGCTCAGGGTGTTGAAGATGCCTTTTACACATTGGTGAGGGAGATCCGCCAATATCGGATGAAAAGGCTCAACAGCAGTGAAGATGGGAATCAAGGCTGCATGGGAGTCTCGTGCCTTGTGATGTGATCAGGTGGGGGCAGTTTCTGCTAAACAAATGATTGAGAAATATGAGGGTACAGTGTTTTTGAAGAAATCTCTTATTTTGAAGGACAGTGATAAAAACAAGTTTTGCAGAGTAGGTGTAGGAGACTGCGAGAGTCAGAAAGCTTGAATGGCAAACTGGAGAAAATGCAGGTGGGTGCCTCGTAAGAAGGACTTGTTTGCTTGCATCTTCAAAGAAGGCTCCTACAAAGCTCAAATAGACAAAAAGGGCTTGGCAAAAATCTTTGGAAACCTCTGACATAGGGGCTGTAGCTTCCTAATGCTAAAGTTCATGTAATAGGTGTCAGGTCTCTATAGCATCTCTTTTAAAAATAGATGTTTAAATAACATAAAAATTACCAGTTGGACTACAGTCTTTCTGATAGGGATAAAATGCCTACAGCCTGTTTCCTCTGCTCTAGCATCATTATCCTGGGCAAACTCTACTGCTTTCTTGGTTTTAGTGGGTTTGATTCACTGGAAATTAATGTTGCATGTGGAGTTCTCCTGGGACTCTGCTTTGGCAGTCTTAAACTTTGCCCTGTTTCTGTTATAGCACATGTAGTGGAGCAAAACTAACACGATGTATCTCTTTGTTTCAGCTGTCAAAAACATCTGGCCAAAGTTCAGCTAGAGGGTGAATCTTAAGTCCACTGTTGCATTTCACCCGTACCCTGGTGCCAGTTCTAATTCTTTTCTGTCGGCACCTGAAGAGAATGTCTCTGAACATCTACCTCTTTGCTCAGCTGAGCAAGCAAAGAAAGTCTCCTCTGTTGGTGGTGGGATTTCCCCACCCCCACCCTCTCTTTCTCGGATAGGTTCAAACTGAGGAACTGGTGTGTGAAACTGTAGAGGCCAAATCCTTTGAAAGGACCATGTACCTGTTTCTGGAAGGAAAGCTGGAGAAAATTGCGATCACACTGTACTGAAAAGCCTGACTCTCTCTCTCTCCACCATTTTTGGACAGAGAAATGCTACGTAGCAGCATCCCCCTATACTGTGTATCTAAAATATTTCTATAGCACATCAACTTATTGCACTTTTTTGGCCTCTAGCCCTCGGCTTTCTTTCTAGTAAGAGATCTTGAATAACCAAGTGCCTATTTGTAATGGCAGGACAGGCCTTAAACTTACCCTGCAAAGTTCCTAGCTGTCCCGTCTTGAGCACCTTGGTCTGCCTGCTCTTGACCTATAGTGGCTCCAGTGTCCTCCTTCCCTGCTCTGTTCACTGATGCTTCTTAATAGGACTTTCAGGGGATTGAAAGTGGAACCTTCTACATGCAGAGCATGTGTTCTGCCATTGAGCTATATCACCTCCCCAGTAGTGCACAAGGACGTCTCTGCACCATTGGCTGAAATACACATTGATCTTTAAGACCTGTGGGGAACTCCAGCTGTCAGTCGCCATCCTCCAGTGTTAAATACATTTCATTTAACTCTTCCTGACAATGCTGGAAGCCATTGGTGCTTCTCACCAGGCCCAGTTAACAGCCGTGGATATTAAAACTAACAGTTACTCCAATGCCGGTCATAAATCATGGCTCTGTGAGGACTATGTAGAGAAGATTGAACTGCCCCAGCTTTCTATGCACTTCTCTCTTTTAATTCGTTCCACATCTTTGTCAGGCACAGACTCTTTATTTTTGATCTGTGAAAAATGAACCGGGGGGGAACACACTTCATCAAGATTATATACTTTGAAAGCTCTTTCCAGGTGACTGCTGTGCAGTTAAGCTACAGGTAAAGAGCTAGGGGAACAAAAGGGGATTTAGCCACACAGTGATGCTGCTTGGATAAAGAAGTAAATTGCTGTTGTGTATTCAGCCTTACGAACTTTGGAACTGGATTTTTCATGAGCCCCATAATTCTCTGTTCAAATGAATATTTGCTGGGAAATAGCTGATTGAATAGATAACCACTATTTATTTGAAAGCCGTAATATTTGATCCTGGTTCTCATGTCTTGTTACCGTTTTGCAACTGAATGCGTGAACTGCCTTGATTCCAAAGTGTTCTTGCTTGATATGATGGAAATTCGAACAAAAGCGCTGTCTGTGGTAGTTGTTTGATACATACATGTCATTGCTAGATGTTGTGGTTATTGCATTTACAAATTCTTCCTAAGCGGGGGCCAGACTGCAGTAGAAATGAAATACAGGATCATAAGTCCTTTATTGGTGGTTTTATTACGTTGCCATTTTACTGTACAAGCTCCCAAGTTGGAGAAATCACTGTGCAATCACACATAGCGAGATGGTGGACACCTATTTCCTAAAATATCTTTTCTCTTGCCTAATATGATGATGATGTATCATTTCAGATACGTGCAGTTTTCTGAGAGGGTGTTAATATGTCTTGCATCTAGGTCAGGCATCCCCAAACTTCAGCCCTCCAGATGTTTTGGACTACAATTCCAATCTTCCCCAACCACTGGTCCTGTTAGCTAGGGCAGTGTTTCCCAACCTTGTGCCTCCAGCTGTTTTCGGACTACAATTCCCATCATTCCTGACCACTGGTCTTGCTAGCTAGGGATGATGGGAGTTGTAGTCCAAAAACAGCTGGAGGCACAAGGTTGGGAAACACTGAGCTAGGGATCATGGGAGTTGTAGGCCAAAACATCTGGAGGGCCGCAGTTTGGGAATGCCTGATCTAGGTAAACTCCCTTTGTTAAGGGAGAACTCCCTTTGTTAAGGGGCTGGTATCACTTAAGCAATAAAGTGGTATATTGTTTAAATGCCTTTCCTTTGTTTTTACAGCCAAAGTTCCTATATCCCTTTCTATTTTCATGGCATGTATAAATGTAACAGATACATGGATGGAGGGGGCAGTATTGAATTTCTGCTCATCTTGTAGCTGTTCAGGATGTTGAACCTAGGAGTACTGCCAGATAAAAGTGGCAGTCCTTGTACCACTTTAGGAAGTCTCCCTCCACTTGCATTTACCATGTAAAGGTTGTGTCTGCAGAAGCCTGAAGATTAAATGTCATGTCTGGCTGAGTTTTCTGCATATTAGCCAGCAAAAAAGCAGCAGAGAAGAAGATTTCACCGCTGCTTGGCCAGTTTCACACCCGTTGTAAATCTGAGTCCAGTTGCTGCAGATGATATTCCTTCACTAGACTAACTTTGCATTCTCTAGAGATAAAGCATTCTTCCACCTTCAGAATTATTATTATTTGCCCTGATGAACACCTGATTAACTGAAACTAATGGTCAGTATTTTTTAAAGTATTTGCAGTATTGTTTTTAAAAATACTATTTGAATTCTTCTGGGCCGGGGGCAGGGGTGGTACCCTGCAGATGCTACATCTTCCCATCTTCCCTGACTAGTAGGCTGACAATTGGGATCCAGCAGCATCTGGAGGCACCACATTGCCTGCCTCTGCTCTGTACCTCTGTATGTGCCCATTTTTGCCCCATGTGACTGAATGAATGGTTAGAGAAAGCACAGCTATGGAGTTGAAAAGAGTAGAAAGTGCCTATTTGCTGCCTGATGAATTTGAGTTCTGGGGTGTTTAAATATAATTTTAAAATGCTCACAATGGTGCTTGCCTCTTCAGATTCTCCAGCATAATACAGGATGGTCATAAGCTACGGGAAATAATAGTAATATACATGAGCAAATGGCAAGGTGTGCATTAATAAGATCTATACTGATTTTACAGCTAATTGAAGAAAAGCTCCCTTGTATGTTCTTGAGTTATGGAAGTGACACTCTGCCAATTTCCTTCCGTTTGGATAGTAGAAAAGGTGTCTTGCCTTAATTGGTCTCTAACGCAACTGATTCTGCCACTGTTTTGCTCTTGCTGACAGGCAATCTCATTTCCCACAGCAGAATACCACAATTAATATGGGGTAGTAGATTCTCTGTGTGTGTGGGTAGGAAGCAATGCATGCTTCAGTTGTGATTGCACAACACTGGATGGACTTTCTTTTTAATGAAGTATCCGAACCCAGCATTTAAACATGGCATGTCACCAAAGGACTAATGTCAACTCCATTACGTACTATGTAATCCATTTCTCACTCATTTTGTGTTTTAATCAAATAATGTTTGTAAAAAAGAATTCTAAAATACATCAATATTATTCCTTGGTGTGTGTGTGCGATTCTTATTATCCATTTCATTTCTATACTGCTTTATATTTTTAAGGGGAAAACAAAGCGGATTGCAACCTTGGGATACTAATAGTAACTTCTAAGTGGCAAAGAAGTATGAGCCTGCTTAAAAGTCAGTGTAAATCTATAAGTAATGACTGGTCTGAACCCTATATTACTCAATCAAGCCACAGCAAGCCTGCTGCTGTGTCATAGACTCTGTCTGACAGTAAGGAAATTGATTTACACTTATCTGTCTTTATCTTCACCTCCCACTTGCTTTAGATAAGTCTCGGTGGGAGAAGTCTCTACCGGTAGTTCTGCCCAACGTTTCCTGTTCTCTCTTCAGCTTAGAGGGTTTCCCCCTTCCTAAATCATACTTTACGTTGTAGCTGGACTAGAGATTCTCCATTAGTTACACATGGGTGATGGTGGAAAGTTCCTGAGTAAAGGCTGATATGAAAGCTAGCATGGTGTAGTGGTTAGAATGTTAGACTGGAGGAGATCTGGGTTCAAATCCCCAGTCAGCCATTATGCCTACTTGGGCCAATTACTCAGCATATACTTCACAGGCTTGTGAGGCTAAGCCAGAGGTCCTTGAGGAGAGCAACTTGGGGAAAGGCTGGGATGTAATAAATGAATGATTTCTCTTTTACCTTAAGGGGCATACCTTTTCCTAAGGGAGCACAAAGCTACAATTTCTCCTATGTCCACAGACTACAGTCTGATTAGTGGGATAAGCCCATCTGGGCAAACAAGACTTCTATTGTTGGGAATTTAGAGTCTATAATCCTACCTCTGCCAATCACTCGCACTTCCTGCTTTTGAAAGGGCCACAGTGGATCCAGTTTATCTTCAATGTGAATTCAAAACTTCTTGTGGGTTAGTTGTCATGGATGACAAACCCTAGCCTGCTTCTGCCCTGAAGTCACCATTTTCCACATGGGTCAGCAGTTACTCAGAAATGTGGACTATCTGTTCCTAGGTGAGTAATACCGATATGGTGCTTAGTCTTCAGAGTTTAGTGATGTTTGCCACCTCTTTTCTAGGTGCCCAGGACATTGAGACCTTTAATTCCTAGACTCGCTTGACATGTTGACATGTTTTCTGGGATTTGCAGGCTCCTCTCCCAGGAGCCCAAGAGGAAAGCATAAATGCACTTAGGTGGGTACTGCAAAATAATAAGCAACAAAGCCAGAAAGGTTTTCATGAGAACATTGTTGTTATACCTCTCTGTTGGAGAAGTTTGGTTCTGTAGAAGCAGTGTGAAGAAGCTCATTTGAAGGAGAAACACTAACCAGGAAAAAGTTGTGCAGGATGTGTCCTACCAGCTTTCTTTGAATCATAGAGGCTGGGTAGAACAGTTACAGAACTGTACTGTTGAATTGGTACACTAAATGGGCAGAGGTGTTTTTTTGATAACTATAAGAGCTCATCCCTTTCCTCTAAAGTAGGAATGGGAAACCTGTGGCACTCCAGATGTTGTTGAACCAATGCTCAGGTATGACATACTGTACAAAAACAACCCATGAAAAGCCGTTCTCATTCCTGCTTTCAAGCTACTCTGGTATAAATTATCAGAATGGAGTAAGCAGAATCTACTGTACATATGATTACTTCTCCCTAAATGCTGGAGCTGGCTGGTGGCTTTCAATGCTTGCCACGCAGAGGAAATTCAATCCCTTAGTTATCTGATATGACCACATGCAAGTGTGACTTGGACGAGGGCTGTTGCTCCAAGAAAGTGTAGTAAGAGCTAGTCTGTGATGTGTGGACTATTTGTACAAGTGTACAAACAGAAACAGCCTTTCCCATACTTCTGATAGAGGTCACAATTTGTTTTTATGAATGAAAATCAGAGGCACAGCACTCATGGCAATACCTGAATTAAAATGTAGTTTTACTGCTAAGAGTGAGACCTTACATTTGAACCCTGGCTGTAGAGTTGGAAGTGACACTGAGCATCATCTTGTCCAACCCCTTGCAATGCAGGAATTACTATTGCACTGGGGAAATGTCTGTGCAGCGCCCTTCTCCCATTCCTTTGCTGCCTGCTTTCTTTTTCCTAGTGTAAAGTATGAAGCCTTTCCCTAGATGTACCTGAGCTGACGTCGTCCTCAGCTTCCACCTTGTTTCAGCACAGGACGCAGGTGGCGCTGTGGTCTAAACCACTGAGCTTCTTGGGCTTGCTGATTAGAAAGTCGGCAGTTTGGATCACCGCGACAGGGTGAGCTCCCATTGCTCTTTCCCAGCTCCTGCCAACATAGCAGTTCAAAAGCATGCTAGTGCAAGTAGATAAATAGGCACCATTGTGGCGGGAAGGTAAACGGCGTTTCCATGCACTCTGTTTTCCGTCATGGTGTCCCGTTGCACCAGAAGTGGTTTAGTCATGCTGGCCACATGACCCAGAAAGCTGTTCAACACCGGCTCCCTTGGCCTGAAGCGAGATGAGTGCCACAGCCCCATAGTCGCCTTTGACTGGACTTAACCGTCCGGGGTCCTTTACCTTTTACCTTTTACCTTACCTTGTTTCAGCATGGAATATAAACATTGGTCTCAGCAGCACCCTAGTTCTGTGCATCAACAGCAGCTTCAGCCTGAATGTCTTAATGTCAAAAAGCCTGCCACATTTTGGTGTCATACATGAAAAGAGCAGACACCTAAACTGATTGGGTTAAGAATCTTGGTCTTGAAACTATTGGATTTTTGCATACACATGTATGCATGCCATGAGAAGTTAGGCAGTGAAACTTCCCAGCCAAGGAGGAAAATGTACTGATAATAAAGCCGTGCCAATGGGACACAGCCATCACAGAGCACAAGGATCTGCTCTGCTCATATCCTCACATTCTCTGTTCACCCTTTTCCTTCTGACCCCAAGGAAGGTTAGCTAGTTAATTTGATATTCTGGATAAAAGAAGGCGCAAGAACTCAAAAGAGAATTAACAAGACTGTAGAGCCTGAAGGTCATTCTTGGTTTCAGATGCAAATTTAACGCCTTTGACATTCAGTGCAGAAAGATTAGAAGCAAATGCAGTCTTTATAGATAGCCATAGAGGGCAGATAGTTTGTTTATTCAGAAGAGTGAGCCATTGGGTTTGACTGGAAGGTTTGGTTATGTTGATGGGGGATAAGGAGTTTGGAGTGCTTGGTCAGAAGACATTGGTGACTGGAAATAGTTTTCATAGTTGTGCATCAGAAGCAAAGCAGCGTTTTAGGAAGGCCGCTCAAATACTTGGCCTTGTTTCAGTAGTCATAATATTGATTGCTTGTGCTATCCTTGCTTTAAAATTTGATTTTATATCCCACCAATCTAGCCCTTAGGATGATTAACACCAATTGAAGTTGGTTATAAAATACAATAACATTAAATAATGTAGCATAATAAAACAGGCAGGTTCAGTAGGGGTTAGATGAAACAAATGTACACCTGGCTACCACAGAAACCTGAGCATCCATTCTCAGGAAGGAATGGAGCCACTATAAATCCAAACAATAACATTTCAAAAAAGCACTAAACATATTTGGTATATATTGGTGGATTCAATATTGCTTAGTTTTGCCATGCAATCTAGGTCTAATGGAGCAGAGTACCCACGGCTAGCCTGGGTTGATACAGATTTTGAAGAGGCAAAAAAAAAAACTGCTTGAAAGGATGCTGCAGATAAGTTCTAGTGTTGAACATACCCCAAAGGATTGTGGCGCAAAGTCAGTGCTTTTTTATTCAGTACAAATAGTTGTGCTAATCTGGTCTCCATTCAAGAGTCAGTGATAGGTGCCACCTGTGACCAACTCAAAAGCACCCAGTCCTGGCCATGATCCTGGCAACATTCTCTCATTTGTGGTGAGTGGGTGGAACAGAGCTCCCAAATTTACTGCCCATGCATCCCGGGACAAACAGAGTTAACCCCCAAGCAAGCAGCTTCACCTTTTAACAACTGAGACTTTGCCTGGCTGCAGCTTTAAATAGTCTGCTGTGTATTCCTTCACTCCTTTTAGATGAGGAGAGTTGGGTTACAAGAGCAGAGATAAATACGTAGTAAAATGAGTCTTGGGTGGTTGTGCAGCTTCGTTCTTCCACTCGTCCACACCACACTTGGTTTCTCAGGACTCTCCTGAGGTAGTAGGGGAAATGCCGAAGGTGAAAGTTCCAGGTAGGTCTAAATTCCCACATAGCCTTGGGCAAGTTGGGAGGAAGCCTTCTTTTATGATGAGGCCAGTGCCAATAGCCAGACTCTCAAGAATGGATTCACAAAGCAGGTCTGATTGCTTTTTTTTAAAGTTGTGCAGGGCACAGTACAGGAGGTAGAAAGTGTGAGAGCTTGAGCCATTAGCTTTCCCAAAATGAGTAGTTTGGATAGACGGTCAGGCAAGTGGCTTTTAGGCCACAAAAGTGAAATTGGACGAGACCAGTTGATTCAGCAGACCCTAGTTTTGCTGTGTTAAAAATTTATCAGAGGTTGGATAAACTTATATAAGAGCACCCCTAGACATTGGTGTTTGCCAGATAAAAGAGAAATGGAAGGGTTTTCGATAACCTTTAATGGCTTATCAATCATTAGCAGCAAGGTAATTAAGACATGCACCAGGCTATTAGCCAAAGGGGAGCTGGATTTGGCTTCTCTTTGTCGGCTCGTAAAAGACCTGAATAAACCCTACTCGGTACATGTTGCCTTCCAACTCTGTGGTTCTGTGCTGTTACTGGTACTAGCAGAATAGCAACATGGTCCAAGGAATCTAGAATAAAACTGATTAGATTTATTGCATTTTTTGAAGCAGCAGCAGCAACTATCCACATATTAAATCTAAGCCTTTGATAAGCTTAAAAATTACATAAATAATCCTTACAACTTGCTCTTATTTTGTTATGCTCATAAAGGAACATTTATTACAGCAAACAAAATGGGTTTTAAAATTGTTTTGTCGCTTTTCTCTTTAACAAACAGACCTTGGTTCCAGTTTGTACTTTTGCATGGTTTTGGTTTTTTTAAAGGTGAAGTATAGGAAGTTTTGCTGCTGTATCCTTTTACTTCTTTTGAGCTAAGAAGACATGCTAATAAATTGTCAGGGAAGAATGAAGAACATTGATGGACCTGTGCTTTGTAATGTTATAAATGCTGAATAATGCCCATAGGTGCCTACTAAGAAGACCTGGACCACATTTTTGTGTTGCAGTTTCAACTGATTTATCACACTAACCTTTTTTTTTTTTAAAAAAAACTGTCAGTCTGCACCCCCTTCAGATACAGTGGTATCTTTCATGCTTGGAAATACTCCAGCTAAGGGCTCATACACACTTCTGCTTGACCCGTGATTTGTAGGCATGGACCTGAGCAGTTTTCCTCTTGCCTCACTCTAGCCCCAGAGAAAACGCACTATCTAGTGCTAAATTGGAGCAAATGTCAATCTGGAGAAAACCTGAATTGCTGCTTGCTCTAATTGAGCGCTAATGAGTGGGGGGAAGCAGTGGAACAAAAGGAAGTGGGGTTAGACCAGGGGTCCCCAAACTAAGGCCCGGGGGCCAGATGCGGCCCAATCACCTTCTCAATCTGGCCCACGGATAGTCCAGGAATCAGCATGTTTTTACATGAGTACAATGTGTCTTTTTATTTAAAATGCATCTCTGGGTTATTTGTGGGGCCTGCCTGGTTTTTTAAATGAGTAGAATGTGTCCTTTTATTTAAAATGCATATCTGGGTTTTTTGTGGGGCATAGGAATTCGTTCATTTTTTTTTCAAAATATAGTCCGGCCCCCCACAAGGTCTGAGGGACAGTGGACCGGCCCCCTGCTGAAAAAGTTTGCTGACCCCTGGGTTAGACCCTCAATCTAGTCTAGGCTGATTTTCTCCTTACCAAACAACTGTTCTAAGAAATACTACATACTAGGTTTTAGATTTTAGAATATTTGTGTGTGGAAACTGCTTGACTGAAGGATTATCTTTTCATATTATTACTTTGGCATATATGGAAGGTGGTAATCAGAGTCATGCCCCCAGACCACCATATGTTCACAGTTCACAGTTACCAGCTGCAAAGAGAGTATTGCCATACATTTGTAGGCAAATGTTCCAAATCATGCATACAAGAAGCTATAAACCTTCAGGTGTACAAGCACAGAGTCTATGAAAACAGTATATGCTCACCTGTATCCAAATCAATGCATGGAAAGGGATATTGATGGTGCCAATCCCAGGTTCTGAGGTAGAATATAAAAGACTGCATCCGTCATATCAGGATGTCTGGGCAAGTTGTCCCAAATTGCCCTCTTAACTGTTTTTCTTTCCCATTGTAGAGCTGTTCAACTTCTATGGTACCGTATGTAGGGTATATATTTCTGCAAACATTTGCTCAATAAAAATGTCAATTTCTGTATATAAATGTGGACAACGGGTTTTTTTAAAAAAACTTTAGGTGCTACACCCTGTGATCTGATTACATTTATTTTGTTTCACTCTCAAACAGCAGAGGAGAAACGTGAGTATAACTAGGCCTTCCTTGTGCCGCCTGCTGCTTTGTTAAGCAGTTGATCATATCCAAAAGACAAATGATCACAGCAACTCAGCGACTGTCCATTTCTCAGCAGTCATTGCCAGGAGCTATTGATGCATCTGGGGTGGGGAAGAAAGCTTGTATGGGGCTTGGAGGAGGGGAGGGTGTCATAAGGGGACCTGCATGGGGTGTGCTGTCCTCGTGAGTCTGGATGATTCAGCCCTTCATCAAAGCTGCCTTTTCAAGGAGCTCAGATACCTTCCTTTGAGTTGCAATACTAGGAAGGAATGCTGGAGCCCAGTTCTCGCCACCAAGTCTTTTACCTGGGCACCAACTAAAGACACCTAAGCTGGACCCTCAAAAGCACCCTGCTTGCTGGGAAAAGAGGAACACGAGTGGATGGTTGAAGTTACTTGGTAGTGGGCCCACTTTGACTCTTGGGTTATATACCTGGACTCTAAGGTTCTCTGCTCATTAAGCTCCTGGTATATGACTGCATTTCAACCTAAAAGCTGGGCATTGGCACAGATTGCCCTGCTGAGAAATGGCTGTCTTTCTAGGCTGCCTGGCTACCGCTGGGTGCAGAGCTGAGCATGAGCCACATTGCCCAGCAACCTCTGTGCGCAAGGGCACTTGCTGGGAACAATGTTGCTTCCCTATTCTTGTGGAATTGAGATGCGGATCACTGGCTGCTTTGACAACACAAGAGGTCTCTAGGCAGGACTTAGGAGCTCGGAATAGGACAACAACCCCTTACGTCCAACCTTCTAGTCTGGTGTGAGTGTGGACTTCATTCCCTGCTCAATCCCCATGCACATTGTCTGTCTGGAAAGTGGCATTGCATGAACTTGCCATTTGCATGGTCTCCGGCAGTCCCATCCCTTTGTCATGATGCCCTATGCCCTTCCTGCTTATTTCACTTGTATATCTCCTGCTGAACCAGATTACTTCTCTGCTTCCTCAATGTCCACCATTAAAGCAGTGCTTGCACACACATGCCCTTCTGATAGCCTATGTGTGTGGATGTATTACAGTGATTGAGATATTAAATTCTTATAGAATTTATTTCCCGGCAGCAAAATAGTCACTGGTCACAAAACATTTTACTATATGAATTTAATGTATCCAATAAACTAATTCCATTAGTGCAAGGATTTCCATTTGGGCAATGGAATTCTCCCTCCTCCTCCTCCCCACCCCCCATTTCTTCCCGAAATCTGCTCCAAAGAGTTGGAGAAAACTTCAGAACAGATTTAGGGGAAGCTCAAGAAAGCAAGAGAGGGGAGGTTCTATTCCACAGTCCAAAGTCCTTGCACTAAGAGAACCACTTCTCTGGATACCACTCAATATCTCTGTTTTGTTAGTCCCTGTAATAAATATATGCTTTAAATAATGAATTGCATCCTTCCAAGATCCAGAGAAATACACACACTCACACACACACACACACACACACACACACACACACATGCGGCCTTTTGTATTATACTAAGGCTGCAGTTCTGGGCACACTTACTTGGGCAATGGTGACTTTTATTTGTGAGTAAAATGCATAGAATTGGACAATAAAATTGTACGTCGTAGCCAATGCTGGATTCTCAACAGAAGTGACTGTCCTGCGAAACACCATAGCTTGAAAGGCCTCACACCAACCATACTCAGAGGGACCTGTACAGATCTGTATAACATATCCTTTCACGGGACTGCACCCGCATACATCATCATTGCTGGCTACAACAAGAAACATCATGCAGTAGTCTCAGGCTGTTTGAAAGATCAGAGCCTGCCTTTTGGAGCTCTGACATCACAGTTATATGTGAGCACTCCTTATTATGCACCTTGAGATCTCTAAGCAGAAACATCTGTGACTGTCGCCCTTTACTGTACACATTGCTCAGTGGCAGAAGGGTGATATCCAGGCTCTGGTTTCCACAAAAACGGGCTAAGACTACAATGAGGAAGCCCAAAACAAGGTAAGAAACTTCTTTTCTAAGTCACCTGCTTTCACATTAGCTTTGAATTTAGTTTAGATCCAGTACACAGTCCAAAGCAGCTTGCACCCACTATGGTGATGCCATCTACACTTACTGGCTGGGAAAGCCAAACCTATCAGTCCCAATTCAGCTTCATTCTTATTCTCATTGTCATGACATCATACTCGGTGTAGAGAGGCACGAACATTTCCAGACTATGGAGAAACGCAGACTCCAGCCATCCAGAATCTAGAGCCATGAGTGGATACCAAGAGAAGCTTCACCTCCATGAAGCATTTATGCACCCCAACACACCCATGGTTCGTCACTGGTGTTTCACCTTTCCTCACTGAAGCCCTGGAATCTCGCTGTAGAAGGTTATCGGTAGAAGTACGTACTAAGAATACTATCTGCTTAAAACCCTGCAGCGACGTTGAGTCAAAGTAGACTATGTTGAGGTTGATGGATCAATTGCGTGACACATGATCAGTAAGCTTTTTAAATACTCTGCAGCCCTGTAGCTGCATACTCCCCTACAACTATCAAGCTGCACCCAAGAATATGGTGCGGGTAAGTCTTCAGTTTCAAAGCACATGGGACATATTGTTTTAGCCTGTCAGTTCCCTGCCATGCGTACAAAGAGAATGTGGGCATGAAGTGGCCTCTGCTTGCACACAGGGCTGGTGTGCTGAGTCACACAATCGATCCATCCTCCTCCTGCAATGACCAAGAGCTGGCTTAGTGACCTTCCGCTTTCTCCCGACAGAAACCGATGATGCCATGCGCTCCTTCGCAGAGAAGGTCTTTGCCTCAGAGGTGAAGGATGAAGGGGGCCGGCACGAAATCTCTCCCTTTGATGTGGAAGATGTCTGCCCCATATCACATCACGAAATGCAACAGCATATGATCAAGGAGGAGGAGAGTTCAAGTGACACTGGGAAAAAGTGAGAGTTGTGTGTATGTGTGCATGCACTGGTGGGATATGGGAAATTTGGGCTGAGGAATGAGGAGCCATGGAAGATTGGATGGGTAACCTAGTAAGGTGTGGCTCAGATAGATCCTGTGCCAGGTGTGTGCTGATCACAGTACCTCTGAAGCATCATAATGCATGCGCCAGATACACGTACTCACACTAAGGAAAGGTGGCAACGAATGTGAAAAGAGCTAGTTCCTGAACCTTGGAAGACTTGCATTTATGGGAGTTCCTGAACCTTGGAAGACTTGCACCCCTTAATCATCAGAGCAGACCAAGTGATTAAGTATTTTGAAGATTAGCTTAAAGTGGAACCATTTGCTCACGTAGATTTTCAAAACTGATGTGGATATAAAACATTCCCCAAGCCACTTAGCTGGAATTGTCGGAAGAGTAGCATTTGCCCTATGTTTTTAGGCATTGAACATTTTTGAGCAGATATACTGTATTCTCAAACACATTGCTTTCCTGTGGAAGAATGGAATATTTCCATGTGTTAATAAGGACGGCAGATAGGTAGCTTTTCACAACAAGCAAGTGTGAAAGCCATGGTCTTATTTGTCCTTTTGATTTCCATAACTCTGACTATTGTCAATACTACCTGAGCAGTAGCACTTTGCTCCTATTCCTCAGCGGCTTACTCTGACCCCATAATTTGTATGCTCTGCTTCCTTGTGGAAATGTCTTTAGATGCAGATAACAAATTTGCTGAAGCAGCTGGTCAATTCAGAGAAGGTGCAAAACGACACCAGAAAGATGCTAGTTCCGAATATATTTATTTATAGAATGTATAGTTCAGCTTCATCACAAGTGATTCTTGGGCAGATCACAACAACAAAAGACAATAAAATGCAATTAAAACATACCACTAACACTTCCTCTCTCCTTTTTCAAAAACCAATTCAAAGGGTTTTTGAATTGGAAGAAGAGATAGATTTTCAGTCCGTGCCACAAAATAGGCCTGGTAGGTGCCTGCCAGTCTTCAGGGTGCCATTACTGACAATGCCTTCCTCAATATATAAAGACATTTGTATATTCCTTTGCCATCCCCCTCCAGGATCATGAAATATTAGCCAAACTTTCAATGTAGCCAGAGCTATGGGAGTGTATGGTGAACTGACCATGGAATACAGATGATTGCTGCCAAAGCATAGACAAAACTATATGAAATGAGTTTCCATTTGTGTTGCTTTCCTTTTCTTCATCCCTCCTAGGAAGAAGAGGCTCTTGCGGCTGAAGACCATTGCGCTGCTTGTTCCAACTGCGGGAAAGTCTTCGACCAAACTGTCCACCTTAGATGAGGTCATGTCCAGCAGCGCTCTGTATCAAGCCGTTCCCAGATTCCAGCGTGTTCAGATCACGGGCGACTATGCTGCAGGGGTCAGTAGCTGGAGGTGCCAAACCATCTCCTATCATGGATGAGTCTATTCTGCTGCCCCTTCTTCCATTTTGTTAGATGTGGTACTCCCATTACTGACTTTTCAGTTGCAACAATGCAACATGGCGGAGCGGGGGGAGGGAACCCTCCTGCTTTTCAGGGCTTCCCCAATACATTTTCTCCCCCATTCCATATATAAAACGCTGAGGTGCAGTGGTTTTCAACCAGTGTGCCATGGCACCCTGGGGCACCTTGAACGATAGTCAGGGGTGCCGTGGGCAACACTGGTCTCTGTCCCTCTTTCCTTCTCTCTCTCTCTCCTCCGATGCCCTCTCGCATCCCTGCCTTCCAAAGGCTTGCACAGCTACCTATTTCAGCAACCCAGGCTATAAGCTCCGCAGGTGAATGGTGCCTTTGGGAGGCACCTTTCTTTGGGGTGGGATGTGAGAAGCTCAGAGACCAGGAACAGCGGCAGCAGCTGCCCGGAGGACTCCCAAGGAGAGGAGAGAGGAGGCTGAGGGAACACTCCCCAAGGGAGGGTGTATGAAAAGGGGTCAGATGCTGCCAATTCTGCAGGCAAGGGGTGACATAACTGGGCTCCTGAGCCACAGAAAGAATGTAGTTGGGTAAGGGAGCTGTGGACCCCAAAAGGTTGAAAACCTCTGCTCTAGTGTGATGGGACAGAGTCTTTCACCACACCTGAGCGCAGCAGGCTAGTTTAGTAGGGCCCCAAGGCAGTCCATGTGGCTCGTATAGCACGATCTGCTCTCTGCCCCTCAGCATCTATCTCATGAGGCAAATGCCTCATTCTCCTTAATGGTAGAACCAACCTTCCTTCAACAACAACAACAACAACAACAACAACAACAACAACATATTATAAAGTCTGTTCAGGGCTGGTACACACCATATATTTAAAGCAGCCCTCACCTGTAGTATGTTAAGGGTGCTGGGTTTGGGGTTAACTACAGTTCCCAGGTTTCTTTGGGGGTGCTTTAAATGTGTGTGTGCTAACTGCACATGGAATCGGCAGGGGAAGTAAAATAAAGTGCGTTCGGAGAATTTAAAAAATAGCCCTCTAAAACAAAAATGGCAGGAAGTGGATATAATCAAGCATTGTGCTTACAGAGCACTTGGAAAATGTGGTCCACTCCCCTCCTCCAGCACCGCCTTGAGAAAGAATATCTTCTGGCTTTATGCAGTAGATGGACAACAAAGGCGCATTTATTGGGCACAAACCCTGATCATGTAGAAAGGGCTTGCTGCTCTTTCCTGATCTCCATTCCACACCCCCACCCCACCCCAATTTCAAATTGCAAGAGACACAGCCCCAAAATGGAATGGGAGGAGACGGAATTCAATGGCACTTCTACAACTAACCTTAGCTGTGTCCTTAGGCGAGCTGTGTCTGTGTTTTGAGTGGCCTAACTTGAACCTGTTGAGAAATAAATCAAATATGGGGGGATTTGCTGGGTCAAGGGATATTGATGAAATTGAAGTGGGAGCATCCTGGTGCTCAAAATAGCTCCAACAGCTGGATCCTGCCATGTCCCTGATCACCTTTCATTGCCAGCCTTGGTGGGTTATTGCAGACATGGCTGCTGTTGGAATATACTCTGTAGTCTCTCCTTCACTCGAGCAACCATACTGGGGTCTATCCCATAGACGGCTCCAGGTTTAAGCAGAATTCTTGCTGTGGCCTCCCTCCTGGGTGGGCTTCCTTTGCAACATTGCAAAACAGTGGTTCTTTCTTTCTTTCTTTCTTTCTTTCTTTCTTTCTTTCTTTCTTTCTTTCTTTCTTTCTTTCTTTCTTTCTTATTGTAAGGAGCAGAAAGGTTCCTATGAGTGACAATCTCCCAGTGTCAGCCATTTTGTTTTTCTTATCATAGCCCAGGAGTTGTGATCACCCAGAGCATTGTGGGAAAAATAAAATGGCAGGTGCCAGCTGAATAGTACCCACCAGAGCTCAACAAGGAAAGGCAGTTGTCAGTGCAGTCGGCCCTGCCAGGGACATGGGGGCTGCAATAGCTGCCATGTGCTGATGCTGGGCCTGCTTCATTCTCATAGCTATGTTCACCACCACCTCCAACCGGGCATGCTGGGAGGAGAGCACTCTCACAGTGCAATAGTAGGGAACTTTAGGCCCGGGGGCCAAATGTGTCCCACTGCCTCTCCATCTGGTCCTTGGGATTCTCCCCAGGCCACTCCCTCCCCCTACCAGCCACACTCTCTGTCCTCAGGCTACAGCCTTTGCCAGTCTTGCCTCACACCTTCCATGAGCGTTTTGGTTTTTGCATGACTTGAACTCCGATATTCCCCTTTCCTTGCCTGCTGTATTATTTGTATCTTTTATTATTCCTATGACAGACCCGCCAAGTGTCCCTATTTTCCAGGGAGAGTCCCAGATTTACAGAAGCCATTCTGGTTTCTGATTTGATCCTACAATGTCCTGCTTTTCCTTAGCCTGTCCCTATTTTCATTGGAGAAATGTTGAGGGGAAGTCTCTATTTCCATCAGAGAAATGTTGGAGGGTATGGTAGGATGTCCCTATTTTCCTCAGAGAAATGTCAGAGGGTATGGAATAGCACACCCCCATTTTCATTGGAGAAATGTTGAAGGCGAAGTCTCTATTTTCATCAGAGGAATGTTGGAAGGTATGGAATAGGGCTAAAGTGCCCTCTTGTATCTGAAGAAGTGAGCATGCACACGAAAGCTCATACCAATGACAAACTTAGTTGGTCTCTAAGGTGCTACTGGAAGGATTTTATTTTTTTTGTTTCGACTATGTCAGACCAACACGGCTACCTACCTGTAACTAGTGCCCTCTTGTGGTTTTCAGCACACCTGGGTTCCAACCCCCCCCCCACACTTTTGTTTTGCAATTTCTGTCCTTTTTATCAGTGCCAGAAGTTTTAACAAATATTTCCACAGGTGACAGTGGAGGATTTTGAAGTGGTCTGCGGAGGCCTGTACCGTGCCCTGTGTATCCGGGAGAAGTACATGCACAAGTCTTTCCAGCGTTTCCCCAAGACTCCCTCCCAGTTCTTGCGCACTATTGAAAGTGAGGTGTGGAAGCCAAATGACGACCTGCTTCCAGGTAAGTACTCAGGCAGGCTGTGCAGGCTACACTGGGTGACTGGGCTTGTGGGTGTGTCCCAGAGCAAGACAGCAGGTGTCGGGGTGGGTGGGTGGATCTGGAGGGCACTGCAGAGAATTGCATTAGCTGCTTTAATCTTTTAAAAAAGAAAAGACCACACTCCTGTCTGTGCAGAGATGGTGTGCTGAGCATGCAGAACACTTACAAACATAGGGAGCTGCCTTAGACTGTTGGTCCATCTGGTTCAGTATTGTTTACACTGATTGGCAGCAGCAATCCAGGGTTTCAGGCAGGTGTCTCCTCCAGCCCTGCCTGGAGATGCCAGGGATTGAACCTGGGGTCCACTGCCATCCATTCAGATGCTCTACCACTGAACTATAGGCCTTCCTTACCTAGAAGTAAGAGCACTGTGAGAGCAGATTTCTGCCGGGGCCACTGAGAGCCAGCCCTTTGCAAAGACTTGAGGAGAGGAGCTTCCCAGATGGAGTTCTAGAGGTTTGGCATTCCCCCCTCCACCTTGGCTCACATTCTGATCTGAGCAAGTATCTTTTTGGATTTACTATGACTACTGTCAGGTAGTTCATTGAATCTGAATGACATGTAGCCTTGGCCTTAGGGCTGTATTTCCTGTGCTGGACCTCTTTCCAGTGTGCAATATCATGCCATATTTTGACTTAGCTTTGTCTACCATTTTCAATCTCACGCCCCTGTTTTCCCATGTTAAAAAGAACAGCCTTCCCCAAGTGGAGTTCTCACGCTTCTATCACACAGGCTTGTTCATAGCAGGTAGGAATATAGGAAACTTCTTTTGCCACTTCATCTAGCCTGCTGTCATCTACTGTGACTGGCAGAGGCTTTCCAAAAGACATCTTAGCTAGGGTTCCTTCATATCATCCTCCATCTGATCCTTTCTTTTAACTGGAGAGGGCTAGAATTGAGCAAGAAACCTATTGCACGAAAAACATGTGCAATGGGGGTGTTTTTCTTCGTCTGCCCCTGAATCAGACTTTAATTCTCTGGTCTAGACTACCATTATATCAGATCCATCTACGTACAAGATGAAAAGGGACCTGTGAATCAATTGAGGATATGATGTAAAGCAGGGATAGCCGACATGGTACCCTTGGGATGCTGTTAGACTTCAACTCCCATCAGCCCTAGCTAGCATGGCCAGTGGTCAGGGGTGGTGGGAGCTGTAGTCCAGCAATAAATGAAAGGCACTGTGTTGGCTAGCCCTGGTGTGAGGTATGAAAAGCCTAGGCACCCATTATCTTAGGGATGGAGCACTGTCCTTCTCCCTTTCTGGACTGCCACAGCAATAGGCTGCACCTTTGAGGAGGAGGCACGACTTTCACATTTCTGAGAATGCTTTTCACTACACACTCAGAACAAAAGATATGTGCAATTACTAAACTTGTTATTAGTCACTAAGAATAAATTGGATTTTAGGATTATGCTACAAGAGGCAGCATCTTGTTAAAGGATACTCATGCAGTCGGGAGCCAAAATTAGCTAAAAACAAAGACAGAAATTGTAGCAAAAGCATCTGCATGCAGGGGATGGATAATGGTGGCATTCTCTCCTTGGGGTTTCAGCCACCCTCAGTCCTGGCAGCCATGCGGTTTCCTTAGCGGTGTAGAATTTAATTCTCGTAGGTCGATAGCTGTAAGAGAAGCATGCTAAAGACTCCCAAGCCTTTTCCTTTGTCCTCCCCTTGCCCAACGTTAGCGCACTTTCCTCTTGATTCTAGTGTTCTCTCCCCCTGTGAAGAAAGATGAAGATCCCTTCCAGTCTGACAACTTGCCCGAGAATCTGGGCTACCATGTGGAAATGAAAGAAGGTGTGGTCTACATCTATGCTGACAAAGCTGCTGCTGCCAGGGGTGAGCCCAAGGACCTGCCCTACCCAAACCTGGATGTCTTCATTGATGACATGAACTTCCTGCTGGCCCTTATAGCTCAGGGACCTGTGTAAGTGTCTTGGAGGTATGGCCCCTTTGCGCATAAGCAGGGCCCAGCCCAAGAGATTTTTGAAGCCTCAGGCAGAAAATCCAAAGGGCGCCCAGCCTGCAATGAAAAATGTAACAGTGAGCTAACTACCAATGTGCTTCCTTTTAAAGATGCCCAGGCTTTGCTGCCTAAGGTGGCTGCTGCTGTCCTGGGTTTGCCCTGCATGGGAAAAGGGCAAAAGTCGAGCCACCCCAAGGCAGCGCACATATATCCCTGTTGCAATGACTTCTGCTGCCTCGGGTCACTTGCTCTGGAATGTGACCTTTATCAAGCTGTCGTGTGACAGCAGCAGGATTACTTCTGGCTGGCAAATGTCGGTTGCGTTGGCAAGCTGGTGAACCTGGGCTTGGTCACTTATTCTGCGAGTGGTTTTTTTTTTGAGATGACGCTCTTTCCTCTTGCAGCAAAACCTACACACACCGACGCCTTCGGTTCCTCTCCTCCAAGTTCAGTGTGCATGAGATGCTGAATGAGATGGAAGAGATGAAGGAGCTGAAGAACAACCCCCACCGGGACTTCTATAATTGCCGTAAGGTGAGGGATCTGTCCAAGGTGTTTGTTGCCTCCTCAAGCAGGAGCAGCTGATCTTCGTCACCTTCTGGGGCTGCAGATAAAAGTGGGTGTGGCCAAAGTGTAGGTGTGGGTGTGGCCAATATTTTTTAAAGGGCAAATTTTGCAGGATCATAAAAATTACGGCAAAGGGTGTTTATTTTATTATGTGAACTGCCCTGAGGCCTCTGGGTATAGGGTGGTATATAAATTCAATCAATAACAATAACAATAATAATATGCGAAAATGGTCAGTATCTTTTTTAATTTAAATTTTTTTTATAAAAAAATGTTTATTCGTAATGGATGGAAATGGGGGTTTGGGGGATTAACAAAACCTTTTGGACCCAGTGCTACCACAGGAGAAGTAGTCAGTAAACATATTTTTAAACATTATTATTTTAATTTACAATATTTAGGGGACCTTGGATGTCCACAAAAAAACCCCACACATGTGGCACCGTAATATTACCATAATACTGTATAACGTTCTGCCCCCCCCCCCGCAAAACTAGGAGTGCATTAAGAGTTACAAAAAACCTGGCATCACAGTGGAAGGCCAATAGGGGCAGTAGATAAAATAAAATAAAATAAAATACAGCATTTAACTATAATTTTTAACGGCAAATGGAAGAGGGTTGTGGGGGATGAATGAGACCTGCAAGTTGTGGGTTAGGTGCCCTGGCCTTAAGGTACAATGACGTACCTCATCAGTGCCTCCTCCAATATCATTGCTGTGGTGGGTTCCGTGGGAGGGAGGCATCTGCAGTCACCATCACCTCCTAGGCTGACCTTTCTCTTCTCTTAACAGATCGACACGCACATCCATGCTGCAGCTTGCATGAACCAGAAGCACTTGCTGCGATTCATTAAGAAGTCTTTCCGGGAAAATGCTGAAAGGGTTGTGTACAAATCCAAGGACAAGACCTTGACGCTCAAGCAGCTCTTTGAGCAGCTCAACCTTGACCCTTATGACCTGACTGTGGACTCCCTTGATGTCCACGCAGTGAGTCCTGCTTTTCCTTTCCAATACAGGAGATCTCTCACCCTTTCCCATGGTCTCTGTCACATGACTGCTGGCTGTGGCTAATTACTCCACCCCCCCCAGCTGTTGCTGCCCCGCAATCTTGACCTCCAACAAGTATTCTTTGCTCTGTGCATCTAGCCAATGACTACTCCTCCTCCCTCCTCCTCCTCCTCCTCCTCCTCCTCCTCCTCCTCCTCCTCCATGTCACAGGGCCGGCAGACCTTCCAGCGCTTTGACAAGTTCAACGCCAAGTATAACCCGGTGGGTGCCAGTGAGCTGCGTGATCTCTACCTCAAGTCTGAAAATGCCATCAATGGTGAATACTTTGCCACCATCATCAAGGTTAGAGACTATGGTATGCAAGGGTTTGTATCTGTGCGGCTGGTAGACTGAAGATAAGGCCAGTTCCTGGAAGCAGATCAGGTAATCCCTTTCCCTTTTTATTTCGCAGGAGGTTGGCTCTGACCTGGAAGATGCCAAGTACCAGTACGCAGAGCCACGGCTCTCCATCTATGGGCGTTCACCGGAAGAGTGGCCAAAATTAGCCAACTGGTTCAACACACACCGTGTTTATTCACCCAATATGAAGTGGATGATCCAAGTGCCCAGAATCTAGTAAGTACTGGAGGGGGCAAAGTTTGATCAGGTCAGAATGGCCAAATTCCATGTATAGATCTGATTAACCCAGATTCCTCCTCTTTCACTAATTATGGGCCCCTCCATGCAGCCTACCCCTTCAGTACTTCACCTCTCTCCCCTATCTCCTGGCCTGAAAGTGAAGGTTTCTCTTCCTTTCTATGCCTGTTTCCTAGTGTGTTGCCTATGGTCTTGGGCAGGTGCAGTGGAGTGGGAGAATATTGGATCCTTCAAGGGGACTGGACTTAGGGGAAGCCATCTACAAGGATTCTGGCTCAAGTCTGCAGACTTATGACCACTCGCCTCAGGTTCAGTAGCAGGAGCTTGGCTCAGTTCCTTACCTGGTAGTATCATAGCCCTGAGTTTGGCTGGCTCTTCTTCCTCTGACTCTGATTGAGTTCAAGGCCAGGGCAATGGATATTCTTTGGTTTCCTTTGGGTTCTATGGGGCAAAGCAAAATGAGCAGGAAGCTGGGACACAGCTGGGACAAAGCATGTGCTTCAGCACTGAGTTCACTTGCTTCATTTCAGTTGCTTCTGCTATTTGCAGCCCGCTTACATTTTCTTTCTCCCAAACATCCCACGTAAATGATATGGAAATGAGCAGAGGTGTTTCTGTCTCCTCTCAGTGATGTGTTCAGGTCAAAGAACTTTTTGCCGCACTTTGGGAAGATGCTGGAGAACATTTTTGTGCCGATATTTCAGGCGACAATCAACCCACAGGACAACAAGGAGCTGAGTGTGTTTCTGCGCCATGTGAGTACTATTGCCCAGAGGCACCCTGGGCCCAATCCTAGTGTAGTGACAGGCTTTGCTCTTTGAAAGTAGGTGATAGAGAGAGTGGCCAATACAGCACCAGAAACCCGAGGGTGTATCTAAGTCAGCATATCGTCAACCTGGTAGATACCACATAAGAAATGACAACACCTAACCATTACTGGATTCCAGTCTTCCAGCTCCAACAAGGTAGCACCTTGGACAAAGGTGGCCACTCTGTCCCCCTGCAGCAGAGGGTGACTGTTGGGTGATGGGAATTAGGGATTATCAGCTTCATGTTATTTGGTGAAGGTGGGCTTGCTTTTGAAGTTGGTCCCTTCCTCAGAACCAATTGTACAATTTGCAGATTACTGGTTTTGACAGTGTGGATGATGAGTCCAAGCACAGTGGACATATGTTTTGCACCAAGAGCCCCAAGCCGGAGGAGTGGTCCCATGAGAAGAACCCCTCCTACACATACTACTTGTACTACATGTATGCCAACATCATGGTCCTCAATCATCTCCGACGGTGAGTCCCAGCCTGGGCAGAAGGATTATTGCCAGGTGAAAGGCTTCGATTACAAATAACCTGCACCAACATTTAGTACAGTGTTTCTCAAACTTGGGTCCCCAACTGTTGTTGGATGACAGCTCCCACCATCCTTAACTACTGGTCCTGCTAGCCAGGGATGATGGGTGTTATAGTACAACAACAAGTTTGAGGAAACACTGCTTTAGCAGGAGTAACATTCCTAGTTCTGCTGGTTCTGATAAGACCACCCACTAACCCTGACTAAAGCATATTGCATTTCAAGAGCTTGACTGCATCAATCCTTTGTCTTCATTGATCCAAAGCCCTAAGAGGCACAGTTCCAGGCTCTGCTAGACTTAAATGCTTGGATTCTAACCTGCCTTCTGTAAATGAAACAGAATTCACATTTGCATAAAAGAGGTTTGCCTCCTCTTCTCTCCCTCTGCAGCCTCCTGCATTTCCCCAAAATCTCCTGGGGATTGGGGGGCCCTTAGGAATGGTGCAGTAGGGAGCTCAAGATGAACGGGGGAGTTGGTGAAAGCCACTCCTCCTTTACGTAAACTGAGGACTAAGTAAGGATCCAATCCAGTGTTGGCAAAAGTAATGCCTTCATATAATAAGACCAGGACTGCTGAAATAATCTCTCTCAAATGTTTATATATTTTTTCCTTTGCTAGTTTGAGAATGGGTTTTATACACCATAATAATATTGTCTAAGCCTTCTATTAAAAGAGCTAATGAGACTCTGGGGCCTAACTAAATATTATCTGCAGACAACTGCGATGAAACAAGACAGGTGCTTTTATAAAGAAGAGAAAAATGCTTTAAGAAAGGTCAATTTAATACAGAGAAACAGTGAAGGGTTGCTTAATCCTTTCTGTGCTTGCTGGTTCTCTTAACCAAATTGCTCCCCCAATTTACCCCCCGCCCCCGCCCCACCCTGCACAAGTTTCAAACGTGTATTAACTTTGTGGGCAGAAAAGCAACTGGATTTGAATGGCTGTGGAGCAGAGAAGTTACACTCATCCGCATGTTAACATGGATTTTTATCATTCACCAATGCACAAAAGGGACGTCCCTGTTGCTTGCTAATCCCAGCATTACACCAGCATGTTTGGTCCCTTCAAGTAGGAAGCTGTCTGGGGCCATCTGATGGTTGCTTCCTAAATAATGCTAGATGTGTCCCGTGATCTGGGTTTTGCCACCCACAGGGAACGCGGAATGAACACTTTTCTGTTTCGTCCTCACTGTGGAGAAGCTGGTGCTATCACCCACCTGCTGGCTGCCTTCATGACTGCAGATAATATCTCCCATGGTCTGAACCTCAAGAAGGTGAGTTGCAAGATGTGCTAGGCTGTGGAGAGAAGATCTCCAGGTGTCCTTTCATGCTCATGTTACAACAGCGGAGTCATCACTGATCCATCCAACCCATTCTTGGAGCATCCCTTTTCAAGGGAGCCTTGTGACCTGGCAGGATTTGATGGGACTCCTCCATGAGCTGCTGATGTCTCCTAAGTGTTAAGATCCTGCCATGGATGTTTGGTGGGCCCAAAACTGGGAAAGCCAGGATTTTGTACTTTGCATGTGGTGCTAAGAAGTAACTAAGGAACAGTGCAAGCAATTCTGCACTGCATCTAGAGCACAGAGACAAAATGACTCCCATTTAGAAAGAACCTGGAAGCCCATTCTCATGATGTTTGTCGGGAGGGAATAGAGGTCCTGCTGCCTGCCTCGACTTGATCTTATCCTTGCCATGTCTCTTTGCAGAGTCCTGTGCTGCAGTATCTGTACTTCCTGGCCCAGATCCCCATTGCCATGTCCCCACTCAGCAACAACAGCCTCTTCCTAGAATATGCCAAGAACCCACTTCTTGATTTCCACCAGAAGGGCTTGATGGTGTCTCTATCCACCGATGACCCTATGCAGTTCCACTACACCAAGGTAGGCAGCTGGATCCTTTCCTAGGATTGCTGTTTGCTCTCAGAAGTGTGAGGGGGGATACATTGCAGCTTCTGCGATAACCTTTGCAATGGCTACACTTTGTATTTCACTTTCTATTCCCTAGGAGCCTCTCATGGAAGAATATGCCATTGCTGCCCAGGTCTTCAAGCTCAGCACCTGTGACATGTGTGAGATTGCACGCTACAGTGTTCTGCAATCTGGCTTGTCTCATGAGGTATGGTGTTCAATGGAAATCTCAAAGGGGTATAGAGTGCTCCCTGATGTGGGTGATTTAGCAGCACCAAATCACTGCTGTTCTGCTTTAAGCTCCAAGTGGAATAACAATTCTGGTTCTAGACTTCTAACAATCTGTAGCCAAATGATCAGTACCCCTTTCAAAGCTGCCATTTTGGGAAGGGAGGTTCATTTGGATTTTTACTTTTTGGGGGGGGGAATAGTGTTAAATACTGCCTACTCACTGCATCCATTATTATGGTTCCTCATTGCAATGGTCTCCCCACTGCAATCTAGGGGGTGGGGGAAAGGAAAAAAGAAAGAAAAACAATGTTATTTGGAAAAGGAAGTGTTGAAGTAATATAGCCAATTCCTAGAGATGGAAATAGCTCAGGGGTGGCCAACTTCCAAGAGACTGCGATCTACTCACAGAGTTAAAAACTGGGAGTGATCTACCCCCTTTTGGTCAGGTTCATGTCAAAGTTGTTGTGGTTTTTTTTTTTAGGAAAGAGGAAGGCCCATGTTGGGGGGGGGTTCATGTAAAAGTTGTTGAGCTTCTTTAGGAAAGAAACATTTAACTTTCTTTTAGAAAGGAAAGCCCTGTTTTTGGTTGTTCAGGTCATTTTAGGGGTGCAGGGCAAAGATGTTGTGCTTTTTTAGGGGAGCCAAAGTTTTTTTAGCTTCTTTGGGGGGAGCCACTGATCTACCGGTGATCTACCACAGACGTCCAGTGATCTACTGTTGGACATGCCTGATCTAGGCCATCTACACCAGGGAAGACTGTGGAGATTTTTCACTGAATTTTCTGACTCTGGGGAGAGGAAAAAAGGTGAAAGAGTAGAACATGACAAATCGATGTTTTATCAGCAACATTGTACGGATGCTTTGTCAAAACTGAACGAACTAAGTGTGGCTTAGTAAGTGCCCTGTGGCTGTGTGGAAGTAGATCTCTGCCTCAGGGTTTAGTGGCTGGGAATATAACAAAGGTTGAGCAAACAAAAGAGGGTACAGTACAAGAAAGCAATGGAAGCAATAGGATATGGGAAAGGTGATGTGAATGGGAGTCTGAGTGAGGGGGTGTCTCATTTACTGTATCATTTCCACAGGAAAAGCTCCATATTCTGGGAAAGAACTACCAAGAAGAGGGGCCTCAGGGCAATGACATCCGCAAGACCAACGTGGCTCAGATCCGCATGGCCTACCGCTATGAGACGTGGTGCTATGAGCTCGATCTTATAGCCGAAGGGCTGAAAAGTATTGAATAGAACCATATAGCAGGCTTGAGTAGTGAAATCAGCAGTGCCATTCAACGCCAGGCAACTGTAGAGGTTGGAGAGTGAGGGATTATTGGCCCCAACACTGTTGTTTCAGATTACATACGGTCTAAAAGAAAATACGTGCAGTGTGTTTACTAAACTCTTTGCGCTCCTTCATTCTGCGAGCAAGGTGCAGTTTGCCCTGCATTCTGGGTATCTCCTGCCATGAATACCACAAAGATATTTATGTGAAAAGGAATCCAGGAGCCCCTGTTTCCTTGTGTGAACTGTTGTCTTTTATTTCAGTGTTTTCTAAAAAAAAAAAAAGTAGGAACATAGGGTTAAAGTGATCCACACAGCCCCTTGACAAAGATGCAGGCAGGTAACACTGCAAGGAGGGACACAGGTGGTGCTGTGGTCTAAACCACTGAGCCTCGGGCTTGCTGATCAGAAGGTTGGGGGTTCGAATCCCCACGATGGGGTGAGCTCCCGTTGTTCGGTCCCAGCTCCTGCCCACCTAGCAGTTCGAAAGTACGTCAAAGTGCAAGTAGATAAATAGGTACTGCTCCAGCGGGAAGGTAAACAGTGTTTCCGTGCGCTGCTCTGTTTCTCCAGAAGCAGCTTAGTCATGCTGGGCACATGACCCGGAAGCTGTCTGCGGATGAATGCCAGCTCCCTCGGCCTATAGAGCGAGATGAACGCTGCAACCCCAGAGTTGTCCACGACTGGACCTAATGGTCAGGGGTACCTTTACATTTACCACGCAGGGATATTAAACAAGTCATTGTCTCACTGCCACAAGCCATTTAAAGGGCAAAGGGAGGCCATGTCCACAAAGAAAATGACTGGATTTTGTAGTGCAGCAGGCACACTCTGGTCTGTATGAGGGACCCCCAAAGGCTTGATAAGGGCCTAAACTTTGATGCCTCTGATGAGGTGAAAATCCACTGGTGTTGACCCATGCAATAGCACAGACTGTCTCATACTCCATCTGGACTACAGAGCACCCCATACTTTGTATAGTATAGTACAGCAGATACGCTTACATGTTCCACCAACCTCTGTCTCCCTTCCTGGGGCAGAATGCTTATTAAATGATTTCAGGATGATCAGCTGATCCCCGCAGATCAGCTGGGTGGATGGGGTTTATCAGTTCTCAGCAGATAGGTGACTGAGTAGAGATTTGCATCCCTATTGTGTTACTGAGCTGGGAAGAGAGGTTTAAAGTTTTTAGCCTGGCCCAGCACCCTGATGAGGATGCAAATCTTTTCCTCCCTGCTCATCAGATTAGTTATCTGGTGTGTGATTTGTAGCTCAGCTGTGCCATGGAGAGGCACACTGCATTTTTTCTACTCTTGTAGCAGAGTCAGTTTCTGTTTCACTCTATCCCACCAGATTTTCCCTTTCCCCTCCTGGCTGGCACTCAACATTATGTGGCTTCTAGACAGGGGCAGCCCACTCACAAGGAGGGGTGAAGCATCTGCCTCAGGCAGTGGAAGTGTAAGAGGTAGTGTTCTGCCTGCCACACTGCTTCCGCTGCTAAGAGGGGGGCATTACAGCATGCCATCGGGGAGAAGCTGAGTGGCAAGGCCTGAGGAGTGTTTCGACTCCCGCCAGGTTCGGTGGGAGCCGGGATGGTGGTAGGAGACATTGGGGTGGAACACAGTGGGAGGAAGAACAATTCCTGTTTCCCTTCATGTGCCGAAATGGGATGGGCCACCCCAGCCTCTGAGCACCCTCTGTCCTCACCAAGCTATCTTGTTTTTTGTTTTTAAATGTTTTGCACTTTTCATTATCCTCATCCGTTTATTTATTTGTATGCCACTTCCCCATAAGATTGCGCTCAGATTGCCTCACAACGTCGAATGTACAGTATAACAATTCAAAACATTAGAAACAATTATAATCATAATATTGATAAGTACAGAAAAGCAATCCGTACGTCATGTAAAACAATACGAATGATCTATAACCTAATTCAACAGTTTAAACTAAGCAGCGTTGCATAGGACAAATTCATTTAACAACTGAAACAGAAGAGAAAATGAAAACAATACAAAAATAGCGTGGCATAGTGATTAGAGTGTCCGACTAGGATCTGGGAGAGCAGAGTTCGAATCCCAACTCAGGCATGAAGTTTGCTGGGTGACCTTGAGCCAGTCACTGCCTCTGAGCCTAACCTACCTCACAAGGTTTTTGTGAGGCTTGAATGAGGACGGGAAGAACCATGTACACTACCTTGAGCTTCATAGAGGAAAAGGTGAGAGATAAATGCAAATAATAATAATAACAATAACATATTTCTGTTTTGTACTTCTGAACACCCGAGCATGCGGTTTCGCAGGGCCTCCATTTTGGCTGCAGTCCTCTTAGCACTCAACCACCTGAGCTCAGTATTAGTAGGGAATATACGAAGTATTACATTTTCCCAGGTACCAAGCAGTCTGTAACCTTGACTGGAAATGTATAACAAAGTGCTTTTTTGCACTGGTAAAACTAATTGTGAATGTGCAGAAAAGCCCATGGTATGTTTCAGCTGTGATCAGATTGTAAAATCATTTCTGACAGCTGCTCTAGTCTCTCTGAACTGTCATCACCACACAAAGTACCTGTTGCCCCAGATTCCTTTGTCTATATTCAGAGCTCTCATAATAGAAAGTTGCTCTCATAATATAAAAGTTGAAGGAAAATGGGAGGGAAACTTGAAACATCAGTTATATAATTTATAGTCGTCTTAGGTTTCTGAATTGACGTGGGAAATAAGTGAGGACTAGTGTGGTGGCATGATTCAAGTGTCTGCCTGGAATCTGGGAGACCAGGGTTCAAATCCCCGCTCAGCTACAAAGTTCCCTGAGTGATCCTGAGCCAGTCACTGCCTTTCAGCCTAGCCTACCTCACAGCGTTATTGTGAGGATAAAATGGGGAGGGGAAAATTCTGAAAACACAAACAGGATGTGAGGCCAAATGGCAGTGAAATCCTTGGAGTACACATAGAGTTAGCACAGATTCTGTCTCTTTCATTCCATGGCTATGTTGCTTTACAGTTTTGAATTTTCTCTATACCTGGGTGTGCATACATGCGTGTGTCTGCAAACACACATATTCATCATGCCACTGATGAAGTGAGATCTAATCCATGAAAGATTTTGTTGCTGTTGCAGCTGTCAGCTACCTTACTGGCTGATATTTCATAGTTGCACATTGCCACCTGCTGACTGCTGCTGCTGCAGTAACACACAGAAGACTGAGTTCACTTTTTTGCTCAGAAGGTTGGATGGTACTGAGGGCCCAAAAGGGGCCAAAATTAACACTAATGTCTCAACAAATCAAACTGATCTGTAGAAAATGTAACTTGAAAAAAGAGACACTGCACATACTTTTGTAAACCAGGAAATCTTTAATAAAAATAATTTTTTTTAAAAAAAAGGGGGCCAAAATTCAAGACCATTCCACATATTGTGGGTGATTAGTGCTAATGAGTGGCAAAACAGGAAAACCTCAGAAGTTTTTTGTTTACTTGTAGTGCTTGAAAAGATAAGTGTCCTACCTTCTGGACATCAGCGTTTAGCTTTTGTTTTTGAAGCATGGTCATAATAAGCTGCCCTGTATAATTAAACAAAATCCTGTTTGGGCCTCCCAAACCAAAGCCAAGGAATTCTACTACTAAGGAGATCAAAGGCAGAGGCTTCAAAATAGTCCCCTGGTAGCCCTACAAGTTCTTGAAGACAGCAGAGATCCACAACGAGGGACCCACCAAATGCACCTCCCCAGATATGCAATATGACCCATTAAGGACTTGACTCCCCCTTCATTTTTGTACAAACAGCCCAGGCCTGCTTTACGTTCTGTTGGGAGTTGGAACCCTGGGAACCAGAGTGGCACCAAAACTAGGAGGTTGCAGTCCTGGCACTAGTCAAGTCGACTGTAATTTGTTTTAATTGATTTTAATGTTGCATTTTTAAATGGTGGTGACTCACCCTGGGTCCTTATGGTGAAGGGCAGGTGAGAAATCAAACAAATCACCACCACCACCACCACTTCAAGTCTCAGTCACACATCCAATTCACACTTCACTGTTTGGATAGTGACAAATTAGCAGGCCACCTCCCAGCTCAATGAAAAGAAACCAAAACTGCTCTAGAAATCACAACGCTGGCAGAACATCTGCACTGAGACCGCAGAAGCAAGAAGTCCAAAACCACAGAGTATCTCATAGTATATTTTGGTGTGTCCCCCCCCCCCGGTAGGTGAAAACCTAATTTGTCTGATAAAAGAGGAGTCTGACAACATAGGCTGTTGCTTAAGAAAACTCATGCCACACAAACAAGCAACACCCCCAAATAGTTTCTAAAGTGTACCCCACTTTTCTTCCTCAAATTTAGTCAGGTCAGGGTAATAGACCTTTCCTGGTGCTGGAGCTGCCTCAACAGGCCAGCCTTTGTGAGTCATGGTTTTGCAAAACAATGTTTGAGACTAGGCCATGGCTCCAGGGAACCCTGCTAGCTAGTCATGTGTTTTGCATTACACTGTGACATCTCACACCATCGCTCTAAACCAGTGGTTCCCAATTAGCTAATTACCGAGGACCCCCTATTTTGCAAAAGCCAAGCCACAGGCTCCCTACTTTTGAAAATTTAGATACAGTGGTACCTCTACTTACGAATAACTCTACTTACGAATGTTTCTACTTACGAACGGAGCTCCACCCGCCATCTTGGATGCAGTTTAGATAAGATTTTTTCTACTTACGATTTTTTAGATAGGGTTGCGAATTTTTTTCTCCCAATGCATTCCTATGGGATTTGACTTACAAATTTTTTTTGACTTACGAATGTGCGTTCGGAACGCATTAAATTCGTAAGTAGAGGTACCACTGTAACTCTATGGTAAGTTACCTGTGCAAAGCAATTTTTTGAAGAAAATGTGAGGTAGCCCCTAATAAGCAATTTTTTTTAGGTATAATCTAAAAAACAGACCATAAAATCTGTGATATTACCACAAATTGCCTATTCCCAGACAGTAGGAAACACTTGTCTCCATTGCTCCATTACAACTGAATAAAAGAAAAGCAATTGTGTCCCTAACTTGCAAGTGTTGTGCTGGAGGAGATTATTGAGAGTCCCATGGACTGCAAGAAGATCAAACCTATCCATTCTGAAGGAAATCAGCCCTGAGTGCTCACTGGAAGTACAGATCCTGAAGCTGAGGCTCCAATACTTTGCCCACCTCATGAGAAGAGAAGATTCCGTGGAAAAGACCCTGATGCTGGGAAAGATTGAGGGCACAAGGAGAAGGAGACAACAGAGGACGAGATGGTTGGACAGTGTTCTTGAAGCTACGAACATGAGTTTGACCAAACTGCGGGAGGCAGTGCAAGACAGGAGTGCCTGGCGTGCTATGGTCCATGGGGTCACAAAGAGTCGGACACGACTAAACGACTAAACAACAACAACAACAATTTATTATTTATACCCCACCCATCTTGGTGGGTTTCCTCAGCCACTCTGGGGATTCAATAGTATTCAAACATGCTATTCCTTACTTGTAATCTGAGATGGAAAAGCATATGGTAACTGAGGGATCTTGCACCTTCAAGACATAGGTGAAGGCTTGGTCAGGGCTTGATAAAGTATTGGTGAAGACTGAGTTGAAAACAGCTAGAATTTAGTAATGTTGGTAATAGTAGTAGTAGTAGTAGTAGTAGTAATAATAATAATAATAATAAATGTTATTTATTTATTTGGTCCTCCTGTGCCCAAGTTTCATCCCTGGCTTAAAGATATTAATTAGTTAAATACACTACTGTACATATCTGGAGTGAGGTTTTTATTCTTGCTGATTACCCAATAGGAACAACCAACTTTTTAATTTATTAGGATTCTGCCGTACATCTGTTTCCTTCCACCCCCAAATGTAGCCACATAGCTTCCCACAAAAAAACAAAACAAAAACAAAAACCAAGAAAACTGGTATTTAGCTGCTGGTATATCATGGTGTTGACAAGAAAGTATCGCCCAGCCCTAGCACTAAAACATCAGAGGGTGAGCTGTTGTGCTAATCATAGTGGCAATTTGCTAAACTAATTCCTGTGTTGGACTTCCAAGATGAGACATGAATCCCAAACTCATGAGGCAAGATTCACTGAAAACCCTGCTTACAAGCAGTGAGAGGGTCCTCAAAACTTGATAGCCGTTGAAAGCAATTAGAAGTTATTTTCAGTTAAAAAGAAGAGAGCAAGGGGAAGGAAGCCCTTACATTTTTAAAAATGACAAGTTTGCACTCTTTCCCCCCTCTCCCCTCCACTCACAACAGCCTTAAGAAACTGTCGGAGGTTTGTGCCCAATCCCAGTTCACTTGCCATCCAGGCCCAGCAACTCTTCCACAAGTTTTTCCCCTGCCAGCAAGCAGGTGCTGGTTGTCAGCAGAGGCTGGATGATCTGTGGAAAGCTTTCATGGCGCAGTTAACAAGATAAGTGAGTCCCTGTCAGGGGATGGTGCCACAGACCCCCTGGGTGTGTTCCACGGACCCCTAATTGGGAACCACTACTTTAAACAATAACCGTATGTTATTACAACGGCTTGCTGCCATTTGCTTCTAATTGGTTTTCCCATTTGCTTACTTGACACTGGGTGAAAGGGGCCTCTCTGCCTTGCCTGGGCCCTCTATCCTGCCTGATGGGTTCTCCCATGGGAAGAAGAGGGAGCATGGAAAGGTATTTGCTAGGCCTAGCAGAGCCTACCTATCTCACAGCTACACATCCAAGGGTGGGTCACGTGAGCCTAACTGGCTGGTGCCTGTCGGTGGGCATAGTGCCACTACAGCACCTGAGGATGAGTCTGCAGGGCGTTTCACTCGTGGGTGTGTGGAACAAGATTCCAGGTGGTGTCAGTGGAAGCGTTGCTCAGATAATTTCAGCTTTGGCAACAAACGAAAAAATTCTTCCTGGAAGTACAGACATTGCTTAAGTGCATCCTTTCTAGGGAGCCATCATAACCTACATATTTTACCGGTAATTGTTTTATATCCATATTATTTATTGTGCTCTAACGTAATAGTTTTTAAATTTAACCCATATATATATATTTGCATATTCTCTATTGCTGTTTATGTCCGCATTTCTGGTCTGTGAGCGTAATAAATCGATTTATTCGTTCATCATAATTATCTGTAGGGTTCATATTCCCCCCCCCCCCATGAATTATGACAGTGGTTGAAAAGCCCAGTTTTTTAAAACAAGACTGGAATATAGCCTGAGGGTTTAAAAAATGCTTTATCTGCCACCTCATGGATGAAAAATGTTCATCATAACCTTGAGCCTTCGAGTGTTTTTCTGAAGACTTTTATAGCACCAGCACTCCCATTCCATGATGCAGAGAAACTGCACTGTGCACGTGTTGAATGTGGACTGTGTGAAGCGCTCCCGTCAAGGAAACCCAAGCGAGCGGCTGCGTGACGATCGGGCTCGGACATCCCAATGCCGAGAAGCCTGTAAAGCTTCAGACGTTTCCTACCCGCGACGGAGCTGCTCGCCTTTCTGTTGCCTGAGACTCATCCTTATTCACCAGCCCCGGGGGAGACGAGGGCGGGCGCGGCGCGAGGCTGGCGGCAACAAGGGGTGCAGCGCGCCAGAATGACCCGAGTCTCCAGCTCTGCAGCGCAGCAGGGCCAGCGGCGCCCACGTGTACCGCGGGGTGGGAGGGGGGGGGAGAGAGAAGTAGAGTAAGCGGGAGTCCATATTAGGCGAGGCGAGGGCGGGGCTTGACGGCGGAGCGACGCAGGCGCTAGCCAATGGGGGCTTGGCCAAATGTGCCAGCTCCGGAGAGCGCGTCTGGTCGCTGCTTGCAAAGTTGCGAGCGAGCCGAGGAGCACGGAGTGGAGTTGGCCGGTCGGGAGCGCGGGTGCCTCCGCTGCCGTCATGGGAGCTGGTGAGTGGGTGACGTGGGCGGCTGTCTGCCTCGGGGCCCCTTGGAGGAATCGCCTGCCTTGGCTCAGAGCTGGTTGGTGGGGGCGCCCTCCGGGTTATTGCCCCCTTGGAGACCCGTTTTGGGCGCTGCTGCCTCCCTATCTCCCCTCCGGGACGCCGAGGCCTCGGGAGGATGATAGGACCTGACCTGCCTGAGGAAAGATTGGGGCCGGCACCCCTCCGGGTCCCAAGGGATCTCCCCCCCCCCCCGCCGTGGGGCAAGACCGTGAGGACTAGACACTCTGGAAACAGAGGCTTTTTGTTATCTCTGTGGGTTTGTTTTGTTTGGTAGGGCTTAAGCTGAACCCTTCCTCTCAACCGGAATCTCTCGTGAGTGTTAAGGAGCCATGGGAAGAAATAAATGGAGGGCGCCCGAGCGTGTGCAGAGTGCCTTCCGAGAAGGAGAGAGAGTGGTAGCGATTTGCAGGGTTCGTAAACATGCCCAGATAAAATGCTGGTGGCTGCTTGGCAGATACTTGGGATGCCTTTATAAGCTGGTTTGCCTTGCTCTTAAATAATCTGTGTAATAGGGTGCGTAACTGGTGTTTTATACATAATAACAGTACTTGTTAATGATAGTACCAAAAGGAAGTTCTAATTTGCACAGCGCATAAACTATGGAATTTGACGTAGTGAGGGCTACCAGCCTGAGTGCTTTCTGAGGGGATTCGACAAATAAATGAAAGATAAGACTAGCAATGGCCACTTGACATGAATGCTGTATATCTCCAGGACTGGAAACCCTGTGACTTTGAATATCACTTGCTGGAGAATATTGGCCAGAAAAGGCTACTGCGTCGTGTTGTGTGGGCTTCACATGGGCATATTTTTGGGCACTGTAAGAAACAGGATGCTGGACTGATCCTTCTTCATATTAGCTTAATTGTAATTGCTCATTTTTGAAGTATTACCAGTTCAGGCAGCCAAATAGGGTGTTATAAAGGAAAATGTTTTGCTATGAGTCTTTTGACTACGGTATTTTTAAACAATCAGGGCACACATATGCCTTGCTAATTTGGGAATTTGTATGTGCTTGTGGTGTTTGAGCTCTGACAGTTCACATGCGTCTTACACCCATGCACACCTCTCCCAAAGATAGTAGTGAGCTCTGCTGTCAGTGCAGGTTGATGGTGAGTTGACTGATTTCTCCAGGAATGCCTTCTGTACTTCCAATATAGTTGGGATCTTGGAATTTTGCTTGTGCATCTAGCCCCAAATTAATAAGAATTCACTGACCACCACAGTGTTGTTGTCAAAGGAATTTTTTGCTAATTCTTCTTACTAGGGTTGCCAAAATGGAAAATGTATCCCAAGTCTACCCTGATATTGAACCCCAGTTCTACAGCATTTTAGGATGCCATATATGCTAATATTCTTGTGGTTCAAGATTGCCATGTGGTCTACTGAACAAATTTTTAAAGTGGGGATTTTCAGATTCTCCAGAATCCTTTCTGAAATACAAGTGCTAGTGTCCTCTGAGGAATATTTGTCACTCTGGATTAAATGGAGGCAGGTGACAGCTTTCTGAGTGAAGGTGAAGCCAACACTCTTTGCTCTAACATCTGTGCAAACTCAAAAGGTTTGGGTTGGAGGAGAGTCAAAGTGTCTAAACAGTGGATCCCACCCCCACCCCCACCCAGCACTGTTTTGAAGCCGTTTCACAGCAAAACCAGGAAATGGAGTAATGGTGTCCTGTGACCTTTTATTATATTTAGGAGAGAATGACAATGGTTCTTTTCCTAATAGAGAAACAAAGGGAAAATGTTGGATCAGGAGTTTTGAATAATGCCGCAACAGCCTGGTTGAGGGGTCAAAAAGGACAGGACTTTTATTGAGTTGTCAGATTCTTCAGCCTGCTGAGGGGGTATCTGTGAGCCTGGACACTAGGTTGCAGTTATGAATGTGAAGGGCAGACAAATGCAAGCAACTGCAACTCTCAATATCGTGGTGGTAGAAAAGATATATTGTTTTGCTGTGTGGAACTTTCAAATAACAGAGGAAGTACTGAGGTTTTTCCTTGCTTTGGGAGATTTTTACAGGAAAAGATGTGAGAGTTTTCTGTCCTTTCAAAAATGCAGAAATATTTTTTCTTTCTTTTCATATGTACACCTGCCAGTTAAAAGAAATATGGGGGAGATGGAGGGAACTCCCTGTTTTGTTGGCACTGGATTGGCTTGGAAAGTCAGATCCCTCTCTCTCTCTCTCTCCTTCCATTTTTGACCCATTTCAAGGTTTGAGGTGATGTTGTAGTACCATAGATCTTCTTGAAGATTACCGATGTCAGAAACAGGTAAGGTTATTTGCTATCTAAATTGCAGACCTGTACGCATGTCCTTGGGAATAAGTCAGCATTTATTCCCGTATCAACTTCCCATTCTTTAAGATCTGTTGTTTACTTTTTCCATGTTCCTCTTCCATCAGAGGTGCAAATACCATGTATAAGGGAGAGGGCTTTCTTGGCAGTGACAACCTAGTTGTGGAATACCCTCTTCAAAGAGGATCACTTGGCACTAACACGGCTATCGTTTTGGCAGCCAGACTTGTAAATAAGCCCACAAAAGTTGCGAGCCCGCAAAACCTTTTTTTAAAATAAAATTACCACCGTGCTGCAGACTAGCAAAGGGGATGGAGATAGTGCTGTCCCTCATGCAGTAACCCACTACATTTTTGTGCTAGGTACACAGGAGGGAGAGACAAAGCACTTTGTGCCTCCTCCACCAGCCTGCACACCCATCTGCAAGCAATTCCATGCATATTCCTGCATCCAGTTCCTTCTAACCTCACCTCTGGCTACCAGGCTAGTGTTTAAATGCAAAGCACTCCCTAATTAAAAATAAATATCAGATGTTTTATTATATTTTATTGACTTAATTGTGCAAGCTGTAGTCTCTTTTAAATTTTATCTGCTGTTTAATTGTATTTTTATGCTGCAAATACTGCCTAGAAGTTAGGTATGATGGAAGGGTGGTATTAAATCATTTGAATTTAATGAATAAAGTCCCATTTGATTACTGGGAAAGAAGTCTGTAAATGTACAATGGATCAAAATATAATTGGACAAAGTAGTTTATCATTTTTAACAATTATCTCCTTGCTGAGAGGTAGAGCAGAATTATTGGTACTTTTGCATTTGGAAACTGAGACTGAAGAGAGAGTCTATGAGTTCATAGTAGAGTCTATGAGTTCATAGTACAGTGAAGATTCAAAGCTAATTTTCCTGGGTCAAGTCTGGCTGGCTTTTGTGTGCCCTTTTGAAATAGCCTGTGAAACATCCTTCATAACCACCATTTGTTTGTAGCTTTAGCAATATTGTGTTTCTGTTGTGGGTGATGCCTGCATTGTTGCTTTATCTCTTTCATTGGAAAACTGGTTTGTTCATCTGCGGAGAACACTTAAAATGGCAAGGCTGCTTATCCTGAAAAATGTATTTGCACAGCCACTTGATCTCACCTTCCATTCATGAGCAATTTTCCAGTTGAGTGGCTGTAGTTGAGGTTTGCAGCAACTGTGCTGGGATGACTGGTTTAAAGAACACGCCATTTCTATGGATCGTGGAGGTTCTTCTTCCATCATTAGCTGGAGGTATCAGTCTCACAAAACTGTTAAATTTCGAATTCCGTAAGGATTTGGCAGTCCAGACACAGATTGCTTTGATCTGCCACATCATGGATTGGCAAGATTAACCCCTGCTTAAACATACAGATGTGTTTTACTGGGAATTAGATGCTGTGATGGCTTTAAGTGACTCATGATGGTGTTATGATCGCATTTGACTCTGATATCTATTTTTTAAAAGGTTTGATATTCCAGTGTGATATGAGAAATCAGCATTCAGAATCAGTGACCTTTTATGTGTGCATGTGAAAGGAGACCTGCAAGCAGTGGCTATCTCCAATTTTTGTGTTAGTGTTGAGTGTTTGGATTGTTGGAAGATGAGCTGAAGAAGCCTCTTGTTCTTTTACACCTGAAGCATTGTTTTGGGAGAATGCAGCAACCCTGCATCCTTCATTCAAAATAAGGGTTTCATTCTCACCCACTGTCAAGTCCTCTTTAGAAGTTTGCACGCCTTCAGGGCTGGCCCCAACAATAGGCAGATCGAGGCAATTGCCTCAGGTTGCAGATGCTGGAGGTAGCATGATGGCGGCAGCCTTCCCTGGCCATTTCTTCTCAGAATCCTCTCGGCTGCGTCTCTTGGCCATTTCCATCCTCCACATTTAGGGTACTTGAAGCAGCAATGCTTGCTGGTTGCTGTCCTGGGCTCTCTTTCTGTCTGGCCTCATCAGCTTCTCCCAATACATCACAGAAAGTGCCATTGGGAAGGCCTGTGATTGAGCTTGTAGGAAGAGAGGCAGCCAGGCCAGGCCATGCTCTCCAGGAGGTTTCCTGTGTGTAGATGCATTGCTTTGCTCCTGCTGGGTATGCTGGCACTGCTGCTGCATTGTAAAATCTGTTTGCGTGAGAAGCATCAGGCGTCAGATGGAGCAGTGACCAAGCCATAGTGAAGTGTTGGAGGACAGAGCTGCGCATGTTGTGTATGAACTGTCGTACACCACTCCCTAAGCTAACCTGCTGCTTTCAAGTATGATTAATGATGCTGTCCCATCACCAGTATTGAGGCAAGATTTAATTGTCAGCCCAGGTAGCTGCTGTACATGGAACTGTGGTTTGTATGTGCATTATCTTGTCCTTCATCTTCAGCAGCAAAGTGTCCTGGGCTTTTATACACATTCTTCTATCTTTACCACATTTGCAAGGTTAGGATGATAAGGTTGTTGGATCTGGCCACAGGGCTGGCCCAGGACATTTGGCAGCCCTAGACAAAACTGAAAATGCTGCATGCCGAATCACACACACACACACTCTGTGGTGGGCAAGGGACTAAAAAGAGGTGTGCGGCAGTCAGGCATGCATTTGTGTGGGTGTGCGGGCAGATCCACCGTCCTAGGCAACCGCCTCACCCCACCTCTTGAATACCAGTTTTAGGATACTATTTCCCTTCTCCCATCTTTCACCACATGTCCATCTTCTTGCCTGTAGAGTTAAGCACTCCACCACATCTGTTTAGGGGGATTGATGACCAAAGTCTGACAAAATCGCTTTTGCTCTGTGACCTTCCTTGCTGGTGCAGAGCAGCTGTCGTCTTGTGCTGAACTGTGAGAAACAGTCACTCCAGTATGAGTTCACATTTGCCATTAGCGTGATTTCCTTAGAGGGAAAAGCAGAAAGATCTCCTTAGACTCCATAAACCAGAGCCAGGGAACCTGAGGCCCTCCAGATGAAGTTCTGTTGCATGGACAGTGTTCTGCCCATTAACTACCAACGCTTTCTTGTGAAAGTGCTGTGCACTTTTATCTCTTGATCCCGTAACTACGCTTCAGAAATAAGTGGGTCTTACTCGGATATAAGTGTGCAGAACATTGCAGACAGGTAGTCTTCAAGTGCATGATCTTGCCTTGTGTCCTTGCATGTGTGCACAGAGAGCTAAACAAAAATCTACTCATCTAACTGTAGCTCCTTTCTCTCCTAGCAGGAATAGTTTCGTAGTGATGGCTGTGGGATGAAAGGTTTTGTATTTTGCTCTTAGTATAAAGTGTGTGTTTATTTGCACAGTGAGATGTTTTAAATGATATAGTAGCAACCAAACAGCGTGCATATTTGTACGGAGGGAGAGTACATGGATTACAGAATGGGAAATGTGATTTAAATCAGTTTGATCTTTTCTGAAAAGTTCGTTGCAGCTTGTCTTGGGAGGAGACATTAACCCTAGAATGTGAGGGCAAGGATGATGCTCAGAAGCTGTGCAGGATGACTTTTGTAACATGCTTTCACAGTACCATAAGACCCTATTGTGTTGTGTGTTCCCCTGGGAGAGCCCAGCCCTACACGTTTGTATCGATATAGATTCCAAGGGGTTGTGTTGTCTCAATGAAGTGCTTCCTTTCTGCTGTTTTGTGTCAACTGTAAATCTCTAGGCTCTTTGCCAAAGTATTAGCCTGAATCTGCCCTGGCCTACTGACAGGAGGGAAAGGGTGTTAGCTAGCTAGCTAGCCGGATTGCTTTATATTCCTGTTCATATCACAGCTTGGAGCAGCAGAGAGCCAGCTTTCTCTCTGTGTGGTAGGATTTTCCCTCTTCCAAGAGGCTCATAGCAGAGTGAACTGGGAAATGATACCTCTGTTAGATCCTTTGCTGCTGTTAGAAATAACATATTTTCTGTTTGCATTTTGTTTTCTAATTCATTTTAAATAGTCAAACTTTACACTTCTGGGGAGCAGGATAAGAGAAATTTAGTAGAATTTTCCTTCTCTGGAACACAGTTTTAAACTGGTTCCTCAATTAGCTTTTTTCCTGTATCCTAGAATTGACATTTCTGTCTTGGGGCCAAACTACACATGACATTAATCACTTGGTTTTACACTGAGTGCAGGATTTTTCTTGTAGAAATGTCTAGTGTGGCATTCTGCTGGGGATCCTGCAGTGGGCTGTGGGTGGGGCAGGGTTTTAGCTTTGTCTCTAATGGGATTTTTTTCCTCTGTGCAAATTGCACTTGTGGGGCTCCAGATGTGATCTGTGACTCCAGGGTGTGACAGAGGGTGAAGAGCCTGCTCCCAAGTCCTGCTCAGAATTAGGTCCTCCATTAGGTCCTGGCTGTTTCTGCAGGAAAACCCTCCACTCGAAAGGGAAATAATTTGACTGGCATCACATATCTGTTTAAAACTGTTTTGTTTTTTAAAAATTGTATTTTGCATTACTGTGACCTGCCCTGTATGTATATTTTTGGTGAAAGGCAGGTGAAAGTAGTAGTAATAATAGTTGTTATCATTTACCATAGATTATTATTATTCTGGTTGTTGTTGTTATATTTATATCCCACCTTTCTCCCTGATGGGACTCAAGGAGGCTTACATATAAAAATGAAAACTGCTAAAAACATAGAAAAAACAATTTAACATTGTTAGAAGTAAAACTATATACGTATATAAAATCTATTTAAAACCATACAAATAATCACAATAAAACCAATAAAAGTTTAGTCCTTATTGTGCTACTTCCTGACTGCTATGGGATCAAAGTGGGAACTAAGCACGTTTTTATTTTCTTTGGGTAGTGCCTGAATAACTTAGGTTCATGGGAACATAGGAAACCGCCTTAGTCAGACCATTTGATCATCTAAGTCTACACTGACTGGCCATAATTCTCCAGGGTTTCAAGCACTGAGTCTCTCTCTGCTTTACGTGGAAATGCTTGGGATCGAATAGGGGATCTTCTGCATGCAAAACAGATACTCTACCATTGAGCTTTGGCCTTTCTCCAGTACCCATGGCTTGGCTCGATTCTTTTCACTGCTTGTCACTCCTGTGAAACTGCCTCACAGTTGGGGCTCCTTGGTTACCTGTGAGACGCACGGCCTTTCCACAAAGAGAACTAGAGCTTTGTCCTCAAGCTAAGGAAGTGCTGGAATTCCATGTGCAAGCCAAGGCTGAGGATGCACTGGTTTCTTTTCCTCTGCAAGCAGGTGCCCCTCCAGCCCCAAGCCTAGCTAGGCAAAGGTCAGGCTTGCTGTTCCTGCCTCTGAGCCAGTGACCTACTTTGCAGATGGGAGAGCTGTATATGCTTGTGTATCTGTGTGTTCTGCTCCCTCCTGAGTGAGAGGAAAGCCAGACATGTAGGACCCACCCCTCATTATTAATGTCTGCAATCCAAGCTGTTGGTTTCTCAGTTTTCTGCTTAAGATTAAGAACTCTTTTGCAAGAATGTTCACCAAGACTTCCTCGACTAGGGACCAGAAGCTGCCCCCGGATAAGCACAGAAATTTCCACACAGACTAGGGTAGCCAGGTGCCACAGAGGAAAGGGCTCAGATAACCTTAGATATAATTGTGTAGGAGAGAGCTTTGAAAAAAGCAGCATTCCTCATCTTGGAAGTACTGTGACCTTGCAAGAAGCATCTGCTGAAATCCAGAGAGAAAGAGAATGCAGTTTCTCAGTACAAAGAGGCAGGGACTGGTGGTTACTAGTAGGAAACAGAAAACATTGCATAATAAAGCGCTCTTGCTTTTGGGACACTGAAAATTATTCTGTGGTTACATTGGGGCCAGTTGTTTTTAGCATTTTATCATCTATGGTTGTCAATTTGTTTTTGTTTTTGTTTTCTTTAATCTGACAAGTTTCTTGCCAACCAGAAGGAGCTCAACAGGTGTCACTTTCCTGGATCTCAAAATATCTGTGCAGCAAAAAAACCCTACCCCTTTCGTGGTGGTGGTCACAGAACATTTTGTCAGTGACAGTGGAGAAGGCCATCAACCGTATTTGCAGTTTCACTGAGAGGTGATCCAGTTATGGACTCATATTTTCCACTTTTAGGACACATGTGCAAACTTTCAAATTGAATCAGACCTAGGCGCAATAAGTTCTTCCTATTTCTTTCTAGAGAAACCAGATGTATGGCAGAGCACTGATTAGGTGGCTCTTGTGACAATCAATCACTTCCCTTCCATTTCCTCATGAAGCTGTGCAGTTTACTAATTAGCTGGTCCTTATATGACGCTTCTAAACTGTCATTATGTTTAGGTGGAATTCAACCACATACCAGTAAATTTGGATTAAAGATGACTTGGAACTCTTGCACAACAAGCCTACTTCCCCCAAAAGATCAGAGTGTTTGTGATAAGGAAAGTAACAGTAAAGTCCACTGGAAAGTGTGAGATAAGACAATGTCATTTTTCCTCCCCAGAAATAAGTCAGAATGAATGCTCATTACATAGCCAAGGTTGTCTATTCCCCTTGTAAACATATCAGGGTGAATACTCAATAAATAGATCATTCAAAAACACCAACAGAACCACAGAGTTGAAAGAGGTCTTGTAGTCCCTCTAGGCTTAACACAGGAAATCCAGAGATGGAGCATCCTTAACAGATGTTCATCTTGGGCTTGAAGACCTCCAGTAAAGAACAGTTCACCATCCCTCTAAGTAACTGTCAAGATCCTGTAACCTTCAATAAGTTTCTTCTGATGTCAAATCAAAATTTACTTGTAACTTAAGGTGATTGGAACAAATCCTGTTCTCTGGGCAGCAGAGTACAAGTCGTTGCCCTCTTTTGTCTGTCAGTTCTTCAAGTGTTTGAAGAGTACTATTATGAGTCTCCCTCCTCTCATGTCTTCTCTCTTCCAGGCTAAAGGTACCCAGTCCCTTCATAGGATTTCTTTTCCATACCACTGGCCATCTTTGTTGCTGCCCTCTGGTCCTGTTCCCATTTGTTTATACCATTCTTAAAGTGCAGCACCCAAGACTAGACACAGTTCCAGATGGAGTCTGACTAGTGCAGAATAAAATGGACCTGTTACTTCCTGTGACTTGTAATTTGTGGTACAAGGTCACTCTTCACTGTTACCCAGAACATGCTTCCATCAAAAAATAAAATAGGTTTTTATTAAGGCATCAAATAAACATTTAAATACAGGTGCTTTAATAATGACTAAAACCTTCAGGGAGATGTGAAAATCCACACCGGATTTATAACCAGATACCTGTGTCAGTAGAGGAACAAAGGCAGGGAGAAGCACAAAGCAGGAAAACCCACAGTGACTGTTGGAGGGAGGGTTTATCTTAGTTCTTAATGGGTGTTGCAGGAAATGGAGAGAGTTGCAGGCACTCCTTTCCACCCCCTTGGTCTGGTGGTCTCTCCTTCTCCTGCCCAGCACTCCACGCCCACTGAGCATGCTCAGTTCTCATTGGGCTATCTTTCCTCCTTCCCCCTCTTTCTTGCTTTCCCCCATTTGGGTTTTTGTGGGGTGGGGTGGGGTGGATGCCCCTGTACCCAATCTCAACTACATGAAAAGTTTAAATTTCTCACTGGATGTCTCTGGGCAACGCTCCCTATGTATTTAAAAATAGCTTTTCATTGTGAACCTGGGAGTGACCTTTCCAGACAGTTGGATGGTTCTTATATTCTCTTGTTCCAGCCACTTCCCCCCCTCTCTTTTAAATCCTGCTTTTCAGTCATTCTCTTCTCTCCTCCATTTGCCATTTTTCTGTGTAAGTGTAAATAAGTATACAGCAAACTGTTACAGCTAAATCCAGTCACATACTGCATAGTGTCCTGTATTTACTGTATAGAGGCACAGTGATTTAACCATCCACTGCCTCCTTAAGAACAATCCAGGGTCCCAAGTCAGCCTCCCTCCTTTTCCTTGACCAAGGAGAAACCTTGCTGCAGGCCTGCATTAAGAACCTTGCCAGGGAGCTGCATCAAACCCTGCTAAAAGTTACTGACACCTGTGAGGAGCCTGCATTTAGTTAACAAGGATTCAACAGACACTGCATTGTGGAATTTTGGAATACTTTCCAAAGAGCAGTGAGCTGATGGACAAAGTGGAGGAAGCAAGAGCCCAGAGGGAGAGAACTGGGGCCCTGCGGTAAAAACGTTGGATGCTGCCCAGAGAACGTTAAAATCTGCCTTTTGAAATCAGTGAAAACTGAAGAGCACAGTTAAGTGCTCACGCTTCACTGATTTCCACAGGGCAAGTTCAGCAGGAAAAAGTCAAGCCGTAGATTTGCTTTCTCTTTCCTGCATGGGAAGTTCTGTGGCATTTTCTGCTGTCATGATGTGACGGGGGAGGTTCTGTGGTTGTTGAATCTACTGCGGTCTCTGGCTGTGGGTCTAAGGGCAGAGCGTGTCAGGCGTGTGACGGAACGGGGAGGGGGAATTGATGGGTAATGAATTCTGGGGGAGGAACGTTGGGATTAGAGCCGAAACCAGTTCTGTCCCTACTTAGTGCCCCAGATGAGTCACTCTTCCTGTGCCCACACCTTTGCTGGGGATGAGTGAAACAGGGTGTTTCTTCTGGGCTGTCTATTTACAAACAGTGAACGATATTTTTAGATAAAGTTAAACTTTTATTCCCTCCGGTGGATCAACCATGAGGACGAGGCGTCATTGAGCTCTCCTGGCGCCTTTCGTTGGTTTGGCTTATGATGAAGGCTTGGAGTGCTATTGAAATGGCTCCTGTTTTCTTTGAGACTATTAGTTAGTATAGATTAATGAACCCTTAACATGCTTAGCTTGTTCCCCACGGACCAAGAGGTGAAAGCGTTATTAAAGTTTAAGTACAGCTTCCCTTTTATAGTGCAATGCCTTTCCCCCACTGCTCCTGTGAGTGAATTACCCTGGTACAGTGTCAAGATTCTTTTCGCCATTTGCGTATTTATTAAGTCTCCATTTCAACTCTTATGTATTTTGTATGAATGAGGAAAAGAGAGAGTACTGTACTGCATTTTAACCAGGTGCTATTCCTAAGTGACGTTTTGAATTCCCTTAAACAAGTTGCATCAGGAAAATTATTAGTCTCTTGAAGAAGGTGTGGGTCTAACATGTGTTTAGAGCTGTGTGTGGATAAAAGTGCTAGTGGTGGGAAAATGAGCTGGCAGGGAAAGGATTAAGCATCCTTGTGTAGCTGCCCCTCCTCCGCCAAGCTGGTTTTCCTTTCCTGATCATTCTTCACCAAGCTGTTTTTTTATTTTATTAAAAATAATATTGGGGTGTAATGTATATCCACATGCAATATCTTTGTTGGCTCTAAAGTTCTTCTAACTTTGGTCTTGGTGACTGGGGTCATCTGATCCCCAGTACAGTGGTACCTCTGGTTAAGAACTTAATTCGTTCCGGAGGTCTGTTCTTAACCTGAAGCACCGCTTTAGCTAATGGGGCCTCCTGCTGCTGCTGCGCCGCCGGAGCATGAATTCTGTTCTCATCCTAAAGCAAAGTTCTTAACCTGAGGTACTATTTCTGGGTTAGCGGAGTTTGTAACCTGAAGCGTTTGTAACCTGAAGCGTTTGTAACCCGAGGTACCACTGTATTGGAAGGAAGCCCTTGCAAAATTAGGACTCATGGGTCTTTCAGGTGGGGGTCCTTCAGGAAGGGCAGCTTCTAGAGATGTTTATAAGTTAACAATGATGTTTTGCATTGCCCACCATCCTTTGTGTTGTCCTAGAAGAGGAAACAACTCAACATAGCCCAGTAGGAGAAATATTCCTGAAAGAATTGGGAGGGGAGGAAGAAAATATGTTACTGTATGCAGTGCATCCCACCCCAGATTACTGGAGATAGATGGCTGATGGAGAAAGAAAATGTTGCGCTCTTTCACTGAGAATCTGCAGTTATTATACAGTCTATACTTCCCCTGCCCCACCGCTGTCATTTTTCCTGTTAGTGACAGTTAATGAATGCCAGTATGTTCTCCGTAACAGGACAGATAGTTGGTTGGGGCTTGGTTTACATTTAGAAAATGTAATGTGGGGGAAAAGGTTAACCTCCCCCTGCATGGTCCATATCCCTACCCCCACCCTGACTATCTTTAAAATATATGTAATGACATGGGAGATTTGTGATCAGATCTCCAACATTTCATCTAGTTTAACCCTACTGTATGTTTCTTTTGGCCAAAAGTATTGTACTGTACCTATCTATAGGAGCTTCCAGACTGTTACTGTTTTGGGTGGGTTTGAATTGCATACTGGCAAATTTAGGTCTTGCAATTATAGTTGATTGGGAGGTCTTGCACAATAAACTTGCTTCCCCAAAAGATTGGACTTTTTTCAAGAAGGATTGTGTGAGAAAGTTTTAAGACAATAGCAGTGTGGCTGGACTTTGGTATGTAGTGCTGCAGAATACGTTTGACTGCTTCCTCTTCTCTCTAATCTTGGCTAATTCACCTAATTCCTTGTTCTGGAAAAATGTTAGGTTCCTATATAAATAGTGTGAATCCATCTGAGTCTTTGTTTCACAGGTTTTGGTTTCCAAGGCTATTGAATATTTATTTTGGGTGGACAGTCTTCTCCACTTTGGACACGGATACATTGTGTGTGTGTGTTATGTATGGATCTGTTTAATAAGGCTTCAAGTGGGGAACTGACACATTTGTGAGGTTTTGAAGTCGGGGGTGGTATTCAACTAAATTTTATTCAGCATGGACCCACTGAAATTAATGAAGGTGGCTAAGTTAGGTCCATTCATTTGTATTTAGTAGGTCTTAACTGAGTAAATCTTAGTTGAATACCACCCTGCATTTTCCAAATGATGAACCTTGGTTGAAATTAGACAAAGCAGTTCTATAACATTACCTCCTTGCATTTCTGAGAGGAACCTGCTGCAAAAGAACTTGGCCTTTACCCAGATAACTCTGTTCCTGTGACTGCCTCAGCCCACATCCCACTGATTGATGGGATGGAAGAGTTGTCTCAAGTCGGCACTCATGTAGTAATCGGTGCATCCCTGGCCACATTGGTGCACTTTCATCAGGCATGAGTGATAGATACTGTCATTTCACTATGGCTGTGTGATGCAAGCCTCTTGTTTACAGTATTTAGCAATTCTTGATACTTGCAACTTGAAGATGCATCACAGGAAGTGCTGTTCAGCTCATTCCCTTGCCTGGGCTGGCAGAGGTGAATTACGTGCTTCAGAGCCAGCATTTCTCTTCCTTGATTCATCCATAACCAGTCATCTTCAGCATTTGATTTCACTCTTTCCCTACCCACATGGGGCAACAAATGTTCCACTGAGAGGTTGTCTTGGATTGATACCAGCTTAGCTGAGGACTTTTTCTTTTTTTTCTTTTTGGTTGGATTTGATGGTCACTAAAAGAAACTGGGACCTTTGTTCCTTGAAAAGGCAAGTTGGGATGACTCAGATATTAGCAATGGTAGGAAGTCAGTGTTGGCTTTTAAAGTGCTGAGGGTTCTTCTGATGCTGTACTTATGCAAGGTCAATGTAAAGCATTACAAGATCCATGCTACATGCCCTGATTGGTTAATGTTGTGGGCACATTCATTGCTATATACAGTTGCTAAAGTGAAGAAGATATGAACCAAGTCTCAGTGCCTGGGATGGGCGATCATTAACAACTTCAGGTAAAGTAAGGGTAGCCAACATTTGTGGACCAAGGGCTGTCCTTACCCTTGGCCAATCCTCTGGGGGCCGCATGCCAATGATGGGTGGGGCCACTTTCACTTGCATATACAGTGGTGCCTCGCTAGACGAAATTAATTTGTTCCACGGGTCTTTTCTTATAGCGAAAAATTCGTCTAGCGAATCCCATAGGAATGCATTGAATGTTTTTGATTTTTTTTTTGCCCATAGGAACACATTAATTGAATTTCAATGCATTCCTATGGGAAACCGTGATTCGCTAGACGAATTTTTCGTAAAATGCATTCGTCCAGTGAGGCAACCTCCGCTCGAAAAATCCTTTCGTTAAGCAGAAATTTCGTTAAGCAGGGCATTCATTAAGCGAGGCACCACTGTAGCTTGGGACCGATGAGCAGGGGCAATATTATTACTCCATCTCCACTGATCAAATGATCAGTCTTAATGACTTAATGAGGAGTGATTTGCATCCGTGTCAGGATGCTGGGTTTCACCCACCCCAGTGCTGTATCTCCTCTATTTTTTCCACCTTATTGCTGCCACTGCCAAACTCGGTGAGGTCTTGAGAGGATCAGAAAAAATGTGCTTTTTTGGGGTGTGTGTGTGTGTCAGATTAGGTTCCTGAATTGTGAATTAGCCACTCCTGACATAAACCATTAATTGTTGAAGTTAAGTGGGTATGGATCAGTGAGTGCACTGAGAGCCTTGTATAAACTGCTCAGAGTTTTCTAAAGGAAGAGTGGGTTATAAGAATAATAAATAGAGGAAATGCATTCTGCTTTGTGTAGAACAGGAGTGGGGTGAAGAATCTGTAGGTGTCCAGCTCTTGTTGAACTCTAACTCCCACTGCCCCCTCCAGCACTGCTAATGTTCAGGGATCATGGAACTTGTACTCTAGTAACATCTGGAAGGCTGTCGGTTCCCCATCTCTGACGAAGAAGCTAATCCTGGAGCTATCATTCTGAATGGTAAAATAAAAAAATTCCTTCAGTAGCACCTTAAAGACCAACTAAGTTTTTATTTTGGTATGAGCTTTCGTGTGCATGCACACTTCTTCAGATGCACACTTCTTCAGATGTGTATCTGAAGAAGTGTGCATGCACACGAAAGCTCATACCAAAATAAAAACTTAGTTGGTCTTTAAGGTGCTACTGAAGGAATTTTTTTATTTTACTTCGATCCAGACCAACACGGCTACCTACCTGTATTCTGAATGGTGATTCAGCCATTTTTCTCACTGTATTTCACTGGAGCAGGGTTGAGAGATCTTTGATTAAGCAAATAACGTGATCAATCCTTGCATATATGAAATACTCTGTTGCATTTTGCAGTGGGCAAGGGCAGTGTTTACAGCCAGGAAGAAAGCTCCAGGATCTTAAACTGCTGGGTGGGATGGGTGCTGTGCAGTCAGATAAAAGCTTAGCTGACCTCTTGCTCCCATGGGAGACAATGTCCTCACAGAAGGCCACTGTGCACAACTGCGTCTGTGTGGCTTGTGTAGGCTGCTCAGCATGCCTGTGGTTTGGCCAGAGAACATTGGCCTTCTTGCAGCTGGCAGGCTCATCTCATTTGTTTTATTCTCATTGAGACAGAATCTCTTATATTAGGCTATGGGCTGGTGTGCAGGTACCCCAGGATACAAAGCAGCAGCTGCCGCTTTAAGCTTCCCCAGCCTCTCATGGCAATACAAGTAGCTTTGCGCAGAGATGGTGTGGTGCAGCCACAGTTGTCTAAATGTGGATTTATGGTCAGGGCCAGCCCAAGATATTTTGCCACCTCAAGTATAGGACAAGATAGGTACATACAGAAGCTAACTGGACTTGCAGTTGAATTTTACTTCAGCAGTGTAGATTGGACAGCATCACCCATTGCGTCTGAGAAAAGGGCTCTCTATCTTAGGGGGCACGGAGTGGGCTAAGTGGCACACCCACTGCTGCCTATCATCTCCACCATTCCTTGTGTCCCAGCACCTGCTTTTTGAGGCAACAACTTCCCTCTTCCAAATGTTAGGGTCAGCCCTGCTTCTGGTATTGCACAAAACAGATTCCACGTTTGTATCCTGCTCATACACAGTCCACTCACCAACACTTGCCTTGGTGTAAACACTGCTGTAGGCAGCCGGTCACATAGGTTGCCCAAGTTACAAGCCCTGGTAGGATTGGTGGGATAGGAGACAGTTGATTTCTGGGGCATATTCCTAGACTGGCCTGTCCAGAAGAAGAGACCAGTGCCAGCCAGGAGCTGGTGGAATAAGGATGCAGGAAAGCAGAAACAAAGAAGGAACTCCTTGATCGAGACTAGGGAGCAACATAAACAAGGCCAGAGTTTGGCTGTGTCCCAGGCAATGAAGGAACCAATGGCTTCCTGAGGAGGAAAGAGTTATGGAACTTGCATTATTGCATGGAGAGCAGGAAGATTCCCGGAATCTGATGATCTCTCATAATATGGAGGTAAGTACTCTGGCACTGAGAGAATTGCTGGTAAATGCCTCCAGTTAGGTAGGGAATGTGTGGGGAATCTGTGGCCTTCTGGATTTTGCTGGACCCCAGCTTCCATCAGTTGCTGCAAACATAGCCAATGGTCATGAGTGATGGGAATTGTAGTCCAGCAGCGTCTGGAAGATCACAGGTTCCTTTCTCCTCAGCTAGAGCAAAATCTTCTTCTTTGGCGATCACTCGTAGCCGAGTAAGATAGTCTTCCATAAACACAGTCTTAACAGTGAGTCCATAAGTGATTGTGGAGGCCAGGTCTGGATCCACACGTCTTTCCACAGTGGGGACATAGGTTTCTGGGTGGGAGTGGATTATGGTGAGGGTTTGCCAAATGTGCCTTCCTCTTAGCACGATTCTCCCTTTCGTCCTGTCTGTGGACTTCTCTGAGCAGTGATGAAACACGAAGAGACTAGCTTAAGGTTGGTGGTGATAAGAAATGAAAGGGGAAGATTAAAAGTTCAGTTTCCACTCTGGTTGCCCTCAAATACTGTAAATGGAATCATAGGTTCAACTCACATGATACTTTTCTCCTGCACACAAGCAAACTCTTCTGTCCCTGGGATCATACTCATTTGGTGGGATTTTGTGTGTGCAAATCCTAAGCAATCCACGTGCATGGTTGTATAGATTAACCTCAACATAAACTGAGCGGTATATAAATAAGCATCTCCAGCCGTTTCCTTAGTTGCGGTGGTTGAATAGGGCCTACCACTATTGTACAAATTATTGCCAGTTGTCCCTATCCATTCCTGCTTAATGGCAGCTGCAGATTGTTCACATGTAGGAGCAACATCCTGCAAGCAGGGAGATAAAGGGAGTAACAGGGCAATTGTTTTTCTGCTGGGATAAGTCTCTTGTGAATATGCGTTTCCTGACCACTGGTCTCAAATGAAGCTGAGCTTTGATCTTAATGCTTCTCTTTCCTCTGCCACTTTGTTGAGTGATCCTGCAGACAGCATCCCCTGGGGCTAATGGCTTGGCTTTGAAGGATGGGTTGGTTGTGTTTCACACCTTGTCTCTGAACCTCCACGTTGGAGGATTGGCAATCCAGCTCCTTTGTGGATATAACTAAGCACAACTAAAGGAAAATTGATTTGAGCTGTGTTATTATCTCTAACCCCCATTTCTCTCCTCCTTCCCCTCTTCCCCCTTCTTTTCTGTCATCTTAGTGCAAGTGTTGGGAATTAGAAGGCTGCTAAATATGTTGTTGTTGTTGTTGTTGTTGTTGTTGTTGTTGTTAATTACATTTGCATACTGCCCTATACCTGTAGATCTCAGGGCAGTTCACAAGTTGAAATAGTTCACTGCAGAGGTAGGGAACCTGTGCTGCTGGATTACAGCTCCCATCATCCCTGAGCATTGGCGATGATGGGGCTGATGAGTCCAGCAACACCTGGCAGGCCACAAATCCCCCACCTTTAGTATAGTGCCATGTGTTCAGTTGGAGACAAAAATGGCAGAGAGCAGCATGTCTGAGAAGGGCTTCATGTTTACTCAATCTGATTTGTTTTATTTATAAACTAGCTGGCCCAGCCACAAATTGCTGTGGCTCATCCCTGTGATTGGCCCAACCCTGTCCAGAGTCATGACCTTTCCCACCCCCTCCCCCCTCCCCCACCCAGGAGAGCCCCCACCTCTACTCGGCCTATGCAAAGCCGAGCCGAGATGTTGTGGAGAGGGAAGATTTCCTACTTGCAGTACTAGTGCAGCTGCCGCTAGAGGCCGCTGTTGTGCAACCTCTCCTGTGCTCCCAGCATCCCCGGCTGTCTGAGTTTTTGTGTCCGGAAACAGTGGGTTTTACCTGCTTTACCTGCTGTAGGTGCAACATCTGTCTACGAAAACGGTATTCAAACCCTCGGATATTTGTGTCCAAATTTCAATGCAATCAGTCAAGCGGTATATATATATATATAGCTTTCAGTACATGGCATACCTGTGCTCAGGGAAAATATACAAGGTTTTGTTGCAAGCCTATGTAATACTTCTAGGAGGCCAATTCCAATTGATATGATTAGTCCCCTGGAATAGGATTCCTCAAAGTAGGGCTTTGGATGCCATATTAGTGATGGTGGGAAGCACAGTGGATGAGAACAGGTTGTGTTGGATAGGCTTTAGTCACTGCACAGCAGGGTAGGGTGGAGGAATTTGGGAACATTTAGCTGCTTTTGTTCGTTCTTCTACAGTTAGACACATTTATTAGAGGCAGGCAAACTTTCCTTCTCTCAAACAGTTAAGCACCACAACCAAATTTGAAAAGGGAATCTCAAAAAGTGACTTGGAAAGCTAACGTGGTCACAAGGAATCAATTTGTGCACGTTCTGCTGGCTTTTGCAATTGCAGCCTGGTAATATGAGATGGTGTGTACGTGTGTTAATGCTTTGTTCTGCCATTCTGCTGTGATAGCAGGATTGCTGCAAGGGAGGGTCATGCAGACGCAGAAGTGCCTTCATTGGGTGGGCTTGACCTCAACAATGAGGAAAGCAGCGATAGCCAATGATGCTGGCAGCAGTCTCGTTTTGGAACTCATGGCTTCAGGAAATTGAATCCTGTTGGGAATTTTCTCATGGAAAACATTTGAAGTGTGTTCTGGCTTTCAGCGCTGGAAAGATATTAAAACTGCCTGTCATGTGGCAAGACCACTTCTCAGCTGCTTTCTTTCGGGCAAAGATGTCAGGAAGGGCACTCTGTTTTTGAGACCCCACACAGCTGCAGGTGGGTTGGTTGTTGTTGTTGTTTTAATGCATTGCTGATTCATCTCCAGATTTGGGTCATCATTGTTGATGGAAGGCATCACCCATTACTCATTACTGCTGCTCAAAAACCAGCAATGTGTGGCGAACCTCAAAAAGTGTTGGGAAGCTTGTTTGTTGAAGCATTTGAGAATGAATTTATTGTGCTGTACCTGATACATTTTGAGTATGATATAACTCAGAATTGAAGACTATGGTCATTTAAACTCTCCTGCACATGATATGTCATTAACTTGAGAGAGACTTTGCTGCCCTTCCTCATGAAGACTCCGCAGGACTGCATTCCAATTAACGAAATTTCAGTTGATTTAATTACTGGTATATGAGTTGATTTGTTGAATGATCTATAGACCAGGGATGGAGAACCAGATAGTGTTCTGGTTACAGCTCCTTTCATCTGTCACTATTGTCCATGCTGTATGGGATTGATGGGCCTTGGAGTTGAAGGGCCACTGGTTAAATTTGCATATGGTTAAAAATAGCATGTTTGAAATTAGATGCAGAACTTCCTTTGGGCTATATCCAATGAAGCTGTACCATTAGCTTAAGAATTTCCACCTGTGCAATGGTATTTTGTATCCTCACCCCAGTTTGCTCCAAAGGGTGGGGTATCTTTAGAACAGACGAGGTGGGGAGGTGAGGAGAGGAAGTTTGCCTGCACAAAGGAGAAGTCTTTATGCTAATGCCATAACTTTGTTGGATATATCCCCCCCTTTTAAAGTAGTGCATAGATGTGCCTTGGGAGAGGCATTATCTAATGTGAAGGATAAGGGGGGTGCCTCATTTAAGATGTAACATTTGTGATGGATATACTATTATTTAAACATCTGTAGATGGTTTAAGCTGGGGGTTCCTTTTTAGCCAAATAAATGCTTCATAAATGATTAATTAGATGAACTGATTGGCTCTACTGCTCCAGCAAAGGAAGGTGACAAAACCAGCCCTCATTTGGCATCATTCCCCCCCCCTGCTTTTAGGACAGGAAGGCCTAACTTTTCATACCAACTGGGCTGCAAAAGTGCTTGGACATTGAACCCACCCCAAAATTCACACCTCCCCCTGCCCTCCCCCTGCCATGCTAGGTAAGTGAGGCCCTGGACTTTGGGAAGGATGCTCTGGCATGTCCTAGAGCCCTCTCACCTCCTTCCCAAAGCCAAGAAAGCACTGACTAGGCTTTGGGAAGCAGGAGGGAGGACTCTGACCCTGTCAGATCCCTCACAGCTCCTCCCCCAAAGCCAGCACCTCACTTACCTGACTATCAGAAGGCAGTGTGAAGGATTGGAGGAGGCATCAAGTGTTGCTGTGGGCCACCCAAAAAGGTTTTGAGGGCCACATGCGGCCCTTGGGCCATGTGTTGGACCACCCTGCTTTAGGGCAAAACCAGCTCTCCAGCTTTCCAAACATCAATAATTTCCCATATGTTGATTTTAAATGTTTGTTATTTTTTGTTATTTTTGAATTGCTTCCAGTGAGGCATTCTGAAGCAATTTACAATACGATAAAAACATAAACAGAACAACTGCATACAGTATACAGAAATAGCTAAAACAACACACACACACACACACACACACACACACACACACACACACACCCCAATTAAAAACAACACCCCATATAGAAAATCAGTTGAAAGCTAAAACAAATACCAACTGGGATAAGACTCTCCGCTTAGAAAGCTTATTGAAAAAAGAACATTCATTTGTAATGTGTTGTAGTTGCTTTGGATCATGCTGTCATTTGTTAGCTGCTCTGGTTCTGCTGCTGGAGAGGCAAAAATAATCAATTATCCAGAGATTATGCATGGTATTCTACTAAATTCTACACACAGTTGACCCATTGAAATTAATGGATTTAACTTAATCATGTTCATTAATTCCAGTGGATCTACTCTGAGTAAAACTTACTTGAATACCACCCTAGATCTTTGTGCATATCATAGGAGCCTGAGTGCTGGCTAGCATTTCACAGCCTATTCACACACCTTTGAAAGTGGGCTGAAACTGTAGGTTGAGTAGCTGCAGTGTGAGTGCATAGTACTGTAAGTTGTTGTGTGAGTTCTTCAGTGTGCATCCATGCTCCATTATTTTTAATATGAATCAACCCTGGGCATCAGCTTGTATCCTGCAACCATTCATGTGCAAATACAATCAAGATTGACCTATATTCCATATTTATTGTTCAGTCGATGTGTATGTGAGAGAGAGAGAGGAAAAAAAAGAGAAAGTGAGTGAGTGGCAGAATAAATATTTGTGTGAATGATTTGTGTGGGGTTTGCAAAGTCCCCACCGGAACCCCTATATTCAAAGCAGTGATGTTCCCTGCAGGTGCTGCGTTATGAAATAAAAGACATAGAATCATGCCAGTCAGGGCTATAACTTTCTTAATTAAGTTATACAGTACTGTCATATGAATACTGTCATAAATGAGGGACGCAGGTGGCGCTGTGGGTTAAACCACAGAGCCTAGGGCTTGCTGATCAGAAGGTCTGCGGTTCGAATCCCCGCGGCGGGGTGACCTCCCGTTGCTCGGTCCCAGCTCCTGCCAACCTAGCAGTTTGAAAGCACGTCAAAGTGCAAGTAGATAAATAGGTACCGCTACAGCGGGAAGGTAAATGGTGTTTCCATGTGTTGCTCTGGTTCGCCAGAAGCGGCTTTGTCATGCTGGCCACATGACCTGGAAGCTGTACGCCGGCTCCCTCGGCCAATAACGCGAGATGAGCGCCACAACCCCAGAGTTGGTCACCACTGGACCTAATGGTCAGGGGTCCCTTTACCTTTACCTTACTGTCATAAACTAGATGATTGGCTGTTGTAATTTCTCCATGGTATTTCAGGAAGCCTATGTGTTTAAGAGCACAACTTCAGAAAAAACGACCTATGCCACAAAACATTGTAAATCAAAAAGAACAGTGTTGTGGAATCAAAGCTGAACAAGAAGCACTAGGTTCTGTCTGACTGAATAGAACCTGAACATCATAGCTGCCAAGTTTTCCCTTTTCTCGCGAGGAAGCCTATTCAGCATAAGGGAATTTCCCTTAAAAAGGAGAACTTGGCAGCTATGCTGAACATTGTAGTCTTTCTCTCTCTCTCTCTCTCTCTCTCTCTGCCAGCCCACCTTTATAAAATAATGAATTTACAGCATTTATTGGTATGTATCAGATTAATCTGGATTACTTTGTCTCCAGTGGCTGAAGAAGCCTGTTCTGAACCAGCAGGACTTGCCACAAGTTTCTCATCTGCAGCCTTCAGCGAGAAGGTCTGAATCTGATGCTTTCCTTGGTGCACTTACACTGGTCTTCAAGCTGGATGAGCCATTGAGAAACATAAGCAGCCAGTTGATCCTTCTTGCTCATACAGTCTGTCTGGCAATGGTGCTTCAGAAAGGAATCTTTCACAACCTTATCTGGATGTGTCTGGGATTGAACCTGGCCCCGTAAACTTTTGCGTGCTAAGCTTGTGCCCTACCTCTGCGCTACACCCCTTTAAAAATTGCAATGCCATTACAATAGAAGGAACTTTATTATTACAGCTGGGGTTTTCCCACATGGAAGCTAACATAGGAAATATATGACGGGGTGGGGGGAATCCCTGCATTATTTAGTAAAGAGACAGAATGCTGATATAGCTGTATCAGCTCTTGTTCTTGGATTCTGATGTATCTGTTATATTAGCAACTCTGGTTCAGCCTCACCTCAATCTGGAAGGGTCTTGCCAGTTGTTAGAATAAAACGTTGTAGGTCAAATGTATGTGGTGGGGAACCTGTGACTTTCCATATTGGACTCCAGCTTCTATCAGCCCCAGCCTGCATGGTGAATGGTCAGGAATGAGGGGAGCTGTAGGCCAGCAATATCTGTAGTCCAGCCTTCAGATTCATAAGGTTGTGGAGTTTCGAGTGGCTCCAAAAAAACATTTGTATGGTCACTGCTGCTCAGGGTGTCCTATCGAAGGAAATATTTGTGAGCTGCATTGCTCGGAAAGCATTTGGGAGAGACTGCATTAAATTCTTTTGGAGCGGTTGTCTGCCAGTGTGTCTGACTGCATGTTATAACAGCAGCGCTCCTTTAAAATGAAAGACTGGGTCAGCTGCTCTCTGCTAAGCACATTACCAGAAGAGAAAAGTAGACAAAAGTCACTTGCCTTGATGGCAACCACAACTACTTAGTCTGCAAGCCTGTGCAAGTCGAGACATTAGAGTTCTATTCTTCGCATTGGGTGTGGTTTAATAGACGCCCATGCAGGGCTGTGCCTCGAGCAAGAAGAATAGCCAGCTATTTTAGTTAGTTAATTCTCAGAGATAGATGGGAATGTGAGGTATTTGGGAACCTTATCAGCTTCCAAGAGTAATACACTAAATATGAGTTGAGAAGCCTGCTTTGAGAAAGAAGTTTTTCCTAAAGTTGTGAACAGCCAGGCAGTCAAGGACACGTCATAATCTGGAAAATGTCCTTGAAGAGGGCACAGAGGACAGCTGAGGAAGAGTTCAAGGGCCAGATAGAGTCAGGGAGGTGCCAGAGGTTCCTCATCCCTGCTGTAGACTTTGGGTGCAACAAAGAGTGGTGGGTTTTGTTACTTAAAAAAAGAAAACAGCCTGTTCTTTTTTTCTTTTTTAAGCTGCTAGAGTCAGGGGCGATGGGATTGAACATGTATCGTGTGCCCAGGTTTCCTACAGCAATTACTGTAGGCTAGTTCCATCTTGGAAATGATTGGTGCCTGCTGTTTTAAGTGAGCTGCTTTGGGAATGCATATGCCAGGAGCAATCCTGGAAGTTCTCCCCCACCACTGCCAGAGAAAGAGGGTGGAAGACTTATGTGCAAGGAGTTGGGTAGAGAAGGGAAGCACCAGTTGGGGGTCAGTGGTGGCTTGCTTTTGCCTTGAGTAGCTGAGACTGGCTCTATATCTAGGGCTTCATTTCTGCCAGGGTTTAGCCCAGTGCCAGAGCTGGCTTTTGGAAAGTGTTTGAAGTAATGCTTAGTAGTGGCTGTGAGCAGTTTTCCCTCACTAGTGAGTAAGCACAGCCCACCCACCCCACTCTCCACCCACCTACATGGTGCAGCAATCTTCATGTATCTTTCCTTTCAAAAGACGATTCAAGGACGCTGGCTGCCTGCAGTTGGAGGAATGGGAGGAACTTGCTTATTAAAGCTAAACTCCCCCTCATTCTGCACATTTGCTGCCAAGGAGCTGGACTTCCACCACAGATGGTCAGGTCTTCAGCCAGTACAAAGCTCTGGCAGCTCTCTTTTTAGAAGTTGGCTACACTGTTAACATAGACTGTGAGCATCTTGGTAGAGCAGCCTTCATCTTTCTAGTAACTTCCAGATATTATTGGATTACAACACCCAGCAGCCCCAGCAAGCATGGTCGGTGGTCAGGGATGATGGCCAACAGGTTATCCATCCCCACTGCACTGATTCCTTACTGAATTGATTCCTTGCTGGTATTCTCCATGCATGAGGAGGAAGAGGGAGTACTGGGTGAGTAAATGATAGAGGGAGGCGAGAGACAAGATGGAGAACTAGCATTTGATTTGCTGGTGTGCCCATCTGACAGTTCAGCTGTGATGATGGGCTTGCTGTGCTGTGCATCTTCTTTTTGAATTAGCACTTGCTTTTGCCATATTGGAGAACTCTTTGAGGACTCTCATAAAAGCAACAGATCCCAGGATGTATTAAGAAAATATAGTGCCGTTAAACTGATATAGTTAGTTGGGATGGGGAAAAACCATCGTAGCTGGCTAATTCAGTGGAATTACTGTATGTGTATGAATGTTGCTGCTGTTTTGCCTTTGACAACATTATTGAACAAGGAAGACCCTCAGTTTTCTTGGTGAAACTGAAGTAACATATTTTGGTGGCAAGTAGGAGAGGATCAAGGTCTAAATATATTTCAGTGAGAAGAAAGGCTCCCCTTTCTTGCCGAGTTCTTTGAGGGTGTGGTGCAGTCCACTTGCACTGGATCAAGGCCCATGCAAAGCTAAGCTTTGAAACTGTAAGGCTCATATGAGACACAGATGTGGCAGCTCTTGTTTTTGCACAAGATCTATGAGGCTATATCACGTTATTTAATTTTTTTTGATGTCCTGTGTTGTTACCTGTGTGATGTGCTGCAACCTGTAGGAGCTGAACCTGCTTTACATGGTATTACTACTTGACTCAGTTTCTCACGCTCTCAGCTCCAATCAGAAGATAACTTAACAAAGATCCACGTTGGTGTTTAAGCCATAGTAATTACCACCACTCTACTGCATTTATATCACTGTAGGTACACAGGGAGAGCTCATTATTGCACATGGAGAGCACTGTCCCTGTAATGTAGCATATGTTTTCCTTTGTTTCACATGGCTTTTCAACCTTTGATGATGATGCTCATAAAAATATTTAATATTTACTTTAGGACAAGGGTGGGGAATGTGTGGCTCTCTAGATATTGTTGGACTCCCAACTGCTTCAGCCAGCATGGCTGATGGTCAAGGATGATGTGAGCGGTAGCCCAACAACACCTGGAAGAGCACAGCCTCCCCCAGCCCCCCCCTGCTTTCAAGTGCTTGAGCTGTTTCATGTACATTAGCTTACCGTAGTAATCCTTACAAGAGCATTGTAAAGTAGGCCAGTGTAATTATTCCCATTTTGCAGATGTGGGTGGATGGAACTGAGACTCGGACTACATATTATCTTGACAAATACTTATTTCCAAGGTCATGTTTGCTGAGGTAATGTGGGGGGGGGGGTAGAGATAGCATTTGCATGGGGTGTTTTGGTAGGAGAGAGAGTGCTGCTTCCCTGATTAAGTCTTAAAGGATTCCCCGCCCCCTCAATCAGGTTTGTTTCTGGTTTTGGACCCTGGGCAACTGCCTAATAGGGACTGATGAATTATTATCAGGTAGCATCTATAGTGGGAGGTCTGACTAACAGCAGATTCAAATGCTTACGGAACCTTCTTTGACTCTGCTGAAGATGTCAGCATGGCAGAATCACCTCCATGATAGTAATAGTTTGAAATTGCTGTAGGGTGCCTTGCTTGCTTCCATCTTTTAGATCCTGCTCCCCTTCAGAGGAGGACAATTGGGAAGGGAGGCAACAGAATGGGATGGGGTGAGAGAGCAGAACTTACATGTTCAGCAAAACAACAACAACATATGATAAAATTCTTTCTCTGCTGTAAGCACTTCAAGCTCAAGCAGCATGACCGAATGTTCCCACATGTAAAAACAAAAACATATTCTACACAGAAAGATATATCATCACATTTCCTGATGCCAATATGCATGGAGTATCCTGAAGCTGAGGCTCCAATACTTTGACCACCTCATGAGAAGAGAAGACTCCCTGGAAAAGATCCTGATGTTGGGAAAGATTGAGGGCACTAGGAGAAGGGGACGACAGAGGACAAGATGGTTGGACAGTGTTCTCGAAGCTACGAACATGAGTTTGACCAAACTGCGGGAGGCAGTGCAAGACAGGAGTGCCTGGCATGCTATGGTCCATGGGGTCACAAAGAGTCGGACACGACTAAACGACTAAACAACAACAACAACAACACCCCTCTTTTTAAAAGTGGAGGAGTATTTTTACGTGAGGAAACCATAACACATATTGATAGGTGTTCCCCCAGTATGAAATGGCACAGTCTCTGAAAGATCACCTGGTTTTGCTGAGTGTATAGGTTAGCCAGTCTTTATTTTGTGCCACGTTTCTAGGCACAGGTATGGGCTTTAAAGCTTGTGTCTGAGTGTTTGATGGTTTTTTGTGTGCAGGCGCTTTCTCTGGGGAAAACCCATGTTTTACCACTGGATCAGAACAATTGGCAATCTTGTTTTCTGCAGATTGTCTTTTGCTACGATTCAGCAGTAAAATGCGGGTTTCCCCAGGGAAAGTGCCAGGACGGGAAGAAAAACCTACTTGGACACACAGCTTTAAAGTGCAGGTGTGTGTTTGGAAAGCATGGCACAAAATGAAGTCCGGATGAGCCCTATGTCTGGCTCTGAATGAAAAGAACAGGATGGGGAGGATTTCTGCCATATTACCGGGGAAGGAAATGGCTGGGCAATAAGTTGAAGGCTGTTCTTGCTATTTGGGTTCCTATTTGTAGTCTCTCTCCCACCGCCACCCCAGCTAGCTAGACCCCCTTGCTTCTCTTGGGCTCCATGACTTCCAGAGATGTCAGCAGCTGTTCCTTGGGGGGGGGGGAATTATCACTCAGTGCCAGCCTGTTACTTTGGGGAGTGGCTACATTGTTGCTGCTGCTAATAAAGGGTGTGTGGAAGAGGCCGACTCCCAGATGCTCAGGATGCTTTGAGGCAGGCCTATTTATAGTAATTTTCTGCGTAGGACTGGAAAGGAACCTCCTGAAACCCTGAAGGAAGGGAGCCCCAGCTGCTTTGCGAAACAGCACAGCCTGGTGGAGGAGGGGAAGGGCTTTCTTTGCCTGTCAGGGTGGGTCTTGCAAATCGGTGGGCATTTCCATGTGGGTCAAAGCACCGGGCAGCAATGTAGGCAGCAATATGGGTGGGTGTGGGATGCCTGTTGAAAATCACAGCTAAAATTCAATGCAAGGAGTTCTCCACAGACTGGATAGCTTCCACTGTCTCTAATGCCCTTGTCCTAATCAGGACGAAATTAACCATGGCTCATCCTAAGGAAAATGCTGAGGGTCTTTGCCATTTTAGAACCCCCATTGTCAGCATTCATCTATACAAGTTTCTAGAGCTCCCAGTTAAAGAGGGAAGCTTGGAAACGTGATCTGTGACCCCCGAAGTCTCTGAAAGTAGAAACCTTTCTGCACCTGAGGCTTTGCCCAGTTCTCCCGCCAGGCCTTGAGTGTTGATAACAACCTGATACCTCTGTGAGCAGAGAAAGGGCTGCTGGCTTGAAGACCTCTGCTGCTGGTTTATGCCACTTCTGGATGGTGGTGCAGTTGTTGTTGGTTGTTTATTTGCTGGTGTCAGAGAACACTTGCACTTCCCTATGGAGATGGGAAAATATTATGGGTGTTTTGTTCCTGCAGTGTTGTGCAACTGCCCTGGAGAGTGCAACCACAAAGATATTAGTACCGGTAAGTACGCTGTAGCAAACCCCAGAACATCTTGTGCTCTTTTTTCAGTTTCTTTACCTTAAGGGCTTAAAAGAGCATCTTGGGCAGCCTTCAGAGGATCTTTACTGGCATCTGAAGCAATACTGGGCCTGGGAGGATTCTTGCAGCCACCTGTGCAAATGATGGGAAAACACAGCAATTGCCCTGTCATCACCATGCAGGGTGTGGGGCAGACAGAAGCCTTTGAACCAGCTCTGTTGGGTCCAAGACTCGACTCTGCCACCTCCGCCTGCAGTGGCGGTGGGTAGGTTGCATCACTGTCTCGCCTTGTTTTCCTGTTTGTGAAATACAGACAGCACCAGCCTCCAGCTGTGCCTTGGGACTCAGGAGGCCTTGTTAATCTTTTCAGTAAGTGTGCCGAGTGTTGCTGAGCAAAAGAAGACTGTGGTTGTGGTGGGTTTTCACACTGAGGGAAACCCTGGTCTCCACCTGGCCTCCAGTCCAAGCAAGCAAAGCACTTGGCGCAAATTCTAGGGCTGCAGCTCGTTCTGTTGTAACTTAGTTGCCTTTCAACCATTGGTAGTTCAGAGCCCCAAAATCTGGTGGTGGCAGAGGTGCTGCTTTCCCACTGCGCCAGGGGTGGGGAACCTTCCCCCCCCTTCCTGGTGAGGGTCAGTGGTGGACAGAGCTGGAGTGAGCATGGGTGGGGCAGAGCCAAAAAGGAGTGAGTGGGGCCACCCCCCCTCTCTCTTTCTGACTCCACCTTCTCTCTGTGTGTCTTTTTCCTTCTATCTCCTGCCTTGTTGGAGGCAGTGTGCCCTTGAATGCTAATTGCTGAGAATTACAAGTGGGGAAGTGATGTTGCACTCAGGTGCTGCTTACAGACTTCCCATAGGCATCTGCTCGGCCAATGTGAGAACAGGATACTGGACTAGACAGGCCACTGGTCTTTTCCAGCAGTCTCTCCTTATGTTGCCCTTAGTTCTGCAGCCACCCAATAATATGCAGTGAACTATCCAGAAGATATCCAGAGGACGAGATGGTTGGACAGTGTTCTCGAAGCTATGAACATGAGTTTGACCAATCTGCGGGAGGCAGTGCAAGACAGGAGTGCCTGGCGTGCTATGGTCCATGGGGTCACGAAGAGTCGGACACGACTAAACGACTAAACAACAACATCCAGAAGATTCTTTTTTTCTTTCTTTGCCCCCTCCCTTTTCACATTCTATTCTCTTTACTTCCTGGATTGAAAGATGAAGGCTTTTGCATAAATAACTTCACAGTAAGAGCACCCGATAGGTCATAACAGCAAAAGGAACATAGAAATATTCTGTAAAATGAGAATAATAATGATGTTTCAAAATGCTAAGTACTGTGTTCATTAAAAGGGTTGAATATATGCTGTATTGTTTTTAATATTCGGTTGGAAGCCGCCCAGAGTGGCTAGGGAAACCCAGCCAGATGGGCGGGGTATAAAGAATAAATTATTATTATTATTATTATTATTATTATTATTATTATTATTATTATTATATATAGTCAGTCGTTACAAAAGGTGGCTGGGTGCAGAATTTCACCTGGCTGCTTAGTTTCTAGATCTGAGGGAAGTTGAAGTGGGTGAGTTATTCAAAGCCAATCCCTGACACAGCTTGGGAATGACACAGTTTGGGAAGCTTAGACTTCCATTTATTGCTCATGCTCAGGAAGTTGTTACCTTATGTGCAGAGGCGCACATTTGGTTTGGTTATTTAGGTATATGCCTAAGCTTTTAAGGTACAGTATACCTAAAAAGATAAAATATGTGAACAAGGCAAACATGTGGATTGTACACTTGTCAGAGAGCTGGGACAGGCTGGAATTCCAGGTCAGGTGTACATTCAGTTGGAAATCTGGGCTTCCTGCAATGTACAGAAAGACCCTTGGAGTAATTTAAACAAACCAACAAACCAAGAGTGTCTTGTGACACCTGAAAGATGGACTGGTTGATTGTGTCCAAAGCATATGTTTTGCACCCCTTCTGATGGATGTCCCGTTTCTCTCTTTTTCTTCAGGGTGCCATAAGAATATGTTTCCCCTTTCACCACAGTTGTTGGATTACTTTCCAAACTGGATTTGACTGGAAACCCCCAGCATCTTGACTCTGGAATTACAAATCTCACTTACTGCAACTGGAAGGCAACGTGCTGGGATGTGAACTTACATTGCCTGCCATGCACCCCACGGGCAGCACAGATTCCGGCTTTTCCCGCACTGCTGTGCAAACCCTGTCTCGTAGCCACTGCCGGAACATAAAACAAAAGATTTCTCAGTGGGAGGGTCGGACTCAAGGGGGTTGCCAGGAGGAAAGACAGAAGCCCCAGGACTTTGGGGTCAAGTATGGTCAAGAGAACAGGAGACAGACGGTGGGACTTGGGCACAGCAGGCATTCAGAAGGACTAGCAAATATTCAGAGCCTTGGCTTAGATTTCCGGGAAAACTCTCGCCTCTGCTGTGTGACTGAGGAGGAAGAGGAGAGGCTCCAAGAGGCTCCAGAGAGCCCCTTGGTTGAGCAGCTCCCCAATGGTGTTATATCTGAAGGAGAGGATGAGGCAGACTGGCAGGGGGAGAGGCTCCCTCCAGGGAACTTCTATACCTCACGGGAGCTGTGGAAACAGATAGAAGCCCTTCCTCCTGACCAAGTCCTCTCTCTGGCTTTGGACCTGAAAAGAAAGCGGGAAAGCTGTGGCTCAACAGAGAAGGAACTGAACCTGGCTCCGACAAAGAGCTTGGAGAACATCTACTGTGACGTTGAAGGCCAGGAGGGGCGGCCAGCCATCAATCCAGTACCCAAACCACGAAGGACTTTCCGATACCTGTCTGAGAAGGACCACACAGATTGCCCTAATGGAGGCTATGCCGAGAGGAAGGTGCCAGAACGTCAGTGTAATGGTGGCTGTCCTGCCTCAACTTCCCATGACTCTAGGGAGAGAGTCGTCAGCAGAGGAATCCGAAGCAGATCCAAGAGGTGGGTGCCAGGTTGATCTCTCTGGTTCTTTTTATGCAAGTAGGTAAAGGTAAAGGACCCCTGGGTGGTTAAGTCCAGTCAAAGGCAATTATGGGGTTGCAGCGCTCATCTCGCTTTCAGGCTGAGGGAGCTGGCATTTGTCCGCAGACAGGCTTCCGGGTCATGTGGCCAGCATGACTAAACCGCTTCTGGTGCAACGTAACACCGTGACGGAAGCCAGAGCACACGGAAATGCTGTTTACCTTCCTACCAGAGCGGTACCTATTTATCTGCTTGCACTGGCGTGCTTTTGAACGGCTAGGTTGGCAGAAGCTGGGACAGAGCAACAGGAGCTCATCCTGTCACGCGGATTTAAATTGCCGACCTTTCAATTAGCAAGCCCAAGAAGCCCAGTGGTTTATACCACAGCACCACCTGCTCCATGATGGATATTGCTCATTGTAGCAAGTCCTGTTCCTAATCATTGCTGTTTCCCCCATCTTAGGGAACAGCTAAGCATACTCTTCTCTCAGTTCCCCCCATTCATCCTTCCATCATCAGGAAATCAGAAAGGTTCTCCCCCACCCCACCTTTCAATATTTCTATTTGCAATTGCAACAGAAAAAATTGGGGGGGGGGAGAGAATAGATAAAAAACAAAAATAAATTTCCAGCTGACCTTTTACAGTAAGAGTATTTCATAATTCCTGTTTTAGTATATATTAATATAAAGGTAAAGGGACCCCTGACCATTAGGTCCAGTCGTGACCGACTCTGGGGTTGCGCGCTCATCTCGCATTATTGGCCGAGGGAGCCGGCGTATAGCTTCCAGGTCATGTGGCCAGCATGACAAAGCCGCTTCTGGCAAACCAGAGCAGCACATGGAAACGCCGTTTACCTTCCCGCTGTAGCGGTTCCTATTTATCTACTTGCATTTTGACGTGCTTTCGAACTGCTAGGTTGGCAGGAGCTGGGACCAAGCAACGGGAGCTCACCCCGTCACAGGGATTCGAACCGCCGACCTTCTGATCAGCAAGCCCTAGGCTCAGTGGTTTAACCACAGCGCCACCTGGGTCCCTATTATATATTAATATAATCAGTCTAAATAGTTGTCCAAACGAAATTGACTATTACAACCCATATGTTCAAATGTAGATGTGTGTTGGACTACAGCTCCCATCATGCCTGCCCACTGGCCATACTGGCTGGGGCTGATGGGAGTCCATCAACTCCTGGGGCAGGAACAGGTTTCCCCATCACTGCCTTAAGGCATGAAAAATAATTTCTGAGAGAAATTATGTTAAAAATGATCTCACCCCTTTCTATTGTCTTCATACGTTCTGAATGGAGAAGAACTGAAGACAGCTTTCCCGAAAACATGCATAATACTACTTTATCTAAAAGAGCAGTTTTATGCTGAAAATTCTCCAAAAGGAAAATAAACATTTCAGACAGCTCTAGACAGGGGCAGAAGCCCTTTAACAAAACATAGGAGTTGGGCATGTTATTGCTTGTGAGGATTGTGTGATGATAAGGCAACTCTATGCTTTGTTTGCAGAAAGTCCTTTGAATTTGAGGACATCCAAGGTTACCGAAACCGGCTAGCAGCCATGGAGTACCAAAAGCTCCATGAAGAATTGAATGGCAGCACAAGTGTCCGCCTCTATTGCACGCAATCGGAGGACAACCTCTATGAGGACATTATTGGTATGTTTCAAAGTTCACTTGGAGGAAATGAATTGTACTAGTTTGGAGCTGACCTGTTGAACATGTTTATAGATACCTGTTTATTGAGTGATATCAAATACCACTTCTCTGCTGAAAAACAGCAAATTGAAGAGAAGTGGGTGTGGGGATTTGCAGAGCATGCTGCTGCTTTGTGCTTTCTTCCTCCCCATTTCCTTTCTATTAGTTCACAAGTAGGCACCCTATGGGCCCTAATGTCGTTTTATGCAGCCCCCAAACCTGCTCAAGCTGCCCCATTCTTCCATCGTATCAGAGTTCCTTCAGTCCTGTTCATTTCCTCCTTATTTTTCCTGTTTTCTTTTTAAGTGTCTCTTCTCCCCCACCCCCTTTCTGTGTAGTTTCAGAACAATTTGAAGAGCCACATTTTATTTGATAGAAATAATTGATGTATTCTCAGGAGACTTTTCCTGGTTGTACAGCTTTGGGAAAATGATGTTTTTCTCTCAGCTCTCTGAGAACAAATTGATAGATTTCTGGTGTGTGTGTGTGTGTAGCACACCAAAGCCAGAGAGTAATTTTCAAAACAGTAGCTGTATTGGTCTGTTGTACCAAGAAAATCCTGCGCATGACCTTTGACATCTTAATGACAGGTGGGTTGTCCCTCCCACCAGCCAAGTTTTGCCTGTGTGGTTGGGCTTCAGCTCCACAGCAGGACTGAACCTGCCCCCCATCAAGCAGTAGGTGGTGAGCTGAAACCTGCTATCTGCAGCCACTGGCTCTGTGCATGAGTTCCCTTTGGTGAACTTGCTTGTGTAGCAGAACAAGGTAGAATTCACCCCCTGCCCATCAGCTGGTTGACAGGTGGCTGTGGTTTTGAAAAATGGTCCTTGTGGGATCAATTTGAACCTCTGGTAGGCCAGGATTGGCTTTTGGGCCAGAAGTTCCACTGCCCTGCTGTAGACATAGTCCCAGTTTGTGCCTTTTGTTGTTGCAAGCAAGTTGGTATTCTGTCTCTCTCCTTCACGGTACTCCTTTTTCCTAGATCCTGCTAAGGAGAACCTGTATGAAGACATCAAAGTGAAGCCTCTATGGAGGATCCCCTCTGCTTGGAAGCTGCCTCCTGCCCGGAACACCATCAAGACTCCCAAGGTGAAGGCCCATTTCTCAATGTCTGTTCTCTGCATCCCCACCTAAGGTTGGATTTTGCCTCTGCACTTCACAGGAATTCAGTTGACTTAAGATGGAATAAGTTCAGACACGCACAGACTCAGTGGCATTGAGCTAAGTGTTTGATCTGCTTCCATTGAAATGTTTTGTGTGTTTGAGGTGACTGCAAACCTGAGACAATCTGGCTTTCACCATTGTTGGCAGTTATCGACTGAAGATTGCACATGTGCGTGAATTCACCATTAGAGAGTGAAATGCTGCTTCACTGTGCGGTGTTAGCATTAGCTTGATCTCTGTTTGTCTGAAGACAATACTCTGCACTCCTCATGCAGAGAACAAAAGAGGAAGGGGGAAATTTGTCCATGCATGCTGAAGGGCATTCGCAATCTGTGGGTTAGGAGCATACCTCCACACACATGCACTAGGGTACTCTTTTGGGGAGGGGCGCTTGTGCTGCCTGGGGATTAAGCCATATGCCCAGTATCTACAGCACCACAGGGGTCTTTGTAGCAGTGCAGGGGAGGCACTTGTGCACCTGTGTATGCTTCCCTTTTCAGACCCCCTACTCACTGTGCTTTTATAAAATAGGGAAGTGCATTTGTTCAAGACTGAAAGCTGAAGCTTCCTCTCCATCCCTCCCACTTGTGAAGGAATGAGCCTGAGGCGCATTCACAATGCTAGCCTTTCCCATCCTGTGGCCCTCCAGCCCTGAACCATTGGTCTTGCTGGCTGGGGCTGATTGGAGTTCCAACAACTTTTGAGGAGCCAAGAAAAGGTGTTGGCAGGCACTTAAAGCCTGTGTCCATGGTTCCCATTATAACTGACTTGAAATGACACCCACCCCCTGCTTCTCCAGTGACAAATCAGGGAGATTGTGTTAGCTGCTATTTTGCCCCCAAATGTTTTTAGGGGAAGAGGACAGTCACCAAGCTAAACAATTGCTAAATGCACAGGTGTGTAAATCGGGAGAATTGGGCAGGCGGTGGGAGAGCAGGCAGGCCTAATTAGATTTCCCCACTGCTCAACTAAGGGGACTTTTCGGCCTGTGCTCTTCTCCAAACCAGGGATTGTTCCATACCTGTTAGACACTTCTACTTCATTGCCACTACCATAAAAAGCAGGCAGCCTGTTTGCAGAATTTTTGTTCATTATTGGTGCCTACCCACATTCAGCTTACTGGGCATCACTTTCCTAGTGAAACCTTCTCACTCTCAACCATGTTTTTATTTGTCCTCTTTTTTTTGGTTTTGTGCAGCTGCCCCCGAAGCCACACTTCCTTCACCGCAAAACCTTGGAGCTAAAGACCACAAGGATCTGCCTGCGTGGGAGGCTGCCAAAGGACACAACTCTACCTGTTACGCTGACGGAGTGGAAGTTCTTCAAAGCAGGCGAGGCTGGAAGCAGGAAGAGGAAGAATCTACCTCGGGTGAGGAAGGACGATTCAAAACTTTGAGGGTTTTTTCCCCAGGGGGAATGCAGCAAGAGGAGCAAGAGTCTTTTCTTTTTTTCTTTCCCTGAGCTCGAGGAGATCTTCACCCTTCCTCTGCAGCAATGCTAAGCAGCGATTTGAACCTAGTTCAAACCTAGGTGCAAGACTCAGCTAGCTAGTCCTCCTTGTGGAAGCCCGTGCCTGAATTAATTTCACTCCTTTGTTTATTTGGATGCTGTTGTCCTGCTGTGCATAGACAGCTATTCAGACTGATTAGCAAGTGGGCAAAGGCAGTATGTGGCTAATACACAGCTAACCCCCATTCACTTTGGAAGTTTAATTCTGATTTTAAACAAGTGATCAATGATGCTTGTAAAGGCTCAATGTGACCCTGAGTTCATTTTATTCTGCCTAGACTCATGTAGCTTCTTCCTCTGGAGCGGCTTACTCCGGATTTAACATTTTAACCTCCAAAGTGTTTTGCGGCTTGAAGCTGCTGAGCAGTTTATTAGGAATGAGACAGTTCCATAGAACTTGAATATCATTTTCCTGATGTGTTTCCTGCCGCTCCCTCCTGTGGGTGAGTGAATAACAGAGATGCATGACTGGTGTAGTCGGCAAACCATGATTCGCTTCTGGCGCTGCCTACGCACTGGAGAAATTGGGCTCTTGTCCAGCTGGGGGTCTTTTTATATCACCTCGCATACATCTGTATTTTTTAAAAAACCAGTGCACAACACACACCAGTTCTCTTGGCAACCCTGCAGTAAGAAAGCATTGCAAAAAAAAAAGATGTGATTCAGATATTGTTGTCTAGCTAGGGACCTGAGCAATAAAAGTTCCCAATTCTGGCATCTACTTTAGGCTAAAGGACTGAGCCAGCCCACACAGCCTAGTAGAAATCTCTTTCTTCTGTGGCAGAGGGAATTGGGGGTAGGAGGAGGGAAGGCTAGCATATTCCCCAGGCCAGACTTGTTGCCTTTTCCAAGTGTTACACATCAGCATTTTTTGGAGTGTGCAAAGATGATTATAAATATTGTGCCAAGAGGAATGATGAGTGCCCTTTGTCAGACAAAGACCCCTAAACAGCCTCCAAAAGTAAAGGAGTAATTTACCGACAGGGAAAATGCATGTTGTTCTCTCACTCTGAACTCACAAGATTGCTGGAGTGATGCCCAAACACACTGGCAAAGAATCTTGGTCAACCCCACCAGAGAAGGATGTGCTACGTTCCAGCATCCTGATGCCATATCTGCAGCTCTCAACCACTTTTCCTGGGTTCTTGAAGCTGCTGACAAATATGACAGCCCTGTGACCGCCAGAGTTTGTGGCAGCTGGCTTAGAAAGTGTGTGGTGGGGAAACATGTTTCCAAATCACAGTGCTTCCGTGGCAAGAAGCTGTGGAAAGTCTCAGCTATCTGGCATGCACACCCTCCCCCCCCCCTTTGCATTTTGCACATTTTGTCTCAACAAACACCAGTGTAACAGGGCTACCATTTCAAAGTGCGAAGTAGCTCTCAGATTAAGATCAAGGCTGGGAAAACTCTGCAGGAGCGGAAGAGAGGCAGGAGGAAATGGATGGAGGAAGTGCAGTGCTTCCTGCAAAAGGGCAGCCGTGCCCTCGGGTTGTGCTGCACGCCATTGTGTACCGCCTTGGCCCAGGGGCAGCCGAGCAGATTGCTGCTGCGGTTCCTTCTTCCTCTGCCCGCCTGACCCTGCTTGGGTTGCCGAGGTCAGGGAAAGGGTTGGGACTGTGAGCGGCTTTACCTGGCTATTGCCTCTTGCATTTGTGCATTGCTGGTGGTGATGGGAACGACTGGTCCCCACCCTGTGGCCTGTGCTTGGAATGTCGAATGCATTCTTAAAGCCGGGCAAGAGGGAACTTGGCCTGCATGCCGCGCCTTTCAGGCAGCAAAGCAGTTCCGCAGGAGACGAGAGCGCCAGCAGGTTATGACTTGATATGCTGAGCCAAAGAGCTTTCTGTCTGCCTGTGGCTTAAGACGCCTGATACTACACATGGAACTGGATGGGCTTGGCTGCTGCCGCCACTACCGCTCAGCTCTTAGTGCATGGTGTGTTTTTTAGAACAACATAAAGTAGGTAACTCAAAAAAGGGGCACCCTGCCTGCCTGTCTGCCTCCAGATATGGAACTATGTTCCCCTCTCTTTTATTCGAAGGGTCAGTCCTTCCCGTCATTTCCAGGCCCAAACTGTTCCTCAGTCCCGGCAAGGGAGGTCCCTTGCTGCCATTTCCTTGAGAATCTGTGGCCCTCCAGACATTGTTGGATCGCGGCCAGCAGTGATGCATGAGGGGGCCAGAAAATCAGTGGTTCCCTCTCAGCAGTAGCAAATGAGCAATCAGATTCTAGAATGGTGAACATGGTTGTAATGGAGCATGAATATAGATTTTCATGTTCCTGATCCTCTAAATAGGCACACCTTTGGAAAGCCAAGCCAACCTATGTTATGAATCTTGGGTCTGTGTGCATGGAGTTGAATGTGCCTTTGCGCAAGACTGTAGATGTAACAAACACTTCATGCTACAGAGTACTGTGGGAAGTTCTCTAGTCGCTCACAGGTTTCACTTCTCCCTGTGACCTGGTCCCAAGATCAGGCCCATGTCAGGACTCCTAGTGGCATGTATATCCAGTGTCCATATGCATCCCTTGTTATCCTTTTCAATTACACTTTTGCGTGTTTCTTCCGGAGGCCAGATGATTTAGTTTGCCCTCTAGATGGATCAGATCATCCCTGACATGGGTTTGGTAGCTGCCCACCTCAAAATTTTCCAACATGGCTCTGTGAATGGCCAGCTTTTATGGTCCTTGTCTGGATACTTGGTAGACATGTGGCCCCTCTTGATTTCCACTTTGTTTTTTGGGTTTCAGCTTGTGTTGAAGATTCAGGAAATCTTTGACTCCAAACGAGGGAAGAAGAGGGTGAAGTTGGTGGCCCAGACAGGAAAAGAAGTTTCTCCAGCCAGAGGTATAGATTTTAAGTTATGTACAGTTCTACTAGTCAGATATCAAAACATTGGTGGGGATAAGCATGTACTTGCCAACTCTTGAGTATTGATTATGTTTAATATTTGCTTACTCCTTTTTTTTTATCCTGCCCTTCTTCTAATGACCTTAGGATAATGTAGAAGGTTCTGTACTAAAATTGCAGAAGAATACAGTAGTCCCTGATTTTTTTTTAAAGCTGTGCTACTACATTTTTCTATGCGGCTTTCCTTCCTGGCATGTGCTGAACTGCCTAGTAAAGAGCCATGTGTTCTTTGTGTGACCTGCATTTTGCAAATCAGCATTGTCAAGTTGCCTAGTAGTGCTAAACAATTTATGGTGATGCTTCCTTACATTGCACAACATGGAAGATGCCTCCTCGAAACCGTATGATGAGTTTTATTTGCTTTGTTTAGCACTTGGAGTGTGTGTGGCAGCAGATGCTTTTGCCAGATGTTGCACCTGTGCCCAGCTTTTGGTGCCCTTAGGCCCATGATGGGTCATCAGCACGTCAATTGCCTTCCAGCATTTCCTATTCCCACCCAGCTGGCAAATTCTGATGGAAATTCTCTATCGTTTCAGGTGAAACCAATGGGTATGACAGTGAACCGGAGAATCTGCCAAAAAGTGAGTGAGTCACAAGGGCTGAGCTAGCTCATGGGGCATAATTATAGCTGCTGGATCACCTGCTGGTATATTCACTAGAAATGGCCAGGCTGCGTATAGCTTCTGTGAACCATTTGAGTATTTGGAATATTGACCATTTGTTTGTGGCAAAGTGGGCTCACTATGAATGCTTAGAGCAGGGATGGGAAGCTGTGGCCCTCTGGATGTTGTTGGCCTCCAGCTCATGTTACCTCCAGCCAGGTTGGACAGTGATCAGGGATGGTGGCAGATGTAGACCATTAACAACTGGAGATCCACCGGTTCCCCATTCCTGGCTGCTTGTGGAGCTCAGGGGGTGCATATTTCTTCCAGCACCTGGGAGAGCATAGCTTGCTTGGGAGCTATGTCTACTAAAACTTTGGCATGAGGACTTCATGCCTAGGATCCCAATAAAGAGAATAAAGGATTGGGGTGACCGATAGGAAAAAAATATCTGCAGGAAGTGGGCATGTTTAGAACTCAGGTGGTGGCTTTCAAACTGTGTCCCCTTGAACTCTGGAGTTCCAGTTGCTTGATGGGAAAATCATCAAGCTTTACTATTTTCTTGCATTGTTTGACATGTTCTAGGGCACATTTGATTTTTACAGGGCAACAGAAAAGCCCAACAAACTTAGCTGTTGCTCCGCATAAACCTTGAAAGTGGGCCAGAATCCTCTGAGAAACCTGGTAATCACATGGCAGGCATGAATGGGTGTTGCTGCACATAAGCCAGTGTGGAACGAGTTCCCTCAAAGGAGGGAGGTTTCCCCTCAAAAACCCCAACTCTTTTAGGGAATAGATTCCATCCAAAGCAGTTGTGTCCTTTTCCAAAAGTGAAGAGAAAACATCCGAAAAGAAAAAGGTTAGAGTTAGGGCATCTAGATGCTGCAGAAGCTGCTTCTCTCCAGTTCCATGGTGCTACAAAGTAATCACTGAGCTTCTTGTGGTAAAATATATCAAGAGGCTAGTCACACGCCCCTCCCAAAGGCATCTCCAGTGTTGCCTCTTTAGCCCATTCATTTCTGTACTCAGTATGGTCCTGCAAGATTGTGAAACACCCTTTCCTGGGAAAAAAAGGAGTAACTGGAGTGAGATTATACATAATGAGTTTGGCCCTTTATCCCAGGCTTGCATATAAGCACTGGAGGAAGAACAACTAGAGCAACAGGCTCCAAACTGGATCTGTGTCATGACTCATCTGCTCTAGCTGGCACCAGTGGCTCTGGACACACCAGCATTTCCTGCTCTCCATGCCTGCAAAGCTTTGCCTGTAGCCTAGCACAGACACACTTCAGTAGTGCCCACCAATGTCGTCATTTCTCCATCCATCCTACAAACTGTCTTGTGTGGGCACTCAGATAAGCACCCTCTCTTAGGTGCTAGAGGTGGGAAGGGAAGACACTGCAGTCAGGTTTGGAATAAAGGAAGTGCGACTTTTAAATGCAGGCTGCATGAAGCCTAAGTCACTGCAGTTGGTGCAGTTTTGAATACTGCTCCAATCCCATTCAGAATGGGATGCTTTGTGATAGCTCACTGTGGTGGAGAGGAGGAAACCAGCTCTGTTCTCGTGCTTTAGCTTTCAGATGTTAGTATGTTTTGCCTCAGATTGGGCAGCGTAGCTAATTTGCTACCAAACAAGTAAGTCTCTTGCTTACTGCTCCTCCAACCTTTACTGGTATGTGGGAGAACAGATATTGCCTTGTTCCCAACTTTATCATTGAACATCTGCATGACCTTGAGTAAATTCCCTAATCCAGGCCAGGTCAATGTATTGCCCTCCAAATGTGTGTCCAACTGCAGCTCCCATAATCCTTGAGTTTTGGCCATGCTGCGTGGGACTGATGGGAGGTGGAGTTCGACAAGAACTGGAGGGCACCATGTTGGCTAATCTGCCCCTAACCCCTCAACCTTCTTCCTCTCTGTTGCTGCCTCCGCTTCCTTCACTTAGGATAAAAGGCTTTAGCAGTTAAGGGGTCATTTGTCTCTCTTAGGTCGCCATAAGCGCCTGCTGCAGGTACAGGCTCAGTCCAAGAGAAATCCACACTACCAGACTCTGGAGCGGGACCTCATTGAGTTCCAGGAGCAGCAGCTCTTTGAGCTCTTTGTGGTGGTGTCACTACAGAAGAAGCCATCGGATGCAACTTACACCCCACAGATTATACAGCAGTTTCCTAGCAAGGTGAGTGGCATAGCAATGCAGACGTCTGTCTCCATTGTCCAGAGCTTAATGTTATTGTGAATATGCATTGTGAGTCCCGTTGCTCTTGTCATAGCAGTATAATACACATTGAGATGAATAGAAGCACAAGTATACTATCTGGTCTGTGAGTCCTTGGTTGACGTTTTTGTATCTCTTAAAATAATTCCACTGTGCAGTTTCAGTGACTTGTAAGGGAATGAGACTTATCAAAGGCCCATAGCACAGTGGGTGACTGAGATTGATTTTGTGGCAGTCATCGGGATTCATCCTAGGCCCCTCAGGAACTGGAGCATCCTTGGAGCCTAATTGCATGTTATATGCAAAATATGTGCCAAAAGAGTCCGACAGCTGCTTTTCCTTAAAAAATGCAGCTTCAGGAGGGAGATGCAAAATACACCATTTCCCTATAAACCTCTATAAATCTCTAGTCTATCTGTCTGTAAGTGATGTTTTAACCCCACCTTTCTGTTTTATTTTTAAAACACTCAAAGATGGCCTACGTCACCTGAAATAAATTGCACCTCCAAAATACATATCCTGTGGGGTTTAAAATGCATGCTTGCTTCCTCAAAAGTATGTTTGGAATCTGACGGAGGTGTTGGGATGCAAGCGGCTTGGATGGAGAATTGATTTGGGGGCAGAGAAAGGGTTAAATGCTCCCTCTCCAGTTCCATCCCCCCCTCCCAGTCCAAAACTCCCTCCTAAGAAAAGCAACCATTGGGCCTTGCATGTTACATGCATTGGGGAGCAACATATATTTCCGCCCTCAGGCTGAAACATTGCCTGCTGGACTGTGGTCTAGTGGAAATGCCCAAGTGCTGACCTAGCTGGCTGTGCCCAAGCCCCTGTGCAAAATCTGGGCTTGAACGATTGCTCAGCTCTTTGCCAGAGAGCCAGAAAAGAAGCTCAGCTTTGTTTTGGCAAAACATGCACCAGTTTCTAGTGCTGCGCTGCTGGGGTCGGCTCACAGACAGAGAGAGGAAGTGCAGCAGAGTTTTAATGGTAATCCCAGAGCAGCGCTGACTTCATCCTGGTTTTTGTTGATAACAAAAACAGGGAGGGGGAATGTGTTGGCCTACATTGCTCAGGAGGCACAGTGAGCAACATCCCACCGCCTCTCTTTGTACCACTGCTGACAAAGTGGGTGGCGCCCTGCCAGTCTGCTAGCCTTCCCTCTGCCTGGGAGATATTTGGTAGGATGTTAACAAGATTTGCACGGGAGGGTCTTTGAGGCTGGGATCCAGCAGGAAACATTGCCCTAGTAATTACAAGGCAATGATTATAACATGAGCACAGTGATTACAGGCTATCACCAGCTCCAAAAATAGTGCTGTTTCCAAACAATGTGCCAGTCACTCCCTTGCATGGGAGCCTGCAGTAAAGCAAAGCTTCTGGAAAGCCTTTACTAGTCTCAACAGTAAAGCAAGCTAGACTGGAGTGGGCAGGAGTGTTTTTTTTTTAACAACGAAGGCCATGCTGTAAATTAATCAGGAAATAGCAAGGCATGTATATATTCATATGCCTATTTTTTATTATTATACACTCTGTTTTCTGATATTTTTATTGAGCACTGCTTTGGAAACATTTGTTGGAAATTGGTTAATGAATTCTTAAGGAAATCAGTAACCTGCATACTCTTAATGCAGAATTGATCTGATCATACCTGGAAACTGTTCCTCTGCCTTTGAAAAAGTGTAACTTATTTTTATTTGGGGGGAGTGGGGTACCTTTTTCAAGGTATTCATGTCAAAAGCAGCTCTTGGAGGGAGAGGAGAGGATGAAAATTGATATGGGAGGGGGGGCTGGTGTTTGGTGTACTTGGAGGATAATCTCCCATGTCTGCTCCCAGAGAGGAAACTCTGTGCTTGCCTGGCTGTGTTCAGTGATGTGGCGTGTGTTCCCTCTGCAGCCTGACCACCCCTTTCGGCAATCTAAGGACACTGAAGAGAGGCTAAAGGTCATCCCCAAATTCTGTTTTCCTGACCCCAAAGACTGGTGCCCAACATCAGAGTCAAAGAGGTGAGAGACTGTAAAATGGATTGTTTTTATTTAGTGAGGATCTAGGCTAAGAATTGGATTACTTGGGAGCAGCATTGAGTCTGAGTCAGACCTCCTCCAACCCCTGTGTGGCATTTTGATAGATCGGTATGGCTACCAACCTGTCAATTACCCAATGTCACCATGACATCAGGCATAACATTTTCATTGTCAGTGTGGCCAAAGCTCAGGGGTAAGCAGGCTGATTGTCGGTGTCTTCACACCCCACTTCCTTTGCCCAGGCGGTTTGAAATCAGTTTGCAAAGGCACAGGGGTTTAGAGGCACCTATGATCAGTAGGTCAGCGGCACCTTACAATCCAGGAAACCACCCCACACCCGATGTCACTTCCTCTTGAACTTCCAGTGCTCAATGAAGCCTTTTTTCTTTCATTTCCAGCAGGCTTCTAAACTGAATTCTGATATTACAAATTTAACACATTTTTAGTCTTGTTGCATTGGGTCTTGGAGATGACTGATTAAGTGGTATACAAATTGTTCAAATACATAAACAAATGATGACAACAGGTGTTGGGCCTGACTTTAGGGAAATGGTCTTGCATGCCCGAGGTCCCTTGCTGCTGGTTTTCCATCTCTTGGAGTATCTCTTGTTGAGCACCGAGGGGTAGGGCTGGTTGCCCTTGGTAAGGGCAACATGTCTCCCCTTTCATGTGGTTTTGCTGCTCTCAGACTGAGATGCATTAGGAAGCGTGTCCTTTTGGCTAGTTGAAGAAATTGATTTGATTATTTTTTTAAATACCCTTCCTTGAAATGAGTGTTTAAAAGCACAAATAAAACTACAACCCTGTAGCAATCTTTTTATCTGCTTGTTACTTTCTGCCCACCCTTCCCCCAATTCACTGCAGTGTCACAGTGACCTAGATATTGCTGACCATGAACTGCTTACCTACCCCAGTGGGACCCTTGCAAACAAGGGTGGGGTAAGGAGATAATCTCTTGGCGGCCAGTTCTGGTCATTTCTGGGTGGGTGGAGATCTTGGAAGGCAGCACACTGATGAAATATCTGCTGTAAACAGATTTAGGAACTGGACAAGCTCTGTGTCATTTGTGCCCAGCAGTGAAATTCACATTGTGAAGATGGGGCCCTCTGCAGGGTAGGCTAACTCCTGCTGTGCTCGCTCAGTCAGCATGACACTTTTTTTTCTCTTTCCCAGCGAAACGTTTTCCTTTGTGCTGACTGGGGAGGATGGCAGCCGCTGGTTCGGATATTGCAAGAAGCTCCTGGTAAGTAGCTCCCTGTCTTGGATGCTAGCATGTAAGCTCTGCAGCTGCAGGTTAAGGATGAGTGCATGTCCACAGTCCTGTGGATGGATTGGCTAGCAGCCTAGATGCCTGAGCAGCTTCAAATAATTCTTAAGGCTGGCATATTGAAGGAAAAAGAGGGTGGAGGGAAGACGCACTATTAGAAGCTGAAACCAGGGGTGCTCAGGTGACGGTAGGGTGAGAGATCCTTAGCAGTCTGGCCTTCTTGCACGTTCCACTGCTTTGCACCTAAAGGTCTGCTCTTGTCTCCTTTTTAGCCAGAAGGGAAAGGCAAACGACTACCTGAGGTATATTGCATGGTGAGTCGCCTCGGCTGCTTCAACCTTTTCTCTAAGGTGAGTGGGTTGCCCTGAACCTCATAGAGAAAGTGGTAAAATGCCTTTCTAGGGTTGCTGTTGGTTGTTGGGATGGCACACATCTTTTCACAGCACCTGCCAAACATTAGAGGAACCAAGGTGGGGAGCCTGTGGGTCTACAGCAGTTAGTTGCGCTCCCATCTGCTCCAGCCAGCAGGGCCAGGCCAGGGATGATGGGAGTTGTAGTCCAGCAGCATTTGCAGGGCTACAGGCTCCCCAGCCCTGTAGTAAAGGAAATGAGGGGAAGGGTTGTACCTTAAATGCACCTTTAGTGAGGTGGAAGCAAAATCAGCACCAGTAAAGGTTAATCCAAAGCCAACCCCTTTCCCCAGCCCCCAGAGTTATGGCTGGAAAGGATGTGGTCTCCTGATTTAAAGAAGCTCTTAAGAAACAAGCTTTCAGTTCCCTTCTTACTGGAAGAGAAGGGCAATGCTTTGAGGAAGACTGCAGAGAAAACTGCCTTGCTGGCTGTAGACTGGCAAAATGACAATAATTTGTTCAATGTGGTTTGTAACGTATTCTGAAGAGACTTCATCACACAACAGCTGTCCACTCCCTAGAATGCTTGTTGCTTGCCATTCATTTCATTGTCAGTTATTAAATTTGTATACTGCCCTTCATCTGAAGATCGCAACATAAAAGTACAACATGAGAAGACAAAATACATAATAAAACAAAACACAACAAATTTTGAATGACATGTTTTAAAGGACATAGAATGTTATGGGCCTGGTTATAGAGAAACGTTTTTGCCTGGTGCCTAAATATACGTAATGAAGGCTCCAGGTGAACCCCCCAGGAAAGAGCATTCCACATGGGGAGCCACTGCAGAAAAGGCCTGTACTTGTGCTGCCACCCTCTGGACCTCTTGTGGAGAAAGTGCACAAAGAAGGCTCTCAGATGGTGATCTCAGGGTCTGGGTCAGTTCATATGGGGACAGACGGTCCTCAAGGCACTGCAGCCCTGAGCCGTTTAAGACTTTATAGGTCAAAACCAGAACTCGGATTCACATCCTTCATTATACATAGTCGTTGTGGCATTGCCAAACTTATCTGAGATTTGCACAAAGCATCCTGATTGTTTGCCTGCAATGTTTTGGACATCCCATAGGCAACTGGCTTGCAACTAACCATGATGGCTATGTTTTGCCTCCAGTGTCAGAGGCAGTATATCTCTGAATGCCAGTTCCTGGGAATCAAAGGTGGGGAAAGTGCTGTTGTGCTCATGTTTTGTTTGTGGGCTTCTCAAGGCATCTGGTTGACCCCCGTGAGAGAAAGATGGGCCATTGGTCTCATCCAGCAGGGCAGTTCTTATGTTCGCTTTGAAAAACTGTTACCTGTGAAGTGCTGTTAACTGCTCTCTGCAATATTACCAGTCATATAAAGGAAATCTATAATAGAACATTAGCATTTCAATTTTAAGCATATTTTGGCCTTCTCTTTGAACCATTTACAACCTCCATGTGCCATATTGATGGATTTTAGGCATGAATTCATGAACAATGAGGAAATGCGCACTCATTGCTTTTCGTAGGATTAGGGGGTTGAACTGAATTGCCTTCTGCTTTGGCCCCAGGGTAAAACTGCCGCCTCCTCATTTGTCTTGAGATGCACAGTGTAACATACAGTAAGATCTCAGATCTCATTACACGATCAGTATTACTCCAAGCACACTAGCGGCCACTTAGAAAAGTGAAAGAGACAGCAATGGAAAACAAATGGGATGTGTGTGCATTTAAATACGCAATTACGCGACTTAATAAAGTATTGTGAAGGAAGCGTAGGCGGCTCTGGAGTCTGGAAGAATGCTGACAAACTTTGAAAGTGGCTCACACTGAGCTAGAGGAGGTGAAGGAATGATGAATTGAATGTGAGGAAGGTAGAATTGGGGGGGGGATGCACTTAGGGGTGTGTCCTGGGTGGGTGGGGAATGCCCACACTTGGTGACACGGTGACTTACTCACTTACTTACTTTTCTGGTGAATTAACTTGGAAAACTGGTATCTCTGGATGGTTGTGCCATTACAATGAAGGGCACATCTGTGCTGGGGGAGGGAAATGAACATGCCTTCATATCATGTGCCAATAACACAGCACATCTTACACATTGAAAGTGAGAGGACATCAGCTGAAGTGCTGAAGTGTCAATCCTCTCTGCTTTCATAGAATCATAGAGTTGGAAGGGATTCTGAGAATAATCTAGTCCAACCCCCTGCAATGCAGGAATATTCAACTGTCCCTTGCGGGGATAAAACCTGCAATCTTGGTGCTATAAGCACTACGCTATAACCAGCAGAGCTATCCAGCTGTTTCTCACTTGTGTTGTGGCCAGGAAGAACCAGTCTTGTAACAGTAAATTCTTCACATGCAGATATTGGATGAAGTGGAGAAGAGGCGTGAGATGTCCCCAGCCCTGGTGCACCCATTCATGCGCAGCGTCATGGAGGCACCATTCCCTGCTCCTGGGCGCACCATCACTGTGAAGAGTTTCCTGCCGGGAGCAGGAAATGAGGTAACGGCAAAAGGCATTGTTGCCTAGCGTGAGGAATGATCACCATGATTGCAGTAGGAAACTGGGGGAATGCTTGCTTCACTGCCCAGAATGTGCAAGCCATAAAGCAATTTCCAGAGGGTTGCTGGGTTGCTGGCATCCTTTATCTGTCCTTTTCATAGCTGCCAAGTTATCCCTTTTTTAAAGGGATTTTCCCTTATGCTGAATAGGCTTCCTCGCGAGAAAAGGGAAAACTTGGCAGCTATGGTCCTTTTGGGACACAATTCAGAGCTTGCCAAGTCTTTGAGCACACACCTAAATAAATGTATGAGTGGAACGACTTCCATTTGCACAGTGGGACTTCCCTTCCCCTATCTGCACCCCTTCTGTTCTGTTCTGGGTTTTCCCCCAACCCTTGTAGCAGATTTGGGGATGGCATAGTGCATGTGTGTAGGGGGGAGAGGAAGCCATTCTGCTCCTATAATTATTTAAGTGAATACAGTCATACCTTGGTTGTCAAACGCCTTGGTACTCGGATGTTTTGGCTCCCAAACGCCGCAAACCGGGAAGTGAGTGTTCCGGTTTGTGTACGTCTTTGGGAAGCTGAACGTCTGACGCGGCTTCCGAGGCTTCCGATTGAGTGCAGGAACCTCCTGCAGCCAATCGGAAGCCATGCCTTGGTTTTCGAACGGTTCCGGGAGTTGAACGGACTCCTGGAACGGGTTAAGTTCGACAACCAAGGTACCACCTCAACATTTTGGGTTTCAGGAGAGAACACAACAACAAAATGGCTCAGTTCTTGTCCATAACTCATTTACAATTGTCTGCTCTCAGGTAATTGAGCTTTGCCGTCCCCTGGATTCGCGTCTGGAACATGTTGACTTTGAATGCCTGTTTAAGTGCCTCAGCATCTCTCACTTGATCCAAGTCTGCGCTTCTCTCCTGCTGGAAAGGAGGGTGATCTTCGTTGCTGACAATTTGAGGTGAGACTGAAACGACAAGTCCCCTGCCTGGCTTGGCAAGATCTTTGTGTGTGTGTGTGTGTGTGTGTGTGTGTGTGTTTCCCACCGCCCTTTTGGAACCTTTCATGCCACAAAATAATTGCAACTTTTCTTGTTAATGCATATATAGACTATCATCATCATCATCATTGAAATTCAGCCACCATAAAATGCAAACTCTGGAAACATGAAACAGATATTCATGAATTACTGGAAAAAATACTATTGGTCTACATAAGTTTGCACATATGGTGTAGCTTGCATGGAACCTGACACCAAAATCTGGAATGGCAGGGCTAGCTGGGGAAGGGCTGTAGATCAGCGGTAGAGCATTGCTTTGCATGCAGAAGGTCCCAGGTTCAATCCCTGGCATCTCAAATCTTGTCTGAAATGCTTGTCTGAAATGCTGAAAAGCCACTGCCAGTCAGTGCAGGCAATGCTTAGCTAGATGGACCAATTGTCTGCCTTGGTATAAGGCAGCTTCCTATATTCCTATGCCCTTCGTATTCGGGAAAAGTGCATTACACAGTCATCTTGGAACTGTACAACTTCATAATTGTGGTGGGAGATAGCATGTGTGAATTTTCCTCCATAAAAAACACAAATTGCACTTAGAAGACTTTCATGCCATGGAAAAGCCTGTATTCTTTCCTGCTAATTTTCTGGCTTTCCAGAACCAGGGAGTATTTATTATGGGACGGCATTCATTCTTTCCGTTAACTACCTCTATTTTGCAGTGGTGCCATTCCAAAAGTAGTACATATTTCCTCTTGCATGGGACCATGGCATACATCACATTTTAGCCTTTACCTGATCTAAATTAATTTCTCTAAATTAGGGGTGCTTTTCGTCAGCCAGGGACTTTATATACTGACTATACTGGCTTAGGGAGCTGGGTATGTTTAGCCTGGAGAAGAGAAGGTTAAGGGGTGATATGATAGGCATGTTCAAATATATAAAAGGATGTCATATAGAGGAGGGTGAAAGGTTTTTTTCTGCTGCTCCAGAGAAGCGGACACGGAGCAATGGATTCAAACTAGAGGAAAGAAGCTTCCACCTAAACATTAGGAAGAACTTCCTGACAGTAAAAGCTGCAACAGTGGAATTTGCTGCCAAGAAGTGTGGTGGAGTCTCCTTCTTTGGAGGTCTTTAAGCGGAGGCTTGACAGGCATATGTCAAGAATGCTTTGATGGTGTTTCCTGCTTGGCAGGGGGTTGGACTGGATGGCCCTTGTGGTCTCTTCCAACTCTATGATTCTAATGCTTTTGTGTTTTATTTTCCTCACTTAGCACCTTGTCCAAATGTGGTCATGCTGTGGTTGCAGCACTCTACCCGTTCACCTGGCAACACACTTATATCCCTGTCCTGCCAGATTCTATGATAGACATTGTCTGCTCACCTACCCCTTTCCTTATTGGCATCCTCTCCTGCTCCTTAACTCAGCTCCAGGACCTGCCCATTGAAGAGGTGAGATCTGAGAAAACCTCAGGAGGAAATGTAAGGGATGGTGGTGCCCCAGTTATTACACCATATTAGTGAGGAAGCGGTGAAAGCTTTAGTCGTGTGTTCTGGGATGACCTATTCATTTAAGACAATATGCTTAATTCTTACACTTGCACAAACCTTGAGTCCATCAGTGTATCCAGTGTGGTGCTACATGAATGTTCATCAGCCCAAGGATTTCTGCTTGTGCAGTAGAATGTTCTGTCCCCCTCCTCCCACCCACCCCTAAATCTGATCTAGGCTGAGACCCTACCTGCCTGCAGACTGTCTCGCCAGAGTGGTGCATGCTCTGGTTATCTCCCGCTTGGACTACTGCAATGCGCTCTATGTGGGGCTACCTTTGAAGGTGACCCGGAAACTACAACTAATCCAGAATGCGGCAGCTAGAGTGGTGACTGGGAGCGGCCGCCGAGACCACATAACACCGGTCTTGAAAGATCTACATTGGCTCCCAGTACGTTTCCGAGCACAATTCAAAGTGTTGGTGCTGACCTTTAAAGCCCTAAACGGCCTCGGTCCAGTATACCTAAAGGAGCGTCTCCACCCCCATCGTTCTGCCCGGACACTGAGGTCCAGCTCTGAGGGCCTTCTGGCGGTTCCCTCATTGCAAGAAGCCAAGTTGCAGGGAACCAGGCAGAGGGCCTTCTCGGTCGTGGCGCCTGCCCTGTGGAACGCCCTCCCATCAGATGTCAAAAAGGAAAACAGCTACCAGATTTTTAGAAGACATCTGAAGGCAGCCCTGTTTAGGGAGGCTTTTAATGTTTAAGAAATTAGTATATTTTAATGTTTCTGTTGGAAGCCGCCCAGAGTGGCTGGGGAAACCCAGCCAGATGGGCGGGGTATAATTTATTTATTTATTTATTTATTTATTTATTATTATTATTATTATTATTATTATTATTATTATTATTATTATTATTATTCCCCCAACCCCTCCAGAGCAATTCTTGTCCTGACGGGACATGTTAGTTGAATGCTCTCCATTGGTACCAACACAACTGTTTGCTCAATGGCCCATTTCACAGAAGAACTTTTTTAAAGATGGAGCCGGGGATCTGAATTTTCATTTGTAGACACCGCTCCCCCTTCCTTCTCTTCTCAGTTGGAATGTGCTGCCATTGTAGATGTGGCCCCCTTCATGCGCAATAGCTTCCACCAAAGTGCTTGAATTGAAGTCAGAGCTATGAAGTGATAACTTTGTCCTATCCTGGATTGCCAATGATTGATGGACACCGCGGTCACTTGATAAGAAGGGTTGTGCTTATGTTATCTGATCTGTGTTATCTGTTCTGTGCAGCCAGACAATAGCTTGTTGTCAGTGTCATATGAATCAGCATAGGAGGACTGTGGGTTGCACAAGGGGTTTGTGGATTATATGGAGTAACCGTCTATCTCTTTCCTTAGGTACTGATTGTTGATCTGTGCGCAGATACATTTTTACAACAGGTGAGTCAAATTACTTAGCTACTGGATGCTTCACAAGCAATCCGAATGGGGATAAATACACAAAAGAAGCTAAGGACCAAAATGCATATTGGAGATCCATGTTCAGATCTGCTGACTCTTTGTTTAAGCTTAAAAGCAACAGGGAACAAATTGGATTGAGACTGCAGAGCTGGGAGAAGTCAGGGTTTAATCTGTTCCCATTTGCTATTTACCTGATTTCCTCTGCCCAAAACTGTCTACACTGACGAGGAAAAAGGACATCAAGGATGGTTAGTCTTGTCATTTTGTGGTTCTGAGGACTGGGAAGAGGGACTGCAGAATGCTGGGCTTCTGGGGAGATAAGATTGCCCAAGGGAGTTTTTCTTTGTGCATTTGAGTGGCTTAGGTAACAACAAGTGTTTTCTATGGGGAAGTGGTATTTCCTAAGACAGCTGAAATTTAGTAGGGGGTTGTGGCCAAAATTTCCAGTTGGCCCACTTCTCACATGATGAGATAGCATTGTTTCAAACTATGTGCGTGAGCAGGAAGTAGTCACCATGACTCCCAGACTTTAGTCAGTTTCTAAACAAACTTAACTTCAAATAATCAATTGCAAAGCTGGCTTGCTTAGTTAACCAGAGGGTTTTTTAAACCACAATATTTGGTTTGCACCTAACAAGCCAGGTTTTATGGAAAGTGAAACTAAACACTTTCCTAGACACGCTTGGGAAGAAGGCGGATGAGCATATGAGTCTTAAGTTCAATGGGGCTTCTTACTGCTTGAGCCCATGGTCATCATGGTTTAGCATGATAAGAAAGAGCCTAGCTCCCCTTGGACTTCTGTGCTCTCCATTGCTCTCCCACTCCCAGCATGGCTCCAATGAGACTGGAAGCTTCTGCTTTAAATTAACCTCAGTTTACTGTGTTGTCCAATCCATAAACTGTGGTTATTCTTGGAAGATAGGAAGCTGCCTTATATCAAGACAGATGATTGCCTGTCTAGATCAGGTTTGTGGCAGAGTTCTTTCCCAGCCCTATCTGGAGATGCTGGGAATTGCATGGAACATGGAACATAACAACAACAACAACAACAACAACAACAACAACAACAACAACAACAACAACAATCCCTTAAATCCCACAGATTTAGGAGATCTGATAGTTGTTGTTTAGTCGTTTAGTCGTGTCCGACTCTTCATGACCCCATGGACCATAGCACGCCAGGCACTCCTGTCTTGCACTGCCTCCCGCAGTTTGGTCAAACTCATGTTCGTAGCTTCGAGAACACTGTCCAACCATCTCGTCCTCTGTCGTCCCCTTCTCCTAGTGCCCTCAATCTTTCCCAACATCAGGGTCTTTTCCAGGGAGTCTTCTCTTCTCATGAGATGACCAAAGTATTGGAGCCAAAGTATTGGAGAATTGCATGGGTGGAGATTTTTTAAACCTTTTCTTCCCATGCATAGTTCTGCTGAAAATCCCCCCTCCCCTTGAGTTTCTGTTTGCATCAGAAAGAAGCTTTTGCTGGGACCAATGACAGCTTTGCTTTTCACACAAATAGCTTTAAGGGGATGGGTGCTAAAGATTTAAGTTCCTTCCTCCACTTTCTTCAGTCCTAGTCCTGATAGTTGCCGCCTGCCCCATGATTGCTGTTCTGAAGCAAAAATGCACAAGGAAAAACTATACTTGTAATGTGACTTGAATTTTGGTCTTTAGAAAGCTATTGTCTCTCTAGCATCTTGCTGCTTCTATTTTCTGTGTTTCCTCTCCACAAGAGTTCTTCTCCTCATTGTCTAGAGTCTAGACAGTCAAGAGTTTCCTGTAGTCAGCTGTTATTAAAATAATCTAGTGTTGTCATTCTCTGCTGGCTTCCCTTTTCCCCTGTTGCCCGAAGGTGCTCCCCCAGGCAAAGCAAGGGGAGGCTGACAAACTGTTCAATGCAACATTCCACCAAGCAAAATTAAGTGTCATTGGTCTTTTTAGTTCTAGTGCACAATTCCTGGTTAAGGAGTAGTCAGAAGTAATTGGGTCATTACATTTGCCCAGTATCTAGTGCAGTGGTACCTTGGTTTATGAACTTAATCCGTTTCGGAAGTCCGTTTTTAAAGCATGTTATGCTTCCGAGGCAAAGTTCACAAACCAAAACACCTACTTCCGGGTTTGCAGTGTTCTTAATGCAACTAAGCTGTTCTTAAACCAAGGTACCACTGTTCTTCAGTACAGTAGAATGTTTTTTAAGACATTGCTAATCTCAGGCCGTTGTTTGTGTAATGGTATCTCTGTCCATGGCAAAAGACAGGATCTTTTCCCAGAGGAATTTACAGTTTTAAACTTCAGCAGTGGCCAAGGTGGGTGGAGAGGCAGCAGGCAGAGAGGGAAGGAAGGATGGGTGGCTTGTATGAGAGCAAAAGCAGGCAGCTATCTAGATTTTGATCCAACTGAGGACAAGAATTAAGGAGTTCAGGCCAAAGGGTTAAATAGGCCCAAAGGGTTAAATAGAAGCAATTTGCTAAGATTTGTTTCGGTTTCAATTATTGAAAGCTATAAATATCTTCAGGAGTACATCAGTTTCTCTTATCCTGTGTCTGTTTATCTGATTCTCTGTTCATGGTAGTGGCCATTGCCACATTTTATGGTAACAAATTGCAGACTGTAGTTCATGCGATGTGTGAAGAAGCATGTCCTTTTTCCTTTTCCTGAATCTTCCACCAGTCAGCTACTTTAGATGACCTCAGTTTCTAATATAACAATATAGGAAGAATAACTTCTCCCTATTCACACTCTTCATTCACACCAAGCAGTTCTCCTTTTTTCTCTCCACTGGTGTGTTCTGCATTGGAGCCAATGCATGGGAGTTGGTTATTCAAAGGATCTTAAGATGTGACCTTATGATATTTATTAGATTTTTGTTTAGTTTTTGAATTCTGCTTCTAGAGGCTAGAATCTGTAGTGGTTGTATCAACATCTGCAATGCTTTTCTAAAAATATTTTTGATAATGGGTGGTATACAACTAGGTTATACCCAGAGTAGATCCCCTGAAATAAATGGATTTCACTTACTTAAGTCCATTGATTTCAGTGGGTCTGCTCTGTGTATGATGAACATTGGAAACCACCCCACCTGCTTTAAACATAAAATTTAATTGGTTCCACACTTTAATTATGTATAGCCATGAGGTGTGCCCTCTTAAACTGCATGTTGAAATAATTTCATGTGGTAGCTGACATAATTACTTCATGAAACATTTTAGTGGCATCACATGGCCCTGTTTTGGAATACGTGTTAACTACCACCATTCTGCTTCCTCCCCTTTTATTTTAAAGGTTTCAGATGAAGATGAAATCCTACCTCACAAGCTCCAGGCTGCACTCGTACAGATCTTAGAAGAGAGAAATGAAATCTTGTCTCGGGAGCGGAATTACACACAAGGTGACTTGGATCAGAAAGATGGTGTACAATGAGTTAAAGAAAACCTTCAAATTTACTTACCCCAATAAACCAGAAGCGTTTCTTCTAGGTGTACTTGGGAATGAGTTACCAAAGAAAGCCCACAACCTATTTTTATATGCAACAATAGCAGCAATGATAGTAGATGCAAGATACTGGAAACAAAGAGAGACCCCAGGGAAAGAACAATGGCTATACAAACTAATTGAATATGCAGAGGATACCAGTATGACATTTAAAATAAGAAATCAAGATGATAAACAGACAATGAGTGAGTGGGAGTATCTAGGGGAATATTTACCAAAAAAAAAATGACCTCAGATATAGATTCCAGATAAAGGGATACTTTGTGACCAACAGTTGATAATATGAGAGATATGAGAGTGTGGGAAATAAGGTGAAGGAATTAATGTATATGCAGCTAAGCAAGATGTAAAAAGAACTGTCATGGAATGCTGAGTGGGAAGTCAAGCAGTTATTGTATAAGAATAGGAAAAAGGTGTAATTGTAAAACTGGAAAACTTAAAAAATAAAATAATCATAACAATGAAAAAGGAAATTAGACATCCATGAGAATATGGTGGTGTGGAAATCTCCAGACATCTCCACTGCAAAGTGGCAAAGTGGGGTGGGGGTGGGGAATTTGGTTGGCAGAGGAAAAAGTGTCAGGAAGGGGCTTTAACCCCCAGGGCTGATGGGGAGGAGAGGAGGTTGCAGTGAGGAAACGGTGACTGGGAAAAGCATGTGCACAGTGCTTCCCACTTCCAGCAAACTACACACGCATCCTACTGCTTGGCAACAGAGAAGTGGTTGTTTGGATTCCCAGACCCACCCTTGCTTCTGCGCATCCATGTTGATGGTTGCCTAGCTCCCCATTGAGAGTGCAGTTATTGTACCTACTGAAGCTGTTGACATCCTGAGCTATGTGCCACGTTTCGTTATCTCTGTTTAAACAGAGATATGTAGGTAGAGATTTAGGCTCTGACCCACCCAGCAGGATGCGCAGTCCCTTCATAGCCTTTGGGAACGAAGCCGAGGTCGATCTCTCCAAAGGTTGAGTTGTGACTGCTTTCTGTGCCTTTTTGTAGGTGACGTGACTCTGGACTTGTTGGTATCGGAGGCTTTTGTGCGCTTCTTCGTGGAGATTGTGGGGCACTACTCCCTGCACATGCACGTCACTGAGAAAGGGGAGCGGGTGTTCCAGCGAGATCCCTTCCGGAAGTCCCACACCTCCCGCAATGTGCGCCATTTCCTAGACATCTTCATGGAGACGCAAATGTTCGCTGGTTTCATACAGGATCGAGAGCTACGGAAGAGCGGGGTTAAAGGTGATTGCTTGCCAAATCCAGTCCTTATTACTGTTTTATGTAGAACAATTGTGGTATTTGCACAAGAATTTAAAACAGCCAAAGAGGAATCCAAGTTGGATTGTTTTTCAATATCTGGTATCTTCTAAAATGTTTTGCTACTGGAGGTAACCAGGAAGGTAACCAGGACCATTTACCATCTGCTTTCTCCTCATTTTGGAGTGACTCATTTATTTTGGATGGCCATTTGTTTTCTTGGCCATATTGTGTATGGTGATTATTATTTTTTTACAACCCTGTGCTTTGTTAGGTTTTGGGAATTTTCAATGAAAGTTGATTAAAATAAACCAAGTGAAAATGGTAGAAATGCAGAGCTACTTTGTGCCTGCAGAATGTTCTGTGCTCTTCTTCTGGGATTGGAAAGGTGCTGCTGCCTTCAGTTGTGAGCCCCTCCAGGTTCTGAGCTTGGAAACAGTGACAGTCCTTTGCTGACTTCCCCAAAAGCATTCTTTATTTAGTTCTAGGAAAGTGGGGTGAGGGCTTATCCACACTTGCAAGGAATTGTAGATAAACTGTTTAACTTTTAAACAAGATTGTAATGAAATTCAAATGCCTGCTTGGCTTTACTTTATTAAAGAAGAAGAAGAAGAGTTTGGATTTGATATCCCACTTTATCACTACCCGAAGGAGTCTCAAAGCGGCTAACATTCTCCTTTCCCTTCCTCCCCCACAACAAACACTCTGTGAGGTGGGTGGGGCTGAGAGACTTCAAAGAAGTATGACTAGCCCAAGGTCACCCAGCAGCTGCATGTGGAGGAGCGGAGATGCGAACCTGGTTCCCCAGATTACGAGTCTACCGCTCTTAACCACTACACCACACTGGCTCCCTAGAATTAGACAGGTAGCTGTCAGCATGATGGACAGGAGAGGAGGCCCCTTTCCTTCACTTAAGTTAATACAGTGGTACCTCTAGTTACGAACTTAATTTGTTCCGGAGGTCCGTTCTTAACCTGAAACTGTTCTTAACTAGAGGTGTGCTTTTGCTAATGGGGCCTCTTGCTGCCGCTGCTCCGCTGGCACATGATTTCCAGTCCATCGTAGGGCAAAGTTCTCAACTCAAGGTAACTCTTCCAGGTTAGCGGAGTTTGTAACCTGAAGCATTTGTAACCTGAGGCGTTTGTAACTCGAGGTACCACTGTACCAGAATTGGAGGTGATGGAAAACCTTCAGACTCTCTTCCAGCTCTTGTACTAACTGCCTGGGTAGTGCACTGGGAAATAATTAAGAAACTCCTCCTTGCCATGGAGGAGGTAAAGGCTGGAGAACGTGAGAACATCTCCAACCCAGAATAAGAGGCTATGAACAGGATGCCTGGCTGCATCCATGCACTCATCCCTTCTTTTAGGCAATGTACAGGTATTTCCCTTCTTTGGGGCACATGTGGGCTTTCTCATGTGTAATCCTGTTTGAAACTTCACCCCAAGAGAGAGAGAGAGAGAGAGAGAGAGAGAGAGAGAAAGAAAGAAAGAAATGCATGTCTAAGTGATGCTTTCCTTTTTTCTAGGCTTGTTTGAAGTCCGTGCCTTGGAGTATTTGGAGACCATTCCAGAGTCTGAGCCAAGCGGGATGAACAAAATCCTCCGTAGTCTGGGTAAATAATGCTCAGTCTTGCTCTTGCCTGCCTTGGTCGCTTGTAATTTGTGTAACTATCAACTACCAAGAAAACCTTTCAGCCTTGATAATAAGCCTCCTTCTCTTCCTCCATTGCACCTGCAGTGGAGCTTTTCCAAATGGTGAATGGGCTGGTGAGATGTAGCCCTGGACAGGATGCAACCAACTGCTTGGAAGCTTACTGTTAGAGTTTTACAAAATACTTTCAGGTCAAAATCACCCGTATCCACACCGCAGCTGATGCAGACGCTGTAGAAGTGTTTAGAGCACCCTCTGGTTAAAGTTTGTGCAGATACCATCGCATCCTGAGGTTCATTCTGTACAATGTAGAAATCTGGCTTTTGGTGTGATGGAATCTCCCCTTTGGAACTTCCTCCAGACAAGTGTAATTAATATTATCTCTTTGGCACTAGCTGAAGGCCTTCATTTCCCAACAAGCTTTTAAAGTGGAGATTCTTATCCCAGCCTGTTTATGTATTGGATTTAAATTATTTCTATGTACGTTTTCGTTGCTGACGTTTTTATGGTTGACTGCTTCGGGGTGTTTCATGGGAAGCGATTAATGAACTCAGTGAAATAGCCATGCCCAGGCATGCCTCAACCTTACAATTTTTTCTTTATGCTTTTCCTTTTAGGTAGCAAAATGAAATTTTTGCAAAAGAAGTGAGAAGAAGCTGAGTACAAAATTGCTGCTAAGAGTGGTTTCAAGTTCTCACTTGGCTGTCAGAAGGGGGGCACCACGTTGCCTGTTGCTGCAGCGTCAGATGGGATGACTTGAATTCAAGCTCAGATACCCTTCAAATAATTGGAAGAAAGGGCGTAAGATCTGAGTGGAATTCTCAAATCTTTGCTGTGCCTAGTCCAACGGGACTTTTACTGGGAGAAACTAGGCTTCTGTGTCTTTGTAGAATTGGTCTACAAAGGAGAATCCAATTAGCTGTGTGAACTATCCCTGTTTATGCTGCTTGGCCTGAAGAGACTTCCTGTGCCCTCTTGTTTTTATAAATGACTCCTGCTCAAAGTAGCCCTGAGGGCTAAGCTGATACCTTTTAATAAGAGGAATGAACCTGAAATAAAAAAAAATGAATTCAGGAACTGACCTATGGCAATACTGCACTGCAGAGATTCTCTGCACCTGGAAACTTCCTCTAAAACTGGAAAGGCAAACCTGTACTCTTAGGGCCTGTTCATCCATCTTCCTGTTAGGTCCTCTGTTACTGGCCCAGGTTTAGCCACATTCTCTTATTAACTATTGGCTTTACTTATGTCTGTCAAAGCTTTCTGTTTTTCAAATATTGAAAGCAAGACGAGAACACCCACTTCTTTGTTTGCTCTATTGGTTTTTATACTGCAAACTTCAACCTGCTGCAAATATACAACTTCTGTGCCTTTTTGCAGACCTGCTTCTGCTACGTATGGGGATATACCTCAGTCAAGACTGGTGTTTACTGGCCAAGAAAATGCCGTTTAAACGCAATTTGGGAATATGAAGACTTTTTTAAAAAGAAAAAGAAAACCGAACAGTGGAATTTAAAATGAGTTGGTTTTGGTTTGATACAGAACTATTGTAAAAGAAAAGTGAGTTTCTTACCATTGCATTTTGTTGTGAAATGGGTGGGATAGAAATGGGTTCTTCCCTGTAAAGCATCGCTCTAATTTACCGCAGCTGAACATTCATCAAAAACATTTTCTTCCTCATCTACACCAAGGTCTGTTGTTATCTGCTTTTAGGGAACCCTTATTCCTCCTGGTAGCTTGCACACTATTTCCAATAGCTGTTTAGAGTGTAAAGGCAAATACCTGTGTCACTTACCTAATCAACTATGACAGCATGCCATTTTCTTATTGGACCAGTTTTGTATTTAAGGACTTTGCAGGCAGACAGGTGAGCAGGCTGGCAGAGCAGGAACTGAGCACCCTGTCCCTCCTTTGAGCCCAGCATAGAAACCAAGCAGGTTGCTAGAGGAGGGAAAGTCCCTTAGAAATGCAGCTCCCTATCCTTTTGCCAGCCTCCAGTAGACTATTAACTTTTGGGGGGGGCTGGTAACTTTTGAGAGCTTATTTACAAGGCAGTATTAGACTACTCCAATTACTCTTGCCTCTGTGGACCTGTTGGATGTAGCCAGAGAATACACTCCAGTGGCGCTTTACCATATGTTTACATGTAGGAAATAGACTCAGGATTAATGCATGGGACTGTTGTACAGCCTTGGAATCATAACAAATGACCACACGAGGAATTCCTTTGACGTACAGAGCGCTGATGTACCAAATTGCCTTTTCTCTTCCTTACAGTCTGATTGACCTCTGGATTTGAGTGAAACATGAATTTCAGGTCTTCATGGGTTTTTAAAAAAATATTATTGCTTGTATCTGAAAGGTGCTGCTTTCACTGGGGAGAGTTCCTAATATTTTATTTTTATTTTTGCTGTGCCAAAAAACATGAAGACAAAACATCAAATGTATATATGAGGATAACATCAGAGAACTTTCAACATTTAAATCTGAGTTGGTCATACAAGGCCAACAGCCCATCCCATATGTTTACTCAGAAGTAAGTCCCTTGGCCTTCAGTGGGATTTGCTCCTTAGAAAGCATTTTGGATTTCAGCCTAAGGCTAAAATCCTTTGTGCACCAATTGGGGAGCAAGTAAATCTCAGGGATGTGCATACTTTTGAGTCTTCTTCTTTGGTGATCACTCGTAGCCGAGTAAGATTGTCTTCCATAAACACGGTTTTAACAATGGGTCTGTAAGTGACTGTGGAGGCCAATTCTGCATCCACACGTCCTTCCACAGTGGGGACATTGGTTTCCGGGTGGGAGTTGATCACGGTGTGGATTTCCCAAGCGTGCCTTCCTCTTAGCACATTTCTCCCTTGCATCCTGGGTTCGAGTGTCTTCAAAGCCCATGACACCTTTGGTAAAGGCTGTTCTCTAACTGGAGCGCTCGCAGGCCAGTGTTTCCCAGTTGTCAATGTTTATACTACATTTTTTAAAGATTTGCCTTGAGACAGTCTTTAAACCTCTTTTGTTGACCACCAGCATACTTCTGAGTAATTATGCACAGGACCACGTTGTAACAAGTGGGTCCCAAACACAAAGGAAGTGATTTTGTTCAGTTTCTGTTCTCGCATGATTTAGAACCGTTGCTGCGATTCTGTTTCGAATCTCTCATGCTTCCACCCTTACAGAACTAGATTCTAGATGAGAAGATCTGGTAATTGATTTTGTGGGAGCTTTTCAGCACTTAAGACTATTGCACTTGATCAGAAGACGAGGAAGAAGAGTTCACCTGCGATTCTGTTATTCATATCCACATTTGGGAAATGTCTGGGTTACTTTAGCCCTCAGGGTGTGAAACCCACTTTAATAATTCCTGTTGCACAATCCTAGATGGGAAACATGCATCTTTCCCTTATCTCCATAAAAAAACTTTCCTCCAGACCTTGCGTACTTCTTCTCAGTGGTTGTCTTTCTCCTGTGTAGCACCTTTGTGTGTGTTTCGCAGCCTGTTTGCTCATTCTGGATAAAGCCATATTTTTGTGGTGTTTAGATGAAACCAAAACTATATGTACAGTTACAGATCTGTAATAAACCAAGTTCTTTAAGGAACTGGTTCAAATAAAATATGCTGTGTTTTTGTGTATCGGATCATCTCTTTTTTCTGTCTGTCAATGATAATGACACCATCAGTGTGTTTTTCCAGAAAGACTGAGCTCTTAATGTTAGAGGAATGAGTCGTGCCCTTGCCAGAAGTAGAACTTGTAACATTGTAAACGGAATAATAATAATAATAATAATAATAATAATAATAATAATAATAATAATAATAATAAATTATTTATACCCCGCCCATCTGGCCGGGTCTCCCCAGCCACTCTGGGCGGCTTCCAACAGAAGAATAAAACACAACAGTCTATTAAACATTAAAAGCCTCCCTGAACAGGGCTGCCTTCAGATGTCTTCTAAAAGTCTGGTAGTTGTTTTCCTTTTTGACATCTGTTGGGAGGGCGTTCCACAGGGCAGGCGCCACCACCGAGAAGGCCCTCTGCCTAGTTCCCTACAACTTGGCTTCTCGCAACGAGGGAACCACCAGAAGGCCCTCGGTGCTGGACCTCAGTGTCCGGGCAGAATGATGGAGGTGGAGACGGCCTGGATGCATGTCTGGAAGGGAAGCTTGTGCAGAATATTGTGGTGTGTTTATCTGTTAAGAAGTACTGGTTACCAGAAGTGCATCACCCCAATATGACATCACTGAACCTGCTGCCTTGTATAGCTATATAGGCAACAATTCTAGGAGCAGAGAAAGACTGCAGCTCAGTGGAACGTAAGAAGCTATCTTATACAGAGTCAGATCACTGCTCTGTCTAGCTCAGTATTGTCTACACTGACAAGCACTGGCTCTCCAGGGTTTTAGACGTGGACATTTCCAGTCCTATTGTGAGATACTGGGGATGAACCTGGGCCTTTCTGTAAGACGGATACTCTATCACTGAGCTACGATGGTAAACAACATGCTTTGCAAGCAGCAGATCCCAGTTTCAATCATTTCCTCTCCAGATACAGCTGGGAAAGACCCTCTCTAAAATCCTGGGGAGCTTTCGTTAGGACTGTTGAGCTTGATGGGTCAGTGGCAGTGGTATAGCATGGGCTTCCAGTACCCAGGGGCCACACAATGGAACGGGAGGAGGGGAAACAGAGATAACAAAATAAGAGTCATTCCATTGTCTGGAGTGGTCACTTCCTGGTTTATATGGAGCTGTTTTCAACGGAGCTCAGCAACAATAATACATTTATTGTCAATGTACAACCTGTGTACAGTGAAATTAACAGAGCCTCTCCCCCACCCCACAAACATTCAAATAAGCGGTTTTCCATACTCATCTGTAAGCAGAGATCATGTAGCACAGAACCCTTTGCAGAAAGTGAATGAACTGCAGACCAGTTCTCGGAACCACTTGTGGCTCTAGCAGTGCTGGGTGCCCACTAGTTTCCTCACAACAGCAGCAGCAGCAGCAGCAGCAGCAGCAGCAGCTTGCTCCTATTATTTCTTAACTCCAGCCTATGACTGCTTCGCTCCTTCCCTCATGGGTTGTAATGGAATAAGGAAATGGACTGCAGGCTATGACCTTGGTCAGTGGAGAATTGGTAATGAACAGTGTGAAGTAGAAAAAACACAGTTAACATGTAATAAATTTTGCTTAAAGGGGACACCATTTTTGGAAAAAGTTACAGGTTTCTGCAGTGAAAAATATGTCTGTCGTTAAAACAATAATACCATATAGAGAGCTTGTGCAAAGTCCACTGCACTGTGGCAACAGATTAAACCGGATTGGTGTGTGCGCTGGGGAAGTGGGCCTGAAAGGAGAGAAAAATAAAAATCCCAGCCGCTGGGGAAACCATTTATGCTGTGGGCACGTGTAAGAGGGAAAATTATCCATTAACCAGAGGCCTTGGAAAGGAGAACGTGTGTATGTATGGTATGTAGTGTTACTCTCCAGGCAGCATTGAAAAAAATACACCGCTTGAATCACTGTTGTTGTTTGCATTAATCTATAACTCTATTTGTTATTTCGGCGCCGCTGTTCCTTACGCCGCCCTGCAGGGGGAGCAGCAGCAGCATGACTTGCTGGGCCGTGTAGTCGAGCAGGCGCAGGCGCCGGGAGCCGCGGCGGTTCCTTTCGCGCCAGAGAGCTAAATTTGCGCAGCCGCAGTGACACCAGTGGATGTCGGGGAGACGGCGGCTGCGCAATCTTAACGCGACGGAAGTTTGAGGCGCGCGGGCGGGCGGTGGGAGCTGCGGCATGTCTGGTCCGGGCTTGGTGGCCGGCGAAGTCGCCGTGGACGCCCTGCCCTATTTCGACCAAGGCTACGAGGCTCCGGGCGTGCGAGAGGCGGTGAGTGGGGCGGGGGACAGGGGGACAGGGGGCGAGAACGCCGGGTCTTCCCTGCGTCCCTCTGACCGAGTGTCTTCCGCTTCGCTCGTTTGTCTCCCCTCAGGCCGCGGCGCTGGTGGAGGAGGAGACGCGGCGCTACCGGCCCACCAAGAACTACCTGAGCTACCTGACGGCGCCCGACTACATCGCTTTCGAGGTGAGGAAGGCGCCCGCCAGGCTCAAGTGTCCTCCGCAGTGCCGGATTTACGTATAAGCTAAACAAGCTAAAGCTTAGGGCCCCACTCTCTTTGGGATCCCCCCAAAAATTAAAGGAAAAACACAGCTGGTTGTACACTTCCAAAATATAAGATAAAAAATTAAATGAAATAAAACCTACATACAGCAACAGTGTTTTGTGTTGTGTAGCCTCTTATGATGTAAGTAATTGTCAACAACAAATTGTCACAGTTTTTGTGTTGAATATATGCTATATGGTAATTTATGGAGCTAAAGCCATTTGCACATAACAAAATATGTATTTTATCAAAGTAACTGGAGCAGAAATACAAAGGACAGCTGGACATATAAAGGGCCCCATTACCTTCTGTAGCTTAGGGCCTCATCAAACCGAAATCTAACCCTGGTCCTTGGGTTCAGAGCTGGGACTTGCCGGTACCTGGACTGCAGCTCCCAGCATCCATGGCAGCTGGCTGGGGCTGATGGGAATGATAGTTGTAACTATCTCTGGCGGGCAATAATTTCCCCATCCCTGTCAAGGAACTACGAGAAGTGGCCGTGCGGGTATTTGCAGATGCCCACAAAGACAATGAAACAGACTTTTAGCTGGTCATGATGGAATAATTGAACTGTAGGGTAGGCAGCGACCCTCAAGGGTCATCTAGTCCAACCCCCTGCAATCTCAGCTGAAGCATCCATGTCAGGTGGCCATCCAACGTCTGCTTCACAACCTCCAAGGAAGGTCTAATGGGCTTAATGGGGCACAAGCCTTGGTGGGCCAAAATAGCAGATTCAATGCTTCCCACATATGGTAGTCCTTGAGAAGTTACCTTGCTGGGGCGTGCTTGTTTTTGCAGTGTAGCGAGATTCCCCGAAATCCACCGCCCGGCATACAGCTAGGGGGAGGGACCTATCACCCCCCCCATTTTTTTAAATCTTAAAGTCAGGGTTGAGTCTTGAAGTTGCAGGGAACTAGGCAGAGGGCCTTCTCAGTGGTGGCGCCTGCCCTGTGGAACGCCCTCCCAACAGATGTCAAAAAGGAAAACAACTACCAGACTTTTAGAAGACATATGAAGGCAGCCCTGTTCAGGGAGGCTTTTAATGTTTAATAGATTGCTGTGTTTTATTCTTCTGTTGGAAGCCACCCAGAGTGGCTGGGGAGACCTGGCCAGATGGGCGGGGTATAAATAATAAATTATTATTATTATTATTAAAGACGCACCTCTTGGTTTTTGGAATTGTCTCAGTAGGCAAAAGTTTGAAGTGCTTGTTGTTTTTGTTTTACATGGGTAGCCAGTTTATAAAATATCCAAGGTTGTTTACAGTAATTAAAAATACACAATAAAAAGCAGTTTAAGGATGTTAATCTAGAAAAGTTATTTAAAGTATTTATTTAAGAAATTTCTAGGCTGCCTTTTAGGGTCAAGACATTGCAAACTTCTTCTATTGTATATAGCATTATTTCATTGAAAGAAAAACACACACACCATATATTTAAAAATACCATAAGAAACCAGTTAACTGTACTCTGACAGCAATAAAGGTACGGATAAAAATAAGCCAATGCTCAACTTCAGAAGTAGTTAGCTGTATTTCCAACAAATGTAAAACAGTTTTTCCTGTGTGTCTCAAAGTGAGCAATGAATAATATTTTAATAGAAATCAAGCCACTAGAGGGCACTGCTATAACTATTTTGTATTGCATAGCAAAAACTTCTAAAGTAACAGCTTAATCTGAGTTACCAGTTTTAAGTATAAACATGAAACCACCTCTGGTTTCTGTTAACTTGCTTAATACATTTTAAGTAGCAGTACCCAGGTGGCGCTGTGGTTAAACCACTGAGCCTAGGGCTTGCTGATCAGAAGGTTGGCGGTTCGAATCCCTGTGATGGGGTGAGCTCCCGTTGCTTGGTCCCAGCTCCTGCCAACCTAGCAGTTCGAAAGCACATCAAAATGCAAGTAGATAAATAGGAACCGCTACAGCGGGAAGGTAAACGGCGTTTCCATGTGCTGCTCTGGTTTGCCAGAAGCGGCTTTGTCATGCTGGCCACATGACCTGGAAGCTATACGCCGGCTCCCTCGGCCAATAATGCGAGATGAGCGCGCAACCCCAGAGTCGGTCACGACTGGACCTAATGGTCAGGGGTCCCTTTACCTTTACCTTTACTTTATTGGATACTTAAAATAAAAGTAGAACACTAATTGTGAGGTCTGATTTTATGGACTGATATAAGTTTCATCTTAAAAAATGTGCAGGCAGGGATAAGTATATTTCGCTTGAAAAGAAATTGAAGTATAAGTGTTGTTTTCCTCAAAACATATAAGGAAAGATGCAAAAATAGAAAAAGATTCTGAGTGTTAAGGGGGAAGTGAATGGAGAATATCTCATATATTACATATAATATATGTAACTAGCTGACCCTGCCACACGTTGCTGTGGCTCAGTCTGTTAAATGGAGCCTCAGAGTCCCCCTTCAAACTCCCCTCACCTTCAGAGTCCTCCTTCATTTTGTTGAAATGTTTTACACGTGTTCTGTTTACACAGGCTCATCCCTGTGTCTCCCCCCACCCTGTTTCGACACATTACCTATCCCGGCCCCTCCCCCCACCCCCAGCTCATCCCTATGATTGGGCCCATCCTGTCCCAACCCATGACCTATTCGCCCCCCATCCCCCACCCAGGCAAGTCCCTACCTCCACTCGGCCTAGTCTGCAAAGGCGAAGATACTGTGGATAGGAAAGCTTTCCTAGGTGCAGTACCAGTGTAGCCGTCGCTAGAGGGTCCTGTGTTGCAATCTCTTTTGTACTCCCAACAGGCACTTTCGTATGATTTGTGAGTTCTGAAACACGGGGTTTGGGGGGTTTCACCTGCAGAGGTGTGACATCTGTCTACGCAACCTGTATAGGAACCTCTGCACAGTGGAATGGAACGTTGTGTCCAAATTTGAGCAGAATCGGTCAAGCGGTTTCTGAGAAAGGTGCTGTGTCACCTCCATGTACCTTTTACATTTTTATATAGATATATGGGAGCCAGTGGTGTAGTGGTTGAGTGGTAGACTCGTAATCTGGTGAACCAGTTAAAAAAAAAGGAATATGGCTATAAATTGGCCGTCATTTAAACAGTTATTGCAAGAAGTTGATGGGGAATTGAAATTAAAGAAGTATGAAGAGGTAAAACCTCTTTTGAATAGTTGGCTTCAGTATTTTCAAATAAATCATAGATTTCAAATTGATAAAAAATGGCTTCAATAAAGAAATTTCAGAATTAGATAAAATATTATTAAAGAGTAAAAATAAATATATAAAAAAGTTGTATGATTTGCTATTGGATTGGGAAACTAAGGAGGAAATAACAAAAGGGACAATGATACGGTGGGGACAAGATTTGGAAAAAACAATTATGCTAGAGTAATGGGAGAATTTATGGCAGTGGGATATGAATTTTACCCCTAATTACAATCTAAAAGAAAACCTACTAAAAATGCAATACAGATGGCATTTAACGCCAGAAATGATTGCAAAAATGTATAAGGGAAGTAATGATTCATGTTGGAGATGCCATAATGAAATCGGTACATACATCCATATCTGGTGGAAATGCAAAGAAATAAAGCCTTACTGGGAAATGATCTATAAGGAATTTAAAAAGATATTAAAATAACCATTTAAGAAAAAAACAGAATTATTTTTACGGGATATGTTAGACAATGAGATTCTACCAAATGACAGGTGTATCTTAATGTATGCAACGACAGCAGTGAGATTGTTAATAGGGAAAAATTGGAAGAGCAAAACGGTATCAACGAAAGAGGATTGGCAATTGAAAATGATTTCATATTATAACCTGGCAACAAAAGAAGCAGAAATTAAAGGGATAAAGGAAGGGGGGGGGAAATAAAGATTGGGAAAAAATTAAACGTTATATAGCAAATTTTATAGAAAATGCCAACCTCTCAAAAGAATTATGAAGGCTCACAAAAATATATATCAAGATAAAATCAGAAATTAGGTATATACATGCACACAAAAAAAGGTGCAATATGAGATTGGCTGGAAGCACTAAAGGGTGTGGGGAGGGTTGGTGGTGGTAGGGAGAATATAAGTTTGTATCTAAGTCAATTTTGTATTTTAGTTAAGTTTGTATTTCAGTTAACCTTAATTAAGTTCTGAATATTTTATTTTAATGTTTTGTTTATTAATTGGTTATTGATTGCAAATTGCAAATTTTGCAATAATTTGCTTTATAATTTCTGTAAATTTTTGTGAATTGCTAATAAAGATTTAAAAAATTGTTTAAAAAAATCTGGTGAACCAGGTTCGATTTTCTGCTCCTCCACATGCAGCTGCTGGGTGACCTTGGGCTAGACACTTCTCTGAAGTCACTCAGCCTCACTCACCTCACAGAGTGTTTTTTGTGGAGGAGGAAGGGAAAGGAGATTGTTAGCCGCTTTGAGACTCCTTAAGGGGAGTGAAAGGTAGGATATCAAGTCCAAACTCTTCTTCATAGATTTGTGCAATGTTTACTTGGAAATCTTTGTCTTTTCAGCTGTTCTGTAAGGTAGGATAGTATATTATCTCTTTATTGTAAATGGTAGAGACTGAGAGAAAAGTAGCTTGCCTAAAGTCACATTGTGACTTTCTGGACTAGGTAAAACTTGAACTGAGAGCTCCCTGATTTTTAAGTCCTAGCAGTGCTTTGAAAAATACTATTTGTTTCCAAAACCTGGGCTGAGCCCTAGAATACATGAAGAGCCCAGAATTTGTTCAGGAGTTCCAGGGACACACGGAACATCTCTTAGGACAAGGTTATTTCTTTGGTGTAGGGTTGAGGTCTAGACCTTTGTTTCTTACGTGTGATCATATTTAGAATTTTCAGGTTATTGTCTTCCAGACTGCAAGTAATTCTTGACTTGTGTTTCATAGACTGAAATAATGCGGAATGAATTTGAACGCCTAGCAGCGCGACAGCCCATAGAACTGTTGAGCATGAAAAGGTAACTCAGGGACCTTCTGTGGGGCGTACCATCTATGTGAAGTCAAAATCTAGGAAGAACTAAGGTTTGGATGCATGATTCTGAAAAGTATTAAAATGTGATGTTCTAGTTCTTGCCTCAGGGTGGCAGTCTACTCTGTTGGAACAATAGTCAGGGATTTGTTATGCCTTAAAGGAACTTGTAGGTCTGTTTATGGAGTTATAATTCAGCACTTTAGCAAAAGAGATTAAATTTCTTCGTGCTGATTGATAGCATTGGAGAAAGCAGACATTGGGTCATACTTCTACAAATAGGACTACATGTGCTGAAACCAGTCAAATGAACCAAAATTGTTGTGCTCTCCAGGTATTTTAAATAACCTTTAGCATTTATTGAGCTATTGAACGCTGTTGATACACATCTATTTCACTGATAAAAATTAGTCATGGACATGATCAGTGCAATGATTCTCTTAAACTTCAAACCACCTAATGTTCCTGAACAATATTTCTCTTGTTTTCTCCACAGATATGAGCTGCCTGCACCATCCTCTGGGCAGAAGAATGACATCACAGCATGGCAAGAATGTGTTAATAACTCAATGGCTCAGCTGGAGCACCAGGCAGTCCGAATTGAGAATTTGGAGTTGATGTCTCAGTATGGCTGCAATGCCTGGAAAATGTATAATGAGTAAGATATTGTGTCTCCCTCAAGTCATTTCTTAAAAAGGGCTAGCTGGAAGGTTTTATGACTTTTTTTAGTTGTGAAATGCTTCCAAAGTGATAACTGAAAACCTTTTTAAAAAACCAATCTTGAAGTCAATGGAATGCTGTCTTTCCTGCTACTGAGAACTGAACCTATCTCTCCTTCCTTAGCACTTTCACATACTCCAACTTTTTTCTAACTTTTCTTCTTTTATGCCTTTAGCCCTCCCCACTCCAATCGTTAAATTTTGATAGCTTATCCATTTTTCGACCCAATCCTCCATTTTTGGTAGCATTTCACTCTTCCAATTTCTCGCGATGAGCATTCTGCCAGCTGCCGTCGCATGCATCATTAGTACTCTATCTTTTGCCTTTATTTCTTCATTTAATAGGAATATCTCCGGCTCTTTTTTGAAAGAATATTTTTTAAAAAAATTCAATTCATTATATATATCGTCCCAATATTTATTAATTTTTCTACAATTCCACCAAATGTGCATATAGGTTCCCCGCTCCTCCTGGCATCTCCAACATACATTTTTTGACCCTTTATACATTTTCGCTATTTTTGTGGGTGTCATATACCACCTGTCCTGCATTTTTAGAAAATTTTCTTGCAAATCGTAATTTATTACATACTTCAAATCTCGCCTCCATAAATTTTCCCATCTTTCAATTGTAATTGTTTTCCCAAGGTCTTGAGCCCATTTTATCATCATTTCTTTTGTCATTTCGTCTTTTGTCTCCCGTTCCAAAATTAATTCATATAGTTTTTTATGTATTTTCCTTTCCCTTCCAGCATAATTTTTCCAAATTTTGACATTTCTTTCTCAAATCCAATTCTATTATCCAATTGAAACCTTTGCCTGATTTGGAAGTATTGCAACGAAACACTGCACATATTCTTAATTTTTTCAAATTCCTTTAATTTCCAATTTCCATTAGATTCTTCTACTACCTCCTTATAAGTTGGCCACCTTGTTCCCATATTTACTCTTTTTACTGCTATCATTTCAAATGGTGACACCCACCACAGTGTTTTTGGTTCTAATATTTTCTGATTTTTTTCCAAATTTTGTATAGGGATTTCCTTATTATATTATTTAAAAAGATGTTTTGATTTTCCATTTTTTCTTTCATCATATAGAGATGCCACCCAAAACCCAATCCTGCTCCTTCCAAATCCAATATCCGATCATTTTTGAGCTCCATCCAATCTTTAATCCAAACTAAACCCGCCGCATCGTGATAAATTTCCAAATTTGGTAAGCCAAAGCCTCCTCTTTCCCTCGTATCTACCAATATTTTATATTTTATTCTCGGTTTCTTCCCTTTCCAAACAAATTTTGATATTTCTTTTCGCCATTTTACAAAATGTATCAAAGTGGTATACAACAACGGAAAGCATTTCATAAAACTACATGAGACATACACATCATAGACCAGGAATGCCACACAGCAGCCCCATAAAGCATGCTTAACTGTGAATCCTACCATATTTATTTCTCTCAGTAAAATATTGAATTTTCATGACTTAAAAGTATCTGCTGGTAATCTAGAAAAAATGTTTCATGTCAGCTTGATTTACTAGAGTTTGGATTGGATTTGATCTCCCGCTTTATCACTACCCGAAGGAGTCTCAAAGCGGCTAACATTCTCCTTTCCCTTCCTCCCCCACAACAAACACTCTGTGAGGGGAGTGGGGCTGAGAGACTTCAAAGAAGTGTGACTAGCCCAAGGTCACCCAGCAGCTGCATGTGGAGGAGCAGAGACACAAACCTGGTTCCCCAGATTACGAGTCTACCGCTCTTAACCACTACACCACACTGGTTCTCTAATTAACTAGTAATTAATTAAACAAGAACTGACACCAATTACCATATTAGCATTAAAGGGAATATGGGATGGGCCAATTAATGTGATTTGGGTAAATAATTGATTTCCTTTAAACTACTATTAAGTTGGTATCTGAAGTTCAAACATAGTGCCCTGTGTGCCAAATTTTATTCTTATGTTTCAGGGATCAATAGTGTTACAATACTGTATAGAGGCATGTGAACAGAGTTAAGCTAAAGGCCCCCAGTTAGCTTAAGTTATGCTTAAGATAAAATATAGATCAGTACATTGCATTACTTGAACTCTCTACTGGAATCATTTTTTGAACTAGTATTTTTCTTTGCTGATAGGCATTTGGTTCATATGATTGAACAGGCACAAAAGGAGCTGCAGAGTTTGAGGTGAGTCCTGTTTTTCAGTTGCCTTTTGGAATAAAAATGGAATTATAATTTATGGGGCACTGATAGTGTATAAGACTTTAGTCTTTGTTACAGATTGTAAAATATGCATTCTTGTACAGTGTGCATTTTGAGTTCTTCATGTACATATGGGATTTTTGCAAGAAATAAACATTTAAATATAATGTTTTTCTTTCATTTTGGAATTTGGGGTTACTGCTGCTGTTTTCAGACATTCTCTTGGTTATTAGGAAGGTCTCACTAGTTCATCGTTTCCAAATACAGTCATACCTCATGACAGTCTGCTTCATGTTGCGTCTTTTCAGGTTACGGATGTGCCAGAACGGGAAGTCACGGAACGGGTTACTTCTGGGTTTGGGGCGTCCGCAGAAGCACTAAATCACGCAGAAGCGCCACATTGCATCACATGTATGTGCAGATGCGGCGCTTCATGTTGCGGCCTTTTTATGTTGCAAACGGGCTGCCGGAACGGATCCCGTTTGCAATATGAGGTACCACTGTAATAGATACAAAAAGGTCAGATTGTTCTATTCCCCTTAGATAATTTTCTGGATACTACTCCTTGAGAAGCAGCATACCAAGTAACAGCTCAAGAATGATATTTGTTTCTGGGAGTGAAGCTGTTTGTCGTAGATTATTTTTTTGAATTACACGAAGTTAGATCTGTCAGTAGTTTGGATCAGAGGGCCAGATTCAACTAATAGGTCCCTCTAGCCAGTGCTATTTTTCTAGAAAAAGACATGCTGGAAGTCCCCATGAACACCTCCTTTGTTCTCTTAAAATGGCAATGGCGCCCACCTGAGGGGTGCTGGAACTGAGTTCTGGCGAGTTCTGTTTAAAAAAAGACTTGCTTCTAGCAGAACCCCATCCAAGGACTTATGCTAGTATAGTGGAGCTTCCCCCCTTCCTTCTACATGCTTCCACACCTCCCCCAAATTTGCTCTGGAGGAGCTGGGAGAACCCCTAAAAAGTTTGTGGGGGAGGAGAAAGGGAGATCACTGACAATCTCCTTAGCGCTACATTGAACTCTTTCCTGGATCTCTCTTAATGCAGGCAGTGTGCACATGATTTACTTTGGAAAAAAATGTAGTTTTCCTTTTTTCTACCTCCAGTGGCATAAAATATTGTAGAGATCCAAATTGCAGGGATGAGCTCATGTTTCCTACTCTTGAATCCTTGTCTGTTAAGTTGCGTGGCTAGCTAGGGCCACCATTAAAACTAAAAGGTCATTCATAATTACTGATAAAATGCTTTTTGAGAAGAAATTCAGAAGAAAAGAATTAGGTGTGCCATACAAGGACTAATTCAAGAAGCATATGTACATGGTTTCTTAGAGATCTGAATGGTGATGGTGTCCACAAGTGGTGCTACTTCTGGATAATGGATCAAGATCAGGTGTGGCTAACAGGTCTTTTTAGCTTGAGGATCACATTCCTTGTCAGCCAACTCTGAGGGCTGCATGTCAGTGATGGCCAAAGCATTGAAGTGTTGAATCTAGAGTCTCTTAGAACTCTAACATTGCTTCCGAGATAGTCCAAAATAGTTGTCAAGCTCCTGCTTTTAGGTCTGAATATGTGATTGTACAGTCTATTCCACTTGACTGTGGACTTGGGAGGGCAGTAGAATAAATGACAAGTGATTGAGTATGTCACCCTTTTCTTCAGGAAACACATTCAAGACCTTAACTGGCAGCGGAAGAACATGCAGCTCACAGCTGGTGCTAAACTCCGAGAGATGGAATCCATGTGAGTTTCTTGAACTTTGCTCCCTACCTCTTCTCTGTCTTTCAGAGATGAACACAACCTCATACAAAACCAGTTGGAAGTCTCAATTGAGATTGACTTCTCTCAACCACAGCACTTCCAATTTGTTCCCTTAATTGGTAAGCTAGCATTAAGGAAGCCTATAGTAATTTAATTTTTGTTCTCTTTCCCCCCTCAGGTGGGTGTCCCTGGTCAGTAAAAACTATGAGATTGAAAGAACTATTGTGCAACTGGAAAATGAAATTTCTCAAATTAAGCAGCAACATGGAGAGGCAAACAAAGAAAACATCCAACAGGACTTCTGAGACTTGCATTGGCCTTTAGCTGCACAAAAACTGCAGTCTATGCATGGCTGTAAATTCTAATTTCTTAGTGTGCGTATGTATTGTGGGTGGGGAGCTGTCATTTGTGCAACCGATTGCTGAAAAACTGATTGCAAGGAACAGAACTGCTCCTAAAAGGATTTACTCAGTTTCCCAATTTCTGCCATGAATGTTGCAGCTTTTTTGTTTGTGTATGTTTCCATTTTTTTAAAATAACTAAAAATAAACATTTTCCAACTTAATTTGTGTTCTAGTAAAAACAAAGAAATGAAAAGTTACTACTTCTATGTTATATTAGTGCTGGCCATACTGCCAGCTGTAGCTATTGGGAAGGAATACAAGCTTTCGGGTGTTAAAGGGTCTTTGTCAAATCTGATTTCTTCAGTTTCAATTATTTGCACTACTGTAGCTCTTGACCAAGACAAACGTAATAAAAAAATGTAACTTGCATATTTTTTAGAAATATGCAAGGTGAGACCAAATATATGTATCATTCAGGAGTTGGTTAACATCAAGCAGTTGGTTAAAATTGTATAACTGGTGGAATTCTTAATGTGTCCTTACTTAAAAAGTGAAAGGTATACCTTTGCTTCTAAAAATGGGTTACAAAAGTGAGAGCCTGTTTCATGACCCTTCTGCCATAGCTGCCGAACACGTTGATGGTAGGTTACTAGTATTTTGAGCAGAGTTGGTTGTGAAGTTTGGTAATACAGTACAGTAGTCTCAAAATCTTTACTATGCCACTGTAATAGTATGCATTCATAGTAATTTACTGAAGAGCATTCTTAGCACATGTTACTGTGGGAAAGTATGTTTAGTTAACATTAAGGACATCAATGGATCTGTGAATAGAAGTATTCAACAGCAGGTAAAGAATGGGTTATGCTTGCGTATCACTCTAATGTCTAATATTAGAAAGTGCATCTCTTGGTAAGCCAGGCCCTGACTCATTGACTTCACTAATCACTAACTTCAAAAAAGTTACCAAGTATGTTTCCTGGTCTGTAGAAACATTGACAGAAAGTGGACAACTTTGTTGTCAGCTGTCCCTAAGCCTATTTCTTCTGGTAAAGGTAAATGTAAAAGTAAAGGACCCCTGACAGTTAAGTCCAGTCGCAAACAACACTGGGGTTGTGGCACTCATCTCGCTTTACAGGCCAAGGGAGCTGGTGTTTGTCCAGTTTTTCTGGGTCATGTGGCCAGCATGACTAAGCCCCTCTTGGCGCAAAGGAACACCAAAACCAGAGCAGCGCATGGAAAGGCCATTTACCTTCCCTATTTATCTACTTGCACTTTTTGGCGTGCTTTTGAACTGCTAGGTTGGCAGGAATTTCTTCTAGTAGTTACACAACTATAGACACTGGACAGTGCTGCTGTAGGATATAATAAACTAATATATATCCCATCCCACTCTGCTGGTCTCTACATGCTTGAGACACAGCCAGTGTTTGAGTGTACAGCAGCACTATCCGGTGTCTGTAGTTGTGTTCATCCCCATTCTTAATCAAAGTTTGTATGATACTTTTAAATCTGTCTTCTCTTAGATTTCAATCTTAATGCAGTAGAATATTTGAGAATAAAAGGAAATGCTCTGCTATTTCTTAGCTGCAGGTTCATTTAACTATATTTGGTGAGTCTTTACCACTGTACTTGTTCTAGTCCCCAACTACAGATGGGAAGACTCTCAAATTAGCTAGGAAAAATCATGTTTCCACTCCCCCAAACCATTCCCTTGTCAATAGGCAGGGTGCAAGAACAGCAGTGGCAATGAAGCTGGTGAAAGGGAGGCTCCCCTCACTCAGGTTTCAAGTGATCGTGTACTACGGGAAGGAAGTTTTTATATACTGTACTGTATAAAAAATGAGTTACTGCACAGCTCTTTGCACAAGACACACTGCTGCTCCTATGTCCCACTGATGGATTGAGGGCAGGGGTTTGTGAAAGGACAAAACTGGGGCAGGACTCAAGCACTCAGATTTTGATCTGCATGGAGGAATTAAGGGAGTGGTGGCTGGAAGACTTCCCATTTTGAGATCAGTTTTTCAAATGTCATTAGTATCAGTCTCATCCCTAATTACGGCAGTGTACTAGTCAAAGTAAAAGGGAACAGGTTGATAAGTGTAGTCTCTAATGGTAGTCTTTATCTGGGCAAGTTTGGGAAAGGTTATGCTACTGAAGACGACTTTAAGAAGGGACTAAAATATGAAAAAGTGTGCCAAATAATTGGAAATTACAAGTGCTGGACAGTATTGCAGAAGGTATGACACCAAGAAGTAAGAGAAGGTGGACTTCTGAGGAACAGGGAAAGTGAGTGGGGGATATAAAGGGAGATGAGTTGAAATGTTCACTGGGGTTGGCTTGGGTGTCCTTGTTGCTAGGATCTAAAAGGTGGTGACCTATCTATTTCATCCATTACAATCCACTTAGCTATATTAGCAGCTTATCACTTAATCAGTTACAAGCCATCTTTTCACAGTTCCTTATCCAGAGGTTTCTTAAGGGCTTGGGGAATTTTAATTCTCCATCTGCACTGCCTGCGTCAACAGGAGATCTGGATTTAGCCCTCTTAAGGTTAATGCTTCCGCTGTCCACACTTTAAGCAGGAAAGTAGGTTGCACTTGTCTGTGTACATACCACAAGAGCAAAATCAGAAGTTTTTCCTAGGAGGCTCTGGATTGTTCATCAGTAAGTCCAGTTTCCAAAAGCATGTTACTAACCCCTGATAATTGGGAACCAACTGGCAGGAGGAAGGTGACATCTGTTTTCTTGATGGATAGACATTGCTGGATTCCACCAATACTTGGCAAAAGAGTGTCACCTGCATTTTTAATTTAAAAATCTGTCTTTAATAAAAAACTTAGCCTTGGAACTGTTACCTTAACTGTTACTCCTCTCAGTTTGATGTCATCTGCAAATACCTTCACCCAAGCCCACTGTGTAGTTGCTATACCAAGTGGACTTGATATGTTTATTTGATCTCAACTGATGTGTTTTTTTGTCATTTATATCTCGTTTCTTTTCCTGACTAGTGGCCTTCCTACCCACACTTTTGCGCTTTGCTGCCGGGGTTGCCCAACTAACATTTCTACATGACTTCCACCAGTGTGGTGTAGTGGTTAAGAGTGGAAGACTAGTAATCTGGTGAACCGGGTTCGCGTCTCCGCTCCTCCACATGCAGCTGCTGGGTGACCTTGGGCTAGTCACATTTATTTGAAGTCTTTCAGCCCCACTCGCCTCACAGTGTTTGTTGTGGGGGAGGAAGGGAAAGGAGAATGTTAGCCACTTCGAGACTCCTTCCGGTAGTGATAAAGCAAGGATATCAAATTCAAACTCCTCCTCCTCTTCTTGTAAACCATCTCTGGTCTCTTTTTCATGGTTCTGGCTTTTAGAGAGAAAATGGCTTGTTTCTTATGATGACCTGTGTAACACTTGAACTGGTGATGAATGATTACTGACATTTCTAAGCGAAATCTGGGCAGAATCCAAGAACATACCAGGCAGTTATAGTACCTGCACCCACTCGAGGGTGTGTAACTGAAGCTGGCGTGGATGTTCTGCAGGAAGATACATCCTCCTCACATAACAACTTTCTGGCTTCAACAGTGTATCACTGAGCTAGGAGACTTGGCCAAGTAAGAAAACTCATCCTTAATTGTTGTTCAGAAGCACTCATTGCTGTTGGTTTTCTTGGCAGAGGTCACACTGCCGTCAGCAATTGTGCCACAACATTCTGCACTAGCTGCTGTTTCCATATCAAGCCCAGGGTAAGCCCCACTTAAAATATTGGATTACTGCAATGTACTCTTAAGTAACCAATTCATGAACTACTCTAGCCAAACTTTCCCAGTCCAGAAATGGAATAGCTATTGTGCCAGTTAGTAAAGGCAGCTTTTAGTTGCTGAGGCTACCTGGGCCTCCAGTGACACAACTTGATCCAGAAGCACCCCTAGAATGTGAGCTTGCTCCTTTAGGGAGAGTGCAACCCCACCCAGGGTAGGCAACTAACCAATTTCTCAGGTATGAGAACCACTCTACCTACAGTGCCTATGTTTTGCCTGGATTCAAGCTCTATTTGTTTTTCCTCCATCTTGCCACTCCATCCAGGCACTGGTCCATGAACACTCCTGATTCAGATATTAAGGAGAAATTATTACAATGATCAAGGCCATTCTATATATGATTTCCCTACACAGGTAATAATAATAATAATAATAATAATAATAATAATAATAATAATATATTTATATGCCACTCATCTGACAAGGTTGCCCCTGCCACTCTGGGTGGCTTAAAACATCTAACAGTAAAACATCAAACATTACTACTGTTCCATGGCAGGTAAGCTAAGGTACAGATTGAGCTGAGGAGTGCTGGGGCATTAGTCCAGAACCCTTTTAAAAATAATTGCTTTAGTGCATTCCAGGTTCTCTCTCTTCTAGGACTGGAGGAGTAAGTGGGAGGGTGGTGGCAGCAATTCCTGGAGAGTTAGACCCATTGGCAGCAGGGCTGTTGTGATGCAGTTGGGCAACAAAGGATGTGTGAGCTCTCTGGGTAGTCAATGCCGGTGATCGGGGGGGGGGGGGAGAAATGCATCTTTCAAAATGTGAGGGAACCTTATGTTCAAATAAAATTGGAAAAGGTCCAAGAGATTATACATCTTCTCACCACTGAGATTAGAATTTTTTGTCATATTGATGCAAAACTTAAAGCTTCTACTAGGAAATATGAATCCTTTCACAATATGCTGCAGAGTGGAATCCAACTGGGGTAGCTTACTATGCAGCCATTTATCTAAATTTTATATTACAAAACCCACAATAAGGTTTCTTTTCTTTCGTAAACCTTGAATCTTTTGAAGGAGATGGCAGTGTCTAAAAAAAGATCACAGGCAGTGATGTGGGTTTTCCAAAAAAATTGAACTGGCTCACTTAGAGAAATAAGAAATGCCTTATAGTGATCTAATTTAGCTTGTAAAGGGGAAAAAATGGAATTGCCAGCTTGTCTAACACTTATTTGTAATTGAGATTCACAGTTACTAATTAATCTATGAAGCAGAACATTTTCCACAGAAAAAATGAAGCACTGGAAGATTTTCTGTCCCACATTACCGATCCCAGGTGATGCTGCAGACTATAGTGGTTGTATTAGTCCTCCCCCCCCACCCCCAAATGACCAATAAATCCTCCTTATTCTCAGCTTTCTGGATGCATACATAACACCTTTATGGGGATTTCCCCCATCTCATGAGTCATTATATATATTAAGCAGATTCCTCTGTGAAATCTAAAAATAGACCAGATGTTAGATGTTTTGTTTATTAATAGGACTAGCTGGCCCGGCCACGCGTTGCTGTGGGTCATCCCTGTGATTCCCCCCACCCTGTCCTGATCCATGATGTATCCCGCCCCTCCTCCCCCTCGGCTCATCCCTGTGTTTTGGTAGGATATCCTTCCGTGTTGTCCCTGGGGAGTGTTGGCCCCTCCCCCATGTATCGCCATACCTTGGCCCCCACCCTTGGAGAAGGAACTGTTAGGTTCTGGGTTCTATTTCCCAGCATACACTTTTGTCTGAGCCCTGTTGTCCCCCCTGTATACATTGGCCCCTGCGCATGCATCGTGAACATTTTCATATATTTAATTATTATTATTTAAATCAGAACATGAGAATAGTATAAAGCCTAGGTTAAAAGGGGCACGACTGCCCTTACTTAAAATAGCCGCCGGAGCCTTGCATGTGACACAACGCACAAGGTCCAAGTCCATGTGGTTTGAGGCAACAGATAGGTAGTAAATCTTCAAGCTTCAAGTAGTCCACAAAAAAGTTTGAAAATGGGTGTGAATTCAGAAATAAGAATGCAAAACTGTTCCAGATCAGGCAAAACAAAATAAAAAAATTCCTTCCAGTAACACCTTAGAGACCAACTAAGTTTGTCATTTGTATGAGCTTTCGTGTGCATGCACACTTCTTCAGATACTGTAGTTTCGACTACGGCAGACCAACACGGCTACCCACCTGTAACTAGATCAGGCAAAATTAGTTGTCTCAGAAGTACTTCACAGCTGTAGCCAAAACCACATCACTTACACCCTCAAAGGCAAAGAAATCTTGAAATTAGCTTGGCGAGATAATTCCAGTTAATCCAATTATAGTTGAAGCAAAGGCTGGACTCATGTTGGATTCACACCTTTCTATAGCATTGGTGAAGTATTATTTTCCACCCTTCTCTATTTCCTAGAGCAACATTTCACTGCTCAGCTGTTTATAATTGGTTATACATATAATCTAACCTAAATTTGGTTAAAACTTCAACTCATTTTTCATTCTTCTCAAATGAATCCATTAAATATATAAAAATTAATTCCACATCCTCTTCCTCAAGCTACTTTTCTCTAAGTGAAAATGTCTAGTGCCTTCTGCATGCTATAACTCTGAATTTGTCTTCAGAATCTTCTCATGTGTTAGTATAATTAAAATGTTAACACATGATGCAGCACTTCAGAGACCTATAATAAGCGTCACAGCGAGAAGTGTCATTACCTCTTATGTCTTGCATGCTTCTCTTAATAAATTCAAAACAGGATTTGCTTCTTCCTCTTTTTTGCAACATCATCACTTTGCTGACTTGCATTGGGCCTACAATCGCAGTAACCTGTACATCCTTCCTAGCAGCCCTAGAACCCAGCTAACTATATCTGTAAGAGCTCCCAACCCAACCCAATGTGCAAGAATTTGGAGAACCCTCCAATCAAACATGTCCCATTGTTTCCATGGGAGAGCTTAAATCACTGTCACTGTGGACCTCTGTATTTTATTTTAGGCAAAATATGGATATGATTCCCTTACTTCCGCTTAAATTGACTAAGGTACACTTTCGTTATAGGGCACCACATTTTTTTAGTTAGCTGCGATATTATTATTAATAATAATATATTATTTATACCCTGCCCATCTGGCTGGGTCTCCCCCGCCACTCTGGGCGGCTTCCAACACACATCAAAATACATTAAAATATCACAGACTAAAAACTTCCCTAAACAGGGCTGCCTTTAGGTATTTTCTAAATGTCAGGTAGTTGTTTATCTCTCTGACCTCTGATGGGAGGGCATTCCACAGGGCGGGTGCCACTACCGAGAAGGCCCTCTGCCTGGTATCTGAAAAAGAGGGGTATATTTCAAAGGCAATGCACTGAATTTACAGCCTTTACAAACATGGTGTGATTTGGGTTTCACAATAGTGCAACCTGATAGACATCTATTCAGACCAGAAGCTTAATGAGACTTAGTCCCATGTGACTGTGTATATGATTGGGAACATTCTGTGATGTAATTTATGACCAAGAGTAGATAACTCTTAACAGCTCCTACTCAAAATCAGTCAACTGGCAGATTACCTTGTGCTGTATTGTCCCCCCCCCCCAATTATGTTACTTCAAGATTGTCCATTTTCTACTCCCCAACTCAATTTTTAAAAGAAATGGCGAACATTAGCAAAATTTCTTTTCCCACCATTACACATACAGCTATTCTGTTTGGTTTTATTTTGTATCATTAAGCAAAGACAGAACACCAATACATTTGAAATGATTGTGAAAAAGGTTTCCTTATAACCTTGTTCACGACCTGACATGCAGCAGTCATTATCACTACTTCTCCTGCCACCCAATGGCTGGCCATTGGTGCATACTCCAAAAACATTTTACTCACCGTATGCCACCCAAATAATGGTATCTCATTTACTTTTCTCTTAATTTTTACCTAGGTGATATCAAACGGCTACTTTTCCCTTTCTGAGACCAAAGAGCCAGGGTACAACCCTATGGTCCCCGTAAAAGCATCTGTTCCTTCTCAGAAGCCAAAACCCAACAAATATTAGAACTCCAATAAGGGTTGGGGCCAAAAGGGGACACTCCAGAAAGCAGCAGAAACCCAAGAGAGCCTAAGCTTTTTAAGCCCCATGACTCGCCTTCAAACCAGGAGATAATTTAAACATGCTTTTGACTGTGTCCAAACCTTGAAGACAATTGCAGGAGGTGGAGCGGGAGAGAAACTTAAAAAATAAAATAAAATCCTGAGACCAGAAATGGGCAGAGGTCTCAGTTCTGCCTTGCTGGTGACAATGCAACAAGGTTACCTGTTCCCCGACTTGGCACTGTGATTTATTCCCTACTTCATTAAAACACATTCAGGTCAACGCAACTCACATGGTACAATAAAATACATCTAATTAAAACAGACACATACACACATGGTGTAACGATAGCCCTACTTAACTAGGAGTAAGCCCCAATGAACTCAACTGGGCCTACCTCTGAGTAGGCAAAGTTTGGACTGCGCTGTAAATCATTTCGAAACGCGGCAAGCCAAGCACAAAATCAACTAACCCAGTGCAAACTGAGGAGATTCAAATATTGCCCTCTTTGCAAGGCGCACATAACGGACTAGAACCGCCCCGCGTTATGTTTCCTATCTTCCCACTCAGGAGCCCAATTCTTTCAGCGAGAGACACCGGGGATGAGAAGCCGGCAAGTGTGAAAGGCCGCTGTCCGCCCCGCCCTCGCCCTGCCTCGACTCCTTTCCCGCCGCACCGTTTCTCGGCCCCCCGCACGAGCCGCGTTTCCCTCCACACACCAACCGCCAACCGCCCTCAAGACACCCACGCTTAGAACGTGAATCTCTGTCTGCGCGTGCGCCGCTTCTATTACAGACCTGAGCGTGCGCGCTCGCGCTTGCGCTCTCCCCTTTACGTCCGTGCAATTTCCTTTAAACACCATACAGAGAGGGAGAAAAAAACTGACCCCCTTTCGCTGGCCTCTCAACCTCGGGCCTCTCCCACCGCCTTCCTCGTATGCTACTACCGTCCAAGCGCGCGCACGCACACACCCAGCACCGCCCCCTCCCCACTGGACGCGGCGGCCCTCCGCGGCCCTCGCGCCAGATGTGCTTCGGACGCGCGCGCGCAGGCCGCTAGCGTGCTTGCGGGCGCATGCGCGGTCCTGTGCGTTAGCAAAGCGGGGAGTCGGGTTCAAAGGAGGAAATATGGCGGAAAACAAAGGAGGAGGAGGCGGCGGTGGCGGGGAGGGGGCTGGGGAGGCCGGGCAGGCCGGGGGTGGTACCGAGTCTGTCACCTCCGCCGTGGCGGCCGTTGTCACCTCAGCCGCGGCGGCCGTTGCGTCCCCGTCCCCTCCAGCCCCCGCCGCGCCCGAGGAGAGGGAGAGTCCCGGTGCGGTGGTCCTTGCGGTGGCGGCGGCTGTGGCGGCAGACAAGGGCCCCGGGGAGGCGGAGGCCGCGGCGCCCGTGTTGGTGAGCGTAGGCCCGGCGCCGGGCCCCGTGCCGCTGGCTCCGTTGGGCCCCAGCCCCGCGCCCCCCGCCCTCTCCAGCGCCGCGCCGGGCCCGCTGTCGCTGCTGGACACCTGCGCAGTGTGCGCGCAGAGCCTGCAGAGCCGGGAGGCCGAGCCGAAGCTGCTGCCCTGCCTGCACTCCTTCTGCCGGCGCTGCCTCCCGGAGCCCGAGCGCCAGCTGAACGTGCCCGTGCCCGGAGGCGCCAACGGGGACATCCAGCAGGGTGAGTGGGGAGGCTCCGGGCATGGGCGGAGGTCCAGCTGGGGAGGATGCCCCGCTGCCCCGGCTGGAGGAGTCGGGCCAGGTTGCTAGGCGCCCCGTTACTAAGCTGCGACAGCTCTGGCTCGAGTCGCGAGTGTGGGGTGTGGAGGGTGAAGACCAGGAGCCCGGTTCTCATGAGAGGCTGCGGGGAAGCGGGGAGGAAAGCAAGCAAGGGCAAGGTGGGAAGAGCTATAGGAAGAAGGTTGCGGTCCAGGGAAATAGAGATTAGGGAGTGATGTTGAGTAGCGAGGACCGATATGCTGGAGTTACCCTGGGCGGTCTTTTTCCGTGCAGATGTTGTGGTGCACTTGTTGGTTACAGCAGGGAGAAGGCGGGTTCGCATCATCAGGGCAATGCACAGAAGAATGTTATGTGTACAGTATCTTAATTTCTAGACAGTCAGCTGTAGAGAGAAAGCACATGTTGAATCAGTTGTACAGAAAAGAAATTAGGATCTCTAGCCAATATTTTAAAAGCAGTTAAGTAAGAATATTAATAACTGGAGATAGTACTCTTGCTACTCTATGCAATACAGTTTATGACATGTGGTGAAAGGTTTGTCAAACTTGGCTGGGTTTATCATTTGTAATACAGTAATGCATTCTCCTTCGTGGAAATTGCCCTTGTGAACTCGAAGGTTTTGCAGCAGTTCTCAATCTCTCTCTATAGCTGTGGTGTAGGTTTTCTGGAAAAGAATTGAAATTTGCATATGGCAACTTACATCGGAACTTTTTAAATGCCTGAGATCTAATTTAGAATGCTTGTTTTACTTAGTAAACAAAGCTAAAAGCATTGAATGTCAAGTTTGCCTAATAGTGTACTGTATATGGCATCCATTTGTTATTACCGGGGTCCCCAGACTTACCTCGCTGAGGGCCGGTGCCACCAGTGCCGATCGTGCTGTGGGCCGGGGGAAGGCGGGAGCGTGCGCCCATGCACATGTGCACATGCGATTTCCGGTGCACTTCTGGGTTGTCAGAACACCGGAAATAGCTTGTGCACATGCACATGAGCTTCCTCCAGCCTGGAAGTGCACTGGAAATGACGCTTGCACATGCTCACAAGCTATTTCTGATGCTCTGGTGACCTAGAAGTGGGCAGCCACGCCGCGCCGGTGAGAGCAGGTGGTGGTGGGGGTTGCGGGGGGCCGCATAAATGAGCCTCACGGGCCGCATCCGGCCCCCGGGCCTTAGTTTGGGGAACCCTGGTTATTACTAATCAACTTTTGAAATGCTAAATGTTCTGCAGAAAAATAAAGCATTGGAAACTTTTCTGTTTTGGAGAATTTTCTGCTTCACATCACTTCTCTTTAGTATTGCTAGGTGCCCCTTGTTCTGAACCTGTTTTCAATATATTGTTGTACTCCACTCCAATCTCTGAGTAGTGCAAGATTCCAGGGGTTGCAGGTGCTCACCCAATGTTTGTGTTTCCTTTTGGAAATGAGGCACAGTGGAGACTGTGGTGTCTTTGTGACATGGTTTATTTACACATATATGCAACCTGAGCCTACAATGGACAGGTTCACAGTATCGAACACACCAAAAGGGTCTTGTTTCTCTATAACTACAGTATTGGATTAAAGCAGGCATTAAACATTGCTCTCTGACTCTCTCCCCCATCATATCACTGATTTCCTCACCTCTCTTCTCTAAACTCCGGCTTTATATGTTGCTGGTGGGTGCCCCCACCCATTTGCCATCTCCAAGGAGCCCCTTGATCCTTTGTTTTCTTAATAACCCATCCAGGAGATTTCCTCAGCACAGGAGGGTAGGCTGGCTTAATTAGCTGTTAACACTTGCTGGATCTAGGGATTAGATGTGACCCTCAGTTTAAGACCCCAATAATTGATTAAATTCTAACACTTGCTGGATCCATGGATTATAGGAGTCTGGCACCCATAAACTCATAACAACATCCACCATTATTTTCAATATGCGCACACTGGGGCAAGCCACACTGGGGACTGTGGGAATAAAAATAGGGCCATTGCTCATCAGCTCAAGATAAAATGTCTGGGGGAATCTAAAATTGGAGGGCTGTGTGTGGACTGAATCACTGTCTTTTTGAATCCAGAGTCTCTGAACTATGTAATACAAATATGTAATACGGGCATGGTGCAGTATGGTAGTTATGTTTGTTTTTACAGCTTTTGGAGATGCAAGTTAAGTAGATGTTAAAGGAGACTTGCCCAGTATATATTTCCATAAAGTGGCTGGGTATGAAGCAGCAGATATTTTATTGTCTTTTGTGGCTTTTGTTTTATTGGGACCTATTTGATTGGGGGTCTCTAAGCGTTGATGCTGTGAGAGTGCCTTTCTTACATTGAAGCATACTCAATAAGAAAATGTTTGGAACTACAGCATTATATAGGTCACAGCTGGCAGTTGTGTATGCTTCTTTTTTAGCAGCCTGTATGTGCTTAGAAACTTGTTGCTTTCTAACACATAAATATCACGTATGGCGGTATACATGCAGCTTTTATGCACTTTTTAAAACAAGAAAATGCTTAGTAGTGTTTAGTTGTCATATCTACCATATTTTCTCAAATCTAATGCTCACCTTTTTATGCCAAATTACACTGCGAAAATTAAGTTGTGCATTAGAGTCAATGGCACATTTACATTTTTGGTTTCAAGGTTCTGAAAATTGAGGTGCGCATTAGATTCAATGTTGGATTACACTTGAGTGAATACGGTAAATCTGTCTTTACCAGCAGTGTCTATGAACTGCATATACTTTAAATAGGCCTGGTCACAATCCCATTGTGTTTTCCAACTTCAATTTTGTTAGTTATTTCAGAGAAATAACTAACTAATAATTATTGTCAGCTTATAAAATGATCTACTTGTTCAGTAGTCTGTTTGCTTGACTTGATCTAAGATTTTCGTAGTTATCCAGAACAATGAGCCAAAATGGACTATGGTATAATTTTTTAAATAAAGAAATGTAGCATATATTAGATATGGAAACTGTTCTAATACTCACTACAGTGGAACCTCGGTTTATGAACACCTCGGTTTATGAATTTTCGGTTTATGAACACCGTGGACCCATCTGGAACGGATTAATTCATTTTCCATTACTTTCAATGGGAAAGTTCGCTTCGGTTTATGAACGCTTCAGTTTATGAACAGACTTCCGGAACCAATTACACCCATGCTTCAGTTTATGAACGCTTCAGTTTAAGTACTCCGCGGACCCGTCTGGAACGGATTAATCCACTTTCCATTACTTTCAATGGGAAAGTTCGCTTCAGTTTATGAACGCTTCAGTTTAAGTACTCTGGAACGGATTAATCCACTTTCCATTACTTTCAATGGAAAAGTTCGCTTCAGTTTATGAACACTTCAGTTTATGAACAGACTTCCGGAACCAATTGTGTTCATAAACCGAGGTACCACTGTATTTATATAGCACTATTAATGTGTTTGTAGCACTTTGGACACTCTTGATATCCTTTCAACAACACCCTTGTAAATTAATCAGTATTATAGCCATACTGCAGAAGGGATCTGAGGTTACAATACAGTAGCTTGCTGAAGGACATTAGTGAATTCATGGCAGAGAGGACATTTAAACTGGGGACTCAACTGCTATACTGCACCAGCTAATCTTATATGTATTTTGACTTTTAAAAAATCTAACACGTTCATTTTCTGTGACCATACAGGCTTGAAATTTCAAAAAAATGAAAGCTGATATTTCTATGGTTAGTTTTCAGATTACAATCAATGTGGTCAGGATTCATTGTACAGTATATTACAAGACTATCAAGCCTGGACTTAACTTTTATGAAGGGCAGTGTACAAATAACCTAAGTGAATAAATAGCATACTTTAATGGGATGTGCTAGTCTTGGATCCTGAGAAGATTGCAATACAATGACCTGGTTGGATAAAAGGTTAAACCAAAGTTTAGTGCTATGTTCTGTTATGAATGCCCTTGAGGAAGTGGAAATTTACCTTTAACTGCGTTTTTTCTGTGCAGTCCAGGGTCGTAAACCATAGTTTGGAGTTGGCTTTTGGGGGGGGGGAATGCTTAAAACTAATCTGTTTGTTCCAGTTCATACATAACATAAACCACAGTTACATGTAGTTGAAAACTAAGGCGAATGCTTCTGATCTCCAAGTAGCTGCCCTAGATGGGAAGGGAGAAGGATGTGGGCATAGCCCTGTTTGCTTATGTAGTACTATATGATGAGTTAGTGTTATTTTTGAATATAAGCACTGTATTTCAACACTGTTCCAGTTTATGTATATATGAGGGTTGGGGTGGGGGGTGGGGAGCATTTGTCCTTGCAAATAAGTACATAGGCAAACTCGGCCTCCAGGTGTTTTGGGACTACAATTCTCATCATCCCTAGTTAACAGGACCAGTGGTCAGGGATGATGGGAGTTGTAGTCCCAAAACATCTGGAGGGCCGAGGTTGCCTTATGCCTGACATAGACAAATGTAGAGGAGGGCTGCCTTTAGTGAGTCATTAAAGTGAAAGCAGTACTGTGTTTACTAAAATATAGAACCTTCAATAGAAGGTTGCCTTTTTTCTTTTCCAAACAAGAATATTTGTATCATCAACTGATAAAATAGGCATAAATTCAAGTCATCATTTGTTCTGGCATGGAGACAGGGAAAGCCACAGTTTTTGAGTTTTTGTTCTACTAATGGGACAGAGCCTCTATCAGGAAAAAGGTGGTAGCGCTAACATAGTCCTGCAAGTGTAGCTGTTTGTTCAGAACTCTCGCAACTGGTCTGCCATGAAGTGAAAGTCTTGGAATGGTCTCGTGTGTGTGTGTGTGTGTGTGTGTGTGTGTGTGTGTGAGAGAGAGAGAGAGAGAGAGAGAGAGAGAGAAGAGAGAGAGGCTGCCTCTTCAACTATGATGATGTCTGTTTTGTGTGAATATAATTAATTAATTAGTCACCTAAAAATAAAAATATCTAAGGCGTTTGACATTTTCACAAGAAGGATATTAGAAGCATCCACTACCAGTTTTTTTTTTGTCATGTCTGAACCAAGGCTAACAGTGATTGGTTTTAACTATGCTCTGTTTGAGTAATCTCAGGATCATAAGCCACAATTTGAAGTTGGCTTTTTTTTGCACAAACCATATTTAAAACAAATCACAGTTTGTCCTTGGATAGACAAGAAGCATATGAAAAGTGATGAAAGTCAATTAAACCTTATCAATATTAAAATTGTAAAATAGACGTAAAGAAAAAGAAAAATCAATAAAAGAGTCTTTCCTAGTCCTACCTGGAGATGCCATACATTCAATTTGGAACATTATATGTGCAAAAGAGTGTGCGGTTATTCCCTTCCTTGTAAAAGTCAGTCTAGTAGATTACAGGTGTCTTCAGTAAAGGCTTATGTTTTGTACCTTTAGCTACAACTTGTGACTTTAGGAGGAGAATGCCTATCAATTGGCATACAAATTTTGGATTGACGGAAAGCAAGTAACATTTAAGCTATCCTACGGTGTCAATTTGGGGAGTAACCAGTTTGTGCTTCTGGCTCTTCATTACACAGGTCCAGGAGATTTTTCCTGTGTGTTCTTTGCAGATTTGAAATAACAAAAACAAAGCACTGTAAAGTAAGTAATATCATCTTTACTGTGCACTTGAATGTTATTGTTTCTAAGGTGCAAATTTTGGTGTAACTCAGGATCTGCTGTGTTGAAAGTAATTTGATACATGGATAGATCCATTCCAGACAATTGAGTCAAAGATTTAGGGTAGCAGGAGTGAATTTTATAAATACAGTGGTACCTCGGTTTATGAACACAATTGGTTCCGGAAGTCTGTTCATAAACTGAAGCGTTCATAAACTGAAGCGAACTTTCCCATTGAAAGTAATGGAAAGTGGATTAATCCGTTCCAGACGGTCCGCAGAGTAACTGTTCATAAACTGAAGCGAACTTTCCCATTGAAAGTAATGGAAAGTGGATTAATCCGTTCCAGACGGGTCCGCGGACTACTCAACCTGAAGCGTTCATAAACTGAAACATGGGTGTAATTGGTTCCGGAAGTCTGTTCATAAACTGAAGCGTTCATAAACTGAAGCAAACTTTCCCATTAAAAGTAATGGAAAGTGAATTAATCCGTTCCAGATGGGTCCGCGGAGTTCATAAACCGAAAATTCATAAACCGAGGTGTTCATAACCCGAGGTTCCACTGTAGTTTGTCAAGGTGGTCTTGTCCAGTTCAGTTGAGTATGGAGCAGATCTATTTTTGGAAAGCTGTTGGTTACGTTCGCTGAATAAACACACTGTGTTTTCTTCTGTTCATATGAGTATTCAAATGAGCCATACATCTGTGGTTTTTTCAGGAGAAGTTTAGTATAAGCTAGTCATTAAAGCTGTAGTAATCCTTCAAAATGAATTGGCTTATCTAATTCTTGGTTCTGTCTGTGGTTCAGTGCTCTCGTTGGATAAATTTGAGGCTGATTTAGCCAGCATTTAACAACAGATTTGTAGAATTTTAAAGATTTGAGCAAGGGCTTAAAGGGCTTAAAAATTCTTGATAGAAGTGATAAACAATAAGGCTAAAACGACTGAAATATATTTTGTGTGTGTGTGTAATTGGACTGGGGTGCTGCTTGCAAGATGCCAGGTTCTGCTTTATAATGGGGTTTTTCCCAGAAGCAGACAGTTCTGTAGTTGTGACTGCCCACTTTCAGGTGCAACAAGCTGTAGTGTGAATGGTGAAATAGTTAGGCCATAAAGGCATAGCATGGCAGAGTCTCTTGTAGAGAGAGCCCTTTGCTTTTTACAATGTGGCATGTATTACAGTCATACCTCCGTTTAAGTACGCCTCGGTTTGAGTATTTTCAGTTTAAGTATTCCGCGGACCTGTCTGGAACAGATTAATCCAATTTCCATTACTTTCCCCAATGGGAAAGTTCGCTTCAGGTTAAGTACGCTTCAGGTTAAGTATGAACTTCCGGAACCAATTACACTCATTCCTCGGGTTAACTACGCTTCAGGTTGAGTACTCCGTGGACCCGTCTGGAACAGATTAATCCACTTTCCATTACTTTCAATGGGAAAGTTTGCTTCAGGTTAAGTACAGACTTCCGGAACCAATTGTGTTTGTAAACTGTAAACTGAGGTACCACTGTACTTGGTAGGGATGCTTGCTAAGTTAAAGCCATTTAATTAAATATTCTGGAAGTAGTGCACAGAATATGATCTGCTCTATATTAGCTTTACATTGCGGTACTTAAAGCAACATGTTTATGCTGTCCTTCTAAGCATAGTTATGTAGAAATAATAAAATGTGTTCAGTGTTTATTCATGGGCCCTACTGTGCATATTACATGTTTCACAACCGTCTCTTTGGATGGGGTAGCTACTTTTGGTGTTGTCAAAAGTAATAAACTAGTAAAACTAGCTGCCATAATTTTTGGTGTTACATAGTTTTCAGAAATGTTCTTATTGTGTTTTTCTTTATTGTGTGAATGCTGTCACTTCACTTGCAAACAAGTATTTGAGTACAGTTGTCCACCATGGCTCAGATCTCTTGACTTTTCCCTTGCAACTATATGTGTTTAATATATTGTTGGAAATCGGCCAGAGTGACTGGGCCAACCCATATGTCGTATTTTTCTGTGTATAAGACTAGGTTCTTTTTCCTAAAAAATAATGTTAAAAATTAGGGGGCATCTTATACATGGATACACCCCCCCATTTTCTTAAATCTGAGTCCCCCAAAATAGGGGGCGTCTTATACATGGGGGCGTCTTATAGACGGAAAAATACAGTAAATAAAATTACTACTACTGCTACTACTACGCTGTCTCTCTCCACCTCTCCTCCTCCCCAGGAGAAAAAGGGGTGAAGGCAGCAAAGTAAAAGCCCCTTTGTCTCTGCTTGGCAAAGGGAAATACAGCAAGGGGCATTTGGCTGTTATATTCCTCACTGTGCTTTCTTCTCACCCTTGCCTGCTGGGGCAGGATTGCAGCCAACAGAGGGACTTGCTGTGTATTCTCAGTTGAGAAAGCACAGCGCTGTGATGGCAGCTGAGAGTGGCACAAGTAGATAGGGAACGGCAACAATAGTAGTGGTCAGTCTTGTGCCTTTCCTTCTTGGCGAAGGGCATGAAAATCAAGTGAGAACTGGAGAAGTACCGTAATCACTTCCCCCCTTTTTTACATCTCCTTTTTTTCTAAAGTTCTCTCCTAGTGCCGTCTGTGTTTGTGTTCTGGATTGATTTTATTTATGCAATTTACCCGCTCTTCTTCCTGAAGGAGCCCAGGATGGCAAAAATCACAGTAAAACAACTTTTATCAGTTAAAATGAAAAGCAAAACATTCAAACAATGATCTCAGGGTTGCCAGGAACAAATATTTTTAGCCACCAAATATCTGGGGAAACAGGAATGTTTTAGACTTCCTCCGGAAAGTCAGTAATAATGAAGGCAAATGCACCTCAGTCACCATGGGGGGCTAGAACAGAAAAGGCTTTATCACAGGTGAGTGCCAACCAGACAGGAACAAGTAGTAGCACAAAGCCTTACCTCCCAATCGTAGGATCTTACATGGCTGATACAGGGGAACATGCTCTTTTAGATACTTGGCTTCTAACCTGCTTAGGCCTTGATACAACTAACTATGTTACTTGGACCCAGTAGCTCACTGGCAGCTGGTGACACTTTCAGGACTGGTGACACTTGGTCCCATTGGACTACTGCTTTTAACAACCTAGCAGCCACATTCTGTGCTAACTGCACCTTTCATAAATCTTCAAGGGCAACCCCATATACAGTATATTACAATAGTCCAGATGGGAGGTCACCAGAGCATGGAAAACTGAGACCAAGCTATCCTGGTGTAGAAACAGCTGTAGTTAACATATCACAACAAAGCTGGGCATGAGCATTCATAACCACAGAAGCCAAACAAGACTCTAGTGACAAGTTAGAATCCAGGTGTACTCCCAGACTACAAACCTGTTTCTTCAACAGGAGTGCAGCTTCTCCCAGAACAGGTCCTACACCTAACTTCAGGACTTGGGAATCACCTACTCATGATCTTCTATCTTAACAAGATTCAGGCTCAGTTTATCGGCCTCCATCCAGTCCATAAGTGTCTCCAGACATCTGTATAATACATTCATAGTGTCTCCTTATTCCAATAGAATTGAGAACTGGAAATGCGTGTCATCAGCATACCAAAGATACCATGCTCAGAATCTGCAGATGACAGCTCTCAGCAGTTTAATTTAGGTGTTAAATAGCATAGGAGGCAGAATGGATCCTTGCAAGTCCTCACCGTTCAAAAGCTACAGGGCTGAGCAACAATATCCGAATGCTACTCTCTGCATAGTGTCCCTGCAGGCATGAGTGGGACCAGCATAATTCAGTGCCTCAAACTTCCACCTCAAGTTTCTTCAGAAGGACACCATGGCCAATGGTGTCAAAAGCCACTGAGAAGTAAAGGGAGTACCAACAGATTTTCACTCCCTCTCTCTCCTGATAAAGGCCATCACGGTGACCAAGGCTGTTTCAGTGCCAAAACTGGACCAGAAATCAGACGGTTAGGGCTTTTTTCCCGAGGGAACTCCCAGGAACTCAGTTCTGGCACCTCTCAGGTGAGCACCATTGCCATTCTAAGAGAACGAGAGAGTTCTGGCACCTCTTTTTCACCCACATGGGGAGTTCTGGTACCTCGTTTTCTGCTGACTGAATGCAATAAAGTGGAGTTTTCCCCCCAGTCTTAACATTGAAGGTTTGGGGAAATGATTTCTAATCCACACGTAGCTATCACATTTTGAAACTAGTACAAAGAATAATACAATTGTTCTTCCTTTTGTTCATTGCATACAAAAAATTATCTTCCTATGGTTTCATTATGAAATGTTAAGCCACCTTTTTGCAGTTACTGGTTACCAGGATAATGTAACAGCATTATGTGATAAAATATCTCATGTGCTTAATCCTGCCTTGCAAATAAGTCTCCTCAAATTGCCAGATCACACAAAGTTATACTACCTCACATTCCTACACATACGGTACTATGAATTAAAGCAACCCTGTTATATTTCTTTAGGATCCAGTCTTGTACAAATTTACTTGGGAGTACATTCCATTGACTGCTGAGCAGATGTATACAAGATTGCACTGTTAATCTCATCCTTACTAGTAATGAGTATAAAAATAGTTCTTCTGTGGTTAGATGGTTAAAGAATAAAGAACTAAATTGATGAGGTTTGTTTAGTTTTTAGTTTTTTTAAATTAAAAAATATATCCTTTCCTATCCCACAATACTGTGACATTTGTTTGTTTTCTGCTTTGACTTGCAAACCAAACAAACAATCAAATGTATGTTTTCAATGTGGGTATAGGATTGCAGCAAATTCAAAATTGCTCCCCTCTACCTGGGAGTGGCCCCCATTGAGCTCAGTAAGGCTTACTTCCAAGTAAAACTGTATAGATGATTAAAGGTCCAAAACCTGGCTGTCATGTTGACTATTCCTTTTCTCCTTACACTTTAGAAGCACTCAAAAACTATAAGCATTTGTGTACTGCCCCAATATCTTTTGATGAAGGGGATTATATAAATTAATTCAAATCAATTCCAGTAAATCAATCAATAAATAGAACTGTGGTGTCAAAGACATGAGCCTGGAATTTATGGGAGAGACTGAATCAATTTCTTATGAGATGGATAGGGCCAGTGGTAAACTCTAATAATTTTATTTATTGTATATACCCGACTTTTCAGCAATGCTTGTCTCCCAAAGATGCCTAATACTCATGTCCAATATTGCAATGATTCCACCAACTACTTTCCTATTTAACATTTGTCTATTTTTTAATTTTTATTTTTGTTGCTCTCCAAGGAGCTTGAGGGGCATGGTGTACTGGGGACTGTATTAGAAACTCAGATTTATAAGCTAGGCACCAAATGGTTCCTTAAACCAAGATTACAATATAAACAAAATATCTAGTTGTCATTTGGGGGCAAGACTATAAAGTCTTATTTTTTTAAATGATGGACTAACTGTGATTGATTCTCAGTTAAACATCTGGCTAGTTGTATGACAACCTTGAGCAAAGTTAAGAAATTTGAGTTACTTTATCCAGGGACAGCACACATACGGTATATATTGGTCTATTCCTACTTCTTTTTCTTAATGGTGACACAGACCATTCATAACCTAAGAATATTCTTCACAGCTGTGAGCAGGACAGTGGGGTAAGTGAAGACAAGTGACAACAATTAACTATATAGTAATGTTGTTCACTGCTCCTCAGGCTGCACAGAAAAAGCATTTTGGTTCCTGAAATTCATTCTGATTGTGCAGATAAAATATAACTGATAGAATTCTGCAGGATGTGGTATTAGTGTGTGAAAACAGTCAAGATCCAATGATCTGCAGGCATACACCTCCAGATGCGGAGATGTCGGACACCATCCTGGCACCTGGGCATCTTCACTTGGTCCCAAGTGGTCTATAGTCAGGCTAATTTCGAACACCGGTTGGGCGCTGTTCCATTGTATCTTCACCACAACCTGTGATAAATGCTTGAATGAGAAATAGTGACCTGCCTAAGATCACTCAGTGAACTTTATAGTTGACTAAGACAATAGTTGCAGCTTCAGAGCACAGTTGCTGTTATGTAAGAAATGTGAGTAGTAAATAATTGGCAGCCTTGCTAAGAAATAGTTGTTATAAACATAATTACAATTTCTCTAGGGATTAATTAGAACTCTTGCTATTGTTATGCTATCATTAAAACCTGTAACAAACTCAGTGCTTCATAGGTGCATCAATTATTATTATTATTTTTAAAAACCGTGCCGTACACAAATGCTCTGCTTTAAAGAAGTGGCTGCATAGCATCTATGGAGGCATACTTCCCCTTTGAGATATACCAGGGCTGTCTCTGTTCAAAAGTGCTTCAGGAAAGCATTCCTTTCATCTGTTCCATTTTTCTATCATAGTGTTTGGACTCAGTGAAAGATACCAAAGTGGAAATAACTAGGGAAAGAGGCATTAAATGAAGGGGAGTGGGGATGAGAACATTTCTTCAGAAAGAAGTTTTGGGACTGAGAACATGTTCATCAGAGCAGAAACTCTCTCATACCAGATCTGTGCACGATGTTCCTTAATAATGAGGCCACATACTCAGAGATAGTCATCTCCCAATTACATCTAAGGCTAAACATTAAGCCCAAGGCTACATCTAGTGAAATAATCCTTTTAATATAACAAGTTCAAGGGAGGGAGGTTGTCTCCTGGCCTATTTTATCATTGCAGCAACCTTTTGAGATGGACTAACTCCTAAGGAGGCATCTCCTTCCACACGAACCTGCATGAGGTCTCTCTTTTGTTTCTGAAGCCTCCACACTGTCTCTTCACTAATAGACTTGTGGCTGGCACAATTTTGTTGTACAGCTAGGGCATCTTCTTCATTATTAAATTACTTGCCCCAGTTTTGCTGCCCATCATGTCTGCACATGGCACACACCCCACTGATCTGGGAAATGATGGTAGAAAAAGCCACTAAAGAAGTGTCAAAAGATACCGTATTATTCGCTCCATAAGATGCACCTGACCATAGGATGCACCTAGTTTTTAGAGGAGGAAAACAAGGAAAAAAATTGCTTCCTTGAATTGTCCTAGGCATAGCAGCCAACTCCTAAAGGCCTAGGTGCCTTTTGCCCCTGCCCCTCATTAAATATTTGAGGAAGTCATTGCCCCCATGTTGATGGGCATTGCCATTCATATAGTGTGCATGCAATCATCCCTCAACTCCCATCATCCCTGAGTTCTGGCCTTGCTAGCTAGGGGTGATAGGAGTTGTAGTTCAACAACATCTGGGGACCCACAGGTTGAGAAAGGCTGATACGGTATGTGAGGTGGGGTTTACCTGCCCCCCCCCATATTTTATTCAAGTTGGAAGAGGGAGGGAGGGAAGGAAGGGGTGAGTGAGAGAGAGAGAGAGAGAGAGAGACAAGGAAGGAAGGGGTGAAAGAGAGAGGGGGGGAGGAAGGAAGGCTCTGGCTCTGGCTCTTGCCTTCTCTCCATAGGACGCACCGACTTTTTCCCTTCCTTTTTGGGAGGGAAAAAGTGCATCCTCTGGAGCGTAAAATACGGCAGTTAGGAAAAGCTGTTTGGGTTCAGAGTTTTGAGAATTATCATGCAATAGTGATTTATTTTAAGATAAGTTTCACAGTGGTATACTGCAGCTCGGAAGCCACGTAAGATCTATAATACTTTAGAATACAAAATGATGGTGACAATGACAAAATGCAGTCAAATAAGATTTTATACATTGTATAGTAAACATGTAAGAAAACTAATAACTTATGGAAGATGGTTACTAAAACCATGTGTGCAATGTTATTATTTTTTTCTGATGTATGTTGGTTAACTTTTATAAAGGAACATGTTATACCGGTAGGAGTAACCTAAAGGAAGTCTTCCAAAAAGTAGTGACTGGATGAAGCTTGAGGTACTATTAAAAGAGTTGTTGCCTTGGAGTTGATCAGGAGAGACTTCCTGGCTTAGAAGGAGGACTTGATATGATGGCAAGAGTTAGGTTGTATGACAGGGAAGGGCCAGAATGTGCAGCAACACCTCTGACATTTCCCCTTTTCAGTCCAGTCATTCCTGCTGCTTTCCTCTTCCTTCTTTCTTAGCGTGCCCTTGCATTCACATGAATCTGAGTGGCTTGTTGTTTCCTCTATATAGTCATACCTCAGGTTACAGCCGCTTCAGGTTGCGTCTTTTCGGGTTGCGCTCCACGCTGAACCCAAAAGTACTGGAATGGGTTACTTCCGGGTTTCGGCGTGTGCGCATGTGCAGAAGCCCAAAACCACACTTTGTGCATGCGCAGAAGCGCTGAATCGCGACCTGTGCGTGCACAGATGCGGGTTGCGAACGCTGCGGGTTGAGAACGTGCCTCCTGCACGGATCACGTTCGCAACCTGAGCGTCCACTGTACTTCTTTACTTTCTCCACTCCAACTTTGTATCAGCTTCTCTTTTTAATCAGTTCCTGTTCCCACATGTGCCTGTGCAGTGTGTATGTTGGGGAGTTACTGTTGCTAGCACAGTGAAGGACAGGGCTAAGATGGTGGCCTTCAGTTTGGAATGCAAGATAGTTGAATAGGTGCTAATACAGAAATTTGACTGCATTAGTTGAGGGCTTAACACCATTAATCCATTGCACACTCTAAAGATTCTGCATAAGCGGGGATCTGACGGGGCTTGAGAAGCCTCGTCCGATCCCCGCTCTGTGACAGGCGGGGTGGGGGGAAAGCGGAGGATCTTTCCTCTGCTTTCCCCCCACCCCGCCCAACACAGCGGGGACCTGACGGGGCTTGAGAAGCCTCGTCTGATCCCGGCTGTGTGACAGGCGGGGTGGGGAAAAGGTGGAGGAATGTATTGTTCCTCCGCCTTTCCCCCACCCCGCCTGTCACACAGCTGGGGGACAGAGCCAAAGAGCGGCGGGCGCTGCTTGCCAGGGTTGACAAGCCCCGGCAAGCAGCACCCGCCGCTCTTCGGCTCCAGGGGACGGATCTGAAGAGCGGCGGCTGCTTGCCGGGGCTTCAAGCAGCGCCCGCCGCGCTTTGGCTCCATCCCCTGGCGCCGAAGTGCGGTGGGCGTTGCTTAACAAGCCCCGGCAAGCAGTGCCCGCCGGCTCTGTCGGGCGGGGGGGGGAAGCGGAGGAACGATCCGTTCCCCCGCTTCCCCCCCCGCCGTCTGGCACACAGCTCTCTTGGCTGGGGAAAGCAGGCAGGCAAGAGAGCAAGCGCCTGCCTGCCTGCCTGCCTGCCTTCCCCGCCACCAGTCCCCCGCAGCCCATAGGAACGTATTGATTAAGTTTCAATGCATTCCTATGGGAAACCAGGACTCGCTAGACGAATTTTTCGTAGGACGAATTGAGTCCTGGAACGAATTAAATTTGTCTAGCGAGGCACCACTGTACATTATTTCTAGTAGATGAGCCACCATAGCCTCTAGAAAGCAGTGAAAAATTGTGTCCCAGGCTTTTTAGACTCATCCACCCATGTATGCGGTGTACGAGTGGCGCTGTCGTCTAAACCACAGAGCTTAGGGTTTGCCGATCAGAAGGTCAGGGTTCGAATCCCCGTGATGGGGTGAGCTTGTAGGCAAAGTTGGAAAGCACGTCAAAGTGCAAGTAGATAAATAGGTACCGCTCTGGTGGGAAGGTAAACGGCGGTTCTGTGCGCTGCTCTGGTTTGCCAGAAACGGCCTAGTCATGCTGGGCACATGACCCGGAAGCTGTATGCCGGCTCCCTCAGCCAGTAAAGTGAGATGAGTGCCGCAACCCCAGAGTCATCTGTGACTGGACCTAATGGTCAGAGGTCTCTTTACCTTTTTACCCATGTACTATCTGAAACCAAAGGGGTGCATGGGTTGCCAGATGTGATTTCCCCCACCCAGCTGTCCTACCCACTAACCGTTGATAACCCCTGGCAGGGTGGATAAAAATCAATGAATTTTTTTTAAAAAAAAAATCAAAAAAATCGGATTTTTAAAATTTAAATCGGATTTTTTTCATTTAAATCGATTTTTATAAATAAAATGCTTTTTGAGGAAAATATATTACCATCCAAAGGTTATTCCATCATGAAATAGAGATTAGTTTTTTAATTATGTAGAATAAGGTTGTATAAGTTTAATTTTTTTTGGTAAATAAATTCCATTAATCCATTCACAATGTCATGCTCTTCCAGAGGTTTTTGTAAGATTACTGGGCAGTTTCTTTGCCTACAAGATATTATCACAAATGCTTGGTTTACTTTTGCAGTTCTCAAAACTGAATTTGACTCAGCAGAGATCACATGCCTCTTCTTCACAGCAAAAATGTTATAACATGAACAGAGTTGAGAAAAAGACCTTAATCCTATTGTTCTACAAACCTATGAATACAGAATCAACCCCTTCAGTGCTAAGTTTCAAGAAGTTCAGTGAACAGAATAGAAACAATATTTTTCTGATTGTTTGGAGTAGACAGTATTTAAGTTTTTCATGTGTAGGCTGGGCTGACAGTCTAAGTTTCTCAAAATATATATATTTTGTTTTTGTTTAGCCAAATTAGTTAACAAACATGGATGTTTGTTTAAGCAAATAACATATGCTGTAATGTTATTGTTTCAGTTGAATAAATCTACTGTACAGTATTTAAATTGTTATTATTAAGGTAATGATTATTTTTCTCCTTCCTAAGTACAACAGAAAAGTTGTCCAAATATGAATGATTAACCTATTAAACTGGGGGATAAAAAACTAATATGAAAAGTTGTTATTCTAAAAATCTTCATCTACTAGCATATTAAAGTTATACCAGCAAGAATTAGTCTTTATGTAGAAAACTATGATTTAAATCAAGCCTTACTGACTGGTGATTTAAATCAAATCCACCCTGACCCCTGGCCTAGAGCAGTGGTGGGGAATAGGATCCAGCTGGTGGGCTACATTCTTAGCCCCACCCCCGTCCGTGGGCTGCTTCAGCAAGTGGGTAGGTTAACCCACCTGTCAGTCTCCTGACTTCATGATGTAAGACAGAGATTTTCAACCTTTTTGAGTCTGTGGCTTACTTGACCAACTACATTTTTTTCTGCAGCACCTCTGGGGGGCTCAGAAGCCCAGTTATGTCACCCCTTGCCTGCTGCTTTCAGATCTTTGATTTTGGGCCAGATCCCATTAGTGACAACAATGTTTCTCTTTCCCATGTGTGCTTTATGTTCCTTGTTTGTTTTTCTCAATGCTATAAAAAAGAGAAATGTGCTTTTCAAACATTCTCTTAACTTCATAAAACATATATATGAGTTGGCATGGAAACTGAAACAATTTAAAACATTTTATTGGCTTGCTGATGTCATTGGATATGATCTAAAGTTTTATTTGATCATCTACTCATTGAATCAGAAGTAAGTGAATAGTGCAGTTATCCATCCAAAGAGATACCGGTAGAAATATATTGCCAATTCTCATCCGCGTGAATTGCCGGTGCCAGAATGTTTATCACTCCCACAAACACTGTTAATAATGCCATTGTAACAGTTTTTAATTTTTGCATTTTACAGTCTCCTCTCCCCCCACCCCACTGGCAAGCTATGCATGTGTATACCAGCAGCTCAAGGAAATCCTTCAGGCACCTGACTATGTGGACTCAAGTCCATAAAAGCTGTATGTCACAATAAATTTATATCATATTTCTTTTGCCGTTCATCAACCAAGGGGGCTAAATTAAATATAAAACAAATGCAGGTAGCAATAACAGTTTTAGTCTTTAAGGTGCCACAATTTTTTTTGTTTTTTTTTAAAAAAGAGTTAGTTAATTACTTTTAGAAATTATTTGCTAGAGTTAGTTTACTTGGTCCGACTTAGGTCCATTGTGATTAAAAATAGTTTATTTAAACTATTGAAGTGGTGGGGGGGAGTAGTTATGGTTGAGGCAAACTCATTTTTTCATGTAACAGTGCAAACCCTTTTCTGCAGTGAACTTTAGGTGATAAGTTAAGCTGCAATCTTAACCCCATTTACCTAGCCGTAAGTCCCATTGCATTCAGCAGGACTGATTTCTGTGTAGACATGGCTAGGATTACACAGTTATGCATGCTTTACCATATTCTCTATTCCCAGTCTTCAAAGAACCATTTCAAAAAGTCTCATTGATAGACACAAGTACTACTGTCCCTAAAACATTACCCTTGAAAGGCTTAGGAGTGACATAACTGCACAAATCTTTCCTTATAGGAGCTGTTAAGAATCGTCTAACATGTCTACTCCTAGCAGCAGCAGCAGCAATACACAAGAGGATTTGAGGGTGGGGTAGATCAGGGGTCAGCAAACTTTTTCAGCAGGGGGCCGGTCCACTGTCCCTCAGACCTTGTGGGGGGCCGGACTATATTTTGAAAAAAAATATGAACGAATTCCTATGCCCCACAAATAACTCAGAGATGCATTTTAAATAAAAGCACACATTCTACTCATGTAAAAACACCAGGCAGGCCCCACAAATAACCCAGAGATGCATTTTAAATAAAAGGACACATTCTACTCATGTAAAAACATGTTGATTCCCGGACTGTCCGCAGGCCAGATTTAGAAGGCGATTGAGCCGCATCCGGCCCCCGGGCCTTAGTTTGGGAACCCCTGGGGTAGATCTTATCTGTCACTTCTTGCAACCCTACAAAAATTGAAAGACATTTATGCCCCTTTAATGCTTTTCCTTTCCCCACTGTTTGTTGCAAAGAGACTTTACTTCCGCTTCACATCATGCACTGGGGAAATAGCAAGGAGGATTCCTGTCAGTTCTTTCAGTTTTCAAGGCAGGGCACAAAGTGATGGAAAATATTTCCCCCAACAGTCTGCTGCCCGATGATGAGGGGGAATTGGGTGGATCTTACCTCACTTTGGGCAGGAATTTTGCTGAAAGTAGAACAGAAGCAGTGCATGCCTCAGTCACTGCTTCTGTCAAAACCTCAGCATGATGGGAGGGATTTCTCTTGCAATATACCTCCGTAGTTTATGGAGAACCTGGAAAAAGAATCATTGTTGCCGAAGTGGGAGCGGGTGCTGGCAACTGTATTTGCAACCAAGAAGACTAGGAACTATTTTCTCATGAGTTGGTAGGCTCCTGAGAAGCCCAACAAGGCTGTGAGTTGTATGTAAAAGCTTTAAGATTTACTTGTGCTGGCTTTGCCTAGCCCAAGCAATATATTTCTAAAAGGCATCATAGGATGAAGTGCAGATCAGAGAAAACAAGATAGGGTTGCCATATATCCGGACACAACACTTTGTTGAGCTTTGCAAAATCTTTTTTTAAAAAAAGAATAAGTTTTTAAGCTATTCTTCAGGAAATTTGCGGGGGGGGGGGGGCTTCCGATATGGACTCCCATATGCCTGGGTTTCCCCGAACATTTAAACCGCTTTTCAAAAATTCCATCAGACATCATTTTTGACAGATGGCTCCCGGCTTTGTTCATGAAATTCCAGACATATGGCAGCCCTAAAACAAGACTAACTTTACTTCTTTCACCATGCTCTGAAGGGTATGTTACTTGTCTTGGTTTTGATATACCAAATCAGTTCTCTTTATCTCTATTGTAGTAGCCTTGAACTGAAGGGTGGCATATAAATAGAGTAAATAAAATAATGACTTATTTTGAAAACACATGCCCCTATGCTTCTGTCACTCACTCCTAGCAGTGCAACCATAGCATACTGTTTTCTTTGTTGATAAATGATTATAAAATTATGCATGATGTGAGAGAAGTGGCTAGACACAATAGTTTCTCCCTCTCAATACTGGAACTTTGGGCAGTTCAATAATGAGAGAGAACAGCTTTCAGTTTGTTTGTTTACAATCAAGTGGTGTATAAATTTTACAAAATAAATTAACAGTACATAATTTCTGGAATTTGTATCAACAGTAATGACTTTTTAAAGGGATTTGACAGATACATGGAGCATAGGCCTGGTGGGTCTAAGGAACCTCCATGTTCAATTATGAAATGCCACTGAACAGTTGCTGGGGAGCAAAAGTGTGGGAGTTGTATTTTGTTTCTGTCCTGCTTGTGAGCTTTGTGCAGCTATCAGTATGGTTGCTGTAGGCAGCATCATATTGGTGTAGTAGATAGGGCTTCTTTTATGTTCCTCAGCTGGAAAAAAATCTAGCAGTGTGCTATGGCTGCTCCCCATTTCTTACATCACTTCTTGGTTTCCCCTACCTAAATACACTCAGATAAGATTGTACAAAAATAAGCAAATATCCAGACTGGTACTAAATCTCTTCTATGTATTTTGGGACATGCCTACCTTTCCTTTCCTCCCCCCCCCTTTTTGCCTGGTGAGTTGTTTTTTAAAATGTAACTTGAAAGCTTGCCTATTTCTGTGCCAACAAAAAGTTTGTCCAATTAAAAAAAGGTTGCTTTACCAGTTTTATAGTATTGGCTGGTACCACATAATTATTTGTATTTAATTGTTCCATTTATAGCTTAGCTTTTATCCAACAATGCTCTTGACATTTCTTCAATTTTATGTGTTTGCTGTAGGTTTTTTAACAATTGGAAGATTAATTACACAAAATGTTTTTGAGTTGTCACTTGGCTCCTCTCACCTCCTTATGATCTTCCACAGGGGTTAATTATGGAAATAGTTTAGTTTTTTAGATGCACAATTAATGCATCAACCTAACTTCAACCTTTAATACTTTGATGATAAGGAGACCAGCTCAACTCCTTAAAAACAGCTCTAATTTTGAAATAGGAGAATACTGTATCCTCAAGATATGCAGCAACTTTTGGCTAGGAGAGGACTGTTGGAAAACTTCCTATATTCCATGCTAAATGCACCACAATTCTTCTACGTACCTCCCTTTGGCCACTAAGATCCTCTGGCTATCAAGAAAGTAGCACAAGAAATCATAGAATCATAGAATGTCAAGATGGAAGGTCCCACAAGGTTCATCTGGTCTAACCCCCCTGCAATGCAGCCAGGCATTCAGAGATTTCCACATGGCCACAGTTGAACCCGCACCAGTCACAAAACATGATTTGTGCCTGGGAAATTTTGAACACTGATGAGAAAACCTCTTCAGCCTTAAGCTCTACCCAGAATGTGTTTGCACAAGGCACAACAGTATCTGTTAGCACATAACCATTTTGAAAAGGTAGAGTCCTTGCTTAGGGACCGTTTTTTAAAAAATGTACTTGTATTCTCAAACGTTATTGAAAATGGAGCAGAAGAAAGCTCAAACTAATAGCATATTAGTAATAGTACAAACATTCAGTAATGTCAAACTCCTGTTCTTTCATATTTAAATCCTACCGATGAATGTTGTGAACTATTACGGTCATTCATCAAAAGGCACATCAGCATATATTTTATTGTGATTGCTATTTTACGGCCTAGGACCCTCGTACTTACGGGACCGTCTCTCCTGGTATGCCCCACAGAGGACCTTAAGGTCCATAAACAGTAATACCTTAGAGGTCCAGAGCCCGAAGGAAATCAGATTAGCTTCCACTAGAACCAGGGCCCTCTCAACACTGGCCCCGACCTGGCATTTGGCCTGGAGCCAACCTGATTCCCTTCCCTATTTTCCCTTTCTTTTTCCCTTTTGTATGAGGCTGCATTTTTAATTTTTAATTTAATTTTGATGTATTTAGTCTTGTTGTTGAGTTGTATTTTAACAAGTTGTTTTATATTTGGTGTTAGCTGCTCTGAGCCCGGCTTTGGCTGGGGAGGGCGGGGTATAAATAAAAGTGTTGTTGTTGTTGTTGTTGTTGTTGTTGTTGTTGTTGTTGTTGTAATGTGACATAGATCTGGTTCTTGTATCATGGTAAGCCACATAATGATTTACTGTGACAATGTGAACCTGCTAGCTCCAAGAAAGACCCATTTTGATCTTCCTCAAAGGCAGCCTTTTATAGCCTTCTGAGGCTGTGCAGAGCTAAAATGCCCAGGGAGGAGCAAAGTGCCTGCGATATTGTCGTCAGGAGCTATCATGTTCATACATTCACGCCAAGCCATGGTTCGACTTCTCATTACATGTGAATCAGACCGTAGACTTTGACTCAGTTCTCATGTCATATTAAACTAAAGTTAAACACACACTTTGATTTAACATGAATGTGCATGATGTTCAGTGTCTGAACCTGGGCTCATAATTTGCTTCCCACCAAGCAAGCTGCAAACATCAACCAATATTTGTTCATGCCTTACTGCTCGTTGTTTTGTTTTGTTTTGAGGAAACTATGGGATAGATCCATATTAAGTTAGTTGTACTTGGCTTCCATTGATTTAAGTGTAACTTAAATTAGGGCCTGCTGAAATCAAAGTTATGACGTGATTTTAACTTCATATAACTTGGTCTGGATCCAACCCTCTAAGTGGAAAGGATCAAAAACAGCCTGGAAGAATTATTCATAAAATGCCATCAACCTGTATTTGTTGCGCTGCTATTTATTTAGTTTCATAAACTGCAATGTCCCTGAAAACTGATGAAGTGTGGCATAATAAAAACCAACTGTTCTGAAACTTTATGGAGCACTGTTAGTGTGTTAGTTCCCAGGTTATCCATACACTTAAAAATAAATAAATGTTGTGCCTTATAGGAATTTGAAATATTTTGTGAAACACATGATCTTATCTCGCCCACTGGAGCTGAAAGTGCTCTTATGCATTGTCCTTGGACATATTACCGGTATGCTTAATAGGTTTGGAAGAAGATTCTGTATTTTAATTACAAATATTATGATGATTTTAAAAATCAAGTTATGGCAATCCAGTAAAGTATAAGAAGTACCCTTTTTTGTTGCAGTTGGTGTGATCAGGTGTCCAATCTGTCGCCAGGAATGCAGGCAAATAGATTTGGTAGACAACTACTTTGTCAAAGACACATCTGAAGCACCCAGCAGCTCTGATGAGAAATCAGAACAGGTATGACACTTCTACCCTTTTCTCCTTGCAATGTGGTTTCAGTTTTGTCTTGTGTAAGATAAAATATTTTGGTAATTTTTGGATTGACGTGTCAAGGCTTCAGCATCTGAAAATATTCCCCTCCCCCGGCTTTTAGGTGTGCACCAGCTGTGAAGATAATTCTAGTGCTGTTGGTTTCTGTGTGGAATGTGGAGAATGGCTGTGCAAAACCTGCATAGAAGCTCATCAACGAGTTAAATTTACTAAGGATCACATGATTAGAAAGAAAGAAGATGTCTCCTCAGGTGAAATTTCCGTTTCTAACTTAATACATGCCAGTCAAGAATAGCTCTGACTCTATAGATAGCTTAGTATACTGAAAATCCATGTCATTTTTGTGTTTTAGAACAGAGAGAGGCTGTTGAATTGCATCTACTCAGTTTGTGACTTCATTGGAAAGCAAATAACACAAAATACTTAATTTCATACACAACTCGGTCCTTTTCAATTGGGCAGCTCAGTTGCTGTTGTTATGTAGCCCATGGTACAATTCTGACACCCTTGCTGCTAAGTTCAATACCTGGCTACCTTCTGCTGTCCATTTTCTGATGCTATAGCCATGGTTTCCCATTGGAAAACCAAAGAATTCTTGGATATTTCTGAAGTACAATAACGTTCCACTCACTAATAAAAAACATTTAAATATTGGCAGTAAGTTTTCACAAAAAGTCTGTCCACACATGTCTGTTTCCTTAATGTAATATTGGCAGTATCACTAAAATATATGAAGATGAGTAATTTCTGGCAGTTTATTAGTCAGAAGACAGATTGTTGTAGGTGGGTTAGTGGACACACCCTATTAGTTTTGTCCCTGCTATTGCAATCCTAGACCTACTCATGACGTGCAGTGCTTGTGTTAAACCATTTATAAGTGATGAAGACTTATCTAGGTTGTTTATGCTTGCTTGCATCTTATTCCTCTTTCATTACTGAAGCTAAGCTGAAGTACCTGTATATGTAACTGAACGGAATGCATACTCTTCCAATTTACACTCGTCTCCTTCTCCTTTCTTCTCCCTCTTCTAACATTTCCTCCAGCGGAGACACAGTGTCAAATATTTGATTACTGTACATGTTCCACAGGGCAGATGCCTACTTTTTGATGCTGCTTTATAGTGACATATAAATTAATAAATATAAGAGTGTTGTAAGATGAAAGTAAGAAAAGTAACATCTTTATGTTTATTTGGATCTGGAAATGGGTGGTTTTGACTAAGGCAGTTTCAATGAACTGCAGGGAGTGGAAGGTAGTTTGTTGAAAGTTGAGAAAAGTGTTAGTTGGAGACACAAGGTAGTTGGAGCAAGTGAGATTCTCTCACAGGTTAGAGATAAATAATTGTAGGAAAATAGGACAGTAGTTAGTGAGGCAGGATAGTGTTAATTAGTGGGATAATGGAGATGTGGTTCCACCATCTTAATAACTTCCTCCGGTTGATATCTAGGCCACAAACATTCACCAAAAGCAACACCCCCCTTTAATGTCTTGCAAGGCAACTGCCATAGCTGGATGTTAATGCTGCTGGATTGTTCCCTTAATGCAGGACCTAAATGAAACTGGGAAGGGATTTTGTGCTGAAGGCAGAAGTTCAACAAAAGTAACACAGTGTTTGGTTCTTTTTTGGAGGGGAAGGGTATTTGCTGAGAAAGAAGTGAATAGCCGAAATAGATGGGAAGTGGAACATAGTACTTTCCCAATCCAAAGAAACCGAAAGACAGAAATGGTGGGACCTGTGCCTCTGTATGGAGAACCGTGCCATTGCATTGACCCTCTTGAGCTCTGCACACTCTTCTGCCAGTTTTGATCTGTAGACTGACTTAATCTTTACTTTAAAATACAAGAAGTCTCTCTCTCTCTCTCTCTTTTTAACACAGAGGCTGTTGGAGCATCTGGTCAGCGTGCTGTTTTTTGTCCTGTGCACAAACAAGAACAGCTAAAACTTTTCTGTGAAACTTGTGACAGACTGACATGCAGAGACTGCCAGTTATTGGAACACAAAGAACATAGGTATGGCTCCTCTTCTATTCCTGTGCTGTTTCTTCACACAGCAGATGCATTTAAAATACTGTACAGTCCTCAAGTATTTCTGCTATAAAATGTGTGAACTTTGTGTCTGTAGCAGATAGATTTGGGCTGGTGGTGCTTGGGGCTCTTAATTCCAGTACTGATTCTAAGTAGCAATAGAGCAGTTATCAGGTTAAAGAAATCTTAATCACATGAATTTTAGCTGATGATTTAAATTGCACATTTGTACATGAATAAAGCAATATTTTTGTGGGGAAACATATCTTGATTTTACATGATGTGTGCAGCAAGTACCATCTTAGAAGAGGCATTTCTTCCAGCGTGGGGTAGAGAAGGGAAAGAGGGCATCAGCACCTGCCATTTTTGTAAGTACATCAGTCAAAAATAATTGACTTTTTCAATGTATTGCCCAATTAATCAGGAACTGCTTTTTAAATGATCAATTTTAGAAATAGATTATTTTATACAAAAATTTATCTCCCACTCTTTCCTTATTAAAGGAAATCCTCAGAGCAACTGACGAAAGCCTGATTCATATGTCATATTAAATGATATTTAAACAAAATGGTAGTTTAGTCTGAATAAGTTGTGTGCTGGTGCATATAGTCCAAGGTCCCCACTTGTGCTGCTGCCTTGCTGGGGACAAACAAGCTTCTTGTTGTAGCTGAACCCAATCTCAAGCTTTGTTTCTCTCCAAACAAACTATGAGCAAAGGTTTGTTTTTGGTTTTCTTCTCATGTTTGGTTTGGAGAGGAACAATGATAAGACAGACTAAGGCTTGTTTCCTCCCTGATGTGGCAGCATCATAGTGGTGAGGAGTGAAATGGGAACTGGAAATTTTTGAGTAGTGTGGACCACATTAAACCATGCTGCTCCTTCACTTAAACCATAGTTCATTTAACTGTGGTTTAATGTGATGTGTAAACAAGGCCAGTTTATGAAAAGGAACAAAAAATAAATGGTTCATGAACTGATGTATGCAATTAGATGCTAATATTTTAATAGGATTGGCACTGATGATGCTGACTCTATAACAATGTTTAGGCTATTATTGCATGAGTTCATTCTGTAGATTGATGCAACACTGAATGTTAATTGTTTCAAAATCACTGAGTTTATGAAAGAAATATGATTCAGCAAATGGCTACCTCTGGTCAAATATGCATATAGGCATCATTTAAGCAGAAATACTTGTCTTAGCTTCCATAATTAGTACTTTGAAGAATGCATCTGTAACATTGCCGCTTCTATAGCATTAATGCAGCTTAATGAAAACATTTATCGTTTTCCAGTTGAATACATTGATTTGGTTTGTAAGATCGCCCTGCTGAACTTTATAAACTGGTGACTTCTTAGAGGTACAGGAAGCTGTGCATAAGGAAAGAAAAAAATCAGTGTAGTAGTGCCTGCCTCTGTATGCTAGGATATTTGTGTTCAGTCTGTTATCTTTGCACCTTCTAGGGCATACTTCTAAGGTAATTTCCTTGTTTAAATATTTTAGTTCTTCAGGGAAATTCTCATTATGTTGTTTCTGGAGCATGAAATTCTTGAGGTTAAGATTGGTCACAGATTTTTAGAATAACATGCTATTTCAGAAACTTTGGACAATATTAATTTGATATTAATTATTAACAGTATATGGATAGTTGATTGAGCTTTTTTGCTAACCAGTTGGCTGGGTCTGGTTTACTAAAATAAAGATGGCAAGCTCACGGTATTCTTCTTGCCTTATAGATGGACCACTACAATAGCTTAGATTCATATGTAATGCAGATTGCAATCTGGACAAGTACAGTACAAATTACTGAGACATGAACCCTGGTAATAAAATAAGACAACAGATATAATACAGTGTATTATATTCACAGACTTATGTTCATGAATAATATTTTCTGGCATCTGCAGCAGTGAAGAATAGCAAAATTTGACGTGCAAGGGATTCTGCAAAAGCTTGACCATTTCATTGTGATTCCATATATTTGATTATTATTTAATATTTTTATGCTGCTTTTCCAGGGTTGAGTGCAGAGCTTTTTATTCAAATAAAGTATTGGAATAACCTATACATAAGTGGTTCATAATATTTAAAAAGTAAAATATCAGTGAAGCAAAAACAAACCATTTAATGAATGGACAGTTCAGCATGAACACATAATTCAGCCTTCCTGATAAAATATTTGTGCAGAATGCAAATGATTTTTCACAAAATCACCACATAGCTTATATTCTTGGATTTCTAGAAACACTGGATTTTGTTTTGAAAATTGAAACAGAGGTGTTGCTAATGGCCTTGAGATCATTCTGTTTGCAAGGGGTTGTACTAGATGACCCTTCCAACTCTATAATTCTATGATTCGATCAAGAAATCCCCAATTGCAAACCTGTCTTTTAAGCATTCCTTACCAATGGTATTTAGGCAGCTGCCACTTTTCACGTTAGCAAGCTTATGTTTCAATCCAGTATTTCCTCTTACTGCAGTGCTCCTGCTTGATAATTGCATGTTGTTTTTTGCTTTGGAAAGGTACCAGTTTTTGGAAGAAGCGTTTCAGAATCAAAAGGGTGCTATTGAGAATCTATTAGCCAAACTCCTTGAAAAGAAGAATTATGTTAACTTTGCAGCTACTCAGGTGCAAAATAGGTAGGTGATTATTATTATTTCTATAATAATGCTTATACTATATTATTCTTTTCTTCAGATGGGCTAGTTTATAGGACTACAAAAATTCTAGCCTCTGAAGATGGAAGTAGAGCAGCTATTCATCCTGATCCAGCAAACAGAATCCACGTGTACGAATAGATTTCTGCAAATGTTATCTGTTGTACCAGATTCACAAGTGCCTGTTTAATGCAGAACAGTGTGCCCATGTCCTTTGCAGCTTTGGCGGGGAGAGCCTTCCTCACTAACAAATTAGAACGTCCAGGCAACCTCCCTGCCCTTTTGCGGCTAAAGATGGAAAGTATGTGCATACCACCTGTGCAGTTACTGCAGCACTGCACTGTGTTTCATTACTCTGGGATCTTAATTGATGAAGAGTAGGTTAGAAATTACTTGTAAGATTTTCCTCTTAAGAATGAATGGGAAAATATGGTTGGATGTTATGTTGTACTGAAGTTGAACATACTTCATATAAATCTGTAACTATTTATATAATACGTTGAATTTTTGCTTGAGGGGGGAAAAGGTTAAAAATGTTGCAATGCTACTGCCTGACAGCACATTTCTCTCTTTCAGGATAAAAGAAGTAAATGAAACTAACAAACGAGTAGAACAGGAAATCAAAGTGGCTATTTTTACCCTCATTAATGAAATCAATAAAAAAGGAAAAGCTCTCCTACAACAGCTTGAGGTACAACTAAATGCAACATAAATAAAAATGTTTGGCATGAATCCTGCTGTGATCTTTGCACGTATATGGCTTCTTCTGTCTTGAATAACCCTGTGGTTGGTTTTGTCCATTATGAAATTCTTGGCGCATTTCACACACGATGCTAGCAAGCATGATTACATTCAAACTTTGTATATCTCTGGTTAGTTTAAATTACCCAGTTTAGTCAAGCAAGCCAAGAGTCAAACTGTGGCTTATTATCCTGACTTGTTAACAGACTGTAGTTTAACCTAACCAGATTTCCCTCCAGTTTGCACACAATTGTGCTCATGGCTATTGTGTTCATTGTGTTCATGGCTATGCTGGCGGAAAGTGGGGAGCATGTGTGCCTGAGGCTTGCTGCTGCTTGTGCATATAGTCCTAAACTACGGCTTAGCTAAGTACAGAAAGGGCCATTGAGTTCCTTTCGCAATATGCCTGCCTAAAACCAACATGGATTGTAAATATTCATGACAGTTCAGTAAAGCACAAATTGCAGAGTCACTCGGTAACATAACTTTTTAGTGTGCTGCTTTCTGTGTAATGTCTCATAAAAATCTTACCCTTTGTCAAATGCATCATTTTTAATTTTGAAATATCTCATTGATATTTGTCCTACCCTTCAGATTTGTGTGATTGCATCCATACCCTACATTTAAAGCACTCTTACACCACTTAAACAATCATGGCTTCCTTCAAAGAATTCTTGGAACTTTAGTTAAGAGTGCTTGTAGCTCTGTGAGGGGTCTCCTCATGGCTCACAGCATCCTTGGGAAAGTACAGTGTGCAGGATTATTTTAGTGGCACTAATTGAATCTGTAGTTAACAATTATAATTCTTCTGACTTTGATGCAGATTATTATTTTTTCAGTGGATGACAAGTTACTAGTCATCTACATTGCAGCTTTGTGTCTCATTACAATATTGGGTTGTTCATTCCCAAGTCCCCTGTCACAGGTTGAAAGGGTGTTAGTGATGTGGGTTGCTCAGAACATTTTGAATTGGACAATTTTCTGATGACTTTAATCAGTTGGGATGAGATTTTACATGTTTGGCTTTTATATTCATAAAGAAAATGTTTTTAATATGCTAATCTTATACATGGTACCAATATCTCAAAATGGTTTCCATAGCCAGATGTAGTTCAGTGGAAATATTGAAAAGGAAAATAATTTACAAAATTCACAATGTGGTATAATTTTTATAGTCAAATTGTTGTTATGGGAATACTTGTAATTTTTTTTCAAAATACAAAAGCCTAATAGAATACCCCTCTCCTTGTTACATTTTAAGGAGAAAAATTAAGACACTGAAAGGCAGTATTAACAATGCAATCCTATACATGTTTTTTCGGATGTAGCTTCCATTGAGTTCAGTGGGGCTTACTCCCAGGTAAGTGGGTATAGGATTGCAGTCAAATTTTAGTACACCCAAAGGTACTGTGCGTGTACTGTGCTCCTAATAAAAAGTTAATTGCAATTTAGAAACGGCACAATTTGAATGGTATTCTATCCATTCATTATGATACTAATTAATTCTTATAAACAAATGAAATTCTAGAAATAGATGATTCTTTACATGAAAATAAAAATAGTAAAAAATTTTTTTTAAAAAATGTGACCTATAACAGTGATGTTGCTTTTGTAGAGTTCTTTGAAACTTTACATATTCATATGCCATGTTGTCTTCCCTTGTGATGCCCAGAGGTATAGATTGCCCCACTTTTTGCTTTAATTTTGATAAAATTACTGAGATGCCTGAAAGCAAGGCTATTAAAACCCTAAGCTCTGTGGTAACAAGCACCAAATGGGATGGTATGGGGGATGTTTATTGCTAGTGCTATATTTATTTGATAGGTTAAGTAGGTGATGACTGCTTGAAGCAAACTTGGTCAAAATGTAGATACAAAGCTAGCTTTAACAACTTGCATCAAATTAGCACTTTTTGAAGAAATAAATCATAATGCAAAATTATGGAGCAGTTACAATTCTCTTGTAGGTTTTTCCTTTTTTGTGAACTGCCTTGAGCATCTTTTAGGTGGATAATGTATAAAATAATAAGATTGTATATATGGGATGTAGCCAACATCATGTGAGTAGAAGGCAGGCTCACACAGTGGATCTTTTCTTTCTCCCCTCTTCTCTGCAGTCATCTGTATCATCCCTTGCCCTGCCCCCAAAAAGCTGCTCCAGAGGGCTGGGAATCACTACCAAATATCACAGGGCTCTGTTGTTCTGTGAGCTATAGTGGTAGGAGGAATTGCCCATAATCGGGCAGAACAGGCTTTTCCCTTCTTCTCCTCTGAGGCCCCATCAATCCCCCAAACCAAAGGGTCCCCCAACCTCTGGAGCAGATTTTTGGAGCATGCAAAGAGCTATGGGGAGCAGAGATAAAGGGAAATAATAATAATAATAATAATAATAATAATAATAATAATAATAATAATAAATTTATTTATTTATTCGTACTCCGCCCATCCGACTGGGTTTCCCCAGCCACTCTGGGTGGCTTCCAACAAAGATTAAAATACATTAAAATGTCAGACATTAAGAAGTTGTTTTCTAAATGTCATCTTCAGATGTTTTCTAAATGTCAGGTAGTTGTTTATCTCTTTGACATCTGATGGGAGGGTGTTCCACAGGGCGGGCGCCACTACTGAGAAGGCCCTCTGCCTGGTTCCCTGTAGCTTTGCTTCTCGCAGTGAGGGAACCGCCAGAAGGCCCTCGGCGCTGGACCTCAGTGTCCAGGCAGAATGATGGGGGTGGAGACGCTCCTTAACGTATACTGGGCCAAGGCCATTTAGTACTTTAAAGGTCAGCACCAACACTTTGAATTGTGCTCAGAAAGGGTGGGGTATAAATAATAATAATTATTATTATTATTTGTGTGACTGGAATCTCATTCTGCTCATGCACAAACATCACTGGGTACAACCCAGCATCTATGTTTTAAAATAATCTAAAATTAACTACACTTTTCAGCATTACAGGAAAGAAATACATCTGAAGTAGTTGCTTGCAGTTTCACTAACACTAATGATTCCAATTATGGTTACTGGGAAACTGGAGGAAGTCATGTCTAAAATAAATCCATCTGTGAGACTGAAGTTTGCAACGATAATTAAACTGAATAAGAATGGATGGTATTGCCAATGACTATAAATATTATTTATTACAATTGTATCCAATTTTCTTCTGTTGTTGTTTGAACTTTTGAGTTCTGACAAAGTCTCCCACCCAACCACTTACTTAGCTTCAGCAAGTTTTCAGCAGTGTACATTTTCAGATCATGTCCATGCCAACATGATAATTGTAATTTTAAAAAACAATTAACAGAATCCAATGAATTGTTTTTGTTCTGCACTCAGTGTCAGTACGGCACAAATTTATTCTACAAATAAAAGTCCACTCTCAAAATGTTGGAATTTACCCACTATTTGTTATATATAGCCACACTTCTGATTTACTTCTCTACTAAGTATCCACATGTTGCATAGATAGATGTTTTAATTATTGCATTGGTATTATTTTTTAAAAATGGATATGTGTGCACTGTTTCTATTCAGACTGTAACAAAGGAGAGACAGATGAAGCTAATACAGCAGCAGAACGATATCAGTGGTCTGTCACGGCAGGTGAAACATGTGATGAACTTTACTAATTGGGCCATTGCAAGTGGCAGCAGCACTGCATTACTCTATAGCAAGCGACTGGTAAGGAAAGCTTTGAATTCCAGTATAGCATAGATTATACTCTTATTCTTGCATTGAATAAAAGAATATTGCATCACGGAGATCCATGTTTTTCTTACTCTCAAAGTTTTGAGGTAAGTACAGCTAATGCCACTTTGCTAATATTTGTACAAGTATTTCCAGTCCACACTTTATTCCAAACTTGATATTTAAATTACTGTAAAATTTGGAAGTTTGTTTGTTTGGCAAGCCAGCTAGCCCTGACACATGCTGCTTTTTGATTAGGTAAATGCAATGCTGCAATACATAGTGTTGACAATTATGTAGGTCTTTCTAGCAGGTGCTGAATGGTTTTTTACCTGTTCCCGAATCTATACAGGAGTTGATGTCAGGCCAGATAGTTTCTGGTGGTTACCTAGGCTTCATGATGGTCAGCTGAGGGGCAATTTGTTGGCTTCTTTGCAAAGTTCATGGAGTTAGATGTTGTTTCAAACAAACAGTTTCACTTGTATAGACAGTCACTGAACCTTTAGTGCCTTGTAGCTATATGTAATTTACTCAGTACCAGTAAAGTGGGTCTGAAAAGGACTCCACCATAACCAGCAACCTTTCCATTGACGGTGTGTTGGTAAAGCAGCTATAGCAACAACTCACCTCTCCAGAAGGGTATGGGAGAATGCGATGCTAACAACCAGTACCAAGAGGAAGGTCTACCAGGCTTGCATGTTGAGCACACTGCATGATGGAAGTGAGTCAAAAGCAACTTAGACCCACCAGGAGCGACACCTCAATGCCTTCTGTAAGCGCGGTGTCGGGAAGATTTGGGGCATCACATGGCAGGACAGAGTCTCAAACAAAGATGTGCTCTTCCAAGCCCACATTCCCACCATGTCCACACTTCCGTCTCAGCGACGTCTACTGCAGCTTGGTCACGTCCACACAATGGAAGATGGCCAGATCCCCAAAGATGTACTTTATGGGGAGCTGTTTTTAGGCACCAGGCCTGTTGGCAGACCAACTCTATGTTACAAAGATGTCTGCAAATGTGGCATGAAGGCTGACAACATTAACAGTGCCATGTGAGAATCTCTTGCAGATGACCGCATGCTTGAAGACAGTCAGTCAGGTCATGTATCCATAGTAGTGTCCAGAGGAGAAATGATCACTGAGAGAAGCACAGAAAGAAGAAATGCCATGGTGCATCTGTAACAGTGAAACCAGACACCTTTATTTGTTCCACCAGCAGTAAAACATGTTTCTCCCATATTAGTCTATTCTACAGCCACAGCAGGCACTTTAATTCTCCAATGGTTTGACTTTACCCACCCGATGGCTCACTCTTCCATTGTCTCTTCAGACAGACATATGCCATTAGTTTTAACAGTTATATACCATCCAATGAACAACTCCATCTGGGTAGTTAAGTTAAAAACCATAACAGCATTCACCAAGAATTCTAAAGAGTAAAACTTTTCCCAAGGAAATTTTTCCATTTCCCCTCTCTAGTTCTAGTTATTTGTAAAACAAAACAAAACCCAAAAACACAGGATAAAGTAAAACCAAAAAACAGAAACTTCAGTTGATGAAGTTGTCACTTGATTTGCTTCAAGTCAAAACCAGTTTTAATGATGGACTGCAAATCAGAACTAAAACCCTGGTTGCATAAAACCATATCTGAATGTGTTTTATTTGATTAAGTTTTACCTTCCATATTGGACTACATTTGGCAGCTGCCTTAAATGTTTAGCACATTTATATAGCATGGAAAATTAATATAGTATTTATAAAAGTTGTGTTTACATGATATTTCAGATGCCAATTGAAGTGGGCCATCAAAATTTTACTTGCATCACTGCTTACCGCCTTGGATCAATATCAGCAGTTGCTGTGAACTGATCCTGCTCAATTCTCAGTAATTCCTGTGTCTGTTTCAGTGAAAGACAGGAAGCACATTTTTCCATTAAAATTTTAGTACTGTACTGGAATTTGGCATTTAGCTTGACAGAAGTGCTGCTGGAAGATAAGGGGAACAAATTAAGGGGAATTTACTATCATTTGTGAGTATTGGTATGGCTCACTCAGTTTGTAATTCCAAAGTGATAAAAGTCTAGCACCTTGCTCAGGGTGTGTGTCTTTCACTTTGAATGACATGAGTTTTGGGTGACGCCTTAATCATTGAAGCAAATTGGAATTTAAAACCAATTCCGGGGTTTTGACTTACAATAGATCTTTTCCCATGTCAAATTGCATCGTTTGCTTTCTACTCACATGGGGAAATTAAAGTCTTGTTCTATATTTTGTGTATGTTTTCTGTGTTATCATTTGAACATTGATACAACTAAAGTCAGGCATGTATAAGAATACAAGTTACCAGATTGTTCTAAACTAGGCTTATGAACTCTGGGTGGTATCAGACTAAGCTATTCCTAAAGTAGATCCATTGAAATAAAATGAAATGGTTGCAATTTTCATTCCACTGGGTATACTCTGAATGTGGCTTAGTCCTGTGCCACCATCTATTTGCTTAAAATCTACCTTCTTATATTTTAGAAGTATTGCACTCCAGTAGTAATTCTCTTGCAACCTCATGTTTGTATCCTGCAATTCTTCTAAGGGACTGAAAATAAGGTTTAGCTTCATAACATTTCTATGAGATAGGTTAGGATAAGAGATGGCAACTTGCTCAAAGCCACACAAAATTGCTGACAATTTGCATTTTGTTTTGTCGACTTCTTTTTGTTGACTCTCTGCACAATGTCATCACTAATCTGAGAGTGTTTGTCTTCTCACAGATCACGTTCCAGCTGCGACATATTTTAAAAGCACGATGTGATCCTGTCCCAGCTGCTAATGGAGCAATACGCTTCCATTGTGATCCCACATTCTGGGCAAAGAATGTAGTCAACTTAGGTGAGAGGGTGTTCCATTTTTCTGAAAGCTGAATTCAATGTGCAAAAATTCTTAATATGATGAGTAGCATGAAATAGATAGCATTTTCTGTAGACTACCACTAAAATTGGTGGTAGTGGCTTGGATCCATTCATACCACAAAGCTTTTTTTCACTGTATAATTGCATAAAATTTTCTGACTTTAAGCAGACATTAAGCCAAACTCCCCTTGTTTGGCAAGTCCCCTCCTCCCCTGTGCACATGATGAACTGTCATCTGTTTGCTTGTATGGGGTTGGATCCGAGCCAAAGCTTTTATAACATATGCAGCCACTCACTACCCAGGTGCTTCTCTCAAACTATGCTTCTGCTTTGCATGCACTCCCTGTCACTAGAATAGTTCTCTCTACAGTCTGGATGCATCGTTATTCACTTGGAAATCAATATGCCTTGATAGGTAGCGTTGCATCGCTGTTAGTCATCGAATACGGTGGTGTTAGGCTACTTCAGATGCTTCTCCAGATTTTATACAGCTTGAATAGTCTTCCAAGATAGCACTGTGACAAGAGAGGTGGAGTGATGAGCAGGCACCAAAGCGGGGAAAGGAGGGTCATGACATTGGTGATGGAGGAGGAGTGAAGAGTGTCTGCTGAACTACATGCAAGATTACTCTGTATAGATCAGTAGTGATTCCATGTACTCGGTTGGTCATTCCTTTCTATCCCTCTCTAGTAATAAAGGACACTGGAAAGTGTCAGTCTTCAATCAGTGTGCTTCCTTGAAGGGGAAAGCAATTGAGGGTCAAATCTGGTAGCCCACATTCAGGCGTTCAAAGAAGACTCGTTTGTTCCAAATTTCTTAGTATGTTAGGCTGCAACTTAGTTGCCATATTTCTACAAACAAAGAAGAAGAAAACAATACACATGGAAAACTCAGTCTAGTATTTGTCCTGTAGACTTAGTAATATGAGTAAAACAGCTAAACAGAGCTGAAAACTTCCCAGAACTTTTAGCAGCACATTTTAGATACTCTAAGACAGGGGTCCCCAGACTTACCGAGCGGCGGGCCGGTGCCCGCCGCGCCGACCGCGCGGTGGGCCGGACTGCAGGGGAGTGCGCGCGCAGCGGGCCGGAGGGCGGGGGAGTGCGCGCCCGTGCGCATGCGCACACGCACACGGGCGGAAAAAAATCGGCGAAAATCGCTTGTGCGCATGCGTATGGGCCTCCCCCGACCCGGAAGTGCACCAGAAATGACCTCTTCCGGGTCGGGAGAGGCCCGTACGCATGCGCACAAAGGATTTTCGGCAATTTTTTGCCGATTTTTCAGATCGCCGCTGCGCCGCGCGCCGTGAGAGCGGGCGGCGGCAGCGGGCGGCGGGGGTCGTCGCGGGCCGGATTGGAAGGCCGATTGGGCCGCATCCGGCCCGGGGGCCGTAGTTTGGGAACCCCTGCTCTAAGAGAAAATTGGGCACCGGATTTCAACTGGTCCCAAAATACTTTTGCTTGGTATTGGCAGGACATTTTGGCTTTAAAGACTTGTTAACCTTCCTTATAGCAACAGATTAGATGAGTGAAAACAAGATTCCTTCAGTGATGCAATGGCTGAGCAAAGTGTATGCATGGCAAAGCTCTAGTATCAAGTGAGAGACAGCTTCACAGGAGAGAAATCTATACCTTCCTGCATGGCTCTCCAGCTTTTGGCATATATAGGAGAAAGGGCAATAGCAGGCAAATTCCCATTTAGATCCATGTTTGTGTATTAAAATCTCTTCCTTCATGTGTTAGACTTCTATACCTCCCCATAGTAACTACAAGTAATATAAAAGAACAGAGAACGTTGATGAGAGAATTTGTTGGTTGGATAATTAAGAGCCAGGATAGGATACTGAGCAAAATAGATTAGAGCCTCTTAGGTGTGCACATGTCCATACCAGGTTTTTCCCGTGTTCTTCTCCAGCAGCAACTCCTCTTACTCTGTTGGAGGACATTTTCGAGGTTCCTCAAGCTTCAGGGCAGCTTGTTGGGCACTGTGAGGGGATGCTTCTGGAAAGGGGGAGGTATCGGAACCCCCCACTACATGTGCAGAGCTCATCATGTGGCCCTTTGGATTGGGGCTATACCTTGGGAACTGAAAAAGGTATTGGAAATGAAGTCTTGGAAAACTACATTTAAAAAATATTTTCAGAGGAATCCTAGAGGGAGCAGAAAGTAAAAATAAATCAATAAATCTTGTCTTTAATTTACTGAAGAATGAACAGTGATGAGGATGGCCTTTGACAAATGCATATGACTAGAACAAATCTCTAGAATCAATGCAAGGATAATTCTGAAACTGGGGAAAACCATGGGTGTCATTGTCAAGTTCCTAAATAAACTGTGAAGAGAGGGATCTCCTAATGCAGTTAATGGTACTGGAGTGCAAGTACTGATTTGGCTCCAGTAACACTGAATAAAAGATTTCTAAGTGATAATTAATTTTAGACCTCCATTCAATAAATAGTGGGTGTGTGGTCTTGCATAAAACAGATTGTCACCCTTCCAGGAAGTTGTATTTGTTTTAGAATTACTAAAGTTGAGTTGAAGTTGTGATGCAAGATAATCTAAAAATACACAAATCACTGCAGCTTACAGTAGAATAGATTCAAGGAAGTTACTAGTTTTAGAATTCAGATGATCAACGAAAGGACAGACCAAAAACTGGGCAAAAGAAAACAGACCTTGCTTGTTTAAAAATGCAGAGGGGTAGTTACACATTTATCAGACAATTCACATTAATTTGCAGAAAGTTTCTTGAGCAACTAACAAATGCAAAACTTTTAGCTAAAATGGAGAATTGAAATGCTTGTCTTTTGTTTGGTGACACAAATTCAGTTCATTATAAGTATTTTAAGATGCATTACAGTGGTACCTCGGTTTATGAACACAATTGGTTCTGGAAGTCTGTTCATAAACTGAAGCATTCATAAACTGAAGTGAACTTTCCCATTGAAAGTAATGGAAAGTGGATTAATCTGTTCAAGACGGTCTGCGGAGTACTCAACCTGAAGTGTACTTAACCCGAAGCATGGGTGTTATTAGTTCCGGAAGTCTGTTCATAAACTGAGGCGTTCATAAACTGAAGCAAACTTTCCCATTGAAAGTAATGGAAAATGAATTAATCCATTCCAGATGGGTCCGCGGCGTTCGTAAACCAAAAATTCATAAACCGAGGTGTTCATAAACCGAGGTTCCACTGTAATCTGGATTTCTGTAAAACCAGCTTAGAGGCTGTCCAAGAGACAAGTGTCTGTTGGGCATGTGATGCACACTAGGACTTGCTATAACTCTTGCTGCTTCAGCTATGTCACGAGGTCTGTCAGAAATTGGTTTGAGAAATTGTACTGCAAAGGCATTAGTACGTGCTCAGACGCTTCCCATATAGTCTTTTGAATCTGGGGCACAGTACTTAAAATGTAAAATTGGGGAGGGGGGGACCTATAGCCTTCTAGGTTTTCTACAATTCCTATCATTCCTGAACTTGGCCATGCTGGCTGAGGCTGGTGAGAGGGAGTCCAACAACATCTGGAGGGTCACAGTCTCTCCATGCTTGTGTTAAAGTTGTGAATCACTCAAATTCCTGTTTGAATGATGAAACAGAAAAATCATATTGCTAAACAGCGTGGTCTTATTTGCAAATAACTTGGAGGCATCTTTGCTTCAATCTCTCACCGCTCAACTTAATCTTTGAAAGCAAGGACAGAAGTACATAGCTGGCTGTTGTGTAGTTCTGAATTAAGGGACACTGCAGTATTTCATCTCAGCATCACTACACAAGACAAGGGGTGGAATTAAATGTTGCACTCTTCTGATTGTTCCGTCTTCTGAAGCATTTCAGCAATCTCTTCCTTCCCCTCCGCACACTGTTCTGGGGGTTCTCCCAATTCTTCAGAGTGGAATTGGAAGAGGTGGCAGGGAGGTGAGGGGAAAGCCCTGTTGCACTACTGAGAGCCCTTGTGCTGACGTCTGCTAGCGTGCCAGCTTAGTTGAATCAGAAAGATAATTTGTTTAATGTGATTATAATGGAAAGACTCTTACATGTAAAGAAACACAAGGCTCCTATTATCCTAAAATGGTTATAAATGTTCTTAGGTTTTGTTTTATACTTACAGCATTAACAGAAAACAGTAAATTATCTTACTTTTTATTTTTTAAACCCACATAAAGTGCAGCATGGCTATAAAATAAAAAATAAGTTTAAATGATCCGAATAAAGCCAGCAAAAACCAGAACAATGTTCTAATGGCCCCAAGGCACCTAAACATGTTTCTAAAAATGAAAAGACTGGGGGAAGGGTTTTTACCTGGCATCAAAAAAAACCCTACAGCTTAGGAGCCAGGCAGCTGTCTCTGGGGAGGATATTCCATAACCCGGACACCACTTGCAAAAGGCCTCTGGTGTAAAAATTACAGAGCTATATTTGTATGATTTTCTGTCTGTCATCTTTTAGTCTCTTAAGTATTAAATGTGTTTCCTTTAAAAATCTCTAGAATGCTTAAAGTTACAATATATAATTTGCATATTATGCACAAGCAATAATTATTTTGTATTTAAGGCTTTTTCCTTCTAATGCTATGCAAATGAGTTCATAAAATATAGAATGCTTATTGATGACACAAAATTACTTTGTTGCAAAAATGTGTTGCATGGCGTTGATTGTGATGTATGTTTATGCATAAAACTAAGGTAAGATATGGGTACACCAGAGCCAATCTCTTATTTAAAGCCAATAAGGAAGTGCAAATAATTACCGGTCTCTGAATATATTGATTAAAAGTACATTTATTTTTAACTTTTATCTTTTTAGCTGCTGTGAAGCTAGGGTGTACATAGTGTAAAACTTCTAGATTGTTAACATTTAGCTTAAAATAAATAACTTTGTGATTGACAATTAATTCTCTCTCCTGTTGTTTAGGTAATCTTATTATTGAAAACAAACCAACCCAAGGTTATACTCCTAATGTAGTAGTGGGGCAAGTTCCTCCGGGAACAAACCACATCAGCAAACCTCCACAGCAAATTAATCTTGCACAGCTTCGGCTCCAGCATATGCAACAGCAGGTGTACGCACAACAAAAACACCAACAGTTACAACAGATGAGGATGGGGCAGCCTGCAGGACAGATCCCTCGCCAGGCAGGCCCACAGATGCTGCAGCAACAGGCAAGTTTCAGATGATCTAAATTAAGACACTCGTTGTAGACACTAAAGTGCACCTTTGGCACTTTGAGTTCTACCTTATTCCACAAAGTTTAAGGTAGGGTTTACAGCGCTGTCTTGTAAAGCACAAAGATGCATCTTCATTTTCTTCACTTGGCAAAGAGGACTGCTTTTATCTCATCTTTTAAAATACATAATGTTTTGTAGCCTCCGAGGTTGATAAGTATGCAGACCATGCAGAGGGGAATGAATTGCGGTGCTTTCCAAGCCCACCAGATGAGAATGGCTCAGAACACTGCTCGTCTCCCAGGGATATCGCGTCACAACGGGCCCCAGTACATGATGCAGCCACACTTACAAAGACAAGTATATGCTGTGTGCACATTTTGTTTCCCATCTTTGATTCTGGACTTTTGATTCAGCTCGGCTTCTATGTGTATATATCAGCTGTGAAACCTCTTTTAAAGGGACATCTACTTCCATGTTGCTGGCTGTTCAAAGAGCCGCATAATAGGAATCTTGTAAAATTTTGGATATTACTAGCCACATGCAGAGTTTTTAAGCTAATGGAGCATCTAATGAAATGCACTTGCTGCCACATTTTACCTTTCACAACTTTATTGCCTTCTGGCTGGATAACCAGCATGTTAATATGGGAATAATTTGTTACGTTCTCCGATTGAGGGGAAGTAGAAAGCTTGCAAAAAGGTTTAAAAAAGAGGAGAAAAAAGTTTATGCTTAAAATTTCTATGGAACCTTCTGACCTATAAAAAAGTGAATAGAATGCAAAATGTGTTAGAAGGTTTAAAACAATTATCAGCAATGGGAAACTCATGGATAGAATTCCTGGAAAGCAACAAGCTTTGAAAATTTCCAGTTTTGCATAGGAAAGGGTTTGCTCCTTATCATAACAATATTTTTTCTCTCTTGCTTCCCCCTCTCCTTTGTCTTGGCAGCATTCAAACCCAGGACATGCAGGTCCCTTCCCAGTTGTTTCAGTGCACAATAATACTATCAACCCAACAAGCCCTACAACAGCCACCATGGCCAATGCGAACCGTGGTCCAACAAGCCCATCTGTAGCAGCAATAGAACTTATTCCTTCAGTAACCAACCCAGAAAATTTGCCTTCCTTGCCAGATATTCCTCCTATACAGGTTAGTATGCTATATCAAATCAGATGAAAGCTAATAATACAACATCAAAATTTCTAGCTATTAATTGTGTGTTTGGTGTCAACACTTAAAAAACTGTATTGAAAAGGTACATTTGACTTGGGTCATCTCATAAACTGACCAGAACTGTCTTGTTTTCCTAATCAGCTATGAAACTCACTGGACAAATCACTGTGTCTCGTCCTAATCTGCTTCACTCTTTCATTGCATTTTACACCATTTAGTATCACTATTCTTATTTAGAATCTTTTTTTTTTGCTGGGGGGTGGCATTTATGATTTTTAGAACCTGTGTCTGTAAATTTATTCTGTACTGAAACTAAAATGCAGGAAATGTTTTCAGTTCAGCTGTATGTCTTCTAAGGTAGGGATTGCTAACTCCTGGGCCACATGGCTCCCTCAAGATGTTTTTGTGTCCTCCCAGTTTGTCATTTAATGAATTAACACCCCCCCCATATGCTTCTATGGGCCCTCTGCAGTGATGCCAAAAAGTTTTTTTTGTTCCCAGCCCACAAGCACATACACAAGGCTTTCCAAATGTGTCCATTAAAAGTGTGTTTTTAACTTCTAAAACACTTCTACTATCATGCCAAAATGTGTGTTTTATTTGGGGGTTTCACTTAATTGCTTTTGTAACTCCCTCACAACCTTCCTAAACTGTGTCCTTAAAAAAAAAGGCCACACAATCTTTTTCATTTGGGCCCTGGCCAATTTTACATGAAGTTCCTGCAGTGTTGATTATTGATGGGTCAGTGCTACCCTTGGACCTTGCTTGAAGGAAAAGCCCTACTACAAAATAAATGTATTCTTTTTTAAAACTAGATCAGGTATCCTAAACTATTTTTGCCATCCACCCTGATCAGCTTAAATATATATATATATTCCATACTTCTAGTGGCAACCCTCTTAGTAATATTGAAAGCATATGGTTTCTCCCTTTCTACCGTGTTTCTCTGAAAATAAGCCATACCCCGAAAATAAGCCATAGTGATAGGCAGTTTAACCTTGTAGGTTAAACTGTACCAAATTTAATAATAAAAAAGACATCCCCTGAAAATAAGCCACCGTGGGTTTTTTTGAGGAAAAATAAATATAAGACGGTGTCTTATTTTTGGAGAAACATGGTGTGTTTATTGTCCTATATTTGAATAAGATAGTTAAAACATACAAATCAGGGCAACTTGCTGAGTAAAATATAAGGTACAATGAAAGAGTTCCAAAAGCAGTGGAAATTGTTCTGAATGTAGACCTCTCTCTGACACAAACCTATGTATCAGTATTGACAACTGAGTTTGAAGTATGCTTGCTTCTTAAAACTCATTGAATTTTAAGATTTTGCTACAATATTCTGTGCTAAAGTTTATTAATAATTTGTAGCTATGTCATTTCCTAGACTCCTTGATTATACATGCAGGAATTTAGCAAATACAAATATGGCAAAATTGAGTATTCAGCTGTTTGTTTTCCCTTATTATATGAATCAGTGCTAGTGCTTTAAACTCCTTCAGTGAAAATACAGATGATCCTCAAGCTGTCATTTCTAGCATGCTGCATTTAGACTTGGCAGAATCACTGTGTGGCTGTCCTCCTTTATTTCAGCTGGAAGATGCTGGTTCCAGTAACTTAGATAATTTACTAAGTAGGTATATCGCAGGCAGCCATCTACCCCCTCAGCCTATAAGCAGTATGAATCCCTCCCCTGGGCCCTCAGCCCTGTCTCCAGGCTCATCAGGTAAGCTGGGAAGAGGCAGTGGGCATATGTACATTTCTGCTTAAATTGAGACCTGCTTAAAACAATCAGCAACTTTAATAATGACTGCTCCAAATACTTTAAAGAAATTTGATGTTTCCAGTACATTTTCTCAGGTCTTAACATCCCTTTTTTAATCTCATCTAGTTATCTCTAGTAACTTCTGCAATAATGCTGATGAGCACTTCTTTCTCTTTTCCAGTGTCTGTACCTTTTATGTAGCTGTGATTTAGCCCAATTTTTATGCATGAAATAATTTCCCCTTCATGAAATAACCTGTAAATGAGAGGGCTATAGAAAGGAGTACAGCATTGTAGCTACCAGCTCACTAGAAAGAGTAACCCAGTCTGTGCAGCAAAAAGATTCCTGCTCAACAAGCCGCAAGTAGAAATAGATTTAAAACGGTATTATTGTGGCTCATGAGCCCAATAGTTTTAAAGTACATACCAGCAACTATTGCATTGTGACTACAAGCTTTAATCCTGTAAGCGTTAAAATTAAGTTTTCTGTACCACCCATCATCATTGTTTCCAAGGCAGTTTCCAGAAAACCAAAACAATAAAATCACAATATCATAATACAGTATACAACAATAGTTCATAAAATGAGTGCAATTGCTATGGCTAGTATGGAGCTGAACAGCAATCTCTTTTCATATCTGTTCCATGCTCTGGTGCTTCTGTACTATTTATATAGACTTGCAGCTGTGTAATATTCTGTGCCAGAGTGCAATTGAAGTCCTGTTCTTGAAATTCATCTGCCACTGTGAAAATTCAGTCTAGCATAACTTGCTTATTTGTGCCACTTCTGTGGAATGTTGGAAGTAAGTGCAAAATACAGAGAGGAGGAGAAACTGGGTTTATAGACCTTTCTCTACACACCTGGACAAATGGCAGTACTAAAATTGCTCTGAATTATACTTCATACTTCACAGTGTGTAAGGTCTCTTTCAAAATGTATTGCTAGTAAATCAGCATTCATTCCTTTTTACTCTACACTTCAACCTTTTCAGTTGTCCCTGATTATTCCCAGGGTTGTCAGCCTATATTACTGTAGGTTCTCTTTAAATGTATCATATGTTTGTCGTTAATATGCAGTCACTAATAGTCCTTTATGATAGTTGCAGCAGAATAAAGTAATTGGGATTAGAAATAATTTAGGGCTTGGCTTAAGACGTAAGGAATCAGAGCAACTATTTCATTTAAGGGGGGGGGGAATTGTGAGATTAATAAACTTGAAATGTCATTGAATGTAGAAGTTTTGAATTATTTTAGTTCCAGTGGTACTGTCTGTACTAATACATAGGGTATCACTTGTATAACTTTAGATGTGCAGTTATACAGCTCATGCTGCTGGTGTAAACAATGATTCATCCTTCTTAGGTTTATCCAATTCACACACACCTGTGAGGCCACCTAGTACCTCCAGCACGGGCAGTAGAGGCAGGTGAGTTGAATGGCTTCAAAACCTGATACTAAGTTATTGAAGTGTATAGAGAACTAAATGCATATTGCCGAATTTTTAAAAGTCCCACTTAAGAGACACATTGAGGCTTTTAAAAACCATGTGCCCAAAAATATGGAAATTGTAAAGCTCACATTTTGACCACTGCACCACATAAAGAGGAAATGCATTTTATATTCTCTCATATTTTGATCACTTACAGTTTAGGCTCTATGCATACACACTTTCTTTTGGTCTTTCAGCCCCCACTTCTATCCTCTATCACAGGGGAACAGAGTAGTTGACGACAGAACACAGGTGGCAGGGAGCCAAAGCACAAATTAAATAGGGCCAAAGGATTCACATTCTGTGTGTGTTTTGTGTGTATGTGTCTATATCTATACATACACAAACACATACTTTGCTTTGCTTTCTGAGCTGTTCACTGAGACAGCTCATTTCTTACCATGGAAACATAGTAAGCTGTTCATAGAGGAAGATTGCTCTTTTCTCCCCCTGGGCAGCTGGGCAGGGGGACTCAGTCATGTCCATTCTCCCCTGTTGCTCCTCTGTTTTTACCTAATAAATGGGGGGATCTCAGGAAGGGAAGGTTTAAATCTCCCCACTTCACAGTTTTCACTCCCACCAATGCTGCTTAGCTGATCAGAAGGTAGTAGGTCAACTATGGGGAAACAGTGGCCTAGGAGGAGGTAAAACCTGTGGAGAGACTGGTAAATTAGAGGTTTCCAATCACTGTTCTACAGGTTAGGAGAACAGCCACTTGGGGTAAGTTCTAAATCAATGTTTAATAATATATATGCTTGTAAATTATACCGTACATAAAAAGGTTGATAATGAACCTCATGCTGCAGAGCCCTGTCTGTGCATGTTCAAGTAAAAGTAAGACCACCAAAGTTATTATTTATGCCTTATCAAAACATCAGACTTGCTCTGCTCAGGTTATAAATTCAGAAGAATTAATTCAGTTAAAACAAACAATTCTCTTACAAAGCCTAATTCTGTGCGCTTTTACTCATAGATGTGAAAACTCTGGCTAGGCTCAGATGTAATGCTAAACTATACATTACATGCACGAGCTCAGGCTCAGATGTCTCCTTCTCCCCATATGTGGCTGCAAGGAGATCAGAAGCTATTACTTCCTTTAACCAGAGTGTTTGAAGCTGGGAGAATATGGTTTGGAGAAGACAAGACCCAAACATGTTTGGCTTGACTGTCTTGGCATGTTTGAACAAACCAGTTTAACAAAAATCCTTCCTGCTTAAGATGTAATGAGAAACTCTGCTTACTTTAAAACAAAAAGTGAAATCTTCCAATCTTCTCATTGTGGCCACACCAGAGAAGGAAGGGGTGAGCATGCAAGGTTGAGGCTTTTTTTTTTTAAAAAAGTATTTTTTATTCATTTTACAGAATTGATTACAAAAACAAACACAATACCCAACACAACAATACAAAATAATACGAAACAAACAAACAAAAATACCAATCTAATATAAATTCAATTTTTATCATTGTTATGTGGACTTCCCCATGTCCCCCCTATCTGATTTCCATTTCCAATCCTCTTTAGCAATTTATTCTATCATATTTATATACATTTTATATCTCATAACCCTATTTATGAATTCTGCACTTTCCTGCCTCTCCCCCTCCCCCCTGGGACCTCTCCCTGCCACCAGAAGACCCCCAAGTGAGGAAAAGAGAAGGGCAGTCCTTTATGTCTAGCCTCTCCCCCTCCTCTCCACCCTTAAGTCCGCCCTGCCACCAGAGACTCCAGGGTGAATGAGACAAACAGGGGCCAGAGGCTTTTCTACTAATCCAACAATTCATATTTACTTTAATCCAATTTATACCTTATATTCTATATCAATTTCTAAAACACAAAAATATTTCTCTGTCAGCCTATAACTCTTCCAAATATCTCCATATTTTCCAAAATTTAATTTTAATTACACAATAAAATTTATTTTTTTAACTAATCATAATTTTTTTCACCCCCTCCGCAGCTGCAGATTCAATTTCATCCTTTAACAAAAAAACCATAAAATCTTAGCCTATCCAGTCCAAGTTCTAACCAAAATTATCAATCCATCCAAAAATACAATTCAATTTTTTCACCCCACTCCCCTTCTCCACTGGTTCAATGCCCCTTCATCGAATTTCTCTCCCTACCACCTCCCAAACCACCCTCTACTTTTGCCCTCAATATTGTCCTTTGCCATTTTCAGGTCTTCTTCACTTCTCAGCCAAAATTCATCTTCTCTCCTCTGTATGAAAACACAGTCCTTTAGTATTTCTTTAATCATTGTGTCCTTCTTTCTCCTTCCCAATCTTTCTCCTTCCCATCATTTCCCCTCTCCTCTTCCATCTCCTCTTCTTCTTCATTCTTTTCCTGTAAATCCATGATGCATTCCCTGAATTTCTGTGTTTCATAAATACATGCCTCCATTTCCTGTCTGTTTTGCACCATTAAGGTCAACATAGTCTGGTAAAAATCCTCTGTTATGTCTCCCATCTCTCTGGTCTGAAGGCCGTGACAGACAGGAAATGGAGGGAGGGAGGCTTCTCTCCAACTCAAAATCGAAAGTTATTTCGCAGCTGGATAGGGAGCTGAAGTTGAAAATATCCTCTCATTGTGACGTCACAATGCTTTTCCGAAGCATTGAACTGGGGCGTTACTTTGAAGTCAAATTCAGCAATTTTGCAGGGCTTTAAAATCCACTTAAATTTCTTCCCCCCTTCTCCTGCTTCTGGGGGGAAGATCAAAGTCTGAGCTTTGGAAGTTCTCGCTTTTAAAAAAAAAATTCCTGGCTTTGGTGCACATCCTTGCTTCCCAAGTCTCTCAGTGGGTAGTGACCAGCTTCTGTTTTTAAATCCCTCCCGTGGCCAAATTCTTTTTTCCAATTAAACAAATATCGATAGTACTCATGGTACAGTTCTTTTTAGAGAATTTTCCTTAGAAGAATTGATCGCTGGTGCCAAGCAATCCCACAGCTTCGTGCCGTCAAAGGTAACAATCTTAGTCCGTTGTGTCTGCTGCTTTCACTCCCTCGCTCTCGGGGGCTCAAAACAGAGCCTTGCCGGGGAGGGAGGAGCTTGCCTTTGACACCCGCCGGACGACTATGCCCCCCAAATGCTTGATTTGGGGTTCTTCTGGGGGTCCGCTGCACTGGAGCGGCTCCCCCCGCCTTTGACGCGCTAAGGTCCACTCCACTGAACGGACCTTTGACTGCAATGGTGTCACGCTCAACCGGACGTTGACCGGTTGAGGCTTTTTTTTTTGCCAAAGTTGTTGAGCTTCCGGATGTATGGCAGCCCTAATGTGAACTAGTCTGTTCATATATGGAATGTAGGTGTCAGTGTGCAACAAGGGGGCCACTGCCACTGTGATGATTCTTAACTTCATCATTGCTCCTAATCTAGAGGGCTGAAACATGAAGGGGAAATGCATGAAACTTTAGTTGTAAATGAGCACAATATGTCAAAGTACAATGAGAGGAATGCAGCATTGCGCTCTTCTGATCGTTCCATCAGTGAAAGCGTTTCAGCTTGCCAGATGGAATGATCCTCCCTTCTCCTCCTGCCCCGCCGTGCTGTTCTGGGGGTTCTCCTGACCACCACCACCCACCAGGCAGAGGGGAGGGTGCTGGGGGAGGAGAGGGAAGAAGCCTTATTGCAGGCTTCCCCAACCTCGGCCCTCCAGATGTCTTGAGACTACAATTCCCACCATCCCTGACCACTGATCCTGCTAGCTAGGGATCATGGGAGTTGTAGGCCAAAAACCTCTGGAGGGTTGAGGAAGCCTGCCTTATTGTGTAAACTGAAGCCCCTGCATTGGGGTTCTTGTAAGAACTGTGGTTATTGAACATCTAAAAAAGCAAGCTTCGATGAGGAAAAATTAGCTCTGCTTTCTTGAAAGGGAAGTTCCACCTTACCAAACTTATAAAAGTCTTGAATTTCTCACTTTAAAAACAGTGCATGAAGTCAATGAAAGGGACTCTTTAGTACCGGTAGTATACTTGGATTTTTGAAAGGTATGCTTTTTATCAGCAAAAAAGATCAGGAAACAAGACCCTTAACTCCTTTAGCTAGAATGTTTAAATTTCAGTGTGCAATTTTTCTGAAATTTGAACAGCTTGTATATATCTCTCAAAAGATTCTCAATACCAGACTCTAATGACAGAGACAAATTTGATATTTAGGACATACTGATTTTATGTTTGGTAAGGTGCTAATAATCCATTCCCTCCCTAATTTTGAACCACTTCTACAGCTGTAAAAACCAACTTGGTTATGATGCCTCCTAACCAAGTGCTTCTTCCACTTACGAGCACAATAGCTTTCACTAATTATATGGAATTTTTAATTATTTCAGTTCTAGCATTTTGAAGTGCAAATTAAAATGTGTGCATAATCTCTTTGCTTTCCAGCTGTGGTTCATCAGGCCGAACTGTGGAAAAGAACAATATTAGTTTCAAGACTGAACATGTGAAAGTTAAACAGGAGCCAGGCACAGAAGAAGAGGTATGCAGTTACTCGGGACCAGTGAAGCAAGAAAAAACAGAGGATGGCAGGAGGAGTGCTTGCATGGTAAAAATCTATTTGTATGTTGTACAATTTATCATACAAACTATCAGCAAAGAGAACTGAGGGCATTTATATTTTATTGTTTTAGAGTTGTGTTACTTCCCAAGCCCTCCCCCTTAGGGCTTGGCCAATTCTCTCCCTATAATGCAGTAGTGGTCAGTGAGGTGATAAAGGTGGGGCTCAGTTGCTCTCCTGGCTTCCCAACACCATGAGGGTCACTGCTTCCCTCCTCCTCCTCAGCTGTTATTGTGCAGTAGGTTGCAATGCCACCTTTCTGTGACCAAGAGTGATGATACTATTAGATTTTTTATAATTCGTTATAGAAAAAGTAGGCATGTAGTCATTCCAATGCTCATTTTCTAACTCAGAAGTTATTTGGAGAGTTCCACATGGGACTAGTTTGAAACAGATTTGCCACGTTAGAGATGACCCTTCAAAATTAGTAATTTCTGGCACAGAGGAAGCAAGCAATACCGTACCTAGTTTGCATAGGAATTGTGTAGAGCCAGTATTGCACAATTCCGCTTGCACAATTCAAAAGAGGCCTCCTATTTCAAAATATTTTAAGTTTGTTAAAATGTTTATTAAATAAAGTGCACTGGAAACTCTGTACAACTTCTCTGAGAATTGTCTGCACATGGCATGTGCATTTCCCTTTTGTTGAAATTATTTGTTTACAGTCTACCCCAACTTCATCTTAAAAAAGAATGTTTTATCAATATTTGAGAATACAACTGTAAAAGGTCAGTAAGATGTACAAATCAAAGGGGGGAAAAACGTAACTGTGACTTAGTGAAGTACATAGGATGTTTATATCATGTTTTTCATCTTCAATATTAAGAAGTAAATAGGGAGCAATGGGAGGGTCAGCCCATAGCATTTTGATAAAGCTGAGCTGAATGGGGGAAAGCGCTGTGGAGACATGGAAGTACAGGTTAGAGAGACAAGGAGGACAGATTAGATTGCCTATGTTATAATAAAGAAGGCAGGCAGGGGCTGAAAGGGGGGGGCAGAAAAAGGAAGGTGGAAAAGGCAGCAGTCTCCTACCCAAGGCAATTTCTCATAGATTTTAAACTTTTGCCTTTATTTCAGCTTAGCAGTCCTGAGAGCAGCTTGACTCCACCACTTTCCACAAACTTGCATTTGGAGAGTGAATTGGAAGCACTGGGAAGTATAGAAAACCATGTTAAAACTGAACCAGCGGACTTGAGTGAAAGCTGCAAACAGTCTGGACACAGTCTTGTAAATGGCAAGTCCCCAGTGCGTAGCCTCATGCATCGATCAGCTAGATCTGGAGGAGAAGGCAACAACAAAGATGAAGATCCCAATGAAGACTGGTGTGCTGTGTGCCAAAATGGAGGAGACCTGTTATGTTGTGAAAAGTGCCCAAAAGTTTTCCACCTCACATGTCATGTACCCACTCTCCTCAGTTTCCCAAGGTATGAAAGCATACAGGAACATTGAAGTCATAATGAGATAGCAGCAGCAGCTATCTTCTGTCAGCCAACAGCAGGGATGGGAAGCCTTTTTCAGCCCTAGGGCTGTATTCCTTCAAGGACAACCATCCAGTAACTGCCTATCGGGATGGCAAATTTGAGGAGGCTGCATTTGCCTCACTAGTAGCCATGTTTGCTATGCACCACTTGTTTGTGGCATCTGGGCTGGGCCAAGCAGGCATGGTTCTGGGTTAGTAAGGAGGACAGGTATGGATTAATAATAATAATAATAATTTATTATTTATACCCCGCCCATCTGGCTGGGTTTCCCCAGCCACTCTGGGCGGCTTCCAACCGAATATTAAAAACAGTACAGCATCAAACATTAAAAACTTCCCTAAACAGGGCCGCCTTCAGTTGCCTTCTGAAAGTAGAATATTTATTTATTGCCTTGACATCTGCTGGGAGGGCGTTCCACAGGGCGGGTGCCACTACCGAGAAGGCCCTCTGTCTGGTTCCCTGTACGGAGAGATCTGTTTCTAGCTTTCACAGGAGGCAGCAGTGGGATCCACCTGGATTGGGCTTGGAACCTGCCGGTAAAAGAGCAAGTCACTGCATAGCTTCCAAGTCTCCCGTTTCCCCCGGGAAATCCCAGTTTTTCCAGCTGTTCCTAGCTGAAAAAACTGGTGTTTTTTTTTTGTTTCCCCCCCGGTTTATTCTGGCGCAGTGGCCATTTTGGAACTGGGTGGAGCATGCTCAGAAGCGACTTTTGATGCTGCTCTGCCCAGTTCCAAAATGGTTGCAGTGCGACTTCTGGCGCGGCGACCATTTTGGAACTGGGCAAAGCAGCATCAAAAGTCACTTCTGAGCATGCTCCGCCCAGTTCCAAAATGGCGGCAGCGCTACTTCCAGTCTGCTATTTCCGGCCCGGTCCCTTATTTCTCTGACAGCAACTTGGCAGGTATGAGTCACTGTCTTTCCCTACCTATCAGCTCCTACCAGTTGGAGGCATTTTGTAGGGCAACCAGTGGGCTGTGTAATTTCTGGGGGCAGGAAGGATTGGCAGCGCTTTTGTCCTCTGCACACGGATCAAGGCAAGGTTAAATGTCAGTGTTAGACAAGAATTGGAACCTGTTCACTCTAGAGCCTTTGGGCTCCATAAAACTTTCCCATTGGCTTCAATACCTGAACATGCCAGGTCTTCCCAGTACCCCTTTCCTATTTCTTGGTGGTGGAATAATGTAATCCCTGCCTGGAAAATGTGCAAACAGGACAACCATATAGGACCACCTGTGCATAATATAATTTATTCTAGTTAAAAAAAAAGGGTTTTCTACCTGTCGATTTTTCAGTACACTAGTACCAAAAAAAATCCTGAATTTCTTAACTATATTTTCCCCATTTTTAGTGGAGACTGGATATGTACATTTTGCCGTGATCTTAGCAAACCCGAAGTGGAATATGACTGTGACAACTTGCAACATAGTAAGAAGGGGAAAACTGCACAAGGTTTGAGTCCTGTGGACCAAAGGGTAGGTTACGGATAATACATTAATCTTGTTTTGGAACTGTTCTTAACTAAATGCTCTTGGCTTTTCTTCTGCTGTGGTCTCTTGACTTAGTTTAAACTTTCATTTACATGGGTAACTTTATATCTATATTTTAATTAGTAAGTAGGTGCATGTTTCTATAGCAGGGCTAGAAATGAAATTATTATTATTGGAGATAGTCCAGTTTTTAAATGGCAGTTGGTTTTAATATTTATGGTTATATTGGGGGTCTACTCTAATTGTTTGAGCTTTTGCATCATGAACAAGAGATCAGAAATCTAGAATACTAGACTCCAAATAATCCAGATGACTAGAATGGATTGAAAATCTTGTATTTTCACTTGGAGAAAAGGTTTTTTCCTAGAATTGACTTTTGTTTCCATGCTGATTGATTGATTGATTGATTGAACGAACCTACTGGCTTCCTTCAGGGCAAAGCTTTCCTATGATGGCTTACAAAAGATCGCTACTTTCACTTGCATAGGATAATTTAGCTTCAGTGCTCTTCCAAATGATTTATAGTACAATCCTCTTGCAATGCTTCTAGTCTGTGCTCCTCATGATCTTCCTTTTTACCCCTTCACCTGTGATCCAAAGAGCTGTCCCTTTCGACCTGTATAGTTCCCACCTTGGCTTCAGCTCCCTCCTTAGATGGCCCCTTTGTCTCGGTCTGTGAAACATGTGCTCTAATGATGAAAAGATTTGGGAATTTTCAACATTTCCTTTTAGGTACAATTAGACTGTCTTTATTTTCTGTTATCCAAAGCCGTTCACATCTCTATGATAGCCAGTAATTCAGCATGTAATGGAACCATAGAATTGTAGAGTTGGAAGGGACCCCAATGGAGCTAGATCTAAGCACAATGAAGCGGTTGCTTCTCTCTCTATCTGTAGGTTTCAGTAATGGCAGTTGGTGGCTGTAGAGATGCTCACAGCTGGTGCTGTATCCTCTGGTTTTGGCAATTTGTAGCAGCTAGAATGCTTATGGTTTGATTTTCATTGATGCTATGTTTCATTGATAGCTGTTTTCATGGTTTTTGTACCTTTTTTTGGGGGGGGGGGGTAGAAAGCAGGTATAGAAATTGTAAAATAAATAAAATAATCACTCTATAAACAGGAAATAGTTTTGCCACCTGTGACAATGGCTTTTTTTCCTAAAAGTTTTTGACATCCATGGTCTTGAACAACTGGTTTAGTTTTCTCCATAGAATTAACTGAAATGGGATTAGCAAAGTACAACCTGAGAAGAGCATGCAACAGAAGGTTGTGACACCTTCTCACAAGTCAAGGTGCAGTCTGTGAAACAGTTTCCCATAAAAAAACAAAACCCCAGAGCCAAAGCTGTCAAGGGGATTTTGTCTTAAGAAAGGCTTAAGCAGTTGATTTTTTTTTAACTTAAAGTTGGTTGGATGCATGATGAAGGTTTCTAAAATTATGACTAGGAGGAGAGGAAAAAAAATAGAAAAATGATTCACTCAAACCCAGAACTTGATGTCATTGAATGTCATTGATAAATCTAAGGTATTTAATAACATAAAACAATGTGTAGTAGGTTCAGGATGGGCAGAATACTACAGGCAGTGCCTTAGATGTTGCACTGGGTGTTGTGAATAGCATACGCAACTTTTTAGAAAGAATTACATTTTTTGGATGATAGATCTGTCAGTGGCTCTTAGCTAGGAAGGATGCTTCTACATTCTGAGGCAGTAAATAACCTGAGCACTAGCTTTGTGGAGGTGAAAAGGGGGTGGCTTGTTTTTAAACCGGGAAGGGTGGGGTATAAATAAAAAAATATTATTATTATTATTACATGGTGCTTGGATTGTGTGCTTCCCTGAAGTATCAGGCTAGTTAGTAGCTCAAGAGCCTGTTCTAATGTAGTGGGCTCTTTTTGTTGCTTAGAATATATTCTTCATGCTGTATCAAATGGCTGTCAAAACTTCTCGCAGCTCCAAAGGTTTTGGCATGTAGTACTACCAACATGAGGTTTTGGCATGTAGTACTACCAACATGAGTCTGACCAAACTGCGGGAGGCGGTGCAAGACACGAGTGCCTGGCGTGCTATGGTCCATGGGGTCACGAAGAGTCGGACACGACTAAACGACTAAACAACAACAACTGCTGGTTCAGGAAACAAATCCAAAACCCCCTTTGGCACATGGAATTAGTAGCCTGGTTCTTTGAATCTTAACCACAGGCTACACTTGTTCCAGGTAGTCCTGCTGAAGTTAGTGAGACTACTGCAGAGTAGGAGGTTTATTTGTTTCAGTTGTTGGGCTTTGAGAATCATTTATATACTTGAATATTCCCCTGTAACTTATACATTAACTGAAGTGCTGCCTTTTGGAATTATTTCTTTATTTCTTTTGGAAGATCTCTTGTAAACAGTTCAATAGGTTTTATTACAATCAAGTAATATATAAGCAAACAAACAAACAAATAATAAAAGAATATTTACTGTTTTTTTCTCTGCAAGAAATGTGAGCGCCTCCTGCTTTACTTGTATTGCCATGAGCTGAGCATTGAATTCCAAGAGCCAGTCCCAGCCTCGGTGAGTGACCTAATGCATATTACCAGGGCAATGATAGAATGTGAAATAACCAGCATTTGACAGACAAAACTGTCATAATGAAACTCGGACTAAAATCAGTGTGACTATTATTTTGTTGGTCAGTCTTTTGAGTAGTTTTATCTGTTCACAAAGTTGTTTGGATGAAGATAGTCGACTGAACCAGAGAGCTCATGATGGCTACTATTTTTTTTTAATCACAAGTTTTCTCAAAAGAAAGAGAGAATGAATCTAGCTCTCTCTCTCTCTCTCGGAATATTTCACTGTTGCATAAATGAAATACCACCACATTGGATATATACTTTACTTTGACTATTGTGACTCCCTCCATCTTTTCTCAACAGATACCAAATTACTATAAAATAATAAAGAAACCAATGGATTTATCTACAGTGAAGAAGAAACTGCAGAAGAAACATTCCCAGCACTACCAGACACCTGAAGATTTTGTGGCAGATGTTCGGCTGATCTTCAAGAACTGTGAAAGGTTTAATGAAGTATGTTAACTTCCAACCTGCAGAATCATTCTGGTTAATATGCGAGTCTCATTCTGCACCTTTTCCATGTAGACTTTAGTTGCAACTGCTGTAGGAGTTATAGACTTGTGGCTCATTTATGTAGGGCTCCCACTGTGTAGGTTGTATGTATACATGGTTGGGCACAGAACTGAGTCTTGAGCTCTTCCCCAATTGTGCATAGAACATTTACTGTGAATGGGTTCAAAGCATATAAATGCCTATTCATGTGATCTGTCAACCTACCTTATAGTAGACAGATTACAGAGTGGTGCTTGCTTGCATATTAATGTATGCATATAGGCTTTTTCACAGTTTAAGTTCTGGATAGCACACTCACGTACAGTCTACTCTGTGATCTGTAGACAATTCTTTGGCTTCTCATATTTTTAGATTTCATGTTAGTGAAATTGGTATTTGGATGGCTCAAATTATGTCTGGAAGAGACTAATATCTGTGTATTGTCTAAATATATTGCAAGTTTTGATTGAAGATTGCTTGCGTTTTCTATAGAGCAAATCTCCCTATGCTGGCACATTATTGCCCGAACTGAGCAGACCCAAATGATAAAACTATCCTATCACTTAACGGAATAACTGCAAAGCTTTAAAAGCAGTGGAAAACAAAACAAGTCATTACAACTAGAAGTAATCTTACTTATAAATTAAATCAATTATATCCACTTATATATTATATCCACATAAATTATTTGTGTTTCATTAAAACATAAAGCCTTGTAAGTGAACTTTAAACAGTTTGGGGAAGTGGTGGTGCAGACAAAATAAACCTTAAATAAAAGTTTTGAAAGGTTTAGACATTCATGGCTAGCCATTGATCAGCCAACATAGCTGGATGGAGCTTCCATGTTTAGGAACAGTATATTTTTGAATATCAAAGTCTGAGGATATGCAGCCGAGGAGTGCTGTTGCCTCCATGCCTTACTTGCACCTTAAAACATCTGACTAGCAATTCTTAGGACCAGATACGGACTAGATGGAGAATTTGTCTGATCCTGCAGTGCTGTTCTAAACCTCTTTCAGATATTTTTACACACAAAACCAAATTAGCTTGGGAAGGTAATCTTCTGGGCTTCATTATTTGTTGAGCTGCCAGCTAATGACACGACTTGAGTGCCCATTTTACTGTTGCATATCAGTTCAAAAATCCATTAATATAATATAAATAATACAAAATGTCTATGGTTGTGCATGTCTGGAATGTGGCATTTCATAGATGGTACTTTCTAAAGTACTCTCAGACTGAAGCATCAAGTTATTACACACACATCCTACAAAAATGTGACTTATAAACTACATAATGGGGTAATTCATACAGTAAAAAATAATATAAAAATAATAAAATAATGGATAGGGAAATACATAATATGGACATGGGAGGTCATTTGGGCATAGGAAGATGTTGAAAGATACCCACCTGCTTGTGCAATAGAAATTCACTTGTGCAAGAAGACTTCTGTTTTCTCTTACGTCCAACCTTCTAGAGCAGGAAAGCAGAGGCTGTAAGGGGTGAGGAAAGGAAGGAGAAGCCCAGTTGTGTGAGCAGAATATTTACTCATGCTAAGTTGAATCTCACCCATAGTTTCCAAACTTAAAACTAATCTTTAAGAAACTAAATTTAGAAACTTCTGCGATGTGTGACCATACACTGTTTGTGGACATGAAGGGAATGGGACAGATCTTGATCATGTTCTACAGTTTATAATTTCACTTGTTTCATGGTGCATTCAAGTAGCCTGTGCTTTCTATTTCAAGACATAAGAACAGTGTAAAGCCAAAAAGACTATGAGTCACTACACATGGTAGACTTCTTGAAACCAGTTGGGAATTGACCTTTTTAACTGAGCTAAACAAGTGAGGTGGAAGAGCTGTGTGTCTCAGAGCATACTGATGTTAAGGAATAGTTGAATCATTTGCTATGGAAGGAAAATGCTTCAGCTCTTAAGGCTGAATAGTTACAGCTACAGTAGAAAACTACAGCAATGAATGATGTCTGCCTCTTTTATTGTGGCAGTATGATCTCAAATGATCAGGACTACTTTCTATGTGCGGTTACATTTTGTTTATCAAAAGTAGACAAAGTCCCAACAGAAAAAATATTGCATCACCTAGGGCAGTGGTCTTCAACCCCCGGGCCACGGACCGGTAGCGGTCCATGGATCAATAGGTACCGGGCTGCCCAAGGAACATTAAATACAATTAAATTAAAATTATTAAATCAAAACAATCTAAATAAAATATAAACAATCAACGCCCCCCCCAAGCGGGCCGCAGTACAATTATCAAACGTTGACTGGTCTGCGGCGATAAAAAGGTTGGGGAGCACTGACCTAGGGCATTCTTTAGGAGAAATTATCAGGCACTTGGATGAAAGAGATGACTGCTGAACTTCCATGTCACAGTTCTCACATCAGTTTGCTGAATAAATTTTCTGTGAGTCAAACAATACTGGTCTTCTGTGCTTGGTATCAGTTTCTGCAGTAACATAACTTGCTTAGGATTCGTGTACTGCAAATGCAGTAACACCTCATGAAGAGAGTCACCTCTACATCACTGACTTTTAAAAATAAATTGGTATGGTTGACTTTAGTCATCCAATCCTGTGCGGTCTCATGACTTTAGAAGGGATTATAATTTCCTTTTTTTTGACTCTGGTATCCTTTTTAGATGATGAAAGTTGTTCAAGTTTATGCAGAAACACAAGAAATTAATTTTAAGGTAAGCGTTTCAGACCATGCTCACTTGCTGAAGGGATGTGCATTACCAATGGGTGATGTGTTACTATCTTTTTACTTTTCAGGGTGATTCAGAAGTAGCACAGGCAGGGAAGGCAGTTGCGTTATACTTTGAAGATAAACTTACAGAGATCTACCCAGACAGGACCTTCCAGCCTTTACCTGAATTTGAGCAAGAAGAGGACGATGCTGAAATAACAGATGACTCCGATGAAGATTTTATACAGCCGCGTAGAAAACGTCTAAAATCGGATGAGAGACCGGTGCATATAAAGTAACCTGATTAAAACGGACCTAAACTATTGTAAAAAGAAAAACATATTTAAGTGTTCCTGGAATATTATCTTGCCTTCAGTGGCCATCTTATTGAAGCTGATAGTGTTCAGACAGTATTAGAATACAAAAAGCATTTGTACAGAAACATACTTGTCAAAAAAGGGGGGGAAAGCTTTCAACTTCTGTTCCAGTTTTTTTGTTTTTAGTGTTTGAATTTTCATTTTTCACTTGAGAATACTCCCTCATTTCTCAGATGTGTGTGGGATGAATGTTGCTAAAGAAACAAATTTTATATCACAACATTTGTATGAACAGTGAACTCTTGTCACTACTTAGTAACCATTTCTGAAAGACTGGACCAAGGCAGTCATGTTTGCTTCCATGCTAGGCAGCAGTTTAAACTGCAAGAAACCTTCCTCAAGATCCTCTTCATGCAACCTTAGGTGTGAATTGGATTGTTTTTATTCATCGTCTCATCTAAGTGGTATTGCGAGTATCATATTCTGCGTTGGGTCAAATAGCTGGGTTCTGCTTTCTTTTACTGACTGTATAGAAGTATCGTGACTTGATCATTAAAACATTTTGAATTGGAGAATGCAGGAGTGCAAGTTCTTCATATGTGCTTCATTAAGTATGGTTGCAATTAATGCTTTTCGTGGTCTTGAGTGGAAGTCCTATGCACAGAACACTTAAGTGAGTATCCTCTTGGAGTTTATTAATCCTATTTTTCTTCCCTTGAAAGGCAGGATGTTGGCTGCAATACTGGTTATATAGATCCTAATAATATCAGAATTAGACTATGAAGTTAATAGTTGGTGACTGTCCAGTCTTCCCTAATATCAGTTTCTGATAGACCACTATCAGCAAACAGTAACTTTGTCAACTACCAAATGTGTAAAATTTTCTGTATTCACTCTGTCTTATTTGTAAATAGTGGTATTGTAAATCCTTTCAGACAGCAACATTTGCTAGTCTGTTTTTAAGCTAATATGTATTCTTACTAATGTTCCTAATCAAGAACAGATTTGTAATATGTTGTTTATTTCTAAAACTAAGTTCATAGTTTGACGTTCTTTTATTATTCCGTTAGAGCTACTCAGAGTTTTCTTCAGAAGCAGCTTAAATGACATGTGGAAGAAAAGAGTCTATTGAGACAGAGTTAGTTGTGCACCCTTAAAACAGAAAATTTGCATGGACCAGTGTATCAGACAAGTGATTTCTGGGTAGGTGATGAAAATGGGCCAGCCCCAATTGTGATAATCTGCATGTAAGCAAGCTCTTCAGTTCTGCCTCAGTGGAAACATTGAGAGCAGAAATATTGCTGTGTTACTGTAATCTGATGTCGAACAGGTGAAATTCCCTATCTGGTCTGTATTGAACAGCACCAGAGGATACAATTTCAAGCCCTTGTACTTAGGTGATCTTGCGCCCCTGGCAGAACCGTTCAGATTGCGCTCCCTAGCCACGAACAAATTAGCTCTTCTTTCTCCCTCTCCTCCAACCCCAACCCCGCACCCATTCAATTCCTCACACACTTCACCTTGTAATGAATTCCTTTTTGTAATGAATTCTGATTGAAGGAGGACACCAAGATGGGGAAGGCTGGCCTAGGTGACAGTATATAGGAGTCTCCCCACTTACGTGCAGGTTATGTTCCAGGCCCCTGCCTGCATAAGTGAAATTGCATAAAGTGGGGAGCACCCCACTTTAATAGGGAGAAGGGCATGGGCGCCTACTCCTTGAGGCCAAGGTTCCTTCACCCCCCCCTCTAAAAAATTTGAGGAGTCCTCCCGTTAATGAGCATTGTCATTAAATTAGTGTACGTGTGCTCCGTATTATCGATTTTACAGGGCGGTGCTTACCTGCCCCCCCCACCATATATTTTATTCAAGTTGGCACCCTTGAGGGAGAGTATGTGAAAGGAGAGAGAGAAAGAGAGAAGTGACTCTGGAGTAGGCAGGCTTTGAAGATGGTGACTCTCCCCCGGCGCTCAGAGAGGCCAGGGCGCAGGCAGTGAGGTGGGCCAGGCAGTGTCAGGAGCCGAAGCTGGTGGACTTCCCCGGCCCAGACCCTGGGTGCTCGGGGCATGTGCAGGCTTCCCCGCTCAGTACGCCCTCTTCCCTGCCCTGCCTGGGCTTTGGGCAGGGAGCGCTGGCTGGACAGGGTGCCCAGCGGAAGGTCTCGGCAGCCGATTTTACGTCCCCCCTCGCCTGCGCCCCTGGCAGGGGCCCACCTCACCACCCCCTAACTATGACCTTGTACAGCATATTTTTACACCAGTTTCAAAATGCAGACCATACAATGGTGACCAAAATGTAAATTGCTGTAACACTGAGTAAATTCATCATGGGAAATGGTTCACAGCATATAATGATGAATAGATTCTATTGCACAATGTGTTGTCTCAGTGATGCAGAGAATTTTTAATAAAAATGTGTGTTTTCATTTTCTGTGTGCAGACAGGATGCAACTGGATCTGTAACTGGGGAAAGTAGTTAAAAGATATTTTATGGCTTTGATTCACTTATTTGGGTCATCATTAACATTGCATTTAAAGTAGGAGCATCCAACAGAATTTTTGGATTTACAAGGTGTTTTCCAAAGGTTTTCGTCTAACTAATTCTAAATTGTCTGTATCTGAATATAATTATCATTGCCCTCCTTAATAACTTGGTCGAACATTCCTTTTCCTGATGGAAGGTCAGCTGTAACAGTAGAAGCAGGTCCTAGGATGATGTCTTTTCCATGCATTGAGGGTAACATTGAAACTGGGCTGTCATGTTTTTTCAGTACATTGGGTCACCTACCACAGACACACACAGCACAAAAAATTAAAAGAAAATCTGGGAACAGGATCATGGAGCAAGGAAGTTCTTATGTGGAGAAAGTCGGCACAGATGGGCTTGAATGTTACCATCTATGCTCAGTTGAAGTGATAATATGTAAAAAGTGAGAGCTTGTTCCATCTGTTAATGTGTTGACTTTCTCACAAGCTCCCACAAGTTTAGTAGATGCACTTTTAACTGACATTTTGGTAAAACCGCTGCATGTCAGTAAGGCAGTATAGAGCAAAGTGCTTAATAACGTACACTGTATTTTCTAGTGCCCCAATTTGCAATGAAATATGCACCATGAACCTTAAAATTTATGTATTTTGTAGTTTCCATGGCATCTATATTTTTCCTGTACTTTGAAGAACATTTTGACAACCTGGCTTTCCATATTACCTGAAAGCTGCAATTTTGTCAGCATACTTTCTTTTCAGCTCTCTTAGGCTAATCACCCATATTTCCATGCTACATGTAAAAGTAGAAGACCCGTTCTTTTGAGGAATGTAACTAAACTATATACAGGAACCTGCTTTGTTGGTGCTGGTGGCATTTGGCAATGGTTTGACTTTTTTGCAGTCTTGCAACTTTGCAAAGTTCAGGGCAGATAGAGAATGGAAGTGTTCTGCAGTTGTAAGGATTATTTACAAAAGAATGAATAAATAGCTTTTTTCATACATGTTGGTTTTTCGGTTGCTTTTCCCCTTTGATTATCTGCTTGGAATGTAGTAGATCAGAAAGTTCTACACAAATTTTACAAACCACTAGGATGTATTCCTGAAGGATGTAGGAAGTAATACGTTTCGTGGCCCATTTTTAGATTGTGTACTTTGCTTAGTGTTCGCAAGATTTGTTCAGCCAGAGTAAATTTTCTGCCACCTTGTATGTTTAATGTGCATTCAAGATCAACCTTCATTTGACAGTCCACGGATGTTTGTGCAATAACTGAGCTATACTGGGATTGAGAACACACTTTTGTATCTGGTTTGAAATGGATAGTGGAGCTTCCCTTGCGTGTAATAATGGATTTACCTGTGCTGCATAATTACAATATAACTTAAGTGTATTATGGTCCCAAATGGTCCCAAGATACTCTTGTCACTTAATTTGACTCTTGCGCTCTGATTTTAAATGTTCTTGTAAAATAATAATAATAATAATTCAGATCTCTCCTGTTGGTTGTATATGTTCTGAAAGTTTAAGTTAATCCAAAGAAGAAAAAGGCAGTTTGCTTTGAAACAGGAAGGACGACAAGTATGCAGCATGCTGACTGTGGACTTCTCAATTACCTCAGCAGGTCCCCTGCCATGTAATTACTAGTAATTAGTGTTAGTTTAACCAGCTAAGTATGTTCAGGTCTTACTTAACTGTGCCCTGGAATTAAGTGTCCTACCATATACTATTAAGGCTGAATTACTATCCAAAAAAGGGTGTTTCCCCGCGCTAGCTTTTAAAAGTAGAAATGCTGTTAAATGTAGATAGCCTTTTTTTCATGTGAAAAGATTCCCATTAATACTACTTGATGTGGCATTGACTGTCGGCATACTGAGCACTGGATAGATAAGTGGAATGTTTTATAAACATTTCTGCAAGCCACTGCAACCAACCAATATTTTTTAACAAATCACCCCAATTTGCCGTTCTGTTGTATAACTTAGTTTCCTTTGCCAGTCCTATTGAAGTGTAGGTAATGGCAACAGTATGTTGAAGTTGAGTATGTAATGTACTGGTTGTAGGCTTCTTCTTTTTTCCGTCTTTTCCTCCTTTTCCTAGGAAAAAGCAATAAGACTGCTTTGTCTGTTGCCTCTTTAGCATGGCAGGAATCCTTTTCCTTTGGGTAGTGGTTTTATAGGAGAGTTTGTATGTGTATCACCCAAGTCTAGCTTTTAAAAAAATAATAAAGTGTGCAGTTAATAGTGTGGCATTTTATTTTAAAAATTGGGGAAAAGTTAACATATTTTTTTAAAAAGTAGGTGTTTGAGTAAATAACGGAGGTACTTTTTTAAAAACTTTATATGCCACAAATTTAAATAGACATATTTCAGACTAATGCATAAGACTTGTGATGTCAGATATGGGCATCACTTTTCCTTTCCAAAGTTGCACGTGCAGTAACTCCATCCATTGTAGCTTTTGTGGTTTTTGCCTATTTGTTCCTCTCTCTTCTTTCAAAATGTGTCTGAATCAAAATAGCTTTGATAAATAGCTGTTTTGGTTCTTAACTTAGTAGCTGATTTACAATTTAAAAATGCAGTTTGCCCCTTTCTATTTGAGTACTTTTGAAGCTGAGGAGCTGCTGCTTTCTTTTGACATGATTTGTGACTTTGTACAAAGAAATGCAAACATACAGACCTCTCATTCCCCTTAGTGTGAACATAAATTTCAAAATGGAAGGTGATGCATGTTTGTAAAAGGCCTGCAGATGTTTGGCATTTCTTCAGTTCAAAATACCATTAAAGATGTATATAACAGGTCTATAAAGATTTGTGCAATTTAAAGCCTGTTTAAATTTTATATGTAAACCTACAAATCAAAGGGTTCCATTCCCAATATTATTTCTGGTAATTCATACTGGTACTTTTTGCACATAGTTAATTTTACTGATTCTTCAAAAAAAAGTGCTGTTTCTGTGGTAATGTATTCTCTGAATAATATTTAATTTTTAAAAAACAAGTTAACGTTTCTAATTGTTCAGTTCCTGTGTTTTTTGGCTGGTGTGTAATAAAGGCATTTTTTCCCTTTACATGATTATTTAATACATTTAGCAGCCTGTAAATATTTCTTGTTAAATGCTCTGGAATGTGGTGTAGCAGTTGTACTTAGAACAGTTTTAAAAAGAATTGTTTTGAAAACTACTTTGTTTTGGTTATTTCTATTAAATTAGAAAAGGAAGAATCTTTCAAATGGAGTATTCTTTTGTAAACTGAAAAGCCTTCCCGAAAATATGGACTACTGTTTTGGAGGGTCAGTTACAACATAATTATTGGTATGTATGGAACAGTAAACAAAAACGGGAGTATCTTCAACATTCCTTCAGAAATAATGTTTCCAGTTAAACTATATTCAGAAGACATCTGAGCCTTTTCAAATATCTCAGTATTGAAGGATGTAAAATGAAGTATCTTGAAAGTGCTGTATAAGAGTAAAATCTTTAAAGTAGACAATCCCCCTTTGTGCTTTGATTGCAAATGGGACTGAAGAGAGCTCTTCTGTTATGATCACATGTTGTGTTCCACTGCACAAGTGCCCTCCGCCTACCCTTCACTCACTGTTTTGCATCTGAGTATAAATATGTGGGCCTTGTGTTACAACACAGACTAAAAGCGTGTCATGCACAATTCAGATTATGTACAATCACTGGCAAAGTCTTGAGAGTATAAGAATGGAAAGCAGTTAGAGAAACTAATCAATGTTGTCTCATAATGAAATGCCAAGAACTTGATATGAAAGGTAGTCCGGTTTCTTCCCATAATGCCTCACGGCAATAGTTCTATTTCCTGCTGTGGTACAATCATGCAATTTGGTGACATCCTAAATTGAAGTTCACCCTTAATTTCTTCCTGCCTAGTTCCCAGAGCAGATCTTGGGTTCCCAGAGCAGATCTTGGGTGTCCTTTTCTCATTCAGAACCACCTTAGACCCTCTGGGGCAATAGGGGAAGAGATGAATGTCACTGTTGCTTTTGCTTCTGTTGTGAAGGTAGAATGAGCAGCCAGCTACCGCCTCAGCAATGCCCGATTTACAGGAGTTGAAGTCAGCGCTCTATTTTAGCCACTTGTGAAAGAGTGAGCAGTCCCATTCTGCCAATTGAGTCTTCCGTGGAGGCAAGGGAAGCCCAGACTGTCCTTGGTGATAGATCCACCTCAGGGTCTGGATTTCTGTCAGGTGCAGGCAGACCTGTTGAAAGTGGTGGATGAGGTGCTGTGGTCAGTAAGGCCCATCAGGTTCCAGGCCACCCAGAGGGATCTGCCGGGAATCCATGATGCAAGGAGTAGAGTGCACCCACAGTGGTATGACTTCGTTCCCAGAGCCTAGTAAATATGAAGGAAGAGTCCTCTCCTCCCTGATATGAGCCACCTTTCTGCAAGGCCAGTTCTTCAGCATGGTTGAGAAACCCAGCTCTGTCTGGTTGCTAAGAGGGGTTTAGCTCCCTGGATTGATCTAGCAAGGGAGAAGTCCTTGAAGTTAACTCTGCCAGATCATCCTCCACTCCCTACACCCCGACACAGATGAGATGTGAGGAACTAAAAGAGTCCGAGGGCTACTACTGTGGAGAAGTTACATTCCCTCTTCAGCAATTGACAAGGGCAGTGAGCTCTCAGGGTGGAGACAAATGAGTTTTAAAACTTAAAAAATAAAAATAAGCTTCAGCTCTTTGGAACTAATTGGAATTAGAATTATCTGATGAATCCATGATTGCCTCTGTTTTTTTAAATCAAGGTTTCATTCAGTTCATTGACCTAATAAACACCTGGAACCTGCATTCCAGTTCTCTATAATTTCTATGTTAGCTAAGGCTTTTCCATGACGGTAGATAAAAACTTCAATGCTATTTTCTTTTTCCTGCCTGAATCTAGTTCAATAGTAAGGAAGGGTATACAGTCGTACCTTGGTTCTCAAATGGCTTAGTTGACGAACAAATAGGCTCCCGAAGGCTGAAAACCCGGAAGTAAGTGTTCTGGCTTTTGAATGTTTTTCAGAAGCTGAACGTCTGACGTGGCTTCTGCTTGAGTGCAGGAAACTCCTGCAGCCTTGGTTTTAGAATGGTTTTGGGAGTTGAACGGACTTCTAGAATGGATTAAGTTCAAGAACCAAGATTCCACTGTATTTAAAATAAAAGGTAAATTTGCTTATTTCTTTGACAGGAAGTCCTTTGGGAAGCCTTGGAATATGTATTTAATAGAATCAAGGACAAGAAGATACTGCTTTATTCCTTAATCTGTTCCCGCCATGTCTTCTATTAGTCCCCTCCTGACCCTGAAAAAGAAAAAGAAAGAAGCTTAAATGTGGGGATTACTGCACAAATTCTGTTGAGACCGTGATATCTTGCTGTGGCAAGGAAGTTTCAGCTAGCTGTAGAAACTTCTGCCATAGTTAACTGGCTGATTTCAAAGCTTTCAGGAATGTTGTCTAACCCCACTGATTACCATTAGCTACATGCTTTCTCCTTGGATCTTGGGATACTGAGCAGGTTGTGGATCCAAAACTTAGCCGGAAAACGTTGGGTATTGACTTCATTTTCTTTGCCTTAAAGTAAGCAAACACATGGAAAACCTCAAGACAGTAGTGGAGACACTCCGGCACGGCAAATTCCTAGATTCTATGGATTTCATGGAAGTGTATGGTCATTGTTTCCTGACTCCAGGAGCTTCACAGATAACTCAGATGGGCTTCTAAAGGCAATCACCATTAACACAAGCTTTTCAATTCCAGTGTTGATCTGTCCTGAGAATTTCTGCCAAAGTGGGTTGCTTATCTTGTTGATTCACATTCATTTGTGGGTGTTTTGCTTTCAACACTGGGGTCCCTGTAATGTAGTGTCTGTGGGTTTTTAAGTAGTAAACTAATTGTCAGGTTCACGTTGATTGTGGGAGAGTGGATCTTGTACAGTTGGTACAATCACAAGCTCCCAAGGAGCTAACCTAACCATTGTCTTCTGGGCAAGTTTTAGTGCACATTGGTTGTAAAATTCACTAGAGTTCATTTTAGACAGAGATGGTGGGCAGATAGTAAGTCATCTTCAACCTCTAGTTGGTCTTCAACCAACTAGCAGGTGAATCAGGTAGCAGTCCGTCCATCTCAGATTCCAGTAGAGAGGATGCACTCGCATCCCTATTTATGATCAGGGGGCCTCTTGCATGGTCCCATGGTCCCTGTTGTTCCTGGTCGGATGGTGGCTTGTACACCTTCTGGCAGCCAAGTTGGTGCCAAACATATTGCTCTGCTTTCTTTTGGACCACATCAGTGAGGTGAAGAGGGGGTGTTGTCATCTGGGCAGCCCAGAACCTCCATATACACTGTCCAGGCTTGAGCATCATGGAAGGTCCCTTTTGTGCAGCTAAGGGAGTGGTTTGACTTCACCTCCAGAGGCACACCCCATTGTCTCTTGAGACATACACCTGCCAGGAACAACAGGGACCATGGGACTGTTTTTACTTCCCCCACTATGCTTTTGTTTCTATTTCTACTCAAGACTATTTTGATGGGTGCCTTGCTGTTCCTGAGTAGTATTCTGTTAGCTGTGGCACTTGTGAACTGAGGGTGGGCTACTATCTAACTCAGGGTGCCACCCCACCCATCCCTTTGCATAATCTTCCCTAGTGGAGTGAGCGGCAGGGGCAACCCATCCAAGGCTTCATCCCTTTGCAGAAAATGACTTCCCGTGGTAAGTCAAGCATTCACTTTGTGTGTGCGTGCTTTGACTGTTAAGGTAGTTTGTTCAAAATAAATGGATGCACATTTTATCTGCTGTAAAAGCAACACAACGTTGGCCATTGAATACAGTTTGCGGTTGCCTGTTACCCATACAGAGTTATACAAACTCCCCTCTTGCAGCTGACCACCATACTGAACTGCTTGCTGCTGAAGGTGGCTCTGGGCCAGCTGGGCAGTGCTGTGAGTTGCTCAAGCAGCAAGCACAAGGCATTCTTCTCTTTGCAATGGAAGGGCAAGGCTTAGTCTTGCCAGTCCATCTGCTCCTGCTGCTGCCAGCCCATCTGCTCCATCACATGCTGCGGGGTTTAGCCTGGCTACCTTTGTGGCCAGGCTTGTGAGCTTTCATCATTCTGTTGTGTTGCCTCAATTTGGTCCCCTGGGAAAGGCCAGGCACCTCTTCTTGTCCTGCTGCTTTACTAGGTACTTTTTGGTAGGGGAAATTAGGAATTTTCACCTTTTGAATTTACATGTACAAATCTATTTCCTCCTTTTATTGCGCATACACGTACAGATCTCTCCCTTCCTTTTGGCTGCTAGTGTAGTGTGTTCATATTTTACACATGGGCAGAATTACAGGCAATGACAGAATTGGACACACCAATATGCAAGAGACTTCTCCAGGCAGGTGCTAGCTTTACCAGGGCTGTATATATTCTCTTCCTCTTGCCTTGGCGGGAAGAGGGCCTAGATGAACTTTTCTGACTCTTTTTCACCTTTTACCCATTCCCATCCAGGTGTAGATAACGATGGATAATAAATCTCCATGTAGAGAGGCCGTAATGCCTCCTAAAAATGCCAGTTGATTGGGGATTGGCTGGTCCTATTATGTCCTATTAGGCTACCAAAACAGGTTTGGTTGCCCACTGTGGAAAGCCAAGTGCTAGGCTAGATAGAGCCTTGGTTATGATCCAACAGGGCTGTCACCCAGACAAAATATATATATACACAGATCATAATTCATGTTCTGTGTTTAGTTTATATTATGACACACCAGTTGCAGCAATAGACTGGAATAGCCATTCCATGAATACCTAACTAAACAGGCAGGTTTAAACCTGGCACTGAAATGTCAATTGACTTCCAAGCACATTCCATCATTGAGGTACCAACCCTGAGAGTTTGAGAGCTGTCTTCTCAAACTTTCAACTACATAGTGGAGGATTTCTGGAAGAAGCACCACTAGAACATAGAAGGGATGTTTTGAAATCTTGTATTGCTTCTTGTTGGATTAAAGTAATCTTCCTTTAGATTTGGCAAAAATGAAGTCTTGTGACACGTTAAAGACCAGTTTAATGTGGCATGAACTAGAGTCATGGACTAGAGTCAATTCCATCAGATGCATGAGAGTAAAATACTACTATATTTGGGTTGCAGCAGAGTGGTAGCATCTATTATTGTGGGACTTGTAGTTTAAAAGATACTGTTTGTTTTGCAGGAATGTGGCTCTCTTGAAACAACTGCTTCTTGGCAGCCTTGAGAATTTTGTATAGTTTTTTTCATTCTCATTTTTGTTGTGCGCACTTCGTTAATTAGTTTTTCAAGTCTGAAGTGGAAGCTTGGCTCAGAATATTTAGAAACTATTTCCAGTAGAATCTGGGAACTAAATTCTCTGATTAAGTTCTCAGATTAAAACTGGGAGGTGTGTGTATCTGTGTGCGCACAGGTGTTTGTGTGATGGTTGGAGTACAGCATATGTGGACAGCTAAGATTAACTGTTTTTGAGCAAAACCAAGAAGCCTTGTGGCCCCTTTAAATCTAATAGGTTTATTATGGCATAGGTTTTCACGGAGATACCCTTTAGGATGAAACATCATACAGAGATGCATTTTCTTCCTGGTGCCAGCAGAGAGCACTCCAGGCATTCTGGACTTTGTTAAATCCAGAACTTCCTGAGAAAGAAGATTCCTCTCTGAAAGCATAGACTCATTATTCCTGGATCACTTGTTTTTACTGGAGCATGAATTTCTATACAGGGTTTGCTGGTTTTTAAATAAAATATTCGATAGTCTGCCTGTCAGTTTTTAAACTCCTGTTTTTTTTAAAAAAAGTTCACAAATAAAGCAATAAAAATATATTTAAAAGTGGCAGGCAGACAAAAGAAGCAGTAGCATGAACTAAAAAAGCTCACAATCACGACTAATGCCTAATCATATAAATCTCTACCATGTTTCCCCTTAGCTGCCTTTTTTCCCTAAACCAAAAAGGCCCAAATGTTATAATAATATTTCCTCATAGGGGAGATGCCCCAACCCCTTTGAATTGCTGCTTAACAAATGATCATAACTCTTTTGGGGATTACAACAATAAATTCACGTGGAGGAAGAGATGTGATAATAATGACTCTGCCTGCCAGAGGATTGTGAACCTTTTATCCACCCCAACCCCCTACAGGCCCACTCCACACTTGTGAGAACCATTTGCCTGAATCACACTACAGCACTTAACTGCTTCTCCAGTCCTCGGAAAGAGTCCTCTGGGAAGAGTCGTATTAATCTTTGCCTTCATCTCTACTGGGCCTTAGTTGTGTGGCTCTCTCTACTTATATCTCCCTTCTCTTCAAACCTATAAAAGATCAAAATGCTAGAACCTCTTTGCAGTGGAAGGTTATGGCGTTTCACAAATGTGTATACATCCATGTGTAAAGGTAAAGGTAAAAGACCCCTGGACGGTTAAGTCCAGTCAAAGTCAACTATGGGGTTGCGGCTCTCGTCTCGCTTTCAGGCCGAGGGAGCCGGCATTTGTCCACAGACAGCTTTCCGGTCCACAGACAGCTTTCCGGGCCAGGTGGCCAGCATGACTAAACTGCTCATGGGGCAACGGGACACTGCGACTGAAACCAGAGCACATGGAAACACTTTTTACCTTCCCGCTGCAACAGTACCTATTTTATCTACTTGCACTGGCGCACTTTCGAACTGCTAGGTTGGCAAGAGCTGGGAAAAAGCAATGGGACCTCACGCCATTGCAGGGATTCAAACTGCTGACCTTCTGATCAGCAAGCCCAAGAGGCTCAGTGGTTTAGAACACAGCGCCACCCATGTGTGTACACCCAATGCTTACGGATTTGGTGGGGAAAAGAAAACCTCAGTAATTGAGAAAGCAGAAAAAAATCTCCCCCCCTCCAAAAATATAAACGACGCACGTAATTATTGCAATGTGTCTTCAATCGACTGTCAAGATTATAAAGATGGCGGTATGGGTTCGAAGAGGATGTTTGTAACATAGGTGGACTGCTTTTGGAAGTAATTCCTGCTGAGCATGCTGGCAAACTATCAAAGCAGGTCTGTGAAAGATCTGCGAAAAGGAGCCACTAGGAATCAAATACCTTGCTGATTTGCATGTTCCTAAGAGTTCCATTTTGATGATCCCTCCTGACATGATGAGAGAGATGCTTAAAGCTGAATATTTCCATGGATCCAGCACTTTCCCCAGCAACATTCCAAAGCTTTATACCCTTTGAGAAAAATGAATGTTGGGTCCTTGACATTTTAAAGACAACTCTCGTGATTTCTGGCTTCTCTAGGGGCTTTTATGTACCATCAGGGAAATTTGAGTCACTACTCTCATTTTAACTTGAGTGCAATACACTACAAGTCTCTTTAAAAGATACAACAGGGCTAAATCTAGTGTCTATGGAATTGGATAGAAGGGGAGAGAAGAACAGGCTTGCATATGAGCTGTGGCTTTCACAGAATCACAGACTTGTAGAGTTGGACGGGGCCACAAGGGTCATCTAGTTCATCCACCTGCAATGCAAGAATCTTTAACTCAACATGGGGCTCAAACTCATAACGCTGAGATTAAGAGTCTCATGCTCTACTGACTGAGCTGCCATTTGTTTCTTAATAGTGTAGATACTGAAAAGAACGAGTGACCTGCAGAAGTGAACCTGAAATAAAAAGCAATGGCTACAAAACCTCAATGCATTGCTTTTTATTTCAGGTTCTCTGAAATAATGCATTTTCTGGTAGTCTGTTTGAATTCCCCCCCTCCCCTGTATTGTTTCAATTGGGTGACACTGATTGGAGGTGCCCAGTTCTTTTTTACTCAATCCATAACCCCACCCTCACAAATGCATTTGTTTTGTTTGCCAATAATAAAAGAGGCACTAGGTAAGGTGACTGTGTCCTATGATACAGCGGACAGGGTTGTCTTTGAAGGCCTGCCAGATCCAAGTCTGGTTTAAAGGTCAAGTGCTACAAACGGCAAGAGCAGGATTTTTGAAGTTAGCACCTGGACAGCAGGATGAGCAAGCACCCAGGCACCTGGCCAAGATCTTCCTCACAATGACAGGGTCCCATCAGGGGAAATAGTGGGGGTATGTATTAATAATAATAGTAATAGTTGCAAGATGCATTTTTATTTCAATTGTAATAATTTAGAAAATTGCATCTATTCTATACTTATCAACCAGCTTATCCAAATTAGTGTCCTCTCCTGTCCTCATTTTCAGTGACGTGTAAATGCCCATCCCTAGACTGTGCCTGTGGTAGGTTGTGAGTGCTACGTGGAACTAAAACAGACATACTATGACGGGTGGGGAACCTGTGGTCCTCTAGATGTTGCTGGCCTGCAGCTAGCTGGGGATGATGAAAGCAGGGGGTCCAACGACATTGGCTACCCCTGCACTACATACATTTGCAGGCAACATGTATTTAAACTGTTTGGGGCTGGGTACACACAATACATGGGTTAAACCACAGAGCCCAGGGCTTGCTGATCAGAAGGTTGGCGATTCGAATCCCCGCGACAGGGTGAGCTCCTGTTGCTCAGTCCCTGCTCCTGCCAAACGAGCAGTTCGAAAGCACGTCAAAGTGCAAGTAGATAAATAGGTACCGCTCCGATGGGAAGGTAAATGGCGTTTCTGTGCGCTGCTCTGGTTCGCCAGAAGCGGCTTTGTCATGCTGGCCACATGACCTGGAAGCTGTACGCCGGCTCCCTCGGCCAGTAAAGCGAGATGAGCGCCGCAACCCCAGAGTCGTCCACGACTGGACCTAATGGTCCAGTTTCCCTTTACCTTTTACACACAATACATTTGAAGCACACTCTCCACCCCTGATCATAGAGGCTGTAGTTTGTTAAGGGTGCTGGGAATTGTAGTTATGTGAAGGGTAAACTACACTACAGTTCCCATGAGTCTTGGGTCAGGGGTGGGGTGCGTGCTTTAAATTAAGGTAGTCATATTTCAAAAATGCCAAAAAACAAACAAACCACCCTACAATTTTGACTTGTCTAAGATCCAGGACAAAGTGCCGCCTTTTGGAAATTCCTCCTGGACATCAATTCCGCCTTTGAAATCCTGGGAATGTTTGGGGAAATCTGGATGTATGGCAGCCCTGTTTAAATGTGGGCTGTGTCCATAGCCATGGGGTTAGGTATATCCCTACAAAGGAGTACTGCATGACAATCTGGATTTGGTTGGGGGTTCCCACTGCTCTGGTTCCCATGACTAATCCCTTGCAATTGCCCCCCTACTGCTTTGCAGTGAGGAAGCAGGCAGCTGAGATTTCATTTCACATGTTCGCATGCAATGCAAATTAACTCCAAAGTGTTAAACTGCAAGACTTCAACTGTGAGAGTTTGTAGTATACTGAAGACACGCTGCATACTAATATCTTCACTTAATGATCTCTCTTTAGCAGCTCTCTGTCTCTAATTTGACAAGCTGCTTGTGCGGCAGGGCAAGCAACATAGCATGGTTTCTTTTTGGCCTGAGGGTGCGTTCTATCATGGATATCCTTCTGAGGGACCAGATACAAAAGGTGCAGGAGGCAATAGAAGTGGTTTTCGTACAGTATGCTACATTCCAGGCACACAAAAGCCAGGGGCTCCTTCGCCCCCACAAGTTAGAAAGTTGTGCTTTCTAAGGCCCATTTGACTTCACTCTCCAGGATGTCTGGCTCAAGGTCAGCAACCACACTACCTGGGGTGTACGAGACCTCCATATCTTTTGCAGGGTAGTTGGAGCATATACAACGAAGCCCCTAAAGTGCACAAAAAAACCCGGTCTGGAAATTAGCTGCTCTAAATCAGAACATCTAGTAACCCAATTTCTGCCCTGCAACACAGTCTGAGTCCTCCCTAGAGGACTGGGAGAGGAAGACAACTTCCTAAAATCTACAACAAAAGGGGAAAAAACCCTTTCTTAATCTGGAGTGTTATTTCCTCTAAGCGCTAGAGAGAGATTTGGGCCTGGATCAATGCAGGCCTGAGAGGTTTGTTAACGCTACATTGATTCTCCTTTCACAGTGAGTTGCTCAGCTCAAAGGTTTTTTTGTGGAGGTTTTTTCCTTGCAAGTCCTGCTTTATTATCCATGAAATGGTTTTCTTTTCATACATTATTGAAAAGTCTCAGTATAATAAAGCACTGGGTTTTAAAGGATCAGAAATGTGTGTGTTTGCCTGTTTTTGATACACTCAGAGAAGGGTGCTCTCCTTTAACTGTGTTGGAATGGCTGACTCTTGGGAAACAGGCAGAGGCTATAACAGGCGGTTTAAAAGTTCGGGTGATCAAAGTATTTCACTCTGGTTCAATGAAGCACTGAAGAAAATTATGTGAGTTCTCTGAAAATTGATTGCCATTCACTTTTTTATTTTTATTTTACTAGATTTCCCCCCTGCCCTTAAATATGCACATATCAGGGAAGCTAACTGACATTAAATATAGAATGGAAATCCAATAAAGAACCATTTGGTCACTGTTCATAGCTACGGAAATCACAAAACATGTTTAGGAGATGGAGGAACTTCACTATCAACTTTTTTTTTTGGTCTTCTGCTGTAAGTTTTGGATACCATTTTCTGCTTCCCAGTCATTCTACCTTCCCTTTTCTCAATTCAGTTTCTACCATACCATCTGCCACCCTGGTCCTCGTAAATAAAAACACCAAGAAAAATTACAAATCTAAATTATTTAATCACTTTAAATTCTTAAAGTGATTCATGTTACCCTCTTTTAAATGGAGCTCATATGATCAAGCCTCCCTCTGCCTGTACTGGCTCCCTCTTAGTCACTAAAGATGGTGATGGTTGGATTTCCCTATCCTGCTTGTCCCTGTCTGTTGAGTGCACCATTGTCACTCATCAGAGAGAGCAAGAGAGCATGCAAAAGGTGAAGAAGGGCAAAGTGTGTGCTGTAAGGGAGATCTCTAGCAACTAATGTCTATACTACCTACTAGGGACAGCAGGCTTCCATGTTTACCTATGTAAGTACCAGTACAGAAAGGAGGAGAACTTGACTTACATCACGGATGGGGACACTGTGCCTATCATCCCTGATCATTGGCCATGCTGCCTGGGGCTGATGGAAGGAGGAGTCTAACAACATCTGGAGAACCACAGGCCCTCCTCCCCCACAGGCCTTAAGTCTCAAGATGGTGAGTCTCAAGAAATTCATAAAAACATGCTAAATAAAAAATAAAATTCATCTGATAGACCAAGTAGGGTTCAAAATTAACATAATTTACTGGAATTAAGCATCAATTCAAGCCTTGGCACATAAGTGCACTTTTAATACTGGTAAGCATGAAAATGTCATCAGTGTTGGTGCCTGCCGAAGCTCAGTGGGGACGTAGTTCTATAATAAGGATGCCACAACAGAAAATGTTCTCCTCCTGGTTGCCATTTTACATAAAGCAATGTTATATTTAGAGTATAGAATGCTGAAGCAGAGATGGGTGTTTCCCTAAAATTCCCAGCTCTAGACGGGCTATTTTATGACAGCAGTAGTCTTCCAGGTACAACTTTCCACAGGTTTGGCTCAGCAGCTGGTGAAGGCTTGGATACAAGCAATCAATCAAGTCTTGGAGAAGGAGGAGGAGGAGAAACTCCCCCAAGGGAATCTGGGACCAAATGCCATTTGTAGACAATGTGGAAGTAAAGCTCGCTGAAAGTGGGATTGCCCAAGCAAAAAGAAGATGCATCAGGAAAACTAGAAGCAGAAGAACCCACCCATAAGGAGGGACCAAGTGAAAAGCTCTCCAGGTGTCTGCTATTATACGGATGGAAATATTGGTGACTGGGAGACCTCAGTGTCATTTGACTTGGGTTCTGAAACAAGCCTCACCCACTTTGAGCATCCAGCTTTGAAGGGAAAGACAATGGCTGTAGCTAGGGTTAAATGGGAGACCAGCAACTGGATCAACTGAGCTCTCCGTGAATTCTAGAAGCAGCTGCTGCGCATTGTGTGGGTTCCAGATTTGTTAAAAGCAACAGACACCCTCTCTGGGGACAGCAGCTGGAAGCCCTCTTTCCCCATCTGTAATAACTCCACTTTCACGAGTGTCTATTAGGTAATTACAGCAGACGGCAAATAAGCAACCACTGACAACCTATGAGATAATTACAGCTACAGGAAGGCAATTGAATGACTGCTATGGAATGTCAATTTGCAGCTGAATAACTTCACAATACAAGGAAAACAGTTAGTCCTTTCATTTACTAACATTGGAGTGCCTGGTGCTTGTTGGAAAGAATGTGGTTGGATGTGTTTCCATAGAATCAAGTGGGATAAAAAGCCATTCAAGCTAATTTGCCCCTGATTTTAAGAGCACTTGAATTGCAAGTGTTTCACATGTTGTTGTTGTTTAGTCGTTTAGTCGTGTCCGACTCTTCGTGACCCCATGGACCATAGCACGCCAGGAAGCAGAAGACATCAAGAAGAGGTGGCAAGAATACACAGAGGAATTATACCAGAAAGATATGGAGGTCTCGTACACCCCAGGTAGTGTGGTTGCTGACCTTGAGCCAGACATCTTGGAGAGTGAAGTCAAATGGGCCTTAGAAAGCACTGCTAATAACAAGGCCAGTGGAAGTGATGATATTCCAGCTGAACTATTTAAAATTTTAAAAGATGATGCTGTTAAGGTGCTACACCCAATATGCCAGCAAGTTTGGAAAACTCAGCAATGGCCAGAGGATTGGAGAAGATCAGTCTACATCTCAATTCCAAAGAAGGGCAGTGCCAAAGAATGCTCCAACTACCGCACAATTGCGCTCATTTCACACGCTAGCAAGGTTATGCTCAAAATTCTACAAGGCAGGCTTAGGCAGTATGTGGACCGAGAACTCCCAGAAGTGCAAGCTGGATTTCGAAAGGGCAGAGGAACCAGAGACCAAATAGCAAACATGCGCTGGATTATGGAGAAAGCTAGAGAGTTCCAGAAAAACGTCTACTTCTGCTTCATTGACTATGCAAAAGCCTTTGACTGTGTCGACCACAGCAAACTATGGCAAGTGTTTCACATGTATTAGCCAACAATTCCAGAAACTTCGAAGACCAGCCTTAGTTAGACCTTGGTATTCTGCAACATACAGAAATGACCACATTGGTGTATGGTGAGCTTGGGATAGTTTGGTGTGAGGGGGAAACAGTACAGAGAGCCCCCTTCCATCTTGAGGAGCAGCTCTTCCACCAGCAGCGGAGCCAGCGGGGAGGGGGAAGAGTCCAGTGGGGAAGGAGGAAGTAGGGGACAGGGCTCTGGCAGGATAGCAGAGCCTCTGCTGCACGTGAGAGAGGAAGAGAGAGCAGGGAAAGGGGGGGAGAAGGAAAACATGGAAAGGAGACCCTGTTTCCCTCCGGTTCCGGAATTACGCAGGAGGAAACGCGGAAGGAGATTTGGGGTGCCCAGACTCTTATGTTGGAAGAAAATGCGGGAAGCGTCACTCCAGGGTTCTGGGTCAGACTAAGAACATGTACCCTGTACAGCTCTAGCACTGTAAATAGCTTGCACACAATAAAAGCATGAAAAGGCAACGGTTTGGAGAGTTGTTACTTTAGATTAGTCGCAACGCTCCCTCTGTGACATTTGGTTATCCCAAGCAGAAAGATTACAAACAGATGAGTTAACATACACCAGGGGGAAGAGTGAAGGAAAAAACTGAGGCAGCAATCCTATATCCATTCACACAGTAGTTAGTAGAGACCATTGAAAATAGGACCTAGTTCTGAGCCTGTTGTCTTTGTCCATTGAGTTTTCTTGGCAGGGATACTGGAGTGGCTTGCCAGTTCCTTCTCCAGGTGGATCACATTTCCCTGATGTTGGGAAAGATTGAGGGCACAAGGAGAAGGGGATGACAGAGGATGAGATGGTTGGACAGTGTTCTTGAAGCTACCAACATGAGTGACCAAACTGCGGGAGGCAGTGCAAGACAGGAGTGCCTGGCGTACTCTGGTCCATGGGGTCATGAAGAGTCGGACACGACTAAATGACTAAACAACAACAAAAGTTCTGAGCAGACAGACACGTGTGTTGTCAGTCAGTCTTTAATTCTGGAAATTGGCTGCCACCACTAGCCCTATTCAGGTGTTACCCTAAGGGTAGAGCAGGGATGCGAGAATCATTAACACAGTTCAAAGGTACAGGTAGGTAGCCGTGTTGGTCTGAGTCAAAGCAAAATAAAAAAATTCCTTCAGTAGCACCTTAAAGACCAACTAAGTTTATATTTTGGTATGAGCTTTCGTGTGCATGGTATCTGAAGAAGTGTGCATGCACACGAAAGCTCATACCAAAATATAAACTTAGTTGGTCTTTAAGGTGCTACTGAAGGAATTTTTTTTTATTTTACAGTTCAAAGGGACATTCTAGCCAGGCAAAAGCACCTGAGGAGGGCTGGGTTTGAATCCTAGGGCCAGATAGAGAGGCTTGGGGGGCCACTGGTTTCCCATTCTTGGTGAGCAGTTTGGTGAGGGGAAGCATAAAAGTGGTGTGTGAAGCCTATCTCAGTTAACATCATTTTGCCAGTGTTTTATCTTGCTGGAGCACCTGGGTTCATCCAGTCCTAGCATCCATTTAGCTTCAGCAGGCGAGACAAATAAAATGAATCAAGTGGTACTCAGGCCTAATTAAAGATGATTCTTTGCAAAATAAACTGCTGGAGGCATCACTCCCATAAACACAGGATTTTCACTTGTGGCCATGTCGGTAATTAGCAGCTTGACATACACAGAGTGTCAACATTATTTTAAAAGAGTGCTTTCCACTTCACAAAAAAAGGATCTAATTTTTCAGCTTTATTGCCTTATTCAAAAGAAACATAATAATTCCAGGGTAGCTGATACTAATGGATGCTAGAATCTGGTGATTTTCCCTGATGGAGGGCTTAATGTCTAGAGTCTGTAACACTTGACAAGGAGCACCCATCTCTGTATTTGTGTTTTATTGTCTTCTTTGTGCCAAATTTAAACCCGGGGGCCATTAAAAGTCCATTTTAACATGTTGACTGAGCTGTAGTCTCTTCCAATATCCTCTCTTGAACAACTGTTCATTATCCCACTGCTGCATTAAGGGGCTTTCAAATGCTTGTTGGAAAAAGACTAACAGGGGCCTTAAGTCAGAAGTCGGCACGCTTTCCTAAAAAGTGAGTTTGGATGGATTCAGCAGGAACACATCAGCATTCCTTGAACTGTCCAAACTCAAAGTAGCAATGGGACAATAAGCAACGTCCAGAAAGCACCGTCATGAACTGCAGATCAGTTTGCATATTTATATGATTTTAAATAGGCTCTGGGTTTAAATGTGGTACAAAGAAGCCAGATTCCAGCAAGGGCTTATCCACACTTACATTTTGCCCCACTCTTTCCAGGGAGAGGTCCATGCTCGAAAGCTCTACGTCCAAGTATCCTCCACCTCCTGGCTCTGGAACTTTCCCGATGAAAACCTGCTTTTTAAAGCTGAATTGGAGCAAACGCAATTCAGGTTTTCTGCGGATTGCTGTTTTCTTCAATTCAGTTTTAAGGAGCAGGTTTTCACAAGGAAAGCTCTGAAGCAAAAAGTAAAAAGAAAGGGGTGTGTGTGCTCAGACACAGAGTGCGTACTGCACCTGGAAAGCACGGAGGAAAGGTAAGTGTGGATAATCCCTCAATTACAGGAATGTGTACTCCTTTTTGAGCATTAGAGAAACCAGACTTTTCAGCACTCTCTTTTGAAAAATGCCTGAATCTTAACATTGCTTTGTGCTTGCTACTTAGGGATGTTTGTGAATGAGGTCTGACATATACAGCTATCTACACTATTTTGGAGGATCACTTCTGCGATGGCACAAAATGCTTCCCATGTGATAAGCCTCATCTTAAGAGAACATCTGCTTCAAAAGCTGCCTCACCTACACCAGCAGAATGTGTTAGGACTGTTAACCCCAACAGCCATGGTGCACCACAGCAAAATCTTTATCTCTCTGGGCTAGTATTATTTAAATATTAGAGTCAGCTGTAGTGCAGATAGACAAGTTGACTTCATTACCGCCCCTCCCCAGAGTGGGATACTGTAAACCTTTGTTGCTTTGTTCACAAGGCCAAGGTTTGGGGTTTCAGCCCCTATTCTCTTGCGGTTTTGACTCATCTAGAGAAGAGCTGCAAGAAAATGATGAAAAGCAGCAGAGAGAAGGTATTATATTAAACTATATTAAATCTGAGTTTGCATAACAATCAGGTTCATTACCAATGTAAATATTTCAATAGTCCTGACATGTCCTGAACATATCCAGTACATTTGAATAAGGCTGCAAACAGTCAGGAATAAACACACTTTGATAATGGCTCAGCAAGCAAATGCTTCTCTTAAATTGGTTTTAGCTTAACATACTTAGGGGTTTGGGTTTGAAGGCAGGATTTTAAAGTCTTCTGAGGTCCATCAAGGAGGTTTCCTCATAGGTGATGAGCTGTTCATGCACACAGAACTCATTGGCTGACTTTGCACATAATGCTTAGCCAGGGGCCTGCAACCCAGCACCCATAAAGGCTTCCAGTGGTGCCCCTGGGCATGTTCTCCAGACACTGAGCTTATTATCAAGTAAGTTTCTAGTCCTCCTAGAAAGAAAGCGATGACACCAAATGTGCAGGTACCTTCTAAGCAGCTTCTGTGAACTGAGAGTGGTGTGTCTATCTTGTATATTTTCCTGGTTCTGAAGAATGTTCCCTGTTATTAGACAGCAGCAGCAACAATGTCAGTGTTGTGTGATCTCCATAACCATGACATACAAGGCATAGCTGACTTCTCATGATAAATTTAAGGTTGTAAAGGATGGCTGTTTCTCTTGTTTTGTGTTATGCCATGCCTAGAAAGCAAAGGATAAATGGAAGAAGACATAGGACAAGGGGAAGAGCCTATTGTCAGCTACGGCATATTTTTAGGTCTACACCACATTGCCATTTGTCCATGTGATCGATTGCATTCTTACCATGTGTTCTGATCAGCTAGTGTAGGTGCCACCTACTATGGTTTGTGCTGGGAGCACTGTGCCTGGTGCTCTGCCTCCCAAAGTGACCAGGCCAGGTAGGATAAGCCCATTTTGCCCAAAGCAGGGAGTTTGTGCTGCTGAGCAACTTCTGCCACAATCAGCTTATTGGTGCTATTTCTTTGCACCACCCCACATCCTTGCACTTTTCCCCCCTTTGGATGTTATACCATTCCCTGATGAGTGCAAGTTAGTTGCTTTGAGATTTCAGAAGCTGTGGGTTGCTGTGGCTCATGGTTGCTCATTCCGGTTTCAAAGCCAATGCGAGACATATCGTTTTTCAACCCAAATGAAATGCAGTTTAAGAGATCAATACTCTGCTCTGTTTGGCAGATGCACTCCTTCTGTCACATTCTGCATTGTTTCCAAACATTCAGTAATTAAATCAGTCACCCTGTGGCTCTTCTGACACCTACACAGCCAGCAGCCCTGGGCGTGCATTCCACCCTATCCATATTTTCTGCCATGACCACCATCCCAGTATCCTCAAGCCTGATTATCTCCTCCCCAGAGAGAAGGGGAATGCAGTTAGACAAGAGACAGATGGCGGATATATAAAGAAAGGTGGTACCAAATGGAATACACAGAGCTGAGACAAAACAGCAACTTTTTTTTTGTTTCACTGCTTTGTTTTTAGTTGAAAGCTCACTGATTCCCCCCGCTCAACTTCCCAGTAACCTTTCAACTCCCCCTGCTCAACATTTTGTCTATCTGATTTGTCTCAGTGTTTGTCAAACCTGTGCCAAATATCCCCTGCCCCCATGAACAGTTTTTAAGGCTCTAGGAATGGACTTAGTAGAGAAACACTTCTTTTACTTTTGTGGGATGTTGTTGTTTAGTCGTTTAGTCGTGTCCGACTCTTCGTGACCCCATGGACCATTGTGCGATATGTTGTTCAAAAAAATGATTCTCTCCCTTATCAAACATGCATGTTTTGACATAGAAATCAAAACTCAAGAAAAATTTGGCTAGAAAGAAGCAGCAGTCCTCACACTTTCTTCAAGACAGCCTTTCCAGATTTAAGGGGGAGGCGGGGAATCTGTTTCAATGTCTCAAGAATGGTATTAAATGCTGGGATTTCATAGCATTGCTTACTCATGCTATAACCTCCAACATTTCTCCAATGAAAAAAGGGACATCGCATTCCATAAGGATAATTTTACTATTTATACCCCACACATCTTACTGGGTTGCCCCAGCCATTCTGGACAGCTTCCAACATACAGTATATATGAAAACATAATGAAACATTAAACATAATAAAACCTTCCCTACACAGGATTGGCTTCAGATGGCTTGGGGCTCGGAAAACTCCATACCCTCCAACATTTCTCCAGTGAAAATAGGGACATCCTAAGGGAAAGTGAGACATTCCAGGATCAAATCAGAAACCAGGATGGCTTCTCTAAATCAGGGGCGTCCCTGGAAAATAGGGACCCATGGAGGGTCTATCATGCCAGATGTGGAGCAAATAAGAGATAAACAAAAGGAGGAGGGGGAGAAGAGGAAAATAAAGGGAAAGCTGATAAAAAGCAAATGTAGCCCAGTTGGTGCATGAGGAAGAACTCCTTGATTTATGTGCTGCAAAAATGTTCCCCATTGTTCAATCTCTCCAACTTACAACAATTTTAAAAAGATGATACAGAATTCTTGGTGCCACTGCTAAAAAGGCCTTGTCATAGCCAGCTGAGCATCTGAAGGAAGGAAGAGGTAAGTAAGCCTAGGCCAGGGAGATCATGCCATCAGCTCTTGATGTACTGTTTTGATGATCTGCAAATGCATGGGAATCACAAAGGTATTTCCAGCTGAAATCTAATGCATTTCCTGATTCATAACTTAAGCTATAGTCCTACCAGTAAATATTTTACCTCAAAACACTGGTGCAGTATGTCTTAAAGTAATTTTGGGAAGCTGTTAAGCCTGAAGCTGAATGATGACCTTTTTACAGACATCCAGGCAAAAAGAGAAATATTGAACTGTACCAGAAGAAACAGTTTCCGTCTTGGGGTCTTTTTGAGTCTTACCTTTTTGTTCTTCAGTGAAACAGATGGTTTGTCCTGTGATACTTTGGTCTACGGTACGTTGATAACAGCTGCTGAGTTATGTTTCTTCTTCAAAGATTTCTTCCCCCCTGCAGCTATATTTTATTTATTGGAAAACCAACCAAAGTGTTTATGAGTTGGGAGGAATGAAGACATTGCTTCAAGATGACTGATCTCCAGTCTCCTGCACAATGCTCTGGAGGTAATTCGAAGGGGAGGCATGTGCAGGAGGCAATGTGAAGAAAATAACAGGCAATGGGTGAGGAAATGCGCAGCAGGCCATAAGGGGTGCTTTTTCAGGCAGTTACTATTTTGGGGTGGGATTCATTCACATACCAGGAAATTTAGGTTTGCACAATTAAAGTCAATTTACAGCTTTTGTACAAACATGTCCAACCCCCCCCCAAAAAAAAGAACAGAAAAGAGACAGAAAAATGCACTGGAAAGTGTGTCACCTAACATCATCAACAAATCAGAATGAATACTTATAAATAGCTGGTGTTGTCTGATCTCCCCACAGACAAAGAAGTTGTCCAGAAGCAACCACAGTTGCTGATGAGAAAAGAGAAAAGGGGGAAAGGCAGGTTAAAAACAGAGTTGCTGGGCTACTTTTTCTTCAGCACCTGCTCATTGCCTTCCTATCCTGAGCACAGTTTGCGGTGCATCCCCAACAAGTCCAGTGCAGTTTTGCAATTATGATGAAGTCACTTACTTTAGCATAATAGCTAACAAACGCACGATCTTCCCTTCTTTCCAAGGCTACCTTCACATATTGATAGATATCGTTTGGCTTTTTAAAAGTCTGTCTGTTATTTTCTTTTGAAGAGAAGTGTTTTTATTTGTGGGGAAACTGTGTTGTAACCTGGTCTGAGCACACAGGGCTGACTAGGAGGGAGAGAGAGAGAGAGGGAGAGCCCAGTGAGATGATAGGCTCAAATGTCCCCATGCTTTTGACAAGGTTTGTCTTACTTGTTGAAGCCACAAACTGAAAATGGAAAAAAACACATGATGATCTCAAATGATCTTGCGCAGGATGGGAGAGGTAATTGATGAATCTAAAGAAAGAGTCTTCAGTCCTAATGCTATTTATTAGACTCAGAATGCAACAAAATGTACTACATAAATGCTATATTTACACAAAATTGTGCTTTATTCCAATTGGATGGAATGAAATGACTATGTTAATAACAGTGTTCTGGTCTATTAGTAGCAGCCTCTGTGAGGCAGGCAGGCAGGCAGAATCCCAATCCTCAGATAGAGCAGAAGTGCCCTACTTATGTTCTGTCCCTTGTAACCTTGGGTGTTTATTGACATGCTAGAGAAGTCCAGGCATCAATAAACCTCTATTCTCTGCTTTCTTTTATGGGAAGGATCAATCGTCCTTTTCATTCATTTGAAACTTCTCCAAACCCGTCTGCATAAAAAAAACAGAATTCTGAATCTATTGAAATTTGGGGCGAGTTTTTATATGTGTTGCTCATGCTGTAAGACTACATTAAAACAAAACTTATGTCCACATGGACAGTAGTCCAGATATTATATTGCTGCCTACTCTTGAGCAAGTGGAGCTATAAAGGGCTGATGTGCATTGAAACCACCAGCTTTCCCATTCTGCCTCACTGTCACATCTATTAATAGTACTGGGCTAAATGGTCAATTAGATGGATTTGTTCTTGCAATCCCTTAGGTTTCTTTGTCCTTATTTGCTCCCTTTTCTGATTGTCTTTAAACTGGCAGAAGAAGCAGGTTTTTGCAACTTATTGAATCCGTACAGTTTTGGAAACTTTGCTTTCCAATGTCCATAGGACCTGTCTGATGAAATTAGCTCAGCAAGTGTACAGGAAGCTGCTGGGATTTAGAGAAGCAATACAGAATATATATATTTTTTTCAATAATGAAAGTTATGGAATGTAAAGCCCAAGCAGAGCCCATTTAGGCTTTCGTGTGGTGCCTGCATGCACTCCATGGGGAATAATAGAATTATAGAATTGGAAGGGACCACAAGGGCCATCTACTCCAACCCCCCCCCCCCCCCGCAATCCAGGAATCTTTTGCCCAATGTGGGGCTTGAACCCATAACTCTGAGATTAAGAGTCTCATGCTCTACCGACTGAGCTATCTCAGATCAGGAAGAGAAGCAGGCCAGGGCTCCATTGTGTTATATATGACAACCTATCCAACTTGCTGGATGGTGGCATTTTTCATTTTATAGGAGCCATGTAGATTCTGAAAGAAGAAAAATTGATTGCATTGCATGCAGTGTATCAATGTATGTAGAACTGTGCAAGAGAGTTCATCTTGTTGCAACTCGGAATGGAAGCACCTGTGAATTCTCATTTTTCCAGTCTTAAACTCAATTCTCCCCATTCTGCAGCAATTTGATTTTTTTTTAAAAAATCGCATGAAAATTCTCCACCATTTCTTCTAATGTTTTGTGTGCAGTTGTGGCTGGGGAGGGGGGGGCAGAGATTCCATACCTGTGTTTGGAGCACTACCTTTTTAGGTTAGAGAAAGTCAGATCCAAGTCTCTATGTGGGGGCTGGCCTCTAGAAGGCACAGGAACTAGGTGAGAGTTAACATCTGTGATTATTCATTCTTAGTACGAGCCATTTCCTTTAAGACCTATTGATGCTAATTTCCTGCAGTGGCCGGTAGGCAACACAGCATCAGCACAAGAGGCCTTAAACCCTGAAGAATGACAACTTTGGCAAACCACACTAACAAAATGTTAACTGCAAAAGGGAAAGTGGTTTAACAGTGACCAGGGGATTAGATTCCCCAAGGTTTAAGGTGAAGTTTTTTATTGAGCTGCCAGGTATGTTCTGAAGCTGCAGATCAGTGAAGCTGGTGAGGAGTCAGCTGAACTGCTCATTAGGCGGAGTTGGTGGGGCTGAGAACAATGTTCATGGCCAATTTGGAAAGTTATTTCCATACTCTAGGAATGAATCTTCCTTCCTTCCTTCCTTCCTTCCTTCCTTCCTTCCTTCCTTCCTTCCTTCCTTCCTTCCTTCCTTCCTTCCTTCCTTCCTGTTTGTTTCCCTACTCTCCTCAATGTGGTGAGGAATGCAGAGAAACTTCTACAACTCCCCTTCTACTTTTTATTGTGATATCTCTAATTTGTGTCACACAAGGCTGCAACGGAGCCAAATGCTTACCTGCAGTTGCTTTATGTCCCGAGGAGCTGAGCACTGATTAGTGTTGGAAATAATATCCTGCAGTTTGGTTTTTGCTGATGACTGAAGCATTTGCTTGTTGCAAATATTAATTGCACAGCCATCATTTCCTGTGTCTCAGCAATTCTTTGCAAGAGTTAGACACCCGGAGGCCTCTCAGCAGCAGGATGCGATTTCAATTTGAACAGGCTGAATAATTGTGGCGAGTATATTCAGAATAAGTGAATTAAACACTGGCAAGAAAAGTGGCAAATGGGTTTTGCTTTGTTGAGACAGATGGTGGATGTGGATGACCATTTACCAAGTGGTCCATCTTGATAAAGGCTGCTTATAATTGCTGGGTAAGGCAGTCAACAGCATTATCATGGCAGGTGGTCTGGAGAACTTCACCACTCCTCTGCACCTGGTCATAAATTTGGGGAAGCCTAGCAGTTTGAAAGCACGTCAAAGTGCAAGTAGATAAATAGGTACCGCTACAGCGGGAAGGTAAATGGCGTTTCCGTGCGATGCTCTGGTTCGCCAGAAGCGGCTTTGTCATGCTGGCCACATGACCTGGAAGCTGTATGCCAGCTCCCTCGGCCAATAACACGAGATGAGTGCCGCAACCCCAGAGTCGGTCACGACTGGACCCTTTACCTTTAAGTGTGGGGCAAAACTCCATTTACCCCCTGTTTTTAATAAACTTTAGATCTTTTTTTCCAAAAACCTGGTGTGTGGAAGCCGATGCTACCTTGGGAGACCCCAGGAAGGTAAGTGGCAGCCTGGTAAACAACAAATTTCTTACCTAGTGACTCTGAGTACCTCAAATGGGGGAAGGGAAGGTACAAGAGAGGGGTACACGCTGTTGTGGTCAGGCCTCTCTCTCTCTCTCTCTCTCTCTCTCTCTCTCTCTCTCTCTCTCTCTCTCTCTGTGTGTGTGTGTGTGTGTGTGTAAAATCTGGAAGCTCTTGTTAATGTAGCCACAATTCATTATACTGAGATAACAGCCCTGTGACATTTTATGCCCATTTTGCATTTCTACTCCCAAAAGAACTACTGAAGCATCTGATAAGACCTGTGAGATAAAAAAAACCCGAGGAACTTGACTGAGTATACATGTTTCAAGAGCTTGCTGGCCACAACTGTTGCTGTAGCTTTGGGAAGATAGTGCGGTCCTTCCTCCTTGTTCAGAGAGCCAAGTACATCTTTTGGCAAATGGCTGCTGCTGTAGGGTGAATTATGTCCCCAGATAAATCTCTGTTCCTATGTAGGTTAGTGATGGATGAGACCAAATTGCCTTGGTCTGATATTATTTTCCCTCTGCCCGTCACCGTTTGATGGATGGCACTGCAACTCTCTTTTCCTTAACAGTATCTATGCCTTGCAAAGCAATTGACTCCAGGGGAGTTCGTGGTTGGGGGATGTCACACGAGGATCACAGATATTAATGTGACTCTTGCTAGCTTTTGTTCCATTCAGCCCTTTATGAAACTTTGGCTTGATGATACGTCTCTTGGTCCTGACAAATGATCTGATTAAGGGAGCTTCCACCGGTTTTATTTAAAAGAGAAGCATTTCAGCCAACAATTGGCTCCAGTTACTGCCAGACCCCTCTTCATTTAGTTCAGGAAGTTGGTGTTCTCCGACCGAAGGGGCCCCAAAGCTAAATTCCCTTTCAGGGCCACATGGCAGTGGTGGGTGGGGCCAGAGGCAAAACTGGATGAAGCAAGAAATATAATTTTTACCTATGTACAGTCAGCTACTTTCCACACACCCACATTCTATCCTCTACCCAGACACGGAAGAATCCTTATTAGACACATTCCAGCCTTGCAAAAACACTCATGGAGGGTGCGAAGGCCAGTGAGGCATGTGGTCTGGGGAAAGAAGGTGTGTCTGGGGGTGGGTATTGCCTAGAGAGAATCCCAAGGCCCAGAGAGAGAGGGCTAGAGGGTCACAACTGGCCTCTGGGCCTGAGGTTCTCCACCCTGTCTTAAGACAAACCACCATGAGTAAAGCTATGACTGAAGCTTGTTTACTTGGAAGAAAGCGCCTTCTTCTTCATACCCTCCAACATTCCTTGTGAAAATAGGGACATTCCATTCTAAAACATATAGACTGTCCCTATTTTCATGCAGTAGTGTTTCAGTACAACATACAGCCCGATCGTATGCATATAGACTTACTCAGTAGTAAGTCTGAATGCTTTCCCTCTGAGTAACTACATATTGCATCCTTATTTCAGCAAGTATTCTTGAGATTGCAGCCCCAGCCTTCCTCTAAAGCCACATATCACACACTTAGGGGTTACCCACAATTTACTCTCCCCCCATGCTTTCCAGGCATGATCCATGCTTTAAAGCATGTTGTACTTCAGCTTTAAAGAGTGGGATTTTACAGGGAAAGCTCGGGGGTGGGGAGTAAGTGTAAACAAGCCATTAAATGAGTTGATGGTCATTTTATCTCTCTTTGTTAGCAATATCAAGCTTCCTGTGTAAAACTACGATACCCAGAATACCCTGGAAAGAGAAGATAGTTATTTAATAATTTGATTTTGTATGGATGTGCCCTGAAGATACTGAAGATGCATATCCATATATGAGCATGGTATGGACAAGCTGAGATGCAAAAGTAGTAATAATTTTAAAATTACATGGAGCCGTTGTTAATTCTTTGGGACTTGAGGGCTCTGGAGTGACTATCTGATCTGTAGAACAGAATACAGACTGTATTGGTGACAACACACACCAGATGGTGCTATTTGCTTCAGTTTGCCATTTGTGTGGGCATGTATATATAATATATATATATATATATATACAATACATATTTAATGTGGTGACAATTACTGGAATTTCAGACTGATTTGGTCTAAGCTGATTTAGCTCCTGGCACCACCATGGGCAGCGTGAAACCCCTCTGTGCTGCTTGGCCTTGTAAAATACCTTGACCGAGACCAGGGCAATCAAGAGCCCATATAGCCAGCAAGTTCAGGAGGCAGAGCCCAAAGAAAATGCTCTGTTCATTGAAGCTGAGTACAGCTGTTGCTTACAAGTCACCTCCCACCCCTGAAACCAACAACATACATAGGCTATAAGTGATTTCAAGCCAGTACAGATCAGCCTCACACATCAGCGATGGGGAACCAGTGGCCATGTGGGTGTCATTGGAATAGAAAAGCTCTCACCATCCCTGACTATTGGCCATGCTGACGGGCACTGATGGGAACTGGAGGGCCACACAGGTTCCTCATTGTTGTAATACACAATTCACACCAGTATGTCACAAACACAAAGCAAGAACTAAAAGTGCATACAGTAACTCACTTTTCTCATTGCGTTGTCTCTAATTGATACATACTTTCCAGGGACAAAGGAAATGGCCTAGTTCTGATGTAAATAATTGTGGTGCCTTTCAGACATTGTTGGACAACAACTCCCATCAGCCAGCAGCTAAAGAATGAAAGGAGTTTTAGTTCCACATTGTTCCAAGCATTTAGAAAGAACCCTGTTTATAGAGCAGGTGCAGGTGTGGCCAACTCCCAAGAGACTGCGATCTACTCACAGTTAAAAACTGGCAGTGATCTACCCCCTTTTTTAGAGTTCAAGTCAAAGTTGTTTAGCTTTCTTTAGGAAGGCGTAAGGCCCATTTTTGGGGGGTTCGGGTTAAAGTTGTTGAGTTTTTTCAGGGAGGAGGTAAAATGTTGAGCTTTTTTGGGGGGGAGCCACAGTTGTTCAGCTTCTTTGGGGGGAGCCAATGATCTAACAGTGATCTACCGCAGGCATCCAGTGATCTATCAGTAGGTCATGATCTACCTGTTGGACATGCCTGTCTAAAGGAACCGAGGGCAAAGCATTGAGGAGAGATAAAAGCAGCTGAAGGGGTGCAATCTTCAGCAGGGAAATGGTGCCAGGGGAAAGGGTTAAGCGTTGATCATCCTGCATCAATTTCCTTCTTCAAACTGAGTGCATTAAGAATAAAAGACTGAACAGCAGGTCACAGAACTACATAGTTCTGCTACAAGGGTGGCCCAAACCAGGTACCATGGGAAATTTCTTCCCAGAAGAGGTAGAAACTGAGGCAGATTCTAAGCATTCTGACGAGATGACCCAACTCTACAATTCCAGGATTGTGGAATAATGATTTTTCCAGTGATGATTTCTGCCAAGTGAAACAGGAAATAGCTCATAAAAAATCTAGCTGTTTGGGATTGCCTTTGCAGGTTTCATACAATGATTGCTGTCCCCAGTTCATCCCTCATATACATCTGCTGGTGAATCTGGGAATTAGAAAAGCTGAAATCAAGATTGTATGTGCCTGACATGTCAGCATGCTAGTCACCCACAAAAGCACTTCAGAAAACCAATGTCTGAAGGCAACATCCCTAGTCCTCTGGTTCTAAGCCTCGGAATACAAGAATCTTAGAGATAACATTGTGTCTGCGCTTCATTCCCAATCCACCCTGTTATATAGCTCATTCATGACTTCTTAACAACTGTGGAACTATTGCATCATGGATGTGGCCTGCCCATCTGGTCTGCGGCTTCCTACCACTTTCCACTCCTGCACGGCAACTAGGCTCCTTATTGAGGCATTTTGAGGGCTTAGGTGGATCCTAACTCACTGCATCTGCTATTGAGGATTTAAGAATGATATCCGCAATAAACAGATGCAATGATTTAGGGCATATGGCTAGGTGTGAGTGCAATTGCCTTTTCCATTTAATCCTGTCAGTCTCATTAAACACTCTCTGTATACCGGTAGTAGCAGGAAAGAGCTCCTGCAAAGTGTTTCTTGGGCATTGCTGAAATCCTGGATTAAGGATAGCACATGAATAATGGATTTGGATGATATGTGTGCCTGCTCATTGCTAGCACATTAGCAGATGCTTGGCATTTACTTGTGTATTGCTTCGCTCACCCCTTCTGAAATGAATATTTTACAAAAACTTTTGATCATTTGTTAAATGTGCTGGTTGCAGCTTTGCCTATTTCTAGCTGGATTCCAGTGGGGGAACCTGTTTCATTCCTTGGCTGTTCTAACCTAATAGCCAGCCACAGGTTGCCACCTCTTCTGCCCTGCTCAGCCACCTTTCAGTAAATACACTTGCCTTGTATACAAGGTATGATTGGTTACTTGTTGCAGGAAAGACAGTGGACATGACTGCATGGGGATTTTGCAGGTAGAATTGTAAGCATCTTCCTAACAGAGGTGCTTTGCATTTAACAGGTGCATGAATGGCAGAAACTCAATAGGTGTGGTTTTTCCTGCTAGAGAGATTGATTTTCTGCCTGCTGTACAAGTGTTAAAGGTAGTGCACACCTGCTACTTTTACCTCCTCTCTCCCCCACCTCTCTCTCTAAAAAACACAGATAAAGGAAAAGGTAAAGAAACCCCTGACCATCAGGTCCAGTCGTGACCGACTCTGGGGTTGCGACGCTCATCTCACGTTATTGGCCGAGGGAGCCGGCGTACAGCTTCCAGGTCATGTGGCCAGCATGACAAAGCCGCTTCTGGCAAACCAGAGCAGCACACGGAAACGCCATTTACCTTCCCGCTGGAGCAGTACCTATTTATCTACTTGCCCTTTGACATGCTTTCGAGCTGCTAGGTTGGCAGGAGCTGGGACCAAGCAACGGGAGCTCACCCTGTCGCGGGGATTCGAACTGCCGACCTTCTGATCAGCAAGCCCTAGGCTCTGTGGTTTAACCCACAGCGCCACAGCACCATGAGGATAGCTAGGGCTTGATTTGAGAAACTGCACACAAAGTTAAACTACGGAAACTGCACAAAAATACAGCCATGAATAAAACAGCTCATGTTTTAAAGCAAACTTCATGTTGGAAGTAGGCATAAGCAGTTGTGACCAAAAGGCTGCCAAGTGGCAAGCTAGAAAAGTTTCCTAGCATGTTTCCCAGTACGTTTCCAAGCACAATTCAAAGTGCTGGTGCTGACCTTTAAGGCCCTAAACAGCCTCGGTCCAGTATACCTGAAAGAGCGTATCCACCCCCATCATTCAGCCCAGACACTGAGGTCCAGCGCTGAGGGCCTTCTGGTAGTTCCCTCACTGTGAGAAGTAAAGCTGCAGGAAACCAGGCAGAGGGCCTTCTCAGTAGTGGCGCCCGCCCTGTGGAATGCCCTCCCATCAGATGTCAAGGAAATAAACAACTATCTGACTTTTAAAAGACACCTGAAGGCAGCCTTGTATAGGGAAGCTTTCAATGTTTAATGTTATGTTTTTATATATGTTGGAAGCTGCCCAAAGTGGCTGGGGCAAGCCAGTCAGATGGGCGGGATACAATTATTATTATTATTATTATTATTATTATTATTATTATTATTATTATTAAAAAGGGGTCTGTACCTTTAAGCACTACAATCAATGATCATTTCTGGTTGATGTCTCTCATCAACACCTTTGTCATGCTTAACAACTTCCATCCCTATGATACCCTGAAATGCAAGCTTTTACTGCATTTTTACACCCCGGGGGAATGCTCCAAACATTTAGTAACATTTAGCATTCAGTAATTTCAAACATTCACTAACTTCTCAGAATTATATATGCTTTTGCACTCCCAAACTCTGGTACTCCAAATCTTTAACAATATGTACAGTTTAGTTAGTGCTAGGAATGCTTGTGATTGTTTTGTGTGTGTCTCAGCTCATTTAAATGGTGAATAATATTCCTGCTCATCATTTTGATGCAGTGTTACCACTGAGCCGTACAGAAGTGATCAAATTATGTGTGTTTATTATTTTATTTTCTCCTTTAGTTATGAGTTTAATAAAGGTTTCTGCTGTTGCTGAAGCAGATCTTACCCTTTCCCTGAATCATGGGCCCATATTCTAGCTAAATTGAAACATGTATCAGCAACAAGACAAGAGGGGAAGTGTTTGAGTAGGACTGGCTGAACCTGCGAGAACAGCAGGATCAGGCCCTTCTCATGAATTATCAGTAGGCAAGAAAGCCTTGTGGACTTCAAGCCAAAAGGGAAGCACCAGAACTGCAGGTATCTGCTTTTAAGAGGGACCAGGCTGTGATGGGTGACCTTGCCATGTGCAGGGCCTGGTGAGTGCATAGTGGCTTCATTTTCAAGACCTCCTCTTTCCTTCTTAACATTTATACTTAAGAATTTTAGGACACTTTTCAAAATATAAAAATTATAGGTTTCATTCTTTGTGCTACATTCACAGTAGTGCTTGTAGTATGTCAGCTTGGTGCCACATAGAATGTAGTGGATCAAAGGCATCTTGCTACAGGACATTTTCTTCTGCTGCTGCTTGGAAGGGGCAGTGTGTGGCTTCAAATAAAAACCAATAAATGATGGAGCGTTGCTTCAGCAGGAGGTGTTGCTTTTGTGCTCTTTAATAAAAGGCCTAATTGTGCAAACCTATGTTTGTCTTCTCCTTCATGGATCACTGCCTTTACTTTTTTGGGCTCCCTGATCACTGCAGATGGTGACAGCAGTCACGAAATTAAAAGACGCCTGCTTCTTGGGAGAAAAGCAATGACAAACCTAGATAGCATCTTAAAAAGCAGAGACATCACCTTGCCTACAAAGGTCCGTATAGTTAAAGCTATGGTTTTCCCAGTAGTGATGTATGGAAGTGAGAGCTGGACCATAAAGAAGGCTGATCGCCGAAGAAGTGATGCTTTTGAATTCTGGTGCTGGAGGAGACTCTTGAGAGTCCCATGGACTGCAAGAAGATCAAACCTTTCCATTCTGAAGGAAATCAGCCCTGAGTGCTCACTGGAAGGACAGATTGTGAAGCTGAGGCTCCAATACTTTGGCCACCTCATGAGAAGAGAAGACTCCCTGGAAAAGACCCTGATGCTGGGAAAGATTGAGGGCACAAGGAGAAGGGGACAGAGGACGAGATGGTTGGACAGTGTTCTTGAAGCTACGAACATGAGTTTGACCAAACTGCGGGAGGCAGTGCAAGACAGGACACGACTAAACAACAACAATGTTTGTCTTCTCAGAAGTAAGTCCCATTGAGTTCTGGGTGGCTTACTCATAGGTAAGTGGATTGCAGCCTATATTAGCACTCAAACACTGAAGTGGTATGGTGGAGGAGAGCATACACAGACCTAAATTAGTAATAAATATAAAAAAAACCACACTAAAAGTGGAAAATAAAACCTTAACAAAATCTGCAATAGTGAGCATGTGTACGTTGGGTGTGTGTGGAGAGAGTGGAATTCCAGTGATGTCACAGACACCATCCGATGATACTTGCACCGCCCTATTTCACTCAGCACTTGCTATAACAAATCGTGTCCTCCCTCAAAGAGGGCATGTGTTGCGGTGCGACCTGGCAACCGAACGCTGTGTTGTGGGTGGGTACGATTGGATAGCCACAACACCCTATTGGTAGGTCCCTTGATGCTGGATTGAATCAGGCCAATGGGATACTAGCCAGACTGATCAAGGGACCTATATATGCCCATGCACGTGACTCAGAGCTTTTTCTTTTGGTCAGTGCAACGGAACACCCGCCCACCTCTCTTTTAGGGCTTGCGCGCTCGATCTTGCTATGCTGTTGTGTGTCATCTGTCATTGGGCAGGGGCATGGCAGGAATTTTCCCCACTTGGCTGATTGCCTGGTGCCATTTGGGTTTCGCCTGCCGCGTAGCAAATTGTCACAACTTGTATAGTTGTGAATAGGCTCTGGTTCAGATGATAGGGATGGGGGAAAACTCTCGCCATCCCTATGTGAAGAGTATTCCATTAAAGGGATCAATGGACTCAATGGTTTGGTCAACCCTGCGAGGAGTTGTGCCCGTGCCTGAGTCCAGGGGGACATCTGGGTGGTGGACATAGCATGTCCCCGGCTTTCCGCCATTGCAGGTGTTCACCCTAGGCTGACCTATGCTGGTGCCCAGAGTCAGCGCTACCTGCAAAGGGTGCAGGGAGCTAGTCGAACCAGAGCCTATGCAACCACTCACCTGATGTAATCAATAAAGTTGTGGCCTAAATTCTGCCAAAAACCAAACCAATATTTGAGTCTTTGAGGGAAGTGCCACCACTTAGCATTTGCTGCAGAAAAAGCAATAATGGCAGTAGTTTCTAGAAACCATATGGTTCATTGGAAGCCTTGCAGTTTTCTTATTGAGAAGATCAGTAAAGGGGAACCAACTTTCCTAACATATAGCTTGCCCACTACTACAGAAGTGCTGCAAGCATGCTCTCTCTTCACATCAGCAATGTCCAACAGGCCCTGGCCAAGCCTCTGCTTGAGCACAGTGTGTGCCCCAGAATCCTCTACAACACACAGTAATTCCATGGAAGAAAAAGCCTTGCTCCCACATCGCCTTGTTTGCCTCTGAGCCCCATCACTCCTGGCAGGTCTTGGGGTTGCACTTGGTGAAATTCAGTATCAAAAAAGGTACATACTCCTTTCTTTGCTTGATTTCTGTTCCTTGGTTCAAACCAAACACTTCAAATAATCCCAATTAAGCAAGCAGCCCATATCCATTAGTCTCCGAGAGGTATATTTAAAGGCTGGCTGGCTAATGTGGTGAAATTCATTCTGTTAAAATATGAAACAGTGGCCATGAGTGAGAATTGTTTTTTTCTAATCTCTTCCGCTTTGTTTGAACAGCCGAGGCAGCAGCTCCTGGAAATTGAGCTCTTTGAGCTGCTGGAACTTTGATTAATGGAAAGCAATTTTCGGATATCTTTGCTAAACAGCCTAAACACCATACATATGGGATATTCATGGAGGGCTTGAATGCAAAAGAACCTGCCACCTGGCCCCTCTTGGTCCAATATCAATGACATCCCCTTAGTTATGGGTCTCAGTGTTTAATTGTAGTCCTTCTGCTCCCAAGGTTTTCTATTTTGTGAAGCAGTGTAGTTGCTCAGCCAGGCTAAGGTCAAGTCTTTTATGTGGGTGTGAAAAACCAGGTAAATCTTATGTGTTGAATGAATTGTGCATTATGCAGGCAACTGGATGTAAAGGCTGGGATGGAGCAGTATTAATACTACTACTACTTCAAGCAGGAGAGGGCTTGAAGTTGGGTTAACATCTGGTTAGAGGTCCCATTCACAATACAGTCATATCTTGGTTCTCGAATGCCTTGGTACTCGTATGTTTTGGCCCCCAAATGCCGATAACCCGGACATCAGTGTTCCAGTTTTCAAACATCCTTTGAAGGCCGAACGTCTGATGCGGCTTCTGATTGAGTGCAGGAAGCTCCTGCAGCCAATTGGAAGCCACACCTTGGTTTTCGAACGGTTCTGGGACTCCCAGAGTGGATTAAGTTCGACAACCAAGGTATGACTGTACCATGTTACCAGTCATGGCTTCCCCCAAAGAATCCTGGGAACCACAGTATTTTAAGGATTCTGGGAACTAGCTCTGTGAGGGGTCTCCTAACAGCTCCTAGTATATATGTATGGTTTGAATTTGCTAACAGTAATATCCACTATAGTAAGATGTATTGTTGTTCTACTTAAATTATAGCAATCATGCCTAAATTTGCATCTATTCAAATTAGCATATGCAATTCTTATGCAAATCAGCATTATCTCTCTCTCTCTCTCTTAAGAAAACACTTGTGAAGCAAAGTGTTCATTTCTTAGACCTAGTTTGTCACAACTAGTTTGCCAGGTCCAATTGCCTGGTCAGTTCCTCCCACACATAACCAATGCTTCATTCCATGAGGAAAATAGAATTGTCAGGCTACAAAATGTACCTCTTCTGAAGACCTGGTGAGCCCTGGAGCACTAATTGAAATCAGAAAGGTTGAGCATCTATCATTCATGAGACATCCCTCCAGATAATCCCAGGACTGCCGAGGACTTGATGCTTAGAGGAAGCAGATTGCACATACCTGTGGTGTGCAGGATATTTCTTCTCCAGAGCGCCTTTGTGTTTTTTACTAGGACTAACACTAAATGTCACTCAAGGCACTCAAGGTACTCACTTCAGTTAAGCAGCATGGGAGGGAAGCACGGCAAATGACTGTTCCACATGGGCCCCCCATGATCAGGATGCATTAACATCCTGGATAAGAAACCTGGCTTCATGGAACAAGGCACATATCTATAATTTCCATATTTCTAGCTATAACTTTTAATGGTTTCATCTAAGGAGGACACAAAGCTCTCTCACCTGCTGTGGTGGGCAGGTCTCCAAGTGAGCTTGTCCTACCATTGGCAGGCTGAGACAGCTTACCTCAGGCAGGAATAGGTAGTTCTGTCTTGGCAATCCACGGGTGGAGAACCTACAGCCCTCCAGAAGTTGTTGGACTATAATTCGCAGCATCACAGTTTATTTGCCATCAATGGGAGTTGGAATCCAACATAATCTAGAGAGCCTCCATTTCTCTAGTCTTGCTAGAGTAAAGACTTAAGTCATTACTGAACCTTGAATATCATGGCTCAAAATAGCTCAAATTATTGCAACATATTGTGAGAAACAGTTATAGTTAATAGATGGGTTCAGCTTCCCGAATAAACCATGGGAATTGTGGAATATTGTTTGGGATTCTTATTATGATAACTGCTGGGGCAACTCTTTCACTCCGGCTAAACCATTTGCTTCTTTGCTTGAAATCTAGCCACTCTGAAAAGTCTCTTTCCTGCAGCAGCCAACTCTCTCATTTCAGGAAACAGTGGATAAAATCTTGCTGCTCATGAAATAGTGCTTCAGTTTATGCCAAAAGGTTATTTACTCATAGAACACAACTCAAGCAACTTCGCTGGAGGGCTGCTTGTGATTTAAATGTCATGACTAAAGCAATACCCTGACTCACAGATACTATGAGCGGGAAGCAACGTTTGCTAGATGTGTTCTTTTTGAAGTGTTTATTAAAAGGAACTGGGAGAACTCAGGAAAGGGAGTCTGCTCCTCTCCTGTTGTTGCGATGGGGTTATGGTTGCCAGGTTGCAACCCAGAGATCTGCACTGTAAAATTCCCCGATGAGGCAAAAGTCAAGTCATCTATAGCTGCTCCCACCCTTCATTCCCCTGTCCGTCTGCTGTCTGCCACCTCCCACCTGATGTCCAGCATATCTAGAGTTCTGCTCATTACAGTAGACAGGAGAGGGCAGGTAACAAGTACCTGGGGAGGTGGGAGAAGCCATGAATGTCTCATCTTCTGCCACACTGAAGAATTTAAATAATGTGTTGCAACTAGGGAAGTCTTACCCAGTTTGATCACAGTGAGACCCTTGTATGCTCTATTTGAATATTCACCAAATTTCCAAATATTTGTGAATATCTATTCAGATAGTTAGCAACAGATATTCACAAATATTTGGAAATTTGGTGAATATTCAAATGTCACAATTCGGTTGTTGTTGTTTTTTTTAATGAAAATGTTCCAGGCAAAATTTGAACTTGCATTTTGAATGGGAAGATTTTATTCTCAAAATTAAAGTGCTTTAGAATTTTTCATAACTTTCAGTTATTCTGATTTGAGAAGGTCTCAACTGTGGCATCTCATTAATCTCATAAAAATGGTAATTTGTACTTGACAGGTTGACCAGGGGAGGAGCTGTAGCTCAGAGACGGAGTGTTTGCTTTGGTTGCTTGGTGGTGGGTCTAACTTCCTGGGTTCAACTCCCGACATCTCCAATTGAAAATGAGATAGCAGATGATGTGACAGACCTCTGACTGAGAAGCCTGGTAGGACTGACCCTATTATTAGGCTTGGTGAGGTGTCTGCCTCAGGTAGCTGGTTCTGAGGGTCATGAACAGGTAGCAAACTTTTATTTATTGTTGTTGTATTTTTGTTGCCGGGCATGGGAGAAGTGCTTGTGGGATTTTATATTATTTATTTTCATTTCAGTCTACACTACATTCAAAGAATTACGTGAGTGTGGTGTACAAAAGCAGGATATAAAACATAATCACAAAAAATGTTAAGAACATGTGCCAACAAGAATTGAAAGCTGCGGAAATAAAATGGACTAATTTGGCAAGGCTTTGGGAAAAACAAAGGTCAAAGATGTAACAATATTGCTTCACTTCTAGGGGAAGGAATTCCAGAGAACTAGTGCCATGATGATAAAACTACATGCTTGGATACTCCAGGTGCCAAAAATGACGCATGACTGGCGTCAGCTCGGTTCTATGCACTTTTACTGGCAGCAATGCAACATTTGCAGGTCTGCCTCAGCAAAAGGAGACAATACCAGACAGACTGGGTGGAGGAATAGTCTTATCTGGTGTAAGGCAACTTTATATGTTGTGTTGCATGTTTTCTTTCAAATGCAGCCAGAAATGAAATGCATTGCATATTATCAATCAAATGCAATTGGATAAAATATCTCTACATTTCAGCTATCAAGTACTCTCTGATGTTAGCTAAAGTACTTATCAAATGCAATATACAAAGTAGTTTCAAAACGATTCTTCTGGTAGTCCTTTGTTCTTTTGAAGTTTATCGTTCATCAACAAAAACAATAACTAAGATACCATTTGCCTATTGCCATTGGTTTTTCTCTGCAATGCACAGCCAACCTCACGTTGCAGTGGTGAGGTTTAACATTACCTAACAGGGAGTGATGGGTATTCTGGAACCTGCCCCAGAATCCTCTGCAATGTGCAGAGGGCAAGTGGCAGCAGCTCAGCGGTAGAGCACATGCTCTGCATACATAATTTCCCATGTTCAATCCTTGGCATCTCCAGGTAGATCAGAGAAAGACTGCTAGTCAGTGTGAGCGGTACTGAGCTAGATGGACGAATGGTTAGATTTGTTCTAGAGCAGTTTCCTATCTGCAGGGGCTCTGTGTGGCAGATATACAAGTTATTTGTCAGCCATTGGTGTGTAAAGTGTTCTTTGAAGGTAGAGAGTCTGAAAAGCCCTGTTTATAGGCAATAGTATATCAGCAATCCCTTCTGTCAAGTACTAAACACTCTTGCTTGTCAGCTAACAAATGCTGCAATATATCTAGATCATTAGGGCCAGCAACGTTTGCAACTACTGTAGCTGCACCGAGTACATACCTGAAATTTCACAGACAGTTTTTGTTTCAGGCCCATTATGTAATCTTCCCAACCCACCCTTGAGTGTTGTCTTGTCTCTAGTTCCATTATAAATGCAGAGGTGGTAGAATTAAATAAATGGGAGGTGACAGCAATCAAAAGGAGTAGGAACATGGAGGATTTTATAGCCATTAAATAATATTTTATTACTATGTTCTCCTAAGAAAATAGCCTTCTGAGAACACTGAATAAAAATGAGAATGCTGAAAACAGAATAATTGAATGAGCGGATGCAAAATATCAAAGACAAATGCTTATGAGAAAAAGCCTTGATTAACAAATCGATTGCACGGCATACCTCTCTGGGAAGTATAAATTTTCCTCTTGGCTGTAAAGGTTTGATTGTATGCTAGGGAGGACATGAAGACAGAATGTGTTTTTTTGCAATAAAAGTCTGAGGGTTGAAAATTGTCTGAAGAAGAACTCCCATACAGGATTTGTAAATACAAAGAAGCACTGGCTGTGTACACATTAACTCGTGTATAGCACAAAAATGTAGTTTTTCCTCAATCCAGATTTGTTCATGTTCCGCCTCAACATGCTGCTTTCAATCTAGATTACTTCTAGATCCTGCCATCACAAGGATGGATGTGGTTTCCTGATACACATTTGAAAGTCCAACCCATGATTAGGCTGTCATTTGGCCCTATTGAAATTCTTCTTCTTCTTCTTCTTCTTCTTCTTCTTCTTCTTCTTCTTCTTCTTCTTCTTCTTCTTCTTCTTCTTCTTCTTCTTCTTCTTCTTCTTCTTCTTCCCCAGTCCTCCATTCTTTCAAGGTCACCTTGAATCCCAATTCTGTCTTCTGCAGCATTGGCTACCCATCCCAGTTTGGTGTCATTGGCAAATTGGATGAGCATCTCCTTCATCCAAGTCATTTATAAAGATGTACAACAGGGCCAGGACAGAACCCATGACAGCACCCCACTTCCCCCCAAGGTGACAAGGAACCATTAGTGAGCACTCTTTGGGTTGAAAGAGCCTCAACTAGGCAGTTGATTGGCTGTTATAATTTGAGTAATGTTGTTAGCCTGATTTTTCTTTATAACATTTCCCTCTAAGTCACACATTTCTCCACCTGTGAGGTCTGCAGCTACCCACACTTCCAGAACATTGCAGCAGAAAATGTATAATAGACTAAAATGCCATTTATATGAGGTCTAGAGATCTAGAGTATTCATTCAAAGTCATCAATATCATATCTAAAATGGACTCCACTAGAAATAAACTTGGACAATCTGCTCTCTTGGGATCACAGGAAGAAAGAAACCGAATGCACACACACACTCAGAAGATATTTTGTATCCCTATTGACTTTCACATCTACACTACCGGTACTTAAAAGTATCTGCTGAGCTTGCCCTCCCGCTATCAATACTCAAAAAAATGTGTGAAGTCCTTATTTCTTTCCTAGTTTAATGAATCCTCAATACTGGTGGGAGGGAGCTTTTATAATGCCACAGTTCTTTTTAGCACTATCCCAGTACTCCTGATAAAAAAATATATTGCTTCATTTTACTACTTGAGCCTAATGATTAGTTTGCAAAGAATGTTTGAAGAGTGGGAGAGAAAGAGGTAATTGTGTAGTTTTTGCATAGTAAAGATTGTGTTTTACTTTAGCTCTGGACTGCAAAGGTGGGCCTGGAGAAGGAAGATCTTTATTTAAGGTTAGCAATATGAGCCACTTGCACTAATTGAATAAGGTCTCTTGACCTGTCAACTCATCTGCTCTGTTTCCCCCATACCTTCCTCCTACAAGGAGGAGATTGGAACCATCTGTTTCCTAGTTCAAGCTAACCACAGTTTGTTGTTATGTCTGAGCCAGGCCACACTGGTTAGTTTAAACCAGGAATCATCAAATATTTTGGACCTTTGACTGCATTTTCAAATGAGAGAAACTATAAAGAGCACCATGCATAGACTGCAACACACTTGCATGGTCACACAAACTCTCCCTCACTAGAAACTAGTCTTGAAAGAAGTGCCTTAACTTTTTTTCAAACCTGATATTGAGGGGGGAGGGTGATCTTCCTGGAGAGTGTGGAGGCAAGAATTAACCTTCTAGTTCAGGCATGCCCGACCTGCGGCCCTCCAGATGTTTTGGCCTACAACTCCCTTGATCCCTAGCTAACAGGACCTATGGTCAGGGATGATGGGAATTGTAGTCCAAAACATCTGGAGGGCCGAAGTTTGGGTATGCCTGTTCTAGTTTAGTCAACAGAAGGCTCTTCAATGCTATCTTTAGTAGATGGAAGAAACCCTTCAGGCACCTATACCTGCCATCATCAAGTTGGGTTTCAATAAGCCATTATCATCCCATGGTTTCCAATCCTTGTTTCAAGAAATCACAATGTTGCAACTAACCACAGTTCTCGGTTTGGCTATAATGACAAACTGTAGTTAGCTTAGAACAGGAAGTGGATGTTTTCCATCTCCTTCCATTTTACCACACTAGAAGAAAGGGAGAGATGAACCCAAGACCCCAGGAGACTTGTTCACAGAAAACTAAACTATTGTTTATTGTTATGTCCGAACAAGGCTACTGAGTTGTGCTTTCAATTTTTGTTTGGGCTAGAAGTTTGGTGGACTGTAAGTAGATGCAAGGAGAAGTTAAATCTGATTTGTGGTTTGCTTGAAGGGAGCTGCTGCTGCTGAACAGGACTGGATAATTTTTGCTATCACTTTGTCCTATCCTGTTTTTATTCTCCTTGCTTTGTGTAATGATCTCTTGCTTCAAAAGAAGCCGGAAATAATTTGGAGAAGATGAATATTTAATGATCCAAGCTAACTTTGTGGGGAAATATTGCCAGCTTTGTATTATATGATCATTTATTGATTTTCTAGTGCTAGCAATGTACATGGTGCGTTAGTACAAGGGGTCAGGACCCTGCTGGAGGTCCTTACAATTCATTTGGGTAAATCGGGGTAAACATTACCAGCTTTGTATTGCCTTGTCATTTCTTCTCCCCCTGATTTCTTTTAACTTTCCAGCACACATTAAAAGTCTTACTTTGGAATATATTTCCCCCATGTCAATGCAGCTTTCTCTTCACTTGTGCTACTCAAGCATGTTGCGATGCCACATATATCAAGGAGCAGCAAACACCTTTGTAATTTATGGTTGGCTTTAATTTTCATTTGCTTTTTCCTCTTATACTTTGGCATAATTATGTATCATTTTTATGAGGCAGTATAAAATGTATAAGCCTCTCTGGACAGTTTTATCGCCCAGTCTCTTAAATCAAAGTGCTTGGCTATGATCCCTTATGGGAACTATGCAAGTAAGAAATTAAGCCAAAGTGACCCAGAAGGGCATTGTAAATTATAATGCCTAATGTAAGGCCACTTTAACATGTCACAGAGCTGTCCCAAATTCATCTTACCTAGTTAGGTTCTGAGCAGCTCTGGGCTAATGATTTTGGCTTGCCTTCCATTTTCAGCCAGGACTGGCACATTTTGCAAAGTTCTATCGCACCCTCCAAACACCCAAACCTTCAGGTGTTTCCCACTGCATACATGGAAGGGGAGTGTAGTTGCACCTACTGTGACTCTCTCTGCCCCTAGCCTCCAAATGTTTTTGAATGCTCAAGCACAGCTTGCTTGCACATTGGCCAAGCTTACTGGGCAACTACTAGGGCCCATGCCTCAGAAAAGAGCCACTACTACTAACCCTTAGAACCTGTTGGCCCCGCTTCTTCTCCCTGTTACTGTCACTCTCTCAGTGAGCAAACATTGCAAGTAGGAGCTTCCACTCCTCTGTTCCTCTCGGCTGCCATGCAGATGGGACCCAGAAGGAGAGGAAAATCAAGTGGCAATAGTGGCAGATAGAAGATGGGACCACTCAGAGAGTGGAGAGTCCCTGAATGCATCTTGTTCAAGCTTTCCCACCAAAACGGAAGCTGGCACAGTAGCACTTGGGGTCTGCCCACAATAAGGAAGGTCACCTACACATCAGCAAAATAATAATAATAATAATAAGGCACAAATTTGCAAATAATGGTGCATAGGTGCAAATTTACAAACAATTGCTATGATTTAAGTAGAAATATGCTATATCTCAAGATTGTGATTTGATTATGTGTGCCTAGTCAGTCTACTGTCCAGTTGGCAACTTCTTTAGGCTCTTTGTTGTTAAACTAGCCTTGAACCCGTCAACCCTTCAAATAGAGGACTGCTATCTTTAAAGCAGGGCACATGGCCATCCTGTTCACAATGCAACGATGACTGTGCGGTGGCTGGGGGCAGTGATAGCATACACAATCCCACCACTCCCCTCCATAAAGTCACTGGGCACCATTCCTGAATGGGTGAAAAGCCATTGAAAAGAGGCATTTGGCATTATCCAGTTGTGGGAGAGTCCCGGAAAGCTAATCAGTGAGCAAAAGAAGTATGTTAAGAGCTCACGTCATATGCTAGGACAGACACAGTCTGCAGCCCTATGCACATTTCCCTGACAGGAAGAGCAACTTCCATTGGATGTTGTTGCACCATTGGGAGTAATTTGAACTTGCTTCTGATGAAGCACGCTAAGGATTGGGCTGCACATGTACAACCTTCTTGTGAGGAATTGCAGTCCCAGATTCAGGAGAAGAAATAAAATTGTTATAGGGGAAAGAAGTGGGGGGGGGGACTCTTGCCTTTTAATCTCTGGGTTGAATGAACTAAGGTCAAATTGTCCCCTTAACAAAGGAAGTTCTAGATTTCCAAGTTCTATATTGTGAGCACATGTACATCTCAGATTAGTGCTCCCCAACTAATCATGATTCCTAATCAACCCTGCAAATTCAAGGAATCCTAATTTAGACTTCTGCCTAACCCAGACCCATCTTGCTGTTAGCATGTGGCACACAAGTGTCAGGATGAGAACACTGTGGCCTGAAAACTCATCCAAGCAGTAATCTAAGAAAATTTGGCAGCTCACAAATCCTCCAAGCGCTGAATAGGGGCCCCTTTATGTCTCTGATATCTGCCTCTAAATGATGGAATAAGAGCCTCTTAAATGAAGACAAACTGTCTCCCAATTGAAGATCTCATTAGTTCACTGGAACAGGAAGAGTGTGTATAATTTAGTAAGATGCAGCATCTGTCATCTGGTTCTTGCAGAACCCTCTCCTTGGGGCCATATTGCCCTTAATAAGCCACTGTAGGAGTCCAAGTACTTGCTGCTTGAGCTCCACTCATTTTGAGAAGCAACAGGTTACCAGTGTAGGAGTGCTTGAACAAAGCACATAATAGCATTCCTTGGGGAAAACTGATTCCATCATATCTGGTACAGTCAGCCAATGCCTGTAGCCCCATGGTCCATACATGGTCCCTCAGGTCTGAGGTCCGCCTGAAACCAAGACAACCTTAGCTAGGAAGTGGATCCTTGTTTTGAATGTTGATGTTTTTTCTCCCAAGCTTCGTGAGAAATACCAAACCCTTTCTGGTTCATGGTTTCAAAAGTTTTTTAAGCTTCATAAGTAATGTCCAAAAAGTAATATTTTGCATATAACTTGGCTTCTATATATTGATGTTAACAACTTCTTATAATATATTATGCTATATATGTGTGTGTGTATTATGCTATAAATATATGTGTGGATGAGTACCTGAGAATTCAAATCCCTACTCCACCATGAAGCCCACTGGGTGATGTTGGGCCAGTCATTCAATCTCAGCCTAACCGACCTCACAGGGTTGTGGTGAGGATAAAATGGGGAGGAGGGAGGATGCTGCCTTGAGCTCCTTGAAGGAAAGATGGGATATAAAGATAATAAATATAAAAAATATAAAAATCAAATAAAACTACTGTAAGTCACTGGACAAGGAATCCTCTAGACCAAGGGTTGTTGTTGTTGTTTAGTCGTTTAGTCATGTCCGACTCTTCGTGACCCCATGGACCAGAGCACGCCAGGCACTCCTGTCTTCCACTGCCTCTCGCAGTTTGGTCAAACTCATGTTCGTAGCTTCGAGAACACTGTCCAACCATCTCGTCCTCTGTCGTCCCCTTCTCCTAGTGCCCTCAATCTTTCCCAACATCAGGGTCTTTTCCAGGGAGTCTTCTCTTCTCATGAGGTGGCCAAAGTATTGGAGCCTCAGCTTCACGATCTGTCCTTCCAGTGAGCACTCAGGGCTGATTTCCTTCAGAATGGATAGGTTTGATCTTCTTGCAGTCCACAGGACTCTCAAGAGTCTCCTCGAGCACCATAATTCAAAAGCATCAATTCTTCGGCCAAGGTAAGTCAACCTTTTTCAGGCCCGTCTTAAGCGCCCCTGGCGCCGTGGAGTGACGGATTCCTCCGGCGCCCCCCCACCCCGTTTCCCAGCGCGGTGGGCGGGCGGGTGGGCGCAGCGCGGCTGCCACAGGCGCTGCTGCGCAGTGCCGTGGCGGGCGGGCAGGCAGTTATATAATTTTAAACAAATAAATGGGAGTAGTTGTTATAATCAATCATTTGTTGGTTTCTATACTAGATAAGGCCTTACAAAGCCATTCAGATTTTAAAACAAACCCATCAATACAATCACCCCTTCTTCCTACAGAGCCGGCAAACCCTCTGTGAGCTTCACAAGGGAGCTCCTTATGGTGCTCACTTAATGGAAATTCTCTGTGCGCCTGTGAAATAGTCATTTGTGCCAAGCCTGTATGACCACTAGATGCTGCTTGTGTTCTCCTTGCAATCTATTGACTTTTTTTTTTGTTACCTATAGTACGCACTGCCTACAAATTAATCTCTGGCTTTGCTAAAATAAAAATGGCCATTGTGATCTTTACTTGCAGCTGTCCACCATAGAAAACCTGTGCATTTAGCTTAAGGCTAAAGACAAATTTAGAGAAATGCTGGATTTTATTTTTTCAAAAATGGGGAACTGGCCATTGTGTTTTTCTTTGTCTCAGCATCCTTAGATGCAGTCTGAAATCTGCATAGAACCAAGAAGGGTCTAACTCATGGATGAATTTGTTTCCTCTTCCTGCACTCCATTTTAGGATTGAGACCAATGTAGTCTTACTATCTTATAACGCCAAGCCAATTTACTTCTCCTCACTTAACATCCCGCCTGATGAAGAGCTCTGCAAAACTCAAAAGCTTGCTCACTATGTTGGTGACATTTTTGTTAGTGTAATAAAAATAAATGATTTCCAAGTTCTTGCAGTTATGTTGCATATTGATATTATTTTATTATTTTATATTATACATACTGCTTGCTGCAAAAAGGAAGCTCACATTAACTGTACATAACCTAAGGAGGTGAAGGAACTTGCTTTCATTAAAGGTCAGAGAGAGAAGGACCACATCAGACTGGCTTGCCAGATGTCCTGAGCGTAACAGACTAGTCAAAAAGCCAAAGTGGCAAGAAGACGAGAGAAGACTTACTGAATATAAGCAGAGAAGTAAACAGGATGCATCAATGCCATCAAATGAAATAATTTTCTCTGCTGATGAAACCAATAGCTGGTGCCCAAGATGGAAACAATGGAAGTTATGAATTGACATTAGGAAAACCAAGCACACTTTCCACTTCTAATAAAAAGACAGAGTATAACACATTAGAAATACATAATAGTTGGCCTGCATGTCATCGCTGCCACCACCACTGCTGCCTTTATGGATGCTTGCTGGATCACTGAAGAACACAAGTGACTTGTAGTTGATCATAATAAAGTCAAGAGGGCCCAAGAAAGTTATGGAATCCCTGGATCAGGAATTTGATTATCTTTGTCAGAATGGTGAGATTGACTGCATCTTCTTTGACGGCCATGAAGATACGACTAAAGCTATGCTGAAAGCAGACAATTCGAATCAGCAGTTCCCCAGCATCATCACAGAACAGCATTATCATGTGTGCAGGGAGCCAGGTGGAATTTATCTGTACCACTTCACTCCAGAGAAAGGCTCAAAGAGAGAAAAACCAGCTGAAGTTATTGCTAATAATCCTGTAGATTTCATGAAGAAGGAGGACATTGAAAATATCCTGCAAGTCATTGGAAGGGATTCTACAAATGTTAACACTGGCTGGGAGGGTGGTGCCATGCATTGGGGTAGATAGAGGTCAAGCTTGGTCGCAAGCTGATCTGGTTGGTTTGTGCCCTCCACATCAGTGAATTACCCCTGTAACACTTGATTGCAGCACTCGATGGGAAGTCACAAGTGGACGGGTAACATTGGCAAGATGCTAGACACTGCTACAGAACTCAGAACTAATCCTCATTCATCAGACTCTCAGTCGGAGAGCCTCTTACTTCACTGAGTGACAATATACTACTACTACTACTACTACTACTACTACTACTACTACTATCACTACTACTAATAATTTATTTATACCCCGCCCATCTGGCTGAGTTTCCCCAGCAGAACATTAAAATGCAATAATCTATTAAACATTAAAAGCTTCCCTAAACAAGGCTGCCTTTTCTAAAAGTCTGGTACAGTAGTTCTTTTTCCTCTTTGACATCTGGTGGGAGGGTGTTCCACAGGGCGGGTGCCACTACCAAGAAGGCCCTCTGCCTGGTTCCCTGTAACTTGGCTTCTCGTAGTGAGGGAACCGCCAGAAGGCCCTCGGCACTGGACCTTCTGGCAGTTCCCTCACTGTGAGAAGTGAGGTTACAGGGAATCAGGCAGAGAGCCTTCTCGGTAGTGGCGCCTGCCCTGTGCAATGCCCTGCCATTAGATATCAAGGAAATAAACAACCATCTGACTTTAGAAGGCATCTGAAGGCAGCCTTATTTAGGGAAGTTTTTTAATGTTTGATGTTTTATCGTGTTTTTAATATTCTGTTGTGAGCTTACCAGAGTGGCCGGGAAAACCCAGCCAGATGTGTGGGGCATAAATAAATAAATAAATATATTACTACTCCTGCTGGTTCAATATCAAAGTAAAACAAAGTATCTGAAGAAGTGTGCATGCACACGAAAGCTCATACCGATAACAAACTTAGTTGGTCTCTAAGGTGCTACTGGAAGAATTTTTTAAATTTTGTTTCGACTATGTCAGACCAACAAGGCTACCTACCTGTAACTAAACTAAAACACTTTTGGGTGGAAGGTCCACACCACATCTTGTTCCCACTGCAGTGAGTTAGGCTGTAAAAGAAGGTTGTAGTGGATGTTGTTTTACCAACTCAGCATGGTAAACATTCAGCAAAATGATAACAAGGACACTCTTGTGCTCAGATGACAGTGAGGAGGGGAGAGCTGGAATCCAAAAGGCCATTGACTTGAGGGGTGGAGATTATGGCATGCTGGGATATCTTTCTGTATGTCCGAGGAAGACATGGAACATAGCTGTTGTATATGTATAGGTGCGCTGGAATTTCTACGCCTGACATTCACACTTTGCCGTGCCCCCCAGTTGCTGAGTGAGCTGCTGTTGCAATGTGTGGCCTTCTATCACTCTGACACACAGGCCGCTGGAGGTAGCCTTCTACATTAATCGGGCATCCTTCCTGCCGCGCTGGGCAGCTGCTTTGCCTTCGAGTGTTTTGCAGTTCCACTGAAATCAGCAATTAAGACTTCAGAGCCCAGATGGGGCCTTTCCAGCTTCGCCATTGTAATTAATGTTGGCACTTTAGCCACTTACCTCTTCATCGGGGAAAGGGCAAAAAGCCTCAGCAGCCAGGCAGCCAAAGCTCTTTGAGCGTCCTTAGAAAGAAGAGCCATCGCCTGGGCTGTAGACAAAGGCAATATGCAATGATGATAAACCTGGGTGTCAGGAACCCTTTGGGTTGCAACTGTGCCTTCAACATCCTCATTCCCCATGGCTCTTCAGTGAGAACAAAGGCCAAATATAGATGGTAAGTTAACCTGTTGAATCCAAGTCCAGAAAGCACTTATAAGGGATAATAATTTTATAGAGAGATGATCCACATTTATAATGTTCTGTGATAACACATTTCATGATGGTATCAGTCTCTATGTCAGTAATGGCTGACTTGTGGCCCTCCAGATGTTGTTGGATGACATCATCCATTCTCCTTGCCTGTTGGCCATGGAAGTTGGGAGGGTTACAGGCAGCGGCGGGGCAAGCCTAACAGGCACCTGGGGTGGCACACATGCCCTGCTCCCAGGGGCCAGCTGGGGCAGGACACTCCGTGGGGCCTCCAAGGAGTCTGCCTGCCTCCTTCCACTCAGCCGCCCTACAGCTGAGGGGGAGGCGGCGGGTGTACCATTTGGGACAGCGCGGAGCCTGTGGGCCCTCAAGCCACTGTGTCACTCCCAGGAGAGTCGCGTGGCTCGAGTGTGCTGCAGGCCCCACAATGAAGAAGAAGAAGAAGAGTTTGGATTTGATATCCCGCTTTATCACTACCCGAAGGAGTCTCAAAGCGGCTAACAATCTCCTTTCCCCTCCTCCCCCACAACAGACACCCTGTGAGGTGGGTGGGGCTGAGAGACTTCAAAGAAGTGTGACTAGCCCAAGGTCACCCAGCAGCTGCATGTGGAGGAGCGGAGACGCGAACCCGGCTCCCCAGATTACGAGTCTACCGCTCTTAACCACTACACCACACCTGGCATTTTGTCACCCCCCTCAGTGGTGACACCAGGGTCATACCACCCCCACCTAACCCCCTTCCTCTGCCCCTGGCTACAGGTTAGATATCCTTGCTCCATGCTTTAGTTATGTCAACGCAGACTGAAAGAAGGGGGTGCTTATTGCTTTCCCTTGTAACCCACTATTTCCAGACAGGCTGCACAGATAGGTATGAACACAAATAATAACGGCATCGCAACCGTATTAAAATACATTATATAAAAAACAAAACAACTGCAAAAGAAGAAGCATTGAGGTTAAATGGTAAAACGAATACATAAAACCTCAGTGCCCACGCATCATTAAAAGCTGGCAGTGGAGGGGAGGTCTGGGCCTGATGCCTAGAACTCTTCAGGCAAGGCAGTGGATGGGCATCCTTCGAAAGAGTTTTACATAAGAACATTAGAAGAGCTGTGCGGGATCAGACCAAAAGCTTTGTCTAGCACAGCATCTTGTTTCCCACACTGGAAGCCACAAGCAGGACATGAGCAGGGCCGGCTCTAGGTAGACCCCCAGTGGTGCTGTGTGCAAGAGCGCCGGGCCAGTAGGCAAAGCCGTGCAGAAACCATGCTACGCCCTGCGGGGGCGCCGGAGCGATCTCTGCCCCTCAGCACCAGGGCGTGCGACCTGCTCGAGACTGCCCTGGACATGAGGGCAATAGCTCTCTCCCGTTGTTGTTCCCTAGCAACTGGTATTGAGAGTTTGGGCTGTGCCAATTCAGTTCAGACCATGGCTTGGAAAACAGTCCAGTTTGATCCTGGACTTTAAAGTGCTTTGAAGGTTGTTTGACTTACTTCAGGTCCAAAATCTGTTTCAGAAAGCAAAGCTTCATGTCTACTTCATTCAATGTTGTTTATTTATTTAGAGTATTCATATACCTCTTTTCAGGCAGACCTCACAAAGTAGTTTACACAATAACCATTGCTTAAAAAAAATAAAAAAAATAGAAGGCTACTACTCTTTGCCTCTCCCCTTTTGACAGAATTCAGTGAAATCTGCAATTATTCCTGAGTGGAAGAAGTCTAACAAAGGACAGACAAACAGACCCATTAAGCAAGAAAGGAAATGATCATTTACTGCTTCTTAATTTGTGGGGAGGAATCGGATGGAATTTCCTAAGAGTGAACTGTGAGGCAGGAAGAATCTTACTGCAGTTCTGATCTTGCAAGGTGGGCTTAGACAATCCTTCAGGTCCTCCACATGCAATATTGAAATGATAATACCGATCTGCCTTGCGGGATTGCTGAAATAATGTATGTAAATTGGTTTGAACATTCAAAGAGGCATCAAAGAGCTGATAAATATTTAGGAAGGGACATGGAGTTTGAGTCAGTATATTCCAACAGTATTTTCTAGGGTGAGCCTTAGAATCCTTTTTACCTGGATTTCGTTTTTCTTGCCTCATCTGGCGCCCTAGGCAGCAGAGATACTTTCCTACTGGGCCCTAGGACCTACTGCCACCCCCTTTCCACATCAAATCAGACTCTCTTCATCATGCTGCCTTCTGATCATGTTCCTGTCAAATCAACTTAATCTTCTCCGGCCCAATTATAATCAATCTAACTCTCCTCCGGATACCCACTGAGTTGGCATCCTTTCAGGCCCAGCCAGTGCGGTGAATGTGTAATAGCACCAGCTTTTTCATGGTCAGTCAGGGAGGGGTGGGAAGATGAAGTCTACAGATATGACAACTCAATTCCACAGTAGCTGGCTGTCATAGAGCTGTTGCTTCCAAGTGACATTTTGTGCTCTGAGAGCTTTTGGTTACTTTTTAAAAGAAATGTAAATGTTGCTCCAAAGAACTGGACACGTGTTTATTTATTTCACAAGATTTATATGTCCCTTGATTGTAAGCTCAAAGTGGGTTTGCAAAAAAGAATAAAACAAAGAGAAGCATCGGGGGAACCCTGTTAAAAACAACTATTGTATTAAAAACATTCAGAAATAATAAAAATCAGTAATCGCAACCCCCCTGATTGAAATACATGCCAAAATTCTACATGCCTGTCAATAGGCAGGGAGTTCCAAAGTTTGGGTGAGGCAACACTAAAAGACTGATGTCTTACAAGTGTGGATTGTCTGTTATATGGCACCTGTAACAGTGCCAGTTCTGCAGACTGAAGCAGTCTAGTAGGCGGATATGGGACTAAGGCGATCTCACAACTTAGAATCTTAGAATTGTAGAGTTGGAAGGGACCCTGAGGATCATCTAGTCCAACCCCCTGCTGTGCAGGAATATGCATGTGTCCCATATGTGGATCAAGCCTGCAACCTTGGCATTATCAGCACCATACTCAAACCAACTGAGCTATATTGTCACTAATGTGGTTCCAAAACTGTTAAGGGCTTTATATACAAATATACAAATAGTAACACCTTAAAATTGGCTCGGTAGTAAATTTGCTACTAGTGCAGGCCTCCGAGGAGGAGTTATATGCTGACAGAGTTTCACTTCTGTTGCATAAGGAATTTTAAATGAAATAAAGAAATTGAAACTTGCAGTAAAAGCCTACCTACCCACCCACCCACCCACACTCAGAAGTATATTACACTGAGCTCAATGGGGCAATATAGAACTGCAGCCTCCGTTTCTGGCTCTGGCATATATATATATATATATATATATATATATATATATATATATATATGGCTCCAGTAAATTATATTTTGAATGATCACATACAGTAACCCCTGAGAGCAATCTCCTTTCTATCCGTAGCCTCCTCCTCTTCCTTTTGTGCACATAAGACAGGTGAGGTTCAGAATGTTAAAAAATGAACATTTCACAATAAATAGCTTCATATCACAGAGAGCTGCTTTATTACTTTTTTATTGATGATTTCATTTAAGTCTGGCTCATGTTAGTACTGATATAAAAATAAATATTTAAATGGCGAGTTTTTAGAAAATGCAGCCGTGCTGTTAAGCGTTTCTATTGCTCGGTTTCTGATTTACAATTATAACGGAATGAGAATTCTGAGCTGGGCAAGATCTTTCCCCCCAACCTGCTAGCCTCACATGGCCCTGCTGGGCTGCAGCCAGGTCACTGAAAACCCTGAGAAAGCAAACATGCCAATTGCCCAGGTCTGGTTAAATTAATCCATCATTGTACAGAAGCATTGAATGCTATAGACTGCATTCAAGGCATCAGACCTTTAACAGCTGAGCTTGCAGCTGAAATTTAGCAGCAAGCATTTTAGCTGGCTTCTTGCCAGGCAACACAGTGATGGTCTATTGGGGAGTGCTATAGATAGATAGATGATAGATAGATGATAGATAGATAGATAGATAGATAGATAGATAGATGATAGATAGATGATAGATAGATGATAGATAGGCTCCCTTTCAAGTTGTAATCAATCATATTCAAGAAGGATACTGACAAGCTGGAACGTGTCCAGAGGAGGGCAACCAAAATGGTCGAAGGCCTGGAAATGATGCCTTATGAGGAACGGCTTAGGGAGTTGGGCATGTTTACCCTGGAGAAGAGAAGGTTAAGGGGTGATATGATAGCCATGTTCAAATATATAAAAGGATGCCATTTAGAGGAGGGAGAACGGTTGTTTTCTGCTGCTCCAGAGAAGCAGACACGGAGCAATGGATTCAAACTACAAGAAAGAAGATTCCACCTAAACAAACTTCCTGACAGTAAGCAATCTTCCAGGGCCACATGCCAGCATTCAGCAGTGGGGGAAAAAAAGATTCCCTTTATACATACAGTGGAACCTCAGTTTACGAATGTCGCGGACCCATCTGGAATGGATTGATTCACTTTCCATTACTTTCAATGGGAAAGTTCACTTCAGTTTATGAATGCTTCAGTTTATGAACAGACTTCCTGAACCAATTACACCCATGCTTCGGGTTAAGTACGCTTCAGGTTGAGTACTCCGCGGACCCATCTGGAACGGATTAATCCACTTTCCATTACTTTCAATGGGAAAGTTCACTTCAGTTTATGTACGCTTCAGTTTATGGACAGACTTCCGGAACCAATTGTGTTCATAAACCGAGGTACCACTGTACACACATTGCATCCTCCATCCACACTAGCAAAAAGCAGTATCTGTCCTGAAACTCCGGAGAGCCACTTCAGTAAGCGTAGCCTAGTGATGAATAACATGTGTCCTTCCAGATGTTCCTGGACTCTGATTCTCAGCAGCCCCAGCCATCATAGCCAATGGTCAAGGAAGATGGGATTTGTAATCCAGCCACATCTAGAGGGTTTTAGGCTGTGGACAGCTGATCTATGCTTTTTAAGAAAAGTTTATGTCTGTCTCCTTTGGGACTCTGTTGATGGTACATGACAGCCAAGATTACCTTTAAAAGACATGCTGTTTACCATGCTTTTCACCTATGTTTTGATTGCTTTGGACCCTCCATTTTGAGGAAAGAACCTTGTTCCCTTGCGTATAAATGCTCAGAAGACAAGTCAGCTGCCTTTTCATCCTCTTGCCCTGCTCCCATTCAATAAGCTATGTGCTGGTCCCCATAGGCGTCTCTTTACCAGCAAAGCAGAAATAATCTAATTGTGGTGTGGGATATTGCTTGATTGCTGGCTGAGTGAATCCAGCTGGGGTGTGGTCCAGGGCCTACCTTAATATAACAACAGTCCCTGCCTCGCTTTCTCCCCTTGAGAGCAGACCTACAGAGAGGCTTTGGCTGTGCACCATCCTGGCCCTGGTCCAACTATTATTATTATTACTACCACCTCTACTACTGAAAGCCTTTTATTCTGCTACTTCTGGTAGGCATAAATGTTCTCATTTTAAGAATGTTCTATCTTGAATTAATCTGAAAAGAGCTGACTAGCCTTACAACATAGGAGCTGGTGCTGAAATGTAGAATTTGAGGTGTGACAAGAAAGAAGATGGACATGCTCATGGAAAATGTCCTGTGCCTGGGAATTTAGAGGAGGTTTGGGTGGGCCCAGCCTACCTGGTTATTTTAAAGAGTAGGCCCAGCTGTCTATTCCTTGAGAGCTCCCTTCCCCCAAGAAGTAAATTTGGTTAAATGGGGTTGGCAGGCGAGCCCTTTAATTTCTGTCTTGTGTATAGTTATCTGCTGCCCAGGCTCAGAGTATCAAAAAAATTGGGGGGAAATCCCAACCAAAATCATTGGTTTTGGTTTCGGATTTGAAATAGTTTTTATATAAGGCATGTGTGTAATTGTGAAAATGCTTCTAGAAGTTTCATGGGAAGTAATTTATATTTATTCCAGATTTTCTTGGTTTACAAAAGTTATGTGCATTGTCTCTCTTTTCAGGTTGTGTTTTCTACAGATCAGTTACATTTGTTGTGAGACATTAGTGTTGTATGCAGTATAAAGTTGGGAAGAAAAGAGCGGGGAGAGGTGGTGGGTGGGGTAGTAAAGCTTATATTTTTCTACTTAGTGTATGTGTGGGGTTTTGTGTCAGCGTCAGTTGGGTAGGTTCTCTTTCCATTCACTTGTTATATTTCCTTGGTAGTGCAAGAGGTTGGGGGTGGCTACAGCATGGTTCGTTGTCCTTGGTTGGCTGCAGTGAGATTTGTTTGTGGGGGGTGTTGTTGTTGAGTCAAGTTAGCCATATATTGATTCATATGCTGCAGTGGATTCTTTTTGTTGTCTTGTTGGCCTGTGTATGTGATAAAGGGGAGCTATACCAGGATGAAGGCATCATCTTCTACTGTATTTGTCCTCGTGTCAGTTTCAGTTTATTGCTTAGCATTTCTAGTAATGCCGTTTCCCATACAATTTGATACCATTGGTCCATGTTTACTTCTGACAGGTCTCTCCAGTGCTATGAGGCTTCTGGCTGCTGAGAGCAGGTGGGTTATAAACTCTTTATAATGTGAGTAGGCATTATGACCTTGTAAAATGTTCAGTAGGGCCAGTTCTGGGGTGAGTTCTAATACCTGCTTTGTTATTTTGCATATCTCTTGCATGACTGTTGTCCAGAAGGGTTGAATGGGGGGGGGGGTTATTCCCATCATATGTGGAGGTATGTGCCTGTGGAGGTGCAAATTTTCCAGCATTTGCGTGAGGTTCCTGGGCATATCAGCACCAGTTTTTGTGGTGTTAGGTAACATCTGTAGGTGAGATTTAGAATGAGTTCCCTTCTTTTGGCTGAGATGGATTTAAAGGGAGGTTTAGACCACATTCTAGTCCAATGGAGGGGGTTAATTTCATAGCTTATGTCATGCTCCCATTGTTTTTTTATTCCATCAAAGGGTTTTTTGGGATTTTGGAGCAGCATTTTGTATATTGCAGATACCATCCCTTTGCTGTGTCCCGCTGCTGTTAGGAGGAGGTTGTTGAAGGTGGTCAAGGGCCTAGTGGCTGCTGATGTTACTGCTGGATTGTTTAAGAAGGCGAATAGTTGGTGGTGTGCTATTCAGGGTATTTGGGTGTCCTCTAGTTTGTCTTGTATTTCTTATGTCAATATGGCTTTGATATTTTTCCAGAGGTGTGGTAGGCCTTTGGCTTGCCAGGTTTTCTGGAGGTTTTGTGCTGTGTGATGAAATAGTGGGTGGTGAGCCAGGGGGATTAGTGGGGCTGGGGCTGGGGACAGTTTGCCTACTTTTCCATGGTTTAAGCATGGATGGGAAGTAATTTATAAATGAAATAAATAATAAACTGGTCATAGACAGAACTCAAATAGAGCCATTAAACCTTTTTGTCATGAGAAATTCCTAGCATCATCAAAACAGGAGTCTGATGAGTTAGTGCAATACTCACTATGCTGCTGCTATGCTGCTATTGATTCTGAGCTGAAGTCCCAAAGGACAACTAAGAGCCTTTGGTGAGTGCCTTTATGAAGGATGCTCTTTACTGGAATGCCCACACTGATAACTTACTAAAAAAATGATAGAAAAGCAAGTGGACTTCAAGACATACAGTATTTTACATTCTTAAGAACCAGAATAAAATTGGTAGGTGCTGAGACAACCAGCACTTCTGATTTTTTCTCTCTCTCTTTTTTAATTTTTTTTTATAATTTTCATTTTGCAGCAAACACAAAACACATAAATTTAAAATATTCCACATCATATTTCGACTCTCCTCCCCGCTTTCCTCTGTTTCTTACACTTTTACCAACACAGACTTCTTCTTTGGCAATGAGAATAAGGTGAAGGACATCTTTTCTACTGATGACAATGACATCTTTAAGAGGGCCTGTCACCTGGGATTAGCTCTCTTGCATTCTGTGACCTAAGGAAATAGATGATTCACGATGACTAATCATGTTATTATCAATATCATGTAAATTGTCTCACTAGGTAAGATTATTATGAAAAGCCAGACCAATGGTAAATACATTCTCCATTTTGGTAAGGGTTAGCAGTCTGCCTCTCAGAGACTCAAGCCCATCAACAGTGGAAGAAAACGACATACAAAGGCAACACATAATTTCATCAGTATTATGTGATAGAAAATGATTTGCCCCTTGCTGAGGACACTGATGAAATACATTCCATTTGTCTTCTGCTTGACTGAAATGGATGATAATTTTAAGTCCAAACTAGTCGCACAGGGATGTAGCATCTTCATCTTCTAACCTTTTCTGCCTGGTGCTGTAAGGATGTATTAAACATGCCATGCACAGATGGAGAAGCTTTGCCTGGCTGCCCCATGTACAAGGAGACATCTGGCATCTTTAGAAGTGGCCAGGTTTCTGGCTTGGCAAGTCCCAGGTTGTACAAAGTGTTTTTAAGAAGGATTCAGCACCATGGACAGAACACATTACAGGAAGAATGGGAACTAGTAGTCACAACCTGAGAAAGATGGATTCCTTTTTCTTGCTATTCAAAAGCAACAGAGAAGAGGAGCCAATGGGATGTATTTCTGTTGTGCTGTCTGTCTGTCTGTGTGAAGGCTTATGGCACAGTACATTTCTTAACCACAGGATCTTTTGTTTCACTCCTGTACAACAAATCAATTAGGATACTCTTCTGGAATGTTTTAATATGTGTGTAAGAGAGAGCATGTGGTCTGCAGTTCAATTTAAAATTGGCAATGAGCTCCTAGACTGAAAAACACCTTCATTTTTGTTTTAGTGACCTCCCACTTTTTTAAAGATGAGGAGGAATGATAAAAGTGGTTTACACCATAATTCTTGGCACACTTTCTCTCAATTCACCTATGCAGAGAACACAGACCTAGATGGTCTGTTGATAATAACTTTATGTTATATGCATGTAGTTAACTTATCCTATTCTTTTATGACATAACCAGTGAAGATCTTGTTTATTTGCCCACTGCAGAGCTTTCATTGACTAGAGCTTTGCACGAGATAGCATAGACCTCTGAAGATTAAACAAAGCACATGCATATGTGTGTACCCCCAAAAGAAGAAAGGAAGTAAAGTCAATAGTGTGAAATTTAAGGATTGAGCTTTTTGATGGATTTCTGGAAGTACAGGAGGATCTCTGCATTGGTATTTGACATGGCATGGAGAAAGTGGGTGGAGAAAAGTTTTTCTCCCCCCTCTCATAACACTTGAACTCATGGCCACATGAAGGTGAGTGCTGGAAGATTCATGACAGATTTAAAAAATCACTTCTTCCCATGGCACGTAGTTGAACTATGGATCTCTCTCCCACAGGCTCTTCTTATGGTCTTATGAATGTGTTATGCTCTTTTCTTGCTGGGCAATACTGAATAAGGAAAGCTTAAAAGCGTTTTTTACCAGTTAAATGTTTAAAAATTCTGCTCAGTAATAAAACCCACAATCCATCTTCCATGCTCTGACACCAGCATTTGTCAGCTTTAGGGAAAATGTTACCTTGTTTAAACAAATGATACCATAATGCTAGAATATTGTCTGGTGTGTGCAAGATGGAGAATTGGAGTGAGCTCGTAAAGTTGTGTTTATTTGTTTATTTAGGAAGGAATCCATTTACATCTTGGAGTGTGTGTGTGTTATGCTAAACTTTGCTCAAGGTAACCAAGAACTACGCATCAACCTGCAGCCACTTTTCAAACTTTTTTTGTCATAAAAAAGCATGCTGTTGACAAGCAAGGAATGACAGCAATTAATTTCATTAATTCAGTTCACAAAACAAAATAGCTCTCAGCTAACAGTAATTTCAGCATGATTTTTACAATGATAAATGATGTAGTGGGAAGAAGAACAGTTTAATTTTCTCATACCTCCTTGTATTCACTGACCCTAGCTGGTATATGTTAGATCTACTGAAATTATAATATTTGATAAGATTATTTCCAAATAATCTGCCTTTGTTACATGTGTTGATATATTTGCATGCATCAGATGCTATATTCAAATCAATGGTGGATTTTCCCCAGCCCAGGGGCTGCTGGAGCTCCCATGTGAATTCTGATCAGCTTAGGGAGAGGGTTGTGCTTGACTGAGTATGTGAGAATGTGCCCACTGTGGACCCCCCTCCTACATGTGTACAGCTTCCGGAGGGTTGGCCAAGGATGAATATGGTCTTGAAGCCAAAAAGGCCAGCCACCCTGAACTAAATCACACAAAGACCAAACTAAGATCACTCAGTCAGGCCAAGTGCACAACATGTGATTCAGGAAGCAAATGGAATGCAACCTACCGAAATGCAGTGGCCCACCAGGATCTCAGTTAACCTCCTGCTTTTGCTACCTTCCTGGGGTTGCAGAAAACCAGTATGGGCTGCCAAGACATCAAAAAACTGTATTCATCTTAGTTGGTCAAAAGCTAGTCAGGCATGCTGCAGTGTGGCTTCAATAACCGCAGCTGCTCCTCCTGCTGCTGCTGCCGGTGGCAGTGGCCAGGGACAGCTTAACCTGCTCCTTCTCTTCTGCAGCAGCAGGAGGAGAAGGAGCCAGCCACTGAAGCTGCACCATGCTCAGCTCTGCACTTGGCCTCCTCCACTGCTTTTGAACATTGGGGGCCCCCTGCCCCCTCCCAAAAATATATGGGGGGGAGGCAAAAGGGCTCGGCCCCTAGGAGATGGTGCCCCTGCTGTACATAGTTTTATAGACTTCTGTTATACACCAAATGGAGTAACCTTTATGCAATGGGGACATGCTCCTGTCCCTGTAAAATTTTGGTTGCCTTTTCTATACCTTTTCCAGCTCTATGAAATATTTAAGGTGCCTCACACAGACTGCATACAATCCTCCAAGTGTGAATGCAAAATAGACGTGTATAAAGGCAGTATAATATTGTTCATTTTATTTTCTGTCATCAACACTGCTGAGAAACACTTCTGTGGAAATATGATTGCATGTATATTAATGGTTGTCATCTTCAATTGTCATAATCATACTTCTGTGAGGTCATGGCTGATAATCTTTTAGAAATCCTGTTAAGGATAGGCTTCTCACAATTATTGGTTCCTTGACTCCAGATGAAGACTGTAATGAAGTTGAACTTGCATAAGCTGCCAGGCTTGGGACATAGTTTTGCAAAAACTGTGGCTGGCACCTGATTCCAGTACAGATGGGTCAAGTGGGTCATGAATGGGCTGGAGGTCAGATCCCAGATTGTCAGGTAAGATTATGTAGAGCTGAACCAGCCTGAGGCATTGACTTGGAAAAAGAGGCTCTATGGGAGTGGTGTCTCCATTGCCTTTTGAGGTCAGCTAACCATCTCCAGGCAGCACTAGATTCATATAGCCTAGCTGGCTGGTGGAGGGACCTAAGTGCTTTGGGATATAGGAAATAAGATGTTGGTGGAGGTTACCCACTAAGTACCCTGGTTGAACATTGTATAGTTAAACTACGAAATGTACAAGGTGTGACCAGAAGGTTCAGTGAATGGTCACAGAAATCGGACAGCGAGAAATATTCAAGCATACAATCAGCATCGGAAACCCACAAAATAATCACAGAGATGAAGCTGTAACTCGAAGGTGTATGAGTGGCTTAAGTGTATGTTGTGAAGGGCGGCAAACCATCAAAGATGACCCTCAGTCTGGTAGACGAGCAGAATGGTGGTAAATGTTGACAGTGATTGTGAGTCATTGATGCGGGATCGATGTTTGTTCGTCTGAATGATGGAGGAAGAATTGCATATTTCACGTGAAATCATTACTCAGGTTACTGAGTTGTCCCACCCTCCATATTCTCCTGATCTAGCCCCATAGGCTTTCTTTCTTTTTCCAAAACTGAAATCTGCACTGAAAGGGCACAGATTTCCCAACATTTCACATGCCCAAGCTGCTGTGATGAGGGAACTGAAAGCACTATGAAAAGAGGACTTATCCAGTTCTACGAACATTGTCAATGGTGCATTGTATCAGAGGGGGCCTACTTTGAAGGCCTGTAAGGGATGCGGGTGGCGCTGTAGGGACGCAGGTGGCACTGTGGGTTAAACCCACAGTGCTGATCAGAAGATTGGCGGTTCGAATCCCCGCAATGGGGTGAGCTCCTGTTGCCCGGTCCCAGCTCCTGCCAACCTAGCAGTTTGAAAGCACGTCAAAGTGCAAGTAGATAACTAGGCGGGAAGGTAAACAGCATTTCTGTGTGCTGCTCTGGTTCGCCAGAAGCGGCTTTGTCGTGCTGGTCACATGACCTGGAAGCTGTACGCCGGCTCCCTCAGCTAATAAAGCGAGATGAGCGCCACAACCCCAGAGTCAGTCACAGCTGGACCTAATGGTCAGGGGCCCCTTTACCTTTTAAGGTATGTATGTTCGAATATTTCTTGCTGTCTGATTTCTGTGACCATTCACCAAATTTTCCGGTCACATCTTGTAGTTTCCGCAGGATGCAGTGATGGCCACCAACCTGGATGGCTTTAAAAGAGAATGGATGAATTCATGGAGGATAAGGCTATCCATGCTAGTAGTCCTGATGGCTTTCTCCTACCTCCACAGTCAGAGGCAGGATGCTTCTGCATGCCAGCTGCTGGAAACCACAAGGAAGGGAGGGTGCATTTGTGCTTGGGTCCTGCTTGTGCGTTTCCCCAGGCAGAAGCAGACCTTGCCCATGCTGTCTGAGGATGCGTGGGTGCCAAATTTGCTCTTACAGATAGGGGTGAGCATTATACAGTAATATCCAGGACCAACCCTTTAGTCTATGAAAGCTCTTGCCCGTGCCAGAAAGCTTATCATCTCCATGAGACACTGCAGTTGGATGGAACAATCTGATAAGGCGAGATGGCAGTGCAGGAAAACGAGCACTTTAGGCACAGCAAGCAGTCATCTTGGCTCACATCCTAACTCGTCTGCCACAACCGCAGGGTCTGTGCAACATACTGTAGCGAAGGGTGAGAAAAATCACAATCAAATTTGTTTGTTTTCCTTGCCTGATGCTAGATGTATTTAAAGAGGCAGTGAAACTCAAGCTTAGCTTGAAGCCCTCTTTCCTGATCACACATGCATGAGGGCATACCTCTTGTGATAAAACCATATTCTGCAGGTGCTCAGAGGTACTCTCATCTTACTATTTCACTGAGTTCTGGCACCTGGAACAAGTTCATGGGTTGAGTCCACCCGGTGCAGATTAAGCCCTGCCTAAGGATTATGTGATCTAAGTAAAACAATGGCAAATGACCACTGGCAAGAGTGGGAAGATGTGAAGGGATATGTTTGCAAAGCAGGAAGTGGGATATGAACAGTTTTTTTTTAAAAAAAGGAGCACTTCCACCACTTTCCTGTCTATTTTGGCTTTGAGTAGGCAGGAAGACAGAAAGCTGTGAGTTTAGTTGGCAGGGGGATCTGCTGCCAGCTAAATACTAAGATCTCTGAGTGAGTTTCAGCCTGCTTACCTCCTCTTAGACCAGTGTGCATTTCTTGCTGATCAAAATAGTGCAGCTAGATCCTGAATTCCAAATTTA